>NC_047092.1:142553443-143184212 GCF_902459505.1 Geotrypetes seraphini | reverse complement strand
CTTCTGCATCCCCCCCCCCGGCTCCTTCCCTCCCCTCACTCCACACTCATGCTCTCTCCCGTACCTCTAAATCTTCACCAGCGCGAGTGACTTCCGCAGCACGCTCCTTGCTCCAGCGTTGGATTTCCCTCTGACGTCACTTGCCGGCCCCATAACTCAGAAGTGATACAGAGGGGAACCAGGACTGGTGCTAGCAACAGCCGGAAGTTGTGTGCACTAGGGAAGATCTACAGAGGTACGGAATGGGGGAGGGGGAGAAGGGATGCCGCGAGCATGGTATGGCATGGCGGGGCAGATAAGTCCATCGCTCCCACTGACATGGGGCCTGGGGCGGTCCACCCCCCCCTTACTGCACCACTGCTTTTACACCCACACATTTCTGCACACACAGTCACACACTTAGGCACCCAGGGTTGTCAGATGTTGCTGACTCATTACCATTGTTTCTGTGATGAATCAGCAGGTCACAGAAGGAATCCTTACATTCAACTTCCCTGTAGGCTTTTTGATTAAAATTGACAACCCAATGCAGCCAGGCACCATCATTATAAAAGAAAATTGCTAGCTCAGCGCTGGAACTCAGCATGGTAATGCCCAGAACATGAATCCAAGAGACCCCCCCTCCCTAAAGATTGGAGGTTGGTTCTCAAAAGAAGTATGACACTTGGGCAGTCTCCCAGTTATCCCACCTTAGTTCCAGCCCTGTTGCTTTCACAGCAGCGGCCATGTGTTTGCTAAAGCGAGTGGCTTTGTTTCATGGAAATGTTAAAACTGGATCAGGGCCTGGATTCTGATCGCAGCGCCAATAAAATGTCACACTAAGCGTTATTCTGTAAAAGGCGCTTAAAAGTTGGGATCCACCCACGATGCTAGGCACGAAGATTTACACTAAGTAAAAATGTGGTGGAAATTCTTCCATCCAAATTACGTGCGGATTTTCCTTATTCTGTAAAACTGCGTGTAAATTTTAGGTACACACCTGGTCTGCCCATAGGGGGAGGGGCAATTTTGAAAGTCTTTAGGCAAATTTGTTTTTTTATCGTCATTGTCATTACACCCAATAATCCGCCTGGACTGTCAAAGCTAGTCCTTTCCAGTCCTGAGCCTTGTGTACTGCACCTTGGATTTGCTCTTTAAATGGGTAAAGTGGTTTGTCTGAAAATTGCTCCCCCTCTTCACTCTGTGCTAACATTTACAGCATGTACACTTCAACCTGGTTAAAAAAAGACACTGCAGTGGGCATGTTTAGGTGCCACTATGACATTTTGAAAGTGCATACACTTCTCCCTCAATATTCACAGGGGTTAGGGGCAAAGCCGGCTCGTGAATAACTTTTAGGGCCGACTCTGACCCACTCCCGCCTCCCTCTTGCCTCCCAGACCTCTTGATACCTTACCTGGTGGTCTAGCGGTGAAGCGGGGCAGGAGCGCTCTTCCTACACTCCTGCCCCGTGCAGAGCCGTCAACAAAAATGGCTGCCGTGAGTTCCTCCTGTATTCTCGTGAGACCACGGGAATTCACAGCAGTCATTTTTGTGGACGGCTCTGCACAGGGCAGGAGTGTAGGAAGAGCGCTCCTGCCCCACTTCACTGCTAGACCACTAGGTAAGGTGTCGAGAGGTCCAGGAGACAGGCGGTGGGGGGGGGAGTCCAGGTTTAGAATCACGCAAATAACCAAAGTCGCGAGTGCTAAACCCACGATTCGGGAGGGAGAAGTGTATGTCATTTTGACCTTGCTTAGTAACTCACCTAGAAGCTATATATTACATGGGTGATCTTAGTATGCATATGCTGTGACTGCTACCTTATTGCAAAGGGTAACCGTGTGGATAATGTTCTTGAAAATGTGGAGTAAAAGTGTTGATGTGCATTACAGACAACCTGGGCTATTTAAAGGTTAGGGTAAATTACCTTTCCAAATCCGAGCTCAAGGTCAGTCACAATCAGATGTCCAACCCACTGGACATGAACAGTTCAAAGCAGGAAGCCCATGTGTTCTGTGCAGGAAAGGAATCAGTCTGAAGTAGATAAAAGTCTCCCTTTGTAAGGTCTTGCTGGGGGGAAAAAAAAAACACAGCCCTTACCAACCCAGTGCTTCTTCAAAGAAGTGCAGTAACTAATCAGTAACCCATTAACACCCAGGCTAATCTGATTTCTAATTGGATGCTGGACCCAATCACATGCAAAGAAAGAACCCTTTTGCTATTTTGTTTTTGCCCTGCCTGACCAAAACTTACTTTCTTCAAGGGGTGAAACGATAGAGGTCTATAAAATACTGAGTAGAGTGGAAAGGGTAGATGTGAATCGCTTGTTCACTCTTTCCAAAAATACTAGGACTAGGGGGCATGTAATGAAGCTACTAAGCAGTAGATTTAAAACAAACCAGAGAAAATATTTCTTCACACAACGCGTAATTAAACTCTGGAATTCGTTGCCGGAGAATGTGATGAAATCAGTTAGCTTTACGGGGTTTAAAAAAGGTTTGGATAATTTCCTAAAAGAGAAATCTATAGGCCATTATTGAGATGGCTTGGGGAAATCCACTGCTTATTCCTAGGATAAGCAGCATAAAATCTGTTTTACTACTTGGGATCTAGCTAGGTACTTGGGACCTGGGTTGGCCACTATTGGATACAGGATACTGGGCTTGATAGACCTTCAGTCTGTCCTAGTATAGCAATTCTTATGTTCTTAAATAACATATACAGAATATCTCTGCATGTATCATGTCATGCGGTCATTCTGACAGACACAGAATGCTATGCACTGTGAAGACCACAAGCCCTTGTTTCCAACTTAATGAGCAAGCCCCTTCCCAACTGTTATAGTGTGTGTGGGGGGGGGGGGAAAGGGAGGGGGGAGCATGGCAGGACTAATGCAAGATAGGTCAGAGGTCACTCACTTCCTCATCCATCTTCTTCCTGTCATTCTGGAGTCAGGGTGAGAACTGATTAAGACTTTAAGCTTGACAAAAGCTTGGTGGACTTAAATGGCTGGGTTGGGGGAAGGAGGAGGATCCTCCTGAGGAAGGCTCTAAGAGTGGATATCTGTTGGGTGTCTTCACGGCCACAAGAGAGTGAGTACCGTCGCTTCTTCTGTGCCTCTCATCTTCAGCAGAATATGTTAATATAGGTCATGCGTGAGGTGATATGTCGGCATTTACTGGGTGCGCCTTCCCCAAATAGCTGCAAGTTCAGTTCAACTCCTGTTCCCAAAGCATCATTTCATGTGATTGGCTGCGTGTGCACGAAACAGCAAAGGACACGGGCAACAGTAGGGCTTGTCAAGAAAGTGATGTGATAAGCATTAGCAGACGTCTAAACTCACTGTGTGTATTGTGTAACTCCTACAAAGGATACAGCTGTTTACCGTGCATTGATTTTCAAAACTAACAGCATGCTCGGTTTATTTCTATAACTGAAGGAACCTCCATGTATGGAGACTTGTTGTTTTTTTTTTTTTTTTTAAATTAACTAACCCCCCCTTTTGTCAAAACCGTAGAGCGGTTTTTAGCGCCGGCCGTGGCGGTAACAGCTCCAACGCTCATAGGAATTCTATGAGAGTCGGAGCGGTTACTGCTGCGGCCGGCGTTAAAAACACGCTGCGGTTTTGTAAAGGAGGGAGGTGGGGGGGGGGGGTAAGAGAAACACATATTTCAGGAATATTCTCATTGAATGGTTATATGTTTGTAGTCCTTGATGATACAGAAAAAATACATGAAATGAACTGTATAATTATTCTGACTGATAGCAAATACTGTCTACTTTCTGCTGCCTTTCCTGCGATGCTGAATAAGTGTTCATTCAAAGCATTACCCTAAAGTACTTTGCATAAAACCTGCAGTGTTGTGGGAATTCTTAAATTAAGAAATCTTTTATAGTGCCATGTAAATGTATGATTTATCTTTAAAAAAAAACAAAAAAACTAAAAACCTTTATAAAGGTAGTAGTAATCTGAGGTAGCAATAAGCCTGGAAATTCAAATGCTTTTAACCCTTTCAGGACCAAGGGACATATTTGTCCCATAACTTTAAAATCCTATAAATTTTGATTGGGATAGTCTACAGTTCTAAATTTGATATGTACGGATTCCATATGATACTGCCTTTATGTAAACAAACTGGTTCCGACATTCATTCATTAGCGTCGTTGCTAGATTGACGAGAAGATTCACTTGCCACACTGTCCATAAGCCAGAAGTGTGATTTTTTTAAATAAAAATAATGATATTTCACAAAAAAAAATCAATTTTTTGGCATCTGCAAGCCCTTTTTACCATAAAAATGTCGTCAAAACCACAAAAATTGGCCTACGATCCTTATGGTCCTGAAAGGGTTAAAGGCCCAAATTATGATTAGGGTCTGATTTGACTAAGCCCCCCCCCCCCACACACACACATTAGACACAAAAGTCTGCTGCCTAAATTTAGGTGTTGAGAAAAACTCAAGCTAGGGGGTATTCTATAAAGAGCACTCCAGGCCTGTATAGAATAGCATTAGGAGTCCAACTTTGGTTGCAAGGAGTTATGCCTGTAGACACATGGCATAAATCCTGTGTTTGCAAGCTGGGCATGCAATCCCAGCATTCTAAAATACTGGGCCAAAATATCTGGAATGCTCCTCCTGTGACCATGTTCCCTGTTGGATTGCATATGAGATACGAGTACCATGGGCATCCAGTGTTATAGAATAGTACATAGGCAGCCTGCCTCCACTGCCCCAGACTATGAGCCCATCTGGACAGACAGAGAAAATGCTTGAAGTTCGTGTATGTAAACTGCTTTGAGTGTGGTTGCAAAACTACAAAAAGGCGGTATAAAAATCTCAGTCCCTTCCCTACATGCCAAGAGAGTGTGGCGCAGTGGTTGAAGCTACAGCCTCAGCACCCTGGGGTTGTGGGTTCAATCCCACGCTGCTCCTTGTGACCCTGGGCAAGTCACTTAATCCCCTCATTACCCCAGGTACATTAGATAGATTGTGAGCCCACCGGGACAGACAAGGAAAACTGCTCGAGTACCTGAATAAATTCATGTAAACCGTTCTGAGCTCTCTTGGGAGAACGGTATTAAATAAATAAACCTCAATAATTGTGTGTTAGCACCCAATTGACTAATTTAGTTTACATGTACATCTGGGCTATGCACCCATCTTTGGGCACTCAGCTCTTTCCAAAAAATAGTTTCCAAGTTTATTATTAATTTCATATACCACCTTATCTTATATTTCAAGGTGGTTGTACAATAAAAATTTGGGCAATACAAATAATACACCATAAAAAAAACCATTAACAGAAAAAGACAGAAAACAGGACTTTGGGGTATGCGATGAAGCTACTAAGTAGTAGATTTAAAACAAACTGGAGAAAATATTTCTTCACTCAACATGTAACTAAACTCTGGAATTCATTGACAGAGAATGTGGTGAAATCATTTAGCTTAGTGGGGTTTAAAAAAGGCTTGGATAATTTCCTAAAAGAGAAGTCCATAGGCCATTATTGAGACGGCTTGGGGAAATCCACTGCTTATTCCTAGGATAAGCAGCATAAATTCTGTTTTACTACTTGGGATCTAGCGTGATAATTGGGACTTGGGTTGGTCACTGTTGGAAACAGGATATTGGGCCTGAGGGACCTTTGGTTTGCCCCAGTATGGCACCTCTTATGTTCTTACATAAGCCAAGTATAGGACAATCAAGCCATTGTGACATCACTGATGAGTTTGGCTCTTAGGCACTCGTGGAATGAGGCATTATGACATCACAATCTCAGCTTTGGAATGTTGCTACTGTTTGGGTTTCTGCCAGGTACTTGGGATCTGGGTTAGCCACTGTTGGAAACAGGATACTGGGCTTAATGGACCTTCGGTCTGTCCCAGTATGGCAACTCTTATGATTTTACATTTTAACTTTGGGCGACCTTTATAGAATCCAGGGAGAGAATGGGTAGAAGCTATAGTAAATTAGACCGTTAGGGACAGATTTAATAAATGGTGCTCAAGTTTAGAAGCCTGGAAAAATACACATTCAATGTTATCCCATAAATGGAACTCTTTATAAAATAGTCCTTAGCGTAGATTCCCACTCCCAGCTTTGGGCGCAAAGATTTATGTCTGCTGAATCCTGGCACGTTGGGTATGTTACCCCGGTATTTTATAATACTCTTCCTAAATTTTGGGAATGCTCCTGACCAGCCTGTGCCCCTCCCTTGGCCACGCCCCCTTTTGGGATACACACAAGACAATTTAGGTGTGCAATGTTATAAATTAGCGCAAAAGGCAGATGCAATTGCAAATCCCAATTAGCGCCAACTAACACCAATAATTGATTGTTGACATCCTCATTAATTCATTAATTTGCCCTGCGCCTCCAAATTTACGTGATCTATGAATTAAGCTTCAAATCCAGAATCCTAGCACCAACCTCAGAAAATGAGGGCGGGACTTAGATTTTTTTTTTTTAAAAGCACCATTTACTGCCCCAGGTACATTAAATACATTGTGAATCCACCAGGACAGACTGGAAAAACGCTTGAAGTACCTGTATGTAAACTGCTTTGAGTGTGGTTGTAAAACTACAAAAAGGCGGTATACGAGTCCCGATCCCTTTTCCCTTTTCCAAAGCCTGGAAAGATATTCAGCAGCAAACATCTTCTTTTCTGAAGTACTGCAGTGGGGTATTCCAATCACCTCCCACTTCCTGGCTGTCTTGATGAAGGAATTATGAAATGTGCATCCCTTAAGGAACCAGGCTGACTTCTATTATAAAACAGGGGGCAATAGAGCTGTTTTGCACCCCCTGTTGTAAAACTTGTTCTAGTGCCCCTGCCTGGCCCTTCCAGTTTTTTTCCCCCTCAGTTTTGATAGCTGTGTCCTTAAGGAGCCAGTGGTATGATTGCTTTTATCTAGCTGGCTTTGAAGTATTTCTCTGATCATGGAGAAGAGCTCAGCTCATGTTGTAACTGAAGAGGGCAGAGTTTAATTATGGCTATTTTTTTTAGTCCTTAGAACTTTCTGTGCTATCCTAGCTGCATTTTTATGACAGAAACTAGGAGAAAAACTACAACAGCAGAGCCCGATCAATAGGATAACCCCAGGAGGGTTACTATGAGCCCAACAGTTCAGATCTTAATAAACACTGTGGATCAGAAAAGACTTGCCAAATGTATTGAAGGCAGCAGATCAGACTCGGCTCTATAGAATATAGATGGGAATCAAGCCTCTATTTAGATCTCGCCAATGTGGTTCCATAATTATGTCTGTTTTTTAACATAGCTTTTACGGTTGCAATTAATGTAGCCTGGTTTGATCCACAGTCATGTCTTTGTCATTCAATGGATAATTATATCATGCTGTCTATAGCATCCAGTCTTTGCACGCTGGTATGAATTGCTTGGTAAGATATGCTTTCCCAGCATCTACAGTGCCCATTTGGGGGATTTTAAAAATGCATTGTCCTCCAGGTAAGGTAAAAAGATTTGTAGCCAAAATAGAAATCTCATAAATGTTGTCCTTTACTTTCACATTTGTTTCTTTAGGTACCGTATTTTTTGCTCCATAAGACGCACCTGACCATAAGATGCACCCTAGATTTAGAGGAGGAAAACATGAAAAAAACATTCTGAACCAAATTCTCCCTGCCAGGCTCTGCACCTAACCCCACATTCCTTGCCAAGCTCTGCACCCTGTCCCCCCTCTGGTGGTCTAGTGGCAAGCAGGGGCAGGGCACAGGGTAGGCAGGCCTAGTGGCTGGAAGGCAGGTAGGGACAGGGCACAAGGTGTCTCCACTTTCATCCCCTTGAAGCTAGCTCTTCTCCCTCTATAGTTTTTCATCTCCCCTTTAGTATCTCTGGAGACTTGTTTGCGATGCCACTTTTGTTCTCTTCCAGTAACACATAGGTCACAGTAAGTCTGACCTATCTTGTGAGAATAGAATAGGATTTGGAGTATTAGACAGGTCAAACTCACCAGCAGGCACATGGTATAGATATTAAACAGAATAACTGTTATGGAGGTATGCCATCAGCCCATTTGAGGAAATAGTGGGAACAGAGATGGTCCCTGCTCCGAAGAGCTTACAATCTAATTAGCTCTGGGGAAAGAGTCAGGGGGCCACACTTGGGGTAAGTGGGGGCTGTTGTTGGTCCCCAGGCCTTATGAAAGTACCTTATACCAAATGTGTGCCTCTAAATTGATTCAACTGCCATTCACTTTTATTGCTATGGTTGGAAAATTAATTCAAGAAACAATTCAGGGGTGCACTTGCTTTGTGCAAGAAAGCTTTATTTATTTATCCAGACACTCTAATGTCATTGCATCTCATTAGGTTCCCGTTTTGCTCTGTTTCTGAGGAGCAGGTGAGGTCACATAGCTGCAGGATTTGGAGACAATTAACACTTCCAAGACTAAATGCCCATTTTATGAATATTCACAGCCAGGCTCCCTTCCCTGGGAAGCTAGCTTGTGTGTTCCCCTTTCTACCCCCTCCCCCCTTTAGAGCCTCAGAAAATTGTCTCTGTGAATGGCGATTGTCAGCTGTCTGACTGCCCCCCCTCCTTTTTTTTTTGTCTCAGGGAGCAGATTCCTGATTTACATACTTTGTGTACACCCTCATGCAAAACAGTCCACCCATTTCACAAAGGACATATGAGCTTCCTTAGTTGGCTTCAGCCAAAATCTCCGTCTGTTTATGCAGCCCCAGTGATTTGAATTTCATGCAAATTAATTCTATTTTAATTTTAGGCTTTGAAAGATGTAGAGTGTCCTATTCACAGACTGCTCTTTTGACTTTGCAAATCTTTTTAACTGCTCCTGTCTCCGTACTGAATATCGGACCACTGTTGATCAAATCCATGTTAATAAAAAAAAAATAAATGTTTGTGTTTATTTTGACCTTGGTATCCCACCCTTCTGAAACATAACCAAGACAGTTTATACGATAATAAAAAGAATCAAGGGGAAAGTGAGGGAAACGGTTTGCGGTAGTTGATTAAGGGTTCCTTGGCACTAGAGGTTTTTAGCGCGGGCCGGCGAGGTAAATGCTGCAGCGCTCATAGAATTCTTACCAGTGTGGGACCATTTACCTCACGGGCCCATGCTAAAAACCTCCAGTGCTGTTTAGTTAAAAACCTGCGTAAATTGCTTTGACTGTATAAATTGCAATTTGTGATTTTTTTTTTCTCTCAGTATAACTGAAGAAATCCACCCATATAGTAATGATTTGTCTCTTGATAGTTGGTATTTCATGGAGCTATTTCATATGATCTAGCGCAGCTAGCATACCGATAACTTTATTTATTTTATTTTATTATTTATATTCCGCATATCGTACAATTCTGTGCGGATTACAAATTATTCAGGTACTCAAGCATTTTTCTCTATCTGTCCAGGCGGGCTCACACTCTTATCTAATGTACCTGGGACACTGGGGTATTAAGTGACTTGCCCAGGGTCACAAGGAGCAGTGCAGGATTCGAACCCACAACCCCACTGCACCACACACTCTTCAAAAATAATTACAGTATGGCGCCGTTAGAAAATAAATGCTACCCCTCTCCTCGCTAAATTGTGCAGTAGGTAAACTTTGGCACATTCAGAAATTCAGCAGAAAAAGAGCATAATTAGACTAGCAACATACATCTCATCACAAATCTATCCTAATCATTGTCCTTTTTGAGACAGAAGGGTGTTGGGTTTTCATTAGGATATTTTGGGGCCCCCTTACTAAGCTATGGTAAGCATTAATCTGCGCGGTAGTTTTGTGTTCAGCAAGCACAACCCTTGTGCTAAAAAAATAGGAAATACAGTACTACCCTGATATTCGCGGGGGTTCCATTCCAGGAACCCCCGCGAATCTTGAAAAACCACAAATACATTTTTTTGTGGGGGAGACTGGAGAGGGCAGCGAGAGAAGCAGGAGAGAGCAGCCGGAGCACCGGCGAGTGCAGAAATTAACTGGCTGAATGCTCCGACTGCCTCTTCCTGCACTAAGTCAGGCCTTATCAATCAGGAGCTGCGTGTCAGCGTTTCGCAGTCGGAAAATACCATGAATGACCAGGACCGCGAACCGCCGACCGCGAACGACTGAGGGAACACTGTATTGTTTAATGCTGGGGGCATGTTTGGGGGGAGGAGAGTAGGCGTGCCCAGTGCTTCCTGCATTTCTGCATGCTAATCGATTAGCACATGGTTAGCGTGGGAACCTTTACCACCTAGCAAATAGGTATCAGTAAGGGTTCCTGCACTAATGGCTATGTGCTAATTGGAAAATTAGTGCATGGCCATGAATGGGGATTTGCGGCCATTTTACAGCTACATTAAAATTGGCCTTAGTGCATCCTATGGAGGGCCTTCGCGCATGCGCGAACATCGACGTCTACGCACCACGGCCACTACGTTTAGTGTACTGAGGCTTGAGAGAGTTTGCGGGACACTGTCTTAGGGAGTGGATGAGATAGTGGATTCTTTGATGGGTCATTAACCTTTATCTGCCATCATGTTTCTGCCCACTTTCTGTCCTCTTTACTCATCTGGGTGCTTCTCCTGCCTAATCTTTGCCCCTTTCTTTCCTCTTGTGGCTGCCTCATCCCCCAAACACCTTCTGCAATGTTAGCTTATTGAGTCCCCTCTCATTACCAGCAAGGATGCTTTTAAATTGAAAATGACACGGACAAAATTTTCCCCATCCCCGTGGGAACTCATTTTCCCATCCTGTTCCTGTGAGTTCTTTTCCTGTCCCTGCCCCATTCCTGCAAGCTCTGTCCTCATCTGCACAAGCTTTAAACACTTTAAAATCATAAGTAGCAACATTTTAGAGCTCAGATTGTGATGTCATAATGCCTCATTCCACCAATGCCTAAGCTCTGTCCTCATCTGCATAAGCCTCAAACACTTTAAAATCCTAAGTAGCAACATTCTAGAGCTCAGATTGTGATGTCATAATGCCTCATTCAATGCCTAAGCTCTGTCCTCATCTGCACAAGCCTCAAACACTTTAAAATCATAAGTAGCAACATTCTAGAGCTCAGATTGTGATGTCATAATGCCTCATTCCACCAATGCCTAAGCTCTGTCCTCATCTGCATAAGCCTCAAACACTTTAAAATCCTAAGTAGCAACATTCTAGAGCTCAGATTGTGATGTCATAATGCCTCATTCCACCAATGCCTAAGCTCTGTCCTCATCTGCACAAGCCTCAAACACTTTAAAATCATAAGTGTTCGAGGCTTGTGCAGTTAAGGCAGAGCTTACAGGAATGGGGAAGGGACAGGGACAGCGACAAAACTTGCGGGGACGGGACGGAGAAATTGTGTTCCTGCGGGAACGGGGACAAATTTGACCCCATGTTATTCCCTACTCCTAAACCCATTCTTCTTGTAAGCCAGTAGTAGTACCACTCTGATGTATTGGGGGGCATGCGGCATAATCAGGTAGAGTGAGTCTAAGGTGAATTTGGGGGTAGGATACAATAGAAGCTGCATATGTTTTAGTGCACACTCATAAAATTATAAGCCTCAGCTCTTGTGTGCAGGCGCCAGGTATGTTGCTCCTCCTTTTACCGCTAATACTCAACACTAACAGCATGCATATAATTGGTTTGTTGTTAGTGTTGTGCATTGCCCAGTAATTTACGAGAATCGCTGTGACGCAGTGTTTTCTAACACTGTGCCGGGAGTTCTGTGCATCAGCCCCTTAGATTGTGAGCCCTCCAGGGACAGAAAAATACCTCCTTTACCTTCATGCACTCTGATAGTTTTCGAGCTTGCAAGTGCCGCATAAGACATACAAGCCCTTTAGTGTCCAATTCACTTTTCAGAGGGATCAACAAGGGACTGCTCTATGTTTTGTAAAGGAAAAGCGCACCAGTGTTTAACTGTTCTAATTTGCCCATACACTGCAGGCGACTTGTGCTTGTGGTATTTCTCATGAACACAGCTTTATTTCATCTGATGCCTTTGCAAAGTCTTTCTAGACCAGCGGTCTCAAACTCAGACCCTTTGGAGGGCCACATTTTGGATTTGTAGTTACTTGGAGGGCCGCAGAAAAAATAGTTAATGTCTTATTAAAGAAATGACAACTTTGCATGAGGTAAAATTCGTTATAGTTTATAAATCTTTCCTTAATTGCTTCTGATAATTTCAGCTATACACAGCTGAAAGCAGTGTAACATGCAGAAAGTGAAAAACTATCAAAGTATCAACTGCAAGAGACAAGATTTTGGACTAACTATTTTGAGGCCCTCAGTATTATATTCTTTATGGAAAACTTGTACCTTAAGTGTCCGGCGGTCGCGTCCGCAATCACCTTTAGCTCTCACCTCCTCCAGCACCAGACACACACACAAGCTGCACTGCTTCCAATGGTTACCTTACGTTCTGGAATGTTGCCCGTCTCACTGCTGTAATCTCACGCAAGTGATTTCCTGCGTCTGCATGCGATTGGACTCCACCTCACAATCACGTACAAACGTACAAATGCACTTGCATTATGGTTATAACGACCGCCGGACGCAACCGCCAGACACTTAAGGCACAAGTTTTCTATAAAGAATCATTTTTTTTTATAATACCGAGTGTCTCAAAATAGTACCTGGCGGTTCGCAGGTGGCCCCCGGGCCATGAGTTTGAGACCACTTTTCTAGACAGATTTTTTTTTTTTTTCTCTCTGCTAAAATTTCCAGATGTTATTGTAGTTCCACTCTCACCATTGCTGGAATGTTTTGAGGCCACATTTTAAAGGGTTCTTTTTAACAACAGTTTAGTTTGATTCAATGCCAGTTTCACGGGGCTTTAAAGCAAGCAGTCACAGAGATAAGGCAGTGGCAACAGTATTATTGAAACCGCGAGGGATAAGTTAAAAAAGGAAGTGATTTTTTTTTTCTGTTCTTAAGTGCCCCCCGCCCTCTCCCCCCGACACAGCCTGCTGAGGCTGGCCAAAGTCTGGTTCCAATGTAGCAGAGCTGGGTTTGATTCAGGGAGCCCCAGTCCTTTTCAGTTTTTCTAGAAATCTTTAAAAACTTTTCTATTTGCTAAACACTTTGAAAATTAATCCTTTTGAAATTCTTGTTGTTTTTCTTCTAGTACTTTTTAAATTATTGGTAAGTGAGTCGAGCTTCCTTTGGTTGATGACCTGGTATGTAAAGCTAAGTTTTAGTTTAGTTTAGTTTAGAAGTGTATTAAGTTTTGTACTATTACTACTTCCACCACCCCCCAAATTAGATTATCTTTTGTACACAATCCCATGTGCTTTATGTAGAAAAGAATTCCTCTGGCAAACATGAGTGCATAGCAGTGGTGTAGCTAGACCTAGTATTTTGGGTGGACCCATAATTAACTTGATAAATAAAATATGGACCCATAGATAAATAAAATATGTTTGTTTTCACCTTCACCTTAATTCCCTCCCCCAGCATATATCCAACATTTCTCTGCTTGCTGATCAACTACTCCCCCTCTTTCTAAGCTCTTCCCCCCCACCAACCTTCTCCAGTGTTCCTTAGAAGTGGACACAGCAAATCATGTCCTGCCCTCATTGAAAGGGAAAGGAAAAAGAGGTGGGATTTGATATATCTCTTTTCTGTGGTTGACATCACTTCCTGTTTCCTCACTGGTGAAATGCAGCAGAGGGAAGGAAGCCTGCTGGGCTGACATGGACATGGACATTACACCACTGGTGCATAATACTGTACTTATAAATCCATGCTAACTAAACTATTTGCTATTCTGAGCAGATGCAGAAAAGTGCAGAGCAGACAAGAAGGCTGAGCACAATACCAGGGCTTTAACATAAGATCCAAAGAAGTATAGAGGCTTAGGGGTTTTACTAAACCACATTAAGCATCACTATGGGGTAGATTCTGTATAGGGTGTCAACGTTTAGATGCCACAAAATGTGTGCCAAGCGGCTCTGCTGTAAGAGCAAATATGCACCTATTTTCCACTATAGAACAGTGACTAAGAGGAGAATTCATCAAAGAGTACTAAATTTGTTAGTGCATGCTAATCATTAAAGACACCCATAGGAATATAATGAGCTTCTTTAGTGCTTAGTGTGCACTTATGTGGTTGTGATATGGGTCGCCAGTCTGCTCTAGTCACTTCGGTCAGGCTTTCCAGGGGTTACACCAGAGCCAGCATTCCTCTCCCTGAGAGTTAACTGTAGGAGATCAGCATCTCTAAGGAAAAGCTCAGAGATCAGTCTCAAAACATAGGTGAACTTTAACCAGAAGTCCTCTTCCTGGCCTCTCTATATACTTAGGGTGAATAATCTTTCAATAACGAACAGTCCATGGGCTCCTTTTAAGTCCAGAACGTCCTGCCTGTTGACTTATTAACCCAACCTCCTCAATAGTATAAAGAAAAGTCCCCCAAACTGCAGTTCAGTTATAATTCCCCTCTCATGAAAATAAACATGCAAATTAGGTCATTAGATGCAATCGCTGTAGTTTCTATTCGATCTTTCCCCACCCAGCTTGGACTCTTGAAACCCAAGTTGTCCTCTGATACAGTGTTCTTCCAGGAATTCTATGAGCGTCAGAGCAGTTACCGCTGCTGTCGGCGCATTTGGTAGTTAACCTGTTGTATTTACTGCATGTTAACTGCCGAACACAGAGTTAACGTGGGACCACTTACCACCTCCTAAACAGGAGTTGCTAAATACATTAACCAGTAGTGAGTATCACACGTTAATTTGAATTTTAATGCACAACCTGATTGGTGTAGCCCGACTTTACTACAGGAAGAGGCGGTTGAAGCAGACCATGAATGAGCGAGTCCGCGATTTGCAAATTCGCGGGGGAACACATCTGATTGCACATACATCCATGCATACATGCTAGAATCCTATACATTAATGCTGGTATTTTATGCACAGGGGCCCAGATTCTATAAAAGACACCTTCAGTTAGGTGTCTAAGTCGGCACATCTAGCTGATTTATCATCAAAGGTGACCAGCGGAGTGCCACAGGGTTCGGTCTTGGGCCCGCTGCTATTTAACATCTTTGTTATGGATCTAACTCAGGGGCTTAGGGGCAGAATCACATTATTTGCTGATGATGCTAAACTGTGCAACATTGTGGGCAGAGCAACAGAACCTAATGGCGCATCAGGCCCAACACTATGGAGCAGGACCTGCTTTTGTTGGAACAATGGTCCAGTACTTGGCAACTAAACTTTAATGCCAAAAAATGTAAAGTGATGCATCTTGGGAGCGGAAACCCATGCAGAACATACACCTTAAACGGTGTGAACTTAGCGAGAACCACTGCAGAAAGGGACTTGGGAGTTCTCATCTGGGAAGATATGAAAGCTGCCAATCAGGTGGAGAAAACTTCAGCAAAGGCAAGACAAATGCTGGGTTGCATCGTGTTTGTTGCTGTTTTGGATGCTTGGAGCTGAGTGTTGTGGTGAGTGGCCCTCCCAGTAGGGGGAGCTGCTTTGGATGGCTGGTGTTTGTTGTTTGTTCTACTAAAAACTCAAAATGGTTGGGGGCTGACGGGGTACCAGGGGCCGACGCTTTTTGTGTCTGCATCTTCTCGCTTAATCTGGGGGGTCCATGGGGGATTTATGTATATCTTTTTCTATTGCTGCTGTGTTGAGTTGAGTCTGCCTCCTTTTCCTCTGTTTCAGTTGTCAGCTCTTTTACCGTTCTTGACTGTTGGCAGAGGTTAATCCTTTGTGGCATCTATACGGTTATTGCACCCTCTTTGGGCCCTTTTCCCCTTGGTGCTGTTTTGGTTCTTACACTGCTGTTTGTACATGCATTTTTGGTATGTGTGACGTTGATGTCCTTATTGCCCTTGTTATCTTGTTGTTCCCTTACTACTAATAAAAATGATTTACAAAAAAAAAAAAAAAGGAACTTTATCAGCCGAAAGCCTGAAGTCATTCTACCGTTGTACAGATCCATGGTGAGATCTCACCTGGAGTAATGTGTCCAGTTTTGGAGGCCACATTATCAAAAGGATGTGAAGAGAATGGAGTCGGTCCAGAGAATGGCCACTAGGATGGTCTCAGGACTTAAAGACATCCCATATGAGGAACGTCTGACCAAACTACGCTTATATTCTCTCGAGGAGCGTAGAGAAAGGGGGGACATGATAGAAACATTCAAATACATCACGGGTCGAATTGAGGTGGAGGAAGAAATATTTTTTCTTACAGGTCCCATGGCGACAAGAGGGCATCCGCTAAAACTCAAGGGGGGAAGATTCCATAGTGACACCAGGAAATACTTCTTCACCGAACGGGTGATTGATCGATGGAATAAACTTCCACGCCAGGTGGTCGAGGCCTGTAGTGTAGCTGACTTCAAAAGACGATGGGACAAACAGGTGGGAGTGCTGCAAGGTTATGCATGACAGAGGAATACACCAGGGAGGGAGGGTTCTTGTGTGGGCAGACTTGTTGGGCCGCCGGCCCTCTTCTGCCATCATACCCTATGTTTCTATATGTTTCTATCTAATTTAGGCCCTGTTTTATTAAGCCACGTTAGGGGTTTTTTTTAATCACCAACCGCTGTGGTAAAGCTCTGATGTTCATAGGAATTCTGTGAGCGTCGGAGCTTTTACCTCAGGGGCTGGTGATTAAAAACCCTAACATGGCTTGACAAAAGGGGGCCTTAATTATTTAATTAGTTTAATCAGTGCTGCTAACAAACTTAATTGGCTTAAATTAAAATGAATTACTAGTTTGCCACCTAAATTGATAGACTTCTACCAGTAAGTGGGCATGGCTAATGACAGATTGTGGGCGGATCGTGGGCGTATTTTCAGTGTAGGCGCCGAAATTGAACTTAAGCACCAGTAGGCATCAAAATCTTAGGTGCCCCCTAAATACTGACGCTTAAGTCCAATTTAGGAGCTGCTTGGCGCAATTCTAAAAATGGTGCCTAACTGAAGATTGACAGCCGCTATGTGCCACGTTCCTCTGTGGCTATTTTTAAGTAAAGTTTATAGAATCAGGGAAAGAATGTATAGCCACATATGCTCAAATGCAATGTGTATGTGTATATATATATATATATATATATATATATATATATATATATATGTCCGATAAGTGCCGATACAATTTTTTTTGTGTGTTTGTTTACAAAATCATAGGGGTCTTTTTCTGAGCTGCGTTAATAATTGGCCCTAGTGTGCCTTTAGTTGGGTCTTTATCTATTTACAGCACTAGGAAACAAACCTTTGTGTAACACTTGCATTAGGAGCTGTAGCGGAGCATTATTAGCACACAGCTGAAATGCAAGGTAACTACACTGGCCCCTGAGTTAACACCTCAATCATGTGCAACAATGCCTCACTTTCTCCAGTCAGACTGCCAAGGTTATCCAAACATTTCGGCCATACTTTCCATCTCAATTTCTTTATCATCCTTAAAGTACAACTTTACCAAAAGTCAAGTGAAGGTGGTCACGTTCCCTCGTATTTTCCACTGTTCTGAACAGAGCCATTGCACAGTTCTTTCTTAATTGTCTCCCTACATAATCTCGCTTGATTTTGATGCTTACAAATGGAATAATTAATTGTATTTTAAAGTGACGAAGCATTGGGATAATTAGCCTGTTCTTAATAGAAGGCAAATGGCAGACTAAATAGTAATTAGGGTGTTAGATCAGTGTGCCTCGAAGCAAATAGAATTCTCCCCCTCCCCCCAAATTTCAGCAGGAAACTCGATAAAGTGAGCAAGTCCCAGCTTGGGTTTTTATTTTATGACCGGTCCCCTCATGGCTTGCTTTTTTCAATAACTGTCTGCTCCTTTAAGACTGCCTGTGACGGGGCCAAATGGTATTTTGACGAAAAACTTCCTGGGATTTGGCTATTTTCTCCGATGGCTCCAGATCAGGCGCTTTGTCTGTTTGTCTTGGTTCCAGGGAGTCGGAGATGGACTGAATACTGATTTTCTCTCAGTGCTAATGACAGATAGATGCAGATAAGTCTCATTCAAAACCTAAATGCAATTTATTTGTTTGTTTTTGGCTTGGCCAGCATCACACAGAACTGGACCTGTTATAGTTTGTACTCATATAGATCTAAATAGCATTGCATTTCTCAATATAAGAGCCTCTTAACCTTTAGAAAATAGATTGGTGGAATGTTCTATCTAGTGAATGGTGCCTGAAAGAGGAGAAGAGATGACATCTCCTTATCTTTCCTTCTGTGATTCCAGTTCCCCATTTCAAGTTTCTGAGTCTCAGCCCTCAGTCCCTGGTGGTCCTTGAGCTCCCCCTTAATGGTCACTAATTCCTTCTTCCTGGAAAACTGCTCTATCTAGCAACTTTCCTTCTTTCATTGGTCAATAAGACGAGGGCTTTTTCATCAAGCTGGGCAGATAGGCTTTCCTCAGACTGGTGTGTAGTCTGCTGTTTGGTTTCTTGAGGGGGGGGAAAGGGGGGTGATGATGAAGGGAGTTGCAGCACATACTCAGACTTTTGACTCCGACTCCTCTAGTTTTCAACTGACTTGCCCAAGCTCCTACTGATAATACCTTAAATTTTTTGTTCTGAATCTAAAGTACTGGTAAATATAAATTTAGATCCAGGATAAAGATATGTATGAATATAAATATAAAATGATACATTTACCATATATTATAACTATTTTTTTTAAATTTTGAAGCTGGAGTTGATACATATTTACTGACTGACTCCTCCCAAAATTGCTTCTGACTTCAAAACTCTGACTTCAACTTACTGTTTCTCATGCTCCTCTTTCTTTGCCCCAGTGCACTCCTTCTCATCCCATCCAATCATACATCTCACAGTTCCTCCCGACCCTTACTTCCCTCGTTTTCTCCCACACAACTCATAGCTCCTTCGGTCCCCTCACTCACCAAGACTTCCAGCAGCAGTCTCATGAGGCTGTCACTGGAAGTCATCAGCAAATTTAGCTGCAGAGAAATAATAATAATAATAATAAGAAGAAGAAAGAATGGACAGGAAGGGGAGTGAGTGAGAATTGCTCCTGCGCCAATGTACCACCAGACCACTAGGAAGTCACGGTAGGCTTGGGTGGGATTTATTCTTGCTTGAGAGGAAGGGAATGCTAGCTGCTGGCCAGTGGGGTGGGGGGAGGGGCATGGGTATGGGCTGCAGTCTGCTGGTTTGGGGGGGCTGGCAGTGGCAGAGGGGTGAACACTCAGTTTATGTTTAAGTATATATGGTAGTTTATATTGGGGCTTGGAAAACATGGTGTTCCAGGTTGATGTGCCTTAAATAAGCCCTCGTTAATGGACACAGGAAAGGACTGAATTGGTACACATTTGATAATGAGTACGGTGGAATGGGTAGATTTGAATTGCTCGTGTACTCTTTCCAAAAACACTAGGACTAGAGGGCATGCGATGAAGCTACTAAGTAATAGATTTAAAACAAACTGGAAAAGATATTTCTTCACTTAATGGGCAATTAAACTCTGGAATTCATTGCTGGGGAATGTGGTGAAAGCAGTTAGATTAGCAGGGTTTAAAAAAGGTTTGGATAATTTCCTAAAATAAAAGTCCATAAACCATTATTAAGATGAGGAAATCCACTGCTTATTGCTAGGATAAGCAGCATCAAATCTGTTTTACTCCTTGGGATCTTGTTAGGTACTTGTGACCTGGGTTGGCCACTATTGAAAACATACTGGGCTTGATGGACTTTCTATCTGCCCCAATATGGCAACTCTTATGTTCTTATGATACATCTCAGCAGAAATGCCAACCATCAGGGCCAGGATCAAAGTCTTGAAGCAGTGGCATAGTCAGGATTGATTTTTTTTTTTTTGGCGTGTTGATGGGGTTGACGTGAATGGACACTAGTTAGGGCAAATATTTGATACTTCCTCCAGTTTTCTTGTCATTGATCTGGGCCATTGCCACCAATGTGATGGGCCTTACGTATGGGGACTCCATCTATACTGCTCACAAACACTGGCTTTTACTAACTGCGGTAGAGCTTCTTACTGCAGGCCAGCAAGGTAAGTGCTCTGACACTCATAGGAATTGAATGAGCGTTGGAGCATGTACCTTGCTGGCCCGCGGTAAGAAGCTCTACTGCGGTTTAGTAAAAGGAGCCCTAAGTTTCAAATTTCTCCTAATTCACCCCCATTTTAAGTCTGTTTTTTTTTTTTTTGCTTTCCAGCAGTTGCTTCAGGACTGACTTCTCCCTTCCTAGTTCCTGCTGTGCTGGAGAGTGGAAGAGCAGCGGTTGAAAAGAAGCAGATTAGAATGTCTGCTCTCTGTTCTGTTTTGTCTAGCCCTCTCCTCTCCTCTTCTCTGTAGGATGCCTGAAAAGGTTGGGATGGAGCAGGACGCCCCTGCTGCTTTGAAGCCTGAAAAGAAGTGGCAGAACTGTGTTCCACATCCTCCCCCCTCTCCAGAAATTAAGCCCCCCGAGATCTAGGCCTGCCTACAGCTCACTTTCCCATTATCAGTGCTGAGAGGAATGCAGAGCGTTCAGTGGGGGTCATTAATGAATTACAGCATTTTAATTGCAGTTAGATTTATTTTTCATCCCAGGAAGAGCAGGTGGTTTGGAACGGATCAGTGAAACTCTTCAGTGGGTTACCGATTGAAAACCACAGCCCCCCCTCCCCCCTCATCCCTGCACTTCGAGCGTCAGTAGGGGGCAGTTTTCGAGGTGCAGGACAAACTGCCTTTTATTTCACCAATTTCCTGCCAGGACAGATTGTAAAAGCATTAATTAATGAGGCCTTCCCCATACATAAATTAAATATACCAATGCTAGAAGGATACAAAACCACCAAAGTGTTGCTCGCTGCTTCTGTGAACTTGGTGCTTGAATCCATTTGTTTTGAGGGAAAATGTTTTCAGGAATTGAAAAAGACATCATTGGAGAACAGTCTCCTTTTGAAGCGTGCCTGTCTGGCAAGCACTGGAAGGACTGTGGAGAAAATTAGCATGTTGAAACTGAATACTTGTTTTTTTTCTCACCTTCCTCTTCTTTAAACTAAACTAAAACATAGCTTTATAGACCGAGTCATCAGCCAAGAGGAGCTCGACTCGGTTTACAATAATGTAAAACATAATAATAATAATAATAATAACAATAACAACTTTATTTTTACATACCGCCATACCACAAACAGTTCTAAATTTGACAAGAAATAGTAGACTGAAATAGTTAATTTCCAAAATGTGTAGCAAACAAAAAAGTTTTCAGAACTTTCCGGAATAAAGCAAAAGAACCTAAACTTCTTAATGTAAGCGGTAAAGCATTCCAGAATTCAGTTAATTTAAAAGCAAAAGAATAACTAAATCTCTTAAAGGTTCTGTTTTTACCACTGAGAGAGGGAAATGTAAGTTTTAATTTTGGAGAACTTCTGGCAAGATGAGATCTATGAACATTCCAGTCTAAAGGAATCAAAGTGGCAAAAATGCCAAATAGGATCTTGAATGCAACACAAATGCACTTAAATTGAATTCTGAGATACACTGGAAGCCAATGTAATTCCTTGAGAAGAGGGGTTATTTTCTTATTTTGTCATTTTACAGCTTCTATTTTCCAATTTCTTCATAGCTCTTTGTCTCCTGTGCTCTACCTTTATCCCTATTTCCCTTTTACTTTCTCTGATATTTTTTTTTTTTCTTTTCTTCATTCTCTTTTTTCCCCAATCCCTCGTTGGCATTGCACCGAGAGAGTTTTCACATCTCCTGGCAGCTCGCCTGAGATCTGTGCCAGTAGGCTCAAGCAGGCTGTCAGGAGTGAGATATGGACAACACACACACACACACACACACACATATACACACACCTTGATCAAATATCCAAGCTCTTTCATGCATGGCCATTTGAAAATTAAAATCAGAAGAAGAGGCTTCAGTAAGCTGCGCCAGTTCATGTAATTGTGGGGAGGATTAAAAGGAGCGTGTGGAGAGAAATGAGGGATCATCAGAAGGGCACCAGTGCCCCATACTTATTTGTTCACACTGGAATACTTGACTATAGAGGGCAGGGTACCTATTAAGAGCCTATGCCATAAAGGAAAGTAAGCACTATTTTCATTTACAAAATACTAGGGTAACTGGATTATATACATGTGCACATATGCAGTTGGGTGCCAGCACTAATACCAGCCACAGAGCTGATGTAAATGCTCATACCATATTGTGCAAAGAGGTTGCTGGCATGGCAGCGATTCTCTAGCTCTGCCCGTGGCCTCTTCAATGCTATTCCTTTGCTGAGAACCCCCCCCCCCACCACCACCACCAATGCAACTTCCGGTTTCTGCTTGGACGGACCAAGGCAGAGGAACAGTGTCTAGGAGGCCATGGGCAGCATTAGAGAATTGCTGTCGGACGGGCAATCTCCTTGCATTTTTACAGATGAGAGAGGCTTTGGAACCTGGTGGGGAGGACATCCCGGCCCACGGGAGCTCCCTGGAGCAACCAATTTTAAAAATGAAGGGAGGGCATTTGATGGGTAGGTTAATTGGGAAAGGGGGTGGGAAGGAGAGGAATTGGGGGACCCCGTCCTTAATTTTTGCCCAGCATGTCTAACATTGGCCCTGAATGAGGTATCTATATGGGTACTAATATGGGGTTCCTAAGTGTCCATACAAAATAGGTCAGTGTCTCGCAAACTGTACTGGCGGCCTTGGCTCGAGGGCATCCGGAAGTGTGCGGATGTCACTGTGATGACATTATGTTCATGCGTGACATCATCACGTCGATATCCACGCATGCGTGGAGGACCTCCAGATGGGTCCCTCAGCCACCAGCGGGGAATGCTGAAAAAGAAGAGGCGCAGAGAGGAAGAGAGACGCCAGGGAGGAGGGGAGACTGCTCACAGGATGTGCCTCTCGCCGTGAGAGGCACGTCCTGTAGGCAGTCAGCCGGTGACGGCGCCTCTCTTCCTTCCTGGTGTCTCGCTGCACACCTGAAATCTCGTGTGGCATACTAGTGTGCGATACACTGGAATAGACACTCACCCTGTGTTACCAGGGTACCTAAGAGGAGGCTCCATATTGTGGAATTGTTCCTTAAGTTTCCGAGAGACACGTGACTGTGAAACAGCAGCAAGGGTATCTCTGGTTTTCTTTGGAATGTTCTGAGGCTTTGAGCTCATAAATAATGAACCCTGGAATGCAAAAAAAAAAACCCTCTTAGATGAGGAAAAAAAGTGTTTATTGGCAGGACAAGTCAGTTTCTATTCATTCAAAGTGCTTCTGGACAAGATGCTTTTTACAAAGCTGGAAATCAGATAGTGTCTTTAATTCAAAGGGTGAATTCTGTACTAATGTTTTTTTTTTTTTTTTAATGCTCTGTTATTGATGGTTTGGAGCACAGTTGTATTTATGGTAGAATACTAGTGCCCCTCCCCCCCTTGCAATTCAGCACTGCTTTAAGATTTCTTGAGCAAATATATACTTTAGGCATTCAGCCTTCAGTGTCACAGCCTCTTTCATAAGTGAAGTTGCTATAACCAGTTTGGAATCAAATAGCTTGAGAAAGTTATTTATAAAACACTGCAAAGGACAATATAATTGCAATGGAGACAAAGAAAATCCACTAGAATGAGCATGTGCCAATTACCTCTTGGCCAAAGTAAAACAAAATAAATTAATACTGAAACAGGTTTCTTTGCTGTATAAACACTTTTTCAAAGATGCAAGCTGGAAATATGATTTTTTTTCTTAAATTCTAAAAACTATACACTTACCCCTCCGTATTCACGAATTCTGTATCTATGGATTTGCTTATTTGCGGTTTTAAACAAAAATAATCACTTTCATTTTTTGGGCTATTTTAAGCCCTGTAAGCCCCCTCTTAAGCCTTACCTGGTAGTCTAGCTGGTTTTCGGGGCATGAGCGATCTTCCCATGCTCCTGCCATTGCAGATTGCTCACAGGAAATGGCTCAAGAGACTACAGGAGCTCAAGGCAGCCATTTCCTGTGAGCGATCTGCACGGGGCAGGAGCGTGGAAAGATTGCTCCTGCCTGAAAACCCACTAGACCACCAGGTAAGGCTTAAGGGGGGGGGGGGCTTTCAGGGCTTAAAAGAGCCAGGGGAAGCGGGGGTTAGGTGCAGAACCGGCCCAAATATTATTCACATTTTTTCATATTCGCGGGCTGGCTCTGCCTCGAACCCCCGTGAATACGGAGGGGGAAGTGTATATTCTAGCATAGTGGCAATTACCGTATTTTTCGCTTCATAAGACACACCCTAGATTTAGAGGAGGAAAACAAGAAAAAAAAAACATTCTGCACCCTGTCTCCCCCTCCCTGCCAGGCTCTGTACCCTGTCCCGGCCTACCACTAGACCACCAGAGGGGGGACAGGGTACAGAGCCTGGGAGGAAGGGGGGGACAGGGTGCAGAATGTTTTTTTTTTCTTGTTTTCCTCCTCTAATCCAGTATCTTTTAAAATCCTCCCGTACCTTTTTAAAACACCCCCCTCCCCCCGCCCCTGGTGTCTTCTTCTTATCTACCTATACTCTAAGGAGAGGTGTTCTCCTGTTTGCCTCTGTTCTATAATCATATATCTGCTTCTTTTCCGATCTACTTGCGACCTCCACGAACTGATGGTTTGGTGTTATATAAAAATAAGCTATTATTATTATTATATATTGCAACGCACTGTATGTAAACCCAATATTGTAATACTGTGAATGCAAACTGTAACCCGTTCTGAGCTCTTTGGGGAAGACGGAAAATAAATTAATTAAATGTGTCACGTCAACATCCACGCATGGGTGGAGGCCCTCCAGATGGGGCCCTGAGCTTGCTATTACTACGCTAGTAGGGGGGGGGGGCTGTTGCGAGAGGAGGAAAGGTGCAGAGAAGAGGAGAGGCACCGGTGAGGAAGAGAGGAGAGGTGAGATGCCGAGAGGAGGGGAGGCGCCGGCTGACTGCCTACAGGATAGTGGCGTAGTAAAAGAGGGGGGCAGTACGCCATGGGCACCATGTTGGTGGGGGCGCCGGTCACCCACTGCCTCTCTGCCCCCCACCTCTTCCCACTCCTTTCCTCACCACACGTGCGCCCCCTTCCCCCCATACCTCTCGTTGTTCACCACCGCGAGCAATAACGTCAATGTGCTCCTCGCGACCGGGTCATCTCTCCTGCTGAGGTCGCATCCAGGTGCCGTGATGTCCGAGGGAGAGCCAACGGGGTTGCGAAGAGCACGTTGACGTTATTAGTGCTCGCGGTGGTGAACATCAAGAGGTACGGGGGAAAGGAAGGGGGCACGCGCGTGACGGGGGGTTGGGAAGGAGCGGAGGGAGGCGGAGACAAGGGCAGGGGAAGGGCGGGGTGCCACCACTCCTTTTTTCCCCCCCCTTGATTTTATTGTACAACCACCTTGAAATATTTAATAAGGCGGTATAACAAATCTTTAATAAACTTGGAAACTTGAGAGGCATGTCCTTTAGGCAATCAGCTGGCACCGGCGTCTTGCAGCACACTCGGAATCTTGCCATGGCACACTAGTTTTCCACAGCACACAGTGTTTCTATACACTAGGCTAGATAGACCATTGGTTTGCTCTAGTATGGCTATTCGTTTGTTCTTATGTTCACCTGCAGCTCAGCTCTTTAGCTTTAAACTGTGTGGTGCAGTGGAGGTAGAGTAGTGGTGACGGTGGCAGCCCCTGGATGGAGGGAGGCACTGATTTCAGTTTACATGGGTCGCCAGAACCCCCGGAAGCTTCTCTGGCAGAAAGAACAGGTTTTGTGAATTTTAGCTGGAGAAGAGTGTTGTAAAGAATAAAGAAATGCTAGTCGCAATAGTAGACGAAAGCCTCCTGCGGGATAGGAGATAGCAATCTGCCTGCTCTGTAAAAGAAGGCACAACAGGAGGCAACGCCGGCTCCAAAAAGTAAAGCAGGGGAAAAAAAAAAAAGGCAAGAGGCGACACCTGTAAAAAGTGCAGCCCGAGACGGTAGCAGCTTGGCTGACAAACGGGAGCAGGTAGAAGCAGCCGGCAAGTTTGTTTTACTGTTTTCTTAGTTTTATGGCCCGCGGCATCCTTAATCGGGTTCTGCGCTGGTTATAAACAAGAAGGCATGGACAATACCAGGGAAATAGAATAACAACAGCATCAGGTAATAGCATTTGGAAACTACCAAGAAAATCCAGTAGCATCAGCATTCATGTACAAAGCTTAAATATTGATTAGTTCACACAGACATTTATCCTTGGATTTAAGTTCGTTTAGATGCCAGTCTCTCTCTCTCTATATATGTGCATGCCTTTGTGTTGAACCCTGACCCATGGCTCAATGCACAGTGAAGAATCCTCCCTGTGATGTTTCAAGGCAGAGTACAGGAGTGGCTTGCCATTGCCTTCTCCTGTACAGGGTGAGGCTCCACTATGTGTTGCTGCTGCTGCCGCCCAACATAAGACCCTGAAGCCTGCAGCACCTGGTATTCTCCAGTGGTCCCCCATCCAGGTTCTAGCCTGGCCTGACCCTGCTTAGCTTCCAGTAGCAAAAGTGGGCCTACCCAGGGCAGCCAGGTAGAGCTTCTATAGACTGAAACTAATTAACAGAAATTTTCAAAATAAAAAGGTTTTTACTGCCTTCCTAAAAAAATACCATATGAAGCAGTGATTCTTAAACCTGTCCTGGGGGACCCCCAGCCAGTCAGGTTTTCAAGATATCCCTAATCAATATGCCTAAGGCAGATTTGCATGCCTGTTACCTTTATTATATGCAGATCTTCCTCATGCATATTCATTAGGAATATCTTGAAAACCCGACTGGTGAGGGTCCCCCAGGACAGGTTTAAGAACCACTGGAGAGGCATTGAATTCCAGACCTTAACACTGAAATGATACAAAGATTTTTTTTAAAATGTCTTTTAGTTAGTATCGTAAAATTTTTTTTTTTTTTAACTTGAAAATCTTTATTAAAAGTTTTGTATTATACAAGCAAAATAAGGATATCAAGGCTCAAGCACTCCATAATATTGAACAGAAGACAACAGGCTCAGAAATCACAATACAGCAAGAAGAAAACACCATTGCCAAACAGATATCCCCTGCAATGAATCACAAATCCCCCCACCCCTCCCAAGTAAACTGAAATATACAAAGTGGACACCTCCCTGTTGTTCCTTCAGGAAGTTATCCCCACAACAACAATCCCCCCAAACCCCCCAGCCCCAGTAAACTTAAACCAAAGTATCAATCTTGTCCATAATAACAGTCCAAGTTCGGAACTTTCAATTGCTAAACGTCATGAGTATCGTAAAATTTAACATCATCTGGTTTTGAAGGCCAATACGGTATTTTTCGCTTTATAAGATGCACCTGACCATAGGACGCACCCACCTGTAGAGGAGGAAAAACCAAGAAAAATAAAATTCTGAACCAAATAGTGTGCCCTGTTCCCTGTCCCCCCTCTGGTGGTCTAGTGGTAGGCCGGGACAGGGTACAGGGCAAGTCTAATGGTAGGCATGTGTAGTTGCAGCCAGCTAACCCCAAGCCAGCCAGCCAGCCAGCCCCAAGGCAGCACCCCCCAATATCTTTTTTTTCCACCCGGCTCCCAGCACGCTTTCCACGCTCCTGTCTCGGTTCCCCTGCTCTCTTCCGACAGCAGCAGTGGCACAGCGGTGCTTGAGGCAGGTGCACACTTTTTGCATGCCTGCCTGGTCCCACGCTGCCATCATTTCTCGCAGGACTTGCAAGAACTGATGGCAGCCATTCGGAGTGCAGCATGGGACCAGGCAAAAAGCGCACGCCTGCTTCGTACACCACTGTTCCGCTACCAGAAGAGAGCAGGAGTGTGGAAATTGCGCTGGGAACCGGAATGAAAAAAAAGGCATGGGGGGAAGGGGGTATATTTGCTCCTTAAGACACATCCTTATTTCTACCCCCTTTTTTGGGGGGGTGGAAAAAGTGTATCTTATGGAGCGAAAAATGCGGTATGTCACCCTGAGATAATAGTTGAACCATTGACATCATACATTCTGGAGCATCACCATATAAATTTGACTGTAGAGTGATAGGGAGGGTTGTAAATATTTTTTAATAAAATAAATATATTTTAAATTTTTCCTATGACTCAACAGGTAATCAATGTAAAGTCAGCACATGGGAGCTAGTGGAAAATGCAGCTCACTGGAGAAACAAGAGAGGAAGAGAGAGAGAGAAAAGAACATGAAGGAATGTGAGAGGAGAGACTGAAGGTTCAGAGAGAAGGCAGGAGCAGATAGACCAGGAGGAGGAAAGGAAGAGAAGGGAATGGAGAACAATCATTACCTGTAGATATGGGAATTCGTGGACATGAGAAATTGCCAGATTTAGAAGAAGAACATGCCTTACTGGGCTAACTGGGTGGATCATGTGGGTCTTTATCCGTTATAATTTACTGTATTGCTATGTTTCTGTGTGCAGATGTAACACTAAAGGAGAGAGTAAGAGAGTGAGGGGAAGAGAGAGGTGGAGGTGGTAAGGGGAGCTGGAGAGAGGAGAGACAGAGATCCTGTGTTGGAGGTGGAAGGTACAGTTAACTCAGCCTGGACTCACCAAAGAGGAGAAAGCAGGGAAGAAAGCCAGCCTGGCCTCCATTCCATGTGGAAAGATAACGAGGGCTCTAATTTTCTTGCTGGACCTCTGAAAAAGGAAAACTAGGTACTGGCACTGTCCTGGAGCTTTGCAAAGTTAGAATCACTAATGGAGGAAATATGGCAGAGGGGTCCAGTTCAAGTACAGTGCAGCTTAGCCAATTTTAAAAAGCTTTCCTAGGCATGTGTAGCAAATATAGTCCACCATAAAAGGAGAGGGCCATTCTTTTAATATTTTTGTGATGTGCAGAATAATACATCCTAAGAGAGCTCTTGTTTCCACCCTGGCAATGTTCCAGTCCCCTGCTGAGCCTTTCCCACGCATCGCTCGGATGGATTCAGCAGGGGGCCGAGAGCAACGGGTAAGGTGCACCTGAAAGAAAGCTGTGGAACTAGGGCAAAAATATGTCTGATTACAGAGGGATTGTTTTCTTCTTAGGGTGTGTGGCCCCATTGCTGTGTTCTTAAGGGAGAGAATTTGAATATAAATAATTTTAAATTTCTTCCAAGTGCAAATTTTTTCCTTTCCAGCCCGTTCTCTGCTTTTTGTCTTTCCTGTTAGAGAGAAGTAGACAGGCAAATGGCCTTTGGCTTTCCATACAATTGCACTTATTTCATTGTCTTACTTAACAAAATCCAAGTCAGATTTGATCATTTCCATGTGCTTCAGCTACCCCGTAATCAATAGCATTGCAGATAATGAGAGTCTGTCTGGAAATTACTGGGAGCCATCTTATTTCAGGTAGTGGTTTAGTTTTTTTTTTTCTCTATGGTGAACTTTATTTTCCTGAGTTTGAGATTTGCTATTCAAAACTAAAACACATTGTCAGCTTTATTGGTTAGTCAATCTGATCTAAAAAAAAATCTCTTCAGTCACTGCAGTTGAAGGAATTTTTTTAATTCCGGTGAAATAAGAGATTTCTGAACTGATCTGAGAGTCTCATTTATCACTAGATTCTCGAAACAAGAAAAATGTTAGGACTCATTTCTACAAAACCTCTTTTGCATATTTTGAACGTACTGTTTTCTGAGTGTAATTTTCATACAGTGGTCCAGTCTCTACTGGACTCTTGCAGCTCTGTTTGTATTGGTTTTCTGCTTCTTCCCGTAGGGCAGGGGTGTCAAAGTCCCTCCTCGAGGGCCGCAATCCAGTTGGGTTTTCAGGATTTCCCCAATGAATATGCATGAGATCTATTTGCATGCACTGCTTTCATTGTATGCTAAGGTGTGGTCTCCAGAATTGTACACAATATGCTAAATCTTATACAGGGGCATTAATACCTCCTTTTTCCTACTAGCCATACCTCTCCCTGTGCAACCTAACATCCTTCTAGCTTTCGCTGTCATCTTTTAGTATGTTGTATTATTGTAGATGTTTTTATTAGTTGTTTATTCATTTGAATGTTTTTTTGTTTTTTTTTTTTTACCTAGTAATGTTTTGCTAGGCAGGTTATAAATATTTTAAACAAACAATCTATTTTTGATAGAGTGGAGATTGTGTAAAATGGATCAGGCACTTAATCTAACACAAGCGGACAAGGAGATCTAGTTTTTCTTAGTAATATAAATTTAACTGGTTGAATAGTATTACATTTGTGCTTGATATGTGTCTATAATCAAAGCTTTAAAATATTCTCTAAGGTTAGTAAATGCATCATTTACTGATTTCTATACTCCTAATACACTGAAGCAAACCCTGATTAAGCCCATTAAAAAAAAAATGTCTTCGGAATCAATAGATTGAGAAAAGGTTAGAAATCACTACAATGTTCAGTCTTCAGCAAAACAGGTGAACAGGCTGCATTGACTCTGCATTTCCGATGCTTGATGGTTTGGATCCATTTCAGTACAGTGGTCAGAAGAGGACACTGTGAGAAAACTTTTCTAGAATCAGTACTTGAGGTACTCTCAGGGGTTCTGCAGCTGGCATTGTGCTTGTTACAGGTTTCCGGGTCTTGCTTCATCTTTGTCAGGTAGAAACTGACGTTTCAGCCATCATGATGTGGATTTCTTCAGGGTATGCTCTGAAGTCTGCAGTGTGACTTTGGAAATAGTGAGTTCACTGACCTGATTGGGCGCAGGGCAGTCCACCAATTTGAATTTTGGCGGGAAAGTCTGTTGGTCAGAAATTTGAATTTTGGCAGGAAAGTCCATAGAATTGGTAAGGGCGGGGAAATGCCTTAATCTCTTCAGTAGTCATCTGGTCAGTTTGGGCACCTTTTTGACCCTTATTCGTTTTTAAAACAGGTCTAGCACCAAACGTCTAAATGATGCCCTGGATGTTTTGTTAAAAGTTTGCGTTTCCCTGCAAAACATCCGAGTCCTAAGCCTGCCCAAAACACACCTCTAACAAGCCCCCTTAAGACACATTGGAGACAAAACAACCAGAAAGACGTCTGGAAAGTCGTTTTCAAAAATGCCCAGTTGGACGTTTTGAGTAGTAAGACGTCCAAGTGCCAGTTTATGTTGTCTTTTTTGGACGTCTATCTTTTTTTGCAAATACACACACCTACTCTCTGTCCCAGTCGCACCCTCATCTAATAAATAAAACTAAATTTTTGTAGCACGCAAGTAGTGCATGCACGTGTGCACCTTACCATGGGATGCCTCAGCATGCCCCGTGATGTGCCATTTTAAGCTGCAGGAAGCATGGTTTAGTGCTGGGGTGTCCAACCTTTTGGCTTCCCTGGGCCGCATTGGGCAAAAAAAACAAAAAGTTTCTGGGGCCGCACAAACACTGCAACAAGACAAAGGAGGGAGCTGGCAAGATGGTAAATACCCGGGGGCAACAGAGGAAAACACTGTATTGCCCTCAACTGGGGTCGCACAAAATACTTCATGGGGCCCCATGCAGCCATTGGGCCGCAAGTTGGACACTCCTGGTTTAGTGCTTACTGCATCTTGGCAAAAGAGCTCCATAGTAGCTGCCAAGATTCTGCATTAACTGCAGTGCAGCTAAATTCAGATATACCTCATGCTACCTGTTGCGGTGACATTAACTATTCTGCATTGTCTGGTGCTTTAACAGTAGCTTCACTGTAAATTACTTTGGATTAATGCAACGTGTAGCCTATTCCCATTTGCTGACCCACACTATTGCAATTAATGTGGGAATTAGCACTTGTTAGATATCAATAACAGCATGTGCTAATTCCCATATTAATCAATGTAGTAAAAGGGCCTTAATATATATATGTTCTAATACATGTAAAATTTCTTAGCAAGGCCAGTTATTTGTTTATATTTTAAGTAGTACTATAGATCTCGTAAATCACAATGTTTAACTATGCATTCCTCTCTTCCTGGACACAGATCAAAGAGTGTCTTCAGGTCTCAGTTTTCTTGCCAGTGTCAACTTATGGCTTTAGTGAAGTGTTGAGAAATGACTGATCAGCCCAGCTATTTGAATTCTGGTGGATAATGTTTAGTTTCAGATTAGGTACTGTAATCTTGAAATTTGTTTTCTTCTTTAAGTGACCAATGCAACTGATTGTAATAGCAACAGGTGTAAAGTTCTCAGAATTTATCAAATGTATCCCGTGGCTTGTGGTGAGATTTGAGCTTATTATTGGATATGGAAGACTTGGGTCTTGGGAAGGCTGAAAGAGTTTGAAAAGATCCTGACATCCTTTTTTTACAACCTTTTTAAAGCAAAGAGCCATTTTATCTGAAATGTTTGACCCAAGATTTACAAAGAGCCGCAATGGGTAGAGAAGGGGGTTTGAGATATTCCCAGGAAAAAAAATTATTTACAATGTCCAATGTGACACGGACAAGAGGACATGGACTGAAGCTAAGGGGGGACAAGTCCAGGACAAATATCAGGAAGTTCTGCTTCACGCAACAAGTGGTGGACACCTGGAATGCTCTCCCAGCGGAGGTTATTGCAGAATCCACCGTTCTAGGATTTAAAAGCAAACTAGATGCACATCTCCTTATGAGAGGCATAGAGGGATATGGGCGACTAAAATTACGCCAGGTGTACACCTGGCTAGGCCTCCGCGTGTGCAGATCGCCGGACTTGATGGTCTAATCCGGAGATGGCAGTTCTTATGTTCTCCCCAAGGTCTAGCTTCTCTCCCCTCTTTCTCCCTTCCAACCCGTTGCAGGTCTCTGCATTTCTCCTCCCTCTCTCTCCTCCCTTCTCCCCAACCAATAGCCAAAGCTCTCTACCCCTCTCTAGACCTTGACCCTTTGATCTCCTTCCCAACCCAACGATTCTCTCCTCCCCCCCCCCCCCACAAGGGACTATCTATACCAGGTCCAGCTAGTACCAGGACCAGCCGGGGTGGGGGAGTCTTCAGGCCTGGAGCATGGCCATCTTGTGGCAGCTCAACCCCACAATGCTCCACCCCCTCCACTCTGCCATGTATAGGTAGTTCCACCCCAGGCCTACCGAAATACCTTATGGTCTAGCGGGGATCTTTGTGGCAGGAGCATAGTCTTTTCACTCCTGCCTCCTTGTGGTTGCCTCCTAAAATGACTTTTGTGGCCTTTCGTGCCTTCTAGAAGCATTCTCTGTAGTACCGCAAGTTGCTGCAAGAGGTCATGGCATCCATTTTAGAAGGCAGCTGTGAGGAGGCAGGAGCAATTGGGCTGTGTTCCTGCCATGAAGACCTTCACTGGATCACCAGGTATTTCAGTAGGTCTGGGCGGCCTATTTATACAAAGGGATCTGCAGCCACATGGGAGAAGATACACAGGTTGCCGACCCCTGACTTAGGATGTACACAGTGGTTTTCTTTTTACCCCTTCAGATACAGCTTATCATATCATATGCATTGTCAATATTGGGAAGATCTGTAGAAATATAAATGGAAGATGAGAGAACTTACAGCAATGTAAGTGAAAGGACTGGGTTTAGGGAGATCTGTAGAAATATAGGTGAAAGCTTAAGAACATGACCCTATTCCTTATCACAGCCAGCTAAGGGCATTGGAGTAAATAAATTCACCCCAAATACTGGAGATATGCAGATCATACCCGAGAAACTGTTGCACTAGGAATTTGCAAAATGTGAAAGGTAGGTTTAAAAAACCTGAGATAAAAGATGGAATCAGACTTTATGCATGGGAACAGGGTACAAGTATGCATATGTTAAGATTAGTACTGAAAAATAAAAACCAAGGGACAAGAACCCAACAACATTGTCAAAGTATAGAAATATTTAGCTATGGAATCATCAGTCTTGTCTAGATAGAATCAAATAAGGCTGATATTCTGCACTATTTAGCCAATTGGGAATGGCTTCTGCCCAGCTAAAGAGCTTATAGCTGACTATCTGGCGATATTCAATGGGACATAAGTGGATATCTCCCATTGAATATCCAGCTTAGCAGATTGGCTGGTGACTGGCTATATTGAGTTATGCAGCTGGTTACTGTCAATATTCAGCAGCTTGCCGGCTAAGTTTGACGGCCAGATGGAGCCACCTAAAAGGGTGGTATATATTTGACTATTAGAACTTAGCCAGCAAGTTGTTGAATATTGGCCTGGCTGGCTATGGCTCAGCTGGCCAAATAGACCAGAAAGTCAGTGCTGTTGCCGGATATGGTGCCAACGATCTCCTATAGTTTGAATACTGGGGAGTGTGGGTGGGAATGAATGCATCGCATGGTGGCCAATCCAGGTAACTAGTACCTGGCCAAAACCCAAGGTGTAGCAATATTCCATGCTACTGATCCATGGCAAGCAGTGGCTTCCCTCATGTCTTTCTCAATAACAGACTATGGACTTTTCCTCCAGGAACTTGTCCAAACCTTTCTTAAAACCAGCTACACTATCCGCTCCTACCACATCCTCTGGCAACGCGTTCCAGAGCTTAACTATTCTCTGAGTGAAAAAAAATTTCCTCCTATTGGTTTTAAAAGTATTTTCCTGTAACTTCATCGAGTGTCCCCTAGTCTTTGTAATTTGTAGACTTCAATCATATCTCCCCTCAGCCATCTCTTTTCCAAACTGAAGAGGACTAACCATTTTAGTCTTTCCTCATTCGGGAGGAGTTCCATCCCCTTTACCATCTTGGTCGCTTTGCTTTGAAGCTTTTCTTGCGCCACTAAATCCAGGGCTGTGGAGTCGGTAGATAAATGTTCCGACTCCTCAGTTTTTTGTACTTCAGACTCCAACTCCGACTCCAGGTACCCGAAATTTCCTCCGACTCCGACTCCACAGCACGGGTTAATTTTCAGATCGTTAAAATGGAATGTCAAGTTGAGAGAAATGAGCATTTTCGACACCACCTTCTTTTTGCTTTTAATCAAGGTTCTAAGGCCGCAGAAGCTGCTCGCAACATTTGTGCTGTGTATATAGTGGGTGCTGTAGCTGAAAGAATCGCTCGTGATTGGTATGCCAAGTTCAAAAATGGAGTCGGTAGATAAATGTTCCGACTCCGACTCCTCCTCCTCAGTTTTTTGTACTTCTGACTCCGACTCCGACTCCAGGTACCCCAAATTTCCTCCGACTCCGACTCCTCGACTCCGACTCCACAGCCCTGACTATATCTTTCTTGAGATAAGGAGACCAGAATTGAATGCAATACTCCAGATGAGGTTGCACCATGGAGCAATACAGGGGCATTATAACATTCTTAGTCTTGTTAACCATCCCTTGTTAAATAATTTTGCTTTTTTGGCCACCACTGCAAATTGGGCGGAAGGTTTCATCGTATTGTTTACAATGATACACAGATCCTTTTCTTGGGCGCTAATTCCCAAGGTGGACCCTAGCATCCGGTATCTGTGATTCAGGTTATTCTTCCCAATGTGCATCACTTTGCAAAACAGGAACTGCAGTGCAAAAAGTAGACTGTACATATGAGGTAAGAAAAGATGTGAAAGCCTGTTTTTCAATAGAAAGTGGAGACAGGAATTGAGACGTCAAAACTGGACATTCTTCCAGTGGTATTTCATAGAAACATGATGGCAGATAAAGGCCAAATGGCCCATCTAGTCTGCCCTCTCAAGCCCCACTCAAATCGTACCTCCACACAGTCTACACATAGTGAGATTTCCACACGTAACAGTGGCCTTCTGAAATTGGTCATACATATTCTTGCCATGTAGATGTGTAAATGCTGCTATTACATATGGGAACCGCAAGTAGGACTCCTGAAATAAATGCCATAGGGAGATGCAGACAGACCAGACCAGGACATCAATCCAGATTGAGAGGACCAGAAGAAGTAGTGGCCTTGGTAACAGTTCTTTGAGGGTAAGAAAGTTTGCAAGACATGAGCCCAGTTATAACCCAGAGGCACCACATAACCTGTTTGTTACAAGCCTAAAATGATTGGATCAGTGAAGAAGTATTGGGGTAACCTGCACAAACTGGCAACTATCACCCTACTGGTACTACTACGCAGCGCTGCACAGAGTCACAAAGAAGAAGAAAGCAGTCCCTGCTCGAAAGAGCTTACAATCTAAACAGCCAAGACAGACAAAGAGGTTGTCATGGATACAGTTAAGGGGAATGCTTAATCTGTTGGCTGGGATGGAGGGCAGAGGGGAGTACAGGATAATAAAGTTATTGTGACATCACTGATTAGGTTGGCTCTTATTGGTGGAATGAGGCATTATGACATCACAATCTCAGCTCTGCTTCCCAAAGACTGAAACTCTTCACTCTACTACTATTAATTATTTCTATAGTGCTACCAGACGCATGCAGCACTCTACTGAGACACAAAGAAAACAGTCCCTTCTCAAAAGAGCTTACAATCTAAACAGCCAAGACAGACAAACAGGATGTCATGGATACAGTTAAGGGGAACAGTTAATCAGCTGGTTGGGTTGGAGGGCAGAGGAGTAGGGTTAAGAATTAAAGGCTATATCAAAAAGGTGGGTTTTTGGGTCTGCTTTTAAACACGGGAAGGGAAGGAGATTGACGGACAAACTCAGGTAATTTATTCCAGGCATAGGGGGCAGCTAGATGAAAGGAACAAAGTCTGGAATTAGCAGTGGAGGAAAAGGGTACAGCTAAGGATGGCTTATCAGAGGAACGGAGTTCTCTGGGAGGTGCATAAGGAGAGAGAAGCGAAGAGGGATATTGAGGGGCAGCAGAATGAACACACTTGTAGGTCAGAAATAAGATCTATGCAATGGCAGATAGGGAGTCAGTGGAGTATCTTAAGGAGAAGGGTGACATGAGCGTGTCTAAAAGGCAATGATACTACTTTGAAAAGTTAGATGAGGAACACATGGAGAGGGATATTGAATTCCTTGTGGGAATTTGTATGCATCTGTAAGTATAGTGGACAAATTGCAACTGAGCTGATTGGATTGGCTCTTTTGATTATTATTATTATTTTTTTTTTATCTGCTGTCATTTGCCACTGCAATAAAATTCCTTTCTCTCAGTCTAACCTGTGGATCTGGAGAGTTCCCCCTAATCCTTTCCTGGCTGAATAATTGAATAAAGGAATTAGCCTTTGTTCCCATTCATTCTCTCATAGGAGCCAATCATTAACCAAGAAATTGTAACAAATGGTACTGCAATAACTATCAGTTATGTGATAAGTAACCAATTTTAAATCTACTGTATCAATTATAGCGGAAAGCTATGCCATCTCTAGTTTCACTGTCACTGTTCCCAAGGCAGACAGGTTTCAGTGGAGATGCCAGGTGAATGATGTACCACCCATCTGGGCTGCAGCGGATGGGCAGTTTTGAAGGCGGAGGATTGCGTTTGATGTGATAACGGCAACAACATTGGATTTATACTGTGCAGAAGAATGGCCTGGCAATTTACTTCTGCATTCTGCCACAAAAAAACTTGATGATGATGATCAAGTCGCTGGGACTCGAACACATAAGTCAATGGCACCTAACAACATAAGTATACCAATTACATTGCTATTCGCTATCAAGTAGAATATTGCTACAGAATTTAGTAATAACGCAAAAGTTTTACATTTTTTCCAAGTGGGTTTAGGTTGATAGTCACTGGAGTGGGAGGAGGAAAAATTGCAGATAGCTAAATATTAAGACACAAAAATTACCAAAATGAAGCCCCGTCTTTTATCTTGTTTAAAAGCAGACCCGAAAACCTACCTTTTTGATATAGCCTTCAATCCTTAACCCTACTCCTCTGCCCTCCAACCCACCACTAATTGTCTGTCTTGGCTGTTTAGATTGTAAGCTCTTTTGAGCAGGGACTATCTTCTTTGTGACTCTGTACAACGCTGTGTATGTCTGGTAGCGCTATAGAAATAATTCATAGTAGTAAAAGTGTGTAGAGCTTCAGTGTTTGAGAAGCAGATCTGAGATTGTGATGTCATAATGCCTCATTCCACCAATAAGAGCCAACCTCACCAGTGACATCACAATGGCTTGATTGTCCTGTGTTCCCCTCTGCCCTCCAACCCACCACTGATTAACCGTTCCCCTTAACTGTATCCATGACATCCTGTTTGTCTGTTTTGTCTGTTTAGATTGTAAGCTCTTTTGAGAAGGGACTGTTTTCTTCTTTGTGACTCTGTACAAAGCTGTGTACATCTGGTAGCGCTATAGAAATAATTGATAGTAGTAGTAGTAATGTCTTTCTGTCCAAGTTAGATTGTAAGCTCTTCCGAGCAGGGGCCTCTATAAATGTTAAAATGTACAGCGTTGCTTATGCCTTTCAGCACTATATAAGTGATAAGTAGTAATATAAGAAAAAAAATGTCAAGGTCTGTATCGTAGTGGTTAAAGTTAGCAGATTACTTTACATTTTGTAAGGTCAAATTTACAAGAGTCTCTGTTAACAGAATTTTCTTGCAGTGAGATATACTAATGTCCTAGGGCAGGGCTATTCGTCGTGGCTTTTTGAGGTTCACAGCCAGGTCTGGTTTTCAGGGTGGCCAGAAAGAGTTAAACAAGTGGTTACAAATGTACTTGATTGATATTTATTACGGACATGACAAACATAAGACTGGTTCATGGCCCTTGGAAAGCTGGAAGTGATTAAACCCATACTAGGATTTGTCTGCTACAGACAGTATTTTAAGATTTGCAGGGACTTATATGCACACAAATGCATTTATCATGGTGGCATACCACCTGATTTGATCAGCCAGATTAAACAAATTATCAACACAACTAGCCAGTTAGGTTTGCTGCTGATATGGAGCTTAAATCAAGGTGGACCAAAATCTAAGTAAAAGATAAATCAAGATTTAAATGCCACAGATGTATAGCAGATCGACAAGGAGCAAAGATGTCCAAAAGGAGACAAACCAGAGTGTTGAACCAAGAGTTTGTTTATTTGTTTTAAAAAAAATATATGAACCACTCTGTTTCAATTCTAGGCAGTGTACAATTGTAAAACATACTTAAAATAAATTAACAACATATAAAATGCTTCAACTCTGCTATAATACTTGCTTCAAAAATATCAGTAAATTGCCAGGCTTAAATGCCTGATTAATTTGGTTCAATGAGCATAAAACGGGTGCCCTTTTTAATAAACCTCAAGGGTCACTGGACGTCTGTTTTCATAAAGTTGAACCAAATGTACATTACAAATCATTGATAAGACCCTTGTAAAATTTGAACAGCCTGGTTTAGGCCCACATGTCTGCATTAGCTGGTTATTACTGAAAATCAAGCCCCCCCCCCCCTTCTTATACTAAGCCGCGGTTTCTACCATGGCCCAGAGCGCTAAATGCTCCGACACTCATGGAATTCCTAGGAGCGTCGGAGCATTTAGCGCTCCGGGCTCTGGTAGAAACCTCTACTGTGGCTTAGTAAAAGAGGCCAATTCTAAAAACAGCACTATAACTGAAATGAAGGTCTCTTGTGAGAGTATATAGTACAGAGTATTAAATTGGACGTGTACGATTTCTAGAACACCTCCAATCACTCTTCACATCAAATTTAATTATTTGCAGATCCTCAGAAGTACCACCTAGAACTCAAGTATATCATTTTACCAGGCTTTATGTACTACTTCCTCACCGGATCTTAGAGATTATGACTATAGATTTATCAGTGGTGGGTTGGAGGGCAGAGGAGTAGGGTTAAGGATTTAAGGCTATATCAAAAAGGTGGGTTTTCGGGTCTGCTTTTAAACAAGGTAAAAGATGGGGCTTCATTTTCTGCAGAGTGGACCTTCTCTGTTGTTTAGTTTAAGAACATAAGGTGTACCACGCTGGGTCAGACAACAGGTTCATCGATCCCTGTATACTGGTTGTGACAGGGATCAATCTGGGTCATTATGAATCTATCGGATTAAGAGTAGATCGTCCATGTTGCTCGTAAGTTAGGTAGGCAGCATGGGAGTGCTTTTGCATAAGAATTGAGAAAGCAATAACACAAAAAGGCAGACCTAGTCACAACAAGGTTCATTCGGAGGACGCTCAGGGACATAAACTATACACGCAATCCACGTGCAGTAACGTGTGAGTGAAATCAATATAGAGGGTGCTCTCAGTGTGAACCATCAGCGATAGGAGTCCAGCTCCAACACTTCACTTCTAGGTCGAGGCGATAAGCCCCCACCCGCACACCATCATAGAGCACCCAGGGTGTGCTGAGAATCAAAGCAAACTTTACCAATTAAACCAATAAATAAACGAGTGAATGACTCAAATATAAATCAAACAATGTGACCTGAGCGACCCCCGAACAAACCCTGCCAGCCAACCCCCCGAAAAATGCGACTACAAAATCAAAAAATCACCATACAAAAAAAGTAGTAAATACTTATCCAAAGAAGAAATCACAAACTGCAACGCAAAAACCGCGCCAGAGGAAAGGTTCAACCGCGCTGGTTTCGGGGAGGAGCCCTTCTTCAGGAACCTGTCCCCAAACGGAAACAAAATCGCTGAGGTCGGCTGGAGGGCGGGGAATTGAGAAAGACATGGGGGAAGCCACTGCATGCCCTGGATCGGTAGCATGGAATGTTGCTATTTTTGGGGTTTTGGCCAGGTACTAAGGACCTGGATTGGCCACCGTGAGGATGGGCTACTGGACTAGATGGACCATTGGTCTGATCCAGTATGGCTATTCTTATGTTCTTACGTGAGCCAGGTATAGGACAATTAAGCCATTGTAACATCACTGATGAGGTTGGCTCTGAGGGACTGTGGAATGAGGCATTATGACATCACAATCTCAGCTCTGGAATGTTGCTCTCATTGAGGTTCCGGAATCTTACTATTCTTTGAGATGTTGGAATGTTGCTACTCTTTGGGTTTGGGCCAGGTGCTGGGGACCTGGATTGGCCACCATGAGAATGGATTACTGGGCTAGATCAGTGTTTTTCAACCTTTTTACACCTATGGACCGGCAGAAATAAAATAATTATTCTGTGGACCGGCATCAGTCTGTGGATCAGTGGTTGAAGAACACTGGGCTAAGTTGTGGGCCAGACCCCGCCCATCTCTACCCAATCTCCACCCCAGACACCGCCCCCATAATAGTACTAATTGCACCTTGCACGTCCCGTGCCTCATCTGGAAGCCTTCCCTCTGACGTTGCAACGTCAGAGAGAAGGCTTCCGGTTCAGGCACAGGATGCCCGTAGGAGCCACTGCCCGTGGCTTTGTGCACTGAATCAGTGAGGAAGAGGGAGCTGGCTCGAAGATAACGCCGCATCGATCGCATCGTGGACCGGCGGTTGAAGAACACTGTTTTGGGCCTGATGCACGTGCTGGCCCTGTGGACCGGCAGGAAATTTCTGTGGACCAGCCCTGGTCTGACCCAATAAGGCTATTCTTATGTTCTTATGAATACAAGATTGGTGCAGTTCTCCTGGAACACCACTACAGGGAGAGGGTGAGCTCAATGGCTCAGGCAAGCTCTTTTCGAGTCCTTAAGGAAGCAATGAAGTTCCTTGTGATTGACATTGACAAAGAATCTGTTTAATCTTTGAAGCATTCCTGTTTGCTGACCGTATCTGAAAGGTTAAAGATCAGTACAAACTGCACAGGGCGTTTTGTGGAAGGGCTAGATTGTTCAGCCTCAGTCTATCTGTTTGTTTCATCTTTCAAGAGGTCCATTGAAATACGGCCGTGACAATCGAGTAGTGTTTGAAATTCACCTAGCAAACACACAAGGATTGTTGGTCTGGCCTACTGGTACCCTCCCCATTTTGAGGAGTGTATAATACTGGCATCTGCAGAAGTCAACAAATCCTGCAAAAAGCCCCCAGTGTATTCCCATTTAATATTGTACAAACACTGGCAAAGGTATTTTTTGCAGTTAATAACAGCTATATTACATGAACACAAAAGCACCAGTAAGCTGCCTTTATGCATAATTCAGCAATGCCTCTGCTCAAAAATCAGCTTAATTTAATTTAGAGGCACTGAAAATAAATCTGAATTGCTAAATGTTTAAAAAATGATTACATTTCTTTTTAACTATTTTTTTCCATGAAAATATCAGAGCCTTCTAACCCCCCCCCCCCCCCCTTTGTACTTGGACTCCATGGCCATCCTTAAAAAGTGTGTGAATAAAAATCAGATATTAGAAGCTAATTGCTGCATCCGAGATTGGTCATCTGAATCACCTACTTAAAATGTATTCTTCCCTCACAAATTTGACCTGTGGCAGCTGAGTGGATCAGATTCCACATCATTCTAAGGAGCTGGCGTCCTTTGGGTAGGGTTTGGGTTTTAATCAGACCCGTCAGGATGCCGCTGCATTTCAAGTAGGAACAGTGACTGTGGCCTGCATTGCATTTGAATTTTTATTCTCCACAGATGTTTCTCTCCCTGGTGCCTTTTTCTCAGCCTGTAATTCAGATCACTGTTATGCTCTCATCTTCCAAATGAGAGAGCACTTTCGGGAGCCATTTCATCAGAAAGAGAGCTGCCTGGAAGGTCTTTGGAATAGAACTTAAGGCTCAACTAGTGTTTTACTGCTGAGGCTTATAAATGCAGAGGGATTCTTCACAAGCAAAAGCAGGTATTACGGAAAGAATGCAAGAACTAATCAGGGTTTTACTAATTGACTCTCTTCACTCAAAAGTTTTGCCGCTCATATATGATGAAAGAAACACCTGGTACAATGGAACTCCTTGGAAATAATGACACAACTACGGACCTGCGGGTTTTTGTTTTGTTTTTTTTTCTTTAACTTAACAGGGTTTAAAAAAAGGTTTGGATCATTTCCTAAAAGAAAAGTCCAAAAACCATTTTTAAGGTGGCTTGGGGAAATCTATTGCTTATTCCTAGGATAAACAGCATAAAATCTGTTTATCTCCTTGGGATCTTGCCAGGTACGTGTGACCTGGGTGGGCCACTGTTGGAAGCAGGATACTGGGCTTGATAGACCTTTGGTCTGTCCCAATATGGCAACTTTTATGTTCTGTATGTATTTTTTAAGTGCAATAGAATGATAATGCCAGCCCTCAGAGTCAGTTTTAAGCTTATTAGTTTACTGTTTATGGAATTAAAATATCAACCCTTTCAGAAATGATGGTAACCGAAGCTGGGTTTTTACAGAGATAGCCATGGACACTAGTCCGTTGGTTGTGAGCTACTCCAAGTCCCATAAGAAATCAGAAAATGTATCGGTGTGTAAAACAATTAAAATCAATCACAACAATATAAAAATGGTACTGCATGGACAATGACCAGACCTAGCTAATGGTCCTGTGAACTGGAAGTTACATCAAAGGGAGGGCTCAGGGCCAGCAAAGAATTGAAGGATTTAAGAGGTACTGGAGAATGGGGAGGCCACCTATCACCTTGGGAGGGGGGGGAGAGGGGAGATGCCTGGCTGGGCTTGGGGGATCACCGCCAGTCACATCGCTGCTGTGCTGTGTGCCCATTTTAGAACCATAAACATCTAAAACGGGGGTCAATACCGCCAGGCATGTACATTTATATATTCTGAAATAGCACCAGAAAATGCACATTTATGTCAGCCATTTTAGAAACATCCACATTCTTTTTTTTTTTTTTTTTTTAAACTACCCTATATCCCAGTGTCCTATGCCAATTTTGCATTGGTGGAGGGGGGGGGGGGGGGTGTTCACTGGGGATTAAAAGGGTGAGCTCCTTTAGTCCCTCCAGTGCAGTGCTGATCAATACGAGTGCTTTTCTGAAACATAGACACCCCAAGTGTAATGTAAGAGCGGATAGCGTAGCTGGTTTTAAGAAAAGTTTGGACAAGTTCCTGGAGGAAAAGTCCATAGTCGGTTATTGAGAAAGAAATGGGAGAAGTCACTGCTTGCCCTGTATCGGTAGCATGGAATATTGCTACACCTTGGGTTTTGGCCAGGTACTAGGGACCTGGATTGGCCACTGTGAGAACAGGCTACTGGGCTTGATGGACCATTGGTCTGACCCAGTAAAGCTATTCTTATATTCATATATCCTGATGTCGTTCTGTTTTGGATACAGATATGCGCTCCCCTTCTTAAATGGAGAATGCATGTTTATTTTTTTAGCCCTGCTGTAGGCCCTTACAAAATACTCCCAGACCACACCCTTGCCATATGCAGCTTTTGAGTTTAAACGAGTATATTCCAGTAGTGATGTAGTAAGGAATATTCTGCTCCCCTACCACCTTACCATACCACTGCTGGGATATAGACAGCTCACAGACCCTAGTTTGAGGAATCCTAATTTATCCCCCCTTTCACTAAACTGCGATAGCAATTATTAACGCAGGAAGCCGACGCTCATAGGAACTCTATGAGAGTTGGGAGCAGCGCGGAGCATTCAGTGCGGCTCCCTGCACTAACAACCGCTATCACGGTTTAGTAAAAGGGAAAATTAGAGTAGGTAAATTCTGTGGCCAAGTTTCTGAAGTTCTTTGGCCATTCTGTGGCCCACAGCATTTTGGAAATTAAATGTAGATTTTACTAAAAGCAGTTTACCAAGGAAATTTGCTTATATAAAGATGAGATTATAGGTTGTATAGTAACTAAGGCCCTCTTAAATGCTCCGACACTGCTCATAGGAATTCTTTAAAAAAAAAAATTTCTTTATTTATAAATTTTCAAAACAAATTCACAAGCATCCACTCATTTCGGTAATACAGAGTACAAAGGAATATTATTACAAAATAGGGAACCATAAGCATGAAAATCAAACTTAACACTCTTCCTTAGACCACTGCAAATTGTGTGTGTGTGTATGTGATGGGGGGAGGTAGAAACAAGAGAGATAAGGCAATCTCGCTAAGAAAATTTAATATAAACATATGGCTTAATGCATTATAATCACCGTCCAACTTTATAATAGCCCTAAACATTATGGATCAAGTTCTTAGTGTCCCAAAAACTTCGAAGTTGTTCCGGAGCTAAAAAGACGTATTTTATCCCAGAATATCTGACCGATATTTACAAGGGTAGCTCAGCAAAAAAGTAGCTCCCAAAGTTTTAACTTCCCATGTCTCATATTCAAAACAACTTCCTATGCTCTTGAGTTGTCTTGTCACATCAGGAAAAATCCCAACTCTTTGACCAAAAAATAAAGCTTGTGAAAAGTGAAAAATGAAAAAACAAAAGCGCATAGGAATTCTATGAGCGTTGGAGCATTTAATGCTCCACACCTCAATAGAAGCCTCTATCTCGGCTTAGTAAAAAGGGGGGTTATGTAAATGCAACTAATATTTTTACTTGTCTTAGGCACTGCTAGGAGCAATTCTCTAAAGGACTTATTTATAGACACCTAAGTTTTAGACATTGGTAGGCGCAATTCTGTAAAAGGTGCCTAAGCGTAGTTGACACGTGATAGGCGCCTACATTATAGGCACTTATCTTTTTAGACAACATTTACAGAATTTTCCCTTTACTTTTTTACTTTTACTTGAGTACATTTTTAATTTGTTTTTCGTTATACATTTTACGTTTACTTAAGTATCAAAATATGCATGTACCTTTACTTTTACTTGAGTACTCTGACCTACTACACTCTTCCCTCAATATTCGTGGGGGTTAAGGGCAGAGCCGGCCCGCGAATATTAAAAATTTGCAAATAACTTTTCGGCTGGCTCTGAGTTCCCGTAGTCTCTCGAGCCTACGATGGGAACTCACAGCATGAGTGATCTGCATGGGGCAGGAGCGTAGGAAGATCGCTCCTGCCCTGAAAGACCACAAGACCACCAGGTAAGGTCCGGGGAGGTTCGGGAGGCAAGAGGGAGGTGGAGGTGATTCTGGGTTTAGGAAATCACGAATAATCAAAATTGTGAGTCCTAAAATTGCGAATTGGGAGGGGGACGTGTATTTTAAACAACACAGTGTCAGCTGGGATGCAAAATTTTGTTTTGTTTATTCCCAACATTTTCCTCTCTGCTGTTGGTGACTTCTCCCCAACAGTCCCTAGCTAACCTTCACCAGTCAAAGGGCTGAAGGTGCATTTCCCTGAGCAGGACCCTCAGTGTCGTTCATTGGCTGGCAGGGACTGTCACTGTAGCAATAGCCATCCTCCTTCTCTGGGCCTGAATACGCTATCCATACAAGTCTGACAAAGTGAGCTGGACAAGGGGGGGCCTGACTTCCACCCCCCTCCTATGTGAGTTGTAGCTTCAGTCATGGGATCAGCCATGTTGACTCACTCATGCACAAAATGTAGCTTGGACGCTGGTCATAATTTTCCTAGTAAAACAAAAAATAAGTGTTTTTCAGCTGCAACTGTTGGCTATTTACCAAGACGTGCATAAAGCTTCAGTATGTTTCACACAAAAGATTTGACTGTTCTTCGTCAGTTTATAAAGTGCTGCTTTATCCAGCGATCCGTTTATGTGTCTTCTTCTTGCCCTGGCATATCTCTCTAATGAGGGAGAGCTGATTCAAGCCAAATCCCTCAAGCTTGGTTAATTTATTACCTGCTCAGACTGGATGATTTGTGTCTGGTGTTTATTTTATTTATTTTTGGCATTTCATTAGCAGAACACCTGACATGATTTCACTCTTCGAAGTCAACAGTCTTCCATGCAGGAGAAAGTTCTTTAGTATTTATTCACTGCTCGGCCCATAGCCATTCTGGAGACGCCTTTCTAATTGTCATATATATCCGACTGTGAATGCCTGCAGCAAGTAAACCCACATGTCCACAAAAAGTGTGTACAGAGTTCTCTCGTAAAGCAGGGATCACAGGCTCCACCTAGAGCTCCCAGGTGCTTAAGTCTTGTACCAGATATTCCGCATTGTTTTCTTTGGTCTGGTATCAGACAGTTTTTATTCTGTCTCTGGAGTAACTGAAATCTTGATGAGCCAAGGAGCTGGAGGAGTAAACTCTGACTTTGTACAGTAGAGCATCTACCACTGCCTCTTCTGCACACCACAGATCAAGGCTGTCTCAAGGGGAGGGGCCAGAGGAGTGATTGCCTTGAGCATTGTACAACTCTTTTTTAATATGTTCAGACGTGAGGTATTCTAGTACCAGAGCTATGGCTATTTCGGTGGCAGGGGTGAAGCTTTGGGATAATCTGATTGGACAACTGAGAATAAATAATAACTTTCAGAGTTTTAAAAAGATATTTAAAGCATTTCGTTTTATAGAAGCTTTTTAAGTGGTTAAGTGACTGAAGGAATGAAGTAATTAATGGAAATGTTATCTGTATATTGTTTTTATTGTATGTTATACTGGGTTTTGGTGTTTTTATTTTATGATTTTTTAAAAAATTCACTTAGATATAAGCGGAATATACGTTTGTTTGGGGTTTTTTTTTTTTTAAGTAAATATGTTATTTATTTAGAACACAAGAACTGCCATTCTGAGTCAGCCCAAGACCAGTTTTCTGTTTCCAGCTATGGCTAATCCAGGTCACAGTACCAGGCAGAAACCCAAATAGTAGCAACATTCCATTCTACCAATTGAGGGCAAGTAGTGTCTTCCCCCATGTCTGTCTCAGTAGCAGACTATGGACTTTTCCTCCAGGAACTAGTCCAAACCTTTCTTAAACCCAGCTATGCTAACTGATTTACTTTTACCCATTCTACACCACTCAGGATTTTGTAAACGTTTATCATATATCCCTCAACCATATCTTTTCTAAGCTGAAGAGCTCCAACTTCATTAGGCTTTTCTCATACGAGAGGTGTTCCATCCGCTTTATCATTAGAAATAGGATGGAGTTGGTCCAGAGGGCTGCTACAAAATTGGTTAGTAGTCTTTGTCATAAAGTATTTGGGGGACAGACTTAGAGACCTCAGCATGTATGGATGGATTATATCACTGAGTTATCCACCAATTTGCAGCAACATTCAGTGAGGAATCCACCCTGTGATGTTTTATGGCAGAGTACAGGATTGTTTTGTTATTGTCTCCTGTGCAGTATGTGGCTCTGCTATGTTGCTGTAGCCCAACATGCACCTGGTGTTCCCAGGTGGTCTCTCATCCAGGTAGTAGCCAGGCCTGACCTTGCTTGGCTTCCAATGGTAAAGGAGGGCCTACTCAGGGCAGCCAGGCTGTAGGCTCAGTATGTCTGGGAAAAAGGCAGGAGAGAGGGGATATAATAGAGACGTTTAAATATCTCCAAGGCATTAATGTACAGGAGGTGAATCTTTTTCAAATGAAGGAAAACTCTAGAATGAGAGAGAATAGGATGAAGGAATATAAGGAAATATACTTTTTTTAAGAAAGTGTGGCAGATGCATGGAATAGTCTCCCGGCAGAGGAGGTGGAGACAAAGACTTGTGTCTGAATTCATGAAAGCCTGGGACAGGTACATGGGGAGAGGAGAGAATAGGGGATGTTGCGGTTGGGCAGACTGGATGGGCCATTCGGCCTTATGTGCCAACATATCTCTATGTTACATATTGTTATTAAGCCCTTTTACAGGGAAACCATTTTCCACAATAAAGCCATTATCTGAACTATTTGTTGTCTCCCACCTTATTCCAGGAAAGGTAGTGACCAGATGTTAAAAGCCTTGTTGCAGGTAAAAGATCCAGTTTTCTAGAAGCCAAGGATTTTTCATTCACATAAAAATACATACAGAGCAGTGAAAGAAAAGCCATAGAAACAACCATAAGTACCCATTAAAAATACCAATGTGCTTACATCTACCTACATGACTGAATCCTTAATCCTCCTTCTTGTCACCGCACCCTTAAGTATTTGAAATTATAATTATATGGTCCTTCATTAACAAAAGATATTTCCAGCACATGTAGGCCAATATGGGATGTGCTCTGATGCTTCTTATGAGCCTTGAAATTTAGGGAGTTGATTCATTGCAAATTTACCTGCCAGAAATGTCTCCTGCATAGTTGAATAACTTGTTCGGGGATCAATGGTCATTTCCAGCAGTATTTAACTGGTTATTGCCATTGAAAATGACTGCACCTAAAGTAAAATTGACTATTTTGAGGGCATTCCAAACCGCTAAATCATCCATCTTTATACCACATTTTCATCCAACTTTTTGTCCAAGTTAAAAACGCCTAAAACAAGCCCTGTTGGACGTGGGAGGGGTCTGCAAAGTGATGGACTGAACACCCAGACATGGCACCTAAATAGTGGGGTACCTTATAGGGCACTGCTGTGAACTTCACAAAATGGGTGCCAGTCATCATCTCACTACAGCTCCCTTATAGGTCATGGTGAGCCCCCCAAACCAGCTCCAGAATCCCCTAGACCCACTTATCTACCACCCCAATAGCCCTTATGGCTTCAGGAGCCACTTATATGCCAGTACAAAAGGGGCATATAGGGGAGTGCACATGTTTCAATATCAATGCAGTGATTACAGGGGCTTATGGGCATGAGTCCTCCTCTCCATGGGTCCCTAACCCACCCCCAAGATGACTTAAGCCACCTCTGTGCAGGTCTACTAGGCTTTCCTATGGCAGGCTGCCAGGTAATGATGATCTGGAGGCTGAATTTTAAAGGTGTGATTACGATTTTTGTGGGTTTGAGGGGTGTCGGTGATCACCGGGGTAGTGTGTGGGGATCTGTAGTTTGTGTCTGCAGTGCTTACCTGGTGACTTTAGGTGGGTTTTGTGACTTAGACCATGTTTTAAAGGTTCACACTCATAAGCGCGGGGGACAAAACCGCGCCATTTGAGAGCATACAATTGAGCGCAAGACTCAAGTGCGCTGCCGTAAAAGTATATTTTAAAGAGGAGGGTGTGAGGGGGGAACCCCCCCCCCCAGTTTACTTAAGTGTTCGCGCTGTCGTTGAGGGTGGTTTTGGGGGGGTTATAACCCCCCCATTATAGAGGAAACTTAACTTTTTCCCTATTTTTTAGGGGAAAAGTTAAGTTTTCTGTATAATGTGGGGGGTTACACTCCCCCCAATGGCAGCGTGAATGGCAGCGCAAATACTATTAAGTAAAATGGGGGATTCCCCATACACCCCCCTCCCGTCGGAGCCCTTTAAAATAAACTTTTACGGTGGCGCACTGGAGCCTTGCGCAAAATTGCTCTCAAATGTTGGTGCATCTTTATCCGTTGCGCTTTTGTCCTGTCACCTGTTTAAAGTGGTCTAAGTCACAACGTCTAAGTTCCATCTATGCTGTGGTTGCATAACTTTCGGGTATACATGCAGTACGACTAAGTCTAAGCCTGCCCACGTCCCGCTCAAATCCTGCCCTCAACACTCCTCCTGAACGCCCCTTTTAGCTATGGTCATTCAGCGGCCTAGGTCGTTTTTAAATACATCCAAAACCCGGTTTTATTATTGGCACTTGGAATTTTTTGACTGATGATTATTCAATGGCCGACTTAGACCAGTTTTTGGATGTTTTTCTCTTTCGATAATGAGCCCCTGAGCCTTTATTTGCAGTTTGTATCAAAGTTTCATAACCAGTAAAGTTCCAAAAAACAAACGATGAAGCCCCGACTAGGATCCGAGTTTCCAAATCCTTCCTTGGGGGACAATTTCATGCTGAAAAACATATAAACATTAAGACATATGACAACTGAGCAATTAACTTATTGTGACAAACATTTAAATGAACCAAATGACTAGTACATTTAAATATATAATTAATTGTTAAAATCACATAAAAGGAATAGAAGACTATAAAAAGACAAAAAAATGCAAATGAGCTTCTATTAATGCAGAATGCTCTTGCCAATGAATCTTGTCCACCATGGAAAAACTTAAAAATGATAAATATGACTCACAAGAAATAAAAATGGTGGAAGCAAAAGATCAGGTGCAATATGAACAAATTATGTTACACATAAAAAATGAATGAACTATTAATAGTAATAAATAAGAGAAATCAATGAAAAACATTAAAACATACATCCATAAATATAATCCAATTGGGATAAGTAAATATGAAATATAATGATAAGAGCATTCTCCAAAAGTTGATAAAAAATAACTCATCTGAAAATAAAAAACTATATCTAATCTAATCTTCTACCTAGGTAGGCTCAAGGCGACTTAAAGAAGGGGGGGGGGAGGAGGGGGGAGGGAGAGAGGTGGAGGGGGAGGAGAGGATACAGATGATTAAGTGTCAAATAGATGAGTTTTCAGTTTCTTCTGGAATATGGTGTAGTTAGGTTCCGTCCTGTTCATTTCAGTAAGGTCATTCCAAGTTTTTACGCCTAGAAAGGTGAGCATGGAGTGGAAAACACGTTTGTATTGCAGATTTTTGGTGGAAGGGAGATTTAGAAGTATTCTGTTGTGAATAAAACAATTACTTTAAAAAAGGAGACCATAGTAAGAACAAAAATCAATAATGAAAAACTAATATTGCTCACACTTGAGCCTTATAGCCTTGGACAGTTCACTTCTCCTTACACTGTCATTGTCACTGCACTCTTGGTCGAGTAAATAAATATGGTAGCCCTGTTTTAATTTCTCTTTGAGCTCAGATTTGTGAAGGGCAAGCAAATTTGCACTGGAGTAGCTGTCCACATTTTTTCACATCCACCCTTCAGCAGAGTATCAGTTCGAAGAAGAAAACCAACGTTTAGAAACAATCCTCCCTCTTTTACAAAGCTGCGCTAGCGTTTTTACTGACGGCCACGGCGGAAACAGCTCGGCCACTCATAGGAATTCTATGAGCATCGGAGCTGTTACCGCGGCGGCCGGCACTAAAAACAGTAGCGCAGCTTTGTAAAGGAGGGGGAATGTTTTATATGTCATGTTTGCCAGATTGGTGTACGAATGGTAGGCTTGCACATGAACCTACCTTTATGTGGTGCCCCAAAGCCACTTAAGTGCTAAATATCACACTTAACCGACTATGCTAGCAAGCTCTGGAAATGCAGAAATTCAATGCCAAAGCCCAGACATGGCCCAAAATTGAATTTTCAGGAATAACATTGGCAGCGGTCAGTTACTGGCTGAATATCAACCTCATGGTTTGCAAACTGACACCTTTCTAGAAACCCACATTCCTTCTGTGTTACAGGGTAGTTCAAGACAAGGTCAATTGGATTCCCATGTTGTAGATATGATATGTAATACTTCTTCTGGGCCACTACTACTAGCCAAGTATATTTGCCTCCTCTGCACAAACACAGGAATAACCTAATGGCCTTTAAGAAACAAAGGAAGTGCTGAATTTCATGAGAGGATGCCATTCTTCCTCAAACCTTCAGACTTAAGATTGAATGTCAGACCTCTTATCCTATATTACAAAGGTATATATCAGCATATTAGTATGGCTAATTTATATTTACTTACCACACAAGAATTATGTCTGAATCATAAGCTTCTATTGTTCCCCTTCCCCCCAACAATTAATCCCGCTACCAACATGAACTCAAAACACATTCAGCTCACTTCACCATACACAACCCATTCACAATCTTAGAACCCTCATCACACATATGTTGAATTGTAGAAGCACATCACAAGTTAACACGCATCTGTCTATATTGTCCTCAAAAGTAATAATCTATGTTCCCTCTAAGCCAGTGGTCTCAAACTCGCGGCCCACCAGGTATGTTACCATTGTTCTGGAACGTTGCCCGCCTCACTGCTGTAACCTCACGCAAGCGCTTTCCTGCGTCTGTATGCAATTGTGAGGTGGAGTGGAGAGGACAGTCGCGCACAGACGCAGGAAAGCGCTTGCATGAGGTTACGGCGGTGAGGCGGACAACGTTCCAGAACGTAAGGTAACCATTGGAGGCTTGTGCTTGTGTAAGTAATTTCGTGAACTCTCGCGAAATTCGGCGCCTCTCCTGGCGGTGACTGCTTGATGTAAGATGGCGGTTGTGTCCGGTGCTGGAGGAGGTGAGAGCTGAAGGCGGTTGCAGACGCGACCCCTGGACACTTAAGGCACAAGTTTTCCAGGCACAAGTCGGATATTGATTCTCCCCTCTACAAAAAAGCCTAGAGGACTACACCAAAATCCTGTCTCTTGCAGTTGATATTTTAGAATCTAAATCACAATTTTGCATGAGGTAAAACTCTTTAAAGTTTATAAATCTTTCCTTAATTGCTTCTGATAATTTCAGCTATGCACAGCTGAAAGCAGTGCAACATGCAGAAAGTGAAAAACTATCTAAACTTCACTTTCTACATATTGCATTGCTTTCAGCTGTGTATAGCTGAAATTATCAGAAGCATTTAAGGAAAGATTTATAAACTATGATGAGTTTTACCTCATGCAAAGTTGTCATTTCTTTAATAAGACATTAACTATTGTTTTCTGCAGCCCTCCAAGTACCTACAAATCCAAAATGTGGCCCTGCAAAGGGTTACGGTTTGAGACCGCTGCTCTAAGCAAAGCGTTTGAGCAAATTGTTCCTACATTCTAGGAGCGTCGCTCATGGATTTTACATGGCTTCTCACAAAAAGTATTTGGAAATCTGGAAAATTGTTTTTTTTTTAGAACTTGTTGCTCACAAGAAAAAAAAACAACAACTCCCAAACAAAACTTTGCACGCACCTGGCCAGTCCTTAGAGGGAGCATTGGTAATTGCTGGTATCTTTATAGAAGTTGGAACTTAGCTTCTGTAATTTCCAGTGTCATTTCAGACAATATCTCCTGATTTTTCTTCATTAACGCTGGATTTTACAAAGTTGCAGTAGAGGTTTCTACCACGGGCTGGCAAGGTAAATGCTCTTCCGAACGTAGAATTCCTATGAGCATCGGATCATTTACCTCACAGCCTAAATCTTTTACTTGTAAGATGTCATACAGCACTGATATTTGATGTGCAGGAAAAGTATTCTTTCACTAAAAAGATGCCGGAACAATTTTAGGTAGTAAAAAAATTCTGTTTACAAAAAGTCCCGAGGAGAGCAATTTTGCCTAAGCCAGGGGTAGGCAATTCCGGTCCTCGAGAACCAGAGCCGGGTCAGGTTTACAAGATATCCACCATGAATATGTACGAGATGGATTTGCATGCACTTCCTCCTTGAGATGCAAATCTATCTCATGCAGGGCCGGATTTTCCTATAGGCTAACTAGGCTAACTAGGCTTCAGCCTAGGGCCTCAAGATCCGTGTCACATTTTTTATAAAGGTTAGTACCAATAACAACATGTTTCATTTAACATATTGATATATATCACAATAATGATGTATTTTATTATCTCTCATGTAATTTACAAACTTAAAAATAGGAGGTGAAAGGGCCTCATAAGTAGAATAGCCTAGGGCCTCTTTTCATCTAAATCCGGCCCTGATCTCATGCATATTTATTGTGGATATCCTGAAAACCTGACCTGGCTCCAGCTCTCGAGGACTGGAATTGCCTACCCCTAGCCTAAGCAGTTATCTTGTACAGTCCTCTCTCGTGCCCCTACCATGCTGCCCTTTTGAGTTAATCTTAAGACCAGACAGGAAAAGGAGCTCTCCGAAAAACTCCTTTCCTTGGCACTGATTTTTTTTCAGTGCTTTGCCCTGACATAGAATTCCAGTCTTCTGCTGTGGTTGCCTCGGTGAACTGATGGCCATTTCATTGTGATCTGCATTGTTGCCTTCAAGTTAACAGTGAGGTAGAGAAATAGGCTAGTGGTTAGTGCACCAGCTAAGACTGAAATCCTACTCTTAATGCTCCTTTTGGTCTTGGCAAATTTACTTCTCCCTACACCAGGGATGTCAAAGTCCCTCCTCGAGGGCCGCAATCCAGTCGGGTTTTCAGGATTCCCCCAATGAATATGCATGAGATCTATTTGCATGCACTGCTTTCATTGTATGCTAATAGATCTCATGCATATTCATTGGGGAAATCCTGAAAACCCGACTGGATTGCGGCCCTCGAGGAGGGACTTTGGCACCCCTGCCCTGTCTTTGTTACTGCATCCTTGGTCAAGTAAATAAATATGGTAGCCTTATTTTAATTCCTCTTTGAGCTCAGATTTGGGAAAGACAAACAAATTTGCACTAGAGGAGCTGTCCGCATTTTTCCCACATTCATCCTTCAGTAGAGTATGAGTTCAAAGAAGAAACCCAGTTTAGAAACAATGTCTTATATGTCATGTTTGCCAGATTGGTTTATGAATGGTAGGCTTGTACATGGACCTCTCAACAGTTAGGGCTCCTTTCACAAAGGTGCGCTAGCGTTTTTAGCGCACGCTACCTGAAAAACTACTGCTTGCTCAAGAGGAGGCGGTAGTGGCTAGCGCGCGCGGCATTTTAGCGTGCGCTATTCCGCACATTAAGGCCCTAACACACCTTTGTAAAAGGAGCCCTTAGATTCTGATACACACTAGAGTCAGAGGGAATACTCATAAGTTATTTGTAATAGCTGGACCACTGGAACAGTCCATTCTTTAACTATGTGCACTTGACCTTCTGCAACTCTTGCTTGAAATGACATTCTGGACAACTGAAGCACATGCTCTACCATCCAAAGATTCATACAATATATGTGCCAAGGATCACAGCAGTGGCCAGGAGGCATCTTGTCTTGCTTGCAATAAAATAGGTATCATGAGTTCATTTTAATTTACAAATATGAGGTTTTGTGTTGTAAACCAAGTACACTGGTACTGTTAACCTATAAGGAGAATTCTTTCTTTTTTTTTTTTGTAAATCTTTATTAATTTTAAAATATAAATAGTGCAATACAATGAATTTAAACATAAACAAATCAAGAATCGCACTTTAAATATGCAAATAATGAAAAAAACACTCATTTTCTCCCCCCCATAACTAATAAAAGTAGATATACATTTATAATTTCCATACAATAAATAAAATAGGAATAACAAACAATAACACATTTTCCACCACCCTCCCTCCCACCCTGGATGTATAAGGAGGTCAGATAAAAAGAAAAGGTACATGACCTATAAGGAGAGTTCTGTCTTTATTGCCTAATTGTCCAAAGAAATTCAGCTACACCTTTAATTAATAAATATCAGTCTAGACCCATTTGCAGAATCAAAAATGGTCTTTACCCCGTTCCTAAATTTGCAACAACCTTCAAATAAGCACTCATGATTGTACAGATTTTTAAATATGTTATAGCTTATGCAAGGTTGCTAGGCAATTTCCCTGGGAGTCGGGCACAAATGAAGTGGCATATGTACAAGGTTTTGGACAGAAACATAAAAATCAGATATGAATAGGAGGAGGAACACCAATCCAATTTTTTGTGTTCCTAAAGACAGGTGTTGTACCCCCATCCTGCACATGGCATGATTGCCATTACTGTGAGCGCTCGGACGAGGAAACAGTGTTACAGAACCTAGACTGATAGACACGTTATTTTTGCATTTGGAATTAGAAAAATGATGACAGGCCTTTCTGTTTACGGTTCATTATTTTTTTTCAAGCCTGCCATAAAACCGACTTAAAGAGGCTAACGATTCTCAGTTTTTCAGTAAGGATTGAGATTGAACTACATGTGGAACACCTTTTTGACAGACTCTTATGTTAAAAAAAAAAAATAATAATAATAAGAAAGTGAATTTGCTAATGCAGTAGCTCATCTGTTTTGCATACGTTTTCTAAACCATAAATATTATGCTATTGCAAGTTTTCATAGTAACATGCTCACTTATTGATTCACACCCTATGTTGAGGGAGGCTTAACAGTAGATTTACCAAACTGATTGATGCAGTGTAATATTATAGCTATGTGTATATGCCCATATACCGGGTTTCATTGGTAGGTCCTCTTTCAGGAAGCCTGTGTCCAGCAGTGCTTGCCTGCTGCGTGCACGGTCATTAGCCCATTCAAAACAACAGACAAATGACTGCAACACATGATTGTAAAGCCTTCGAGAATAGCAGGGGTTGACTTAAATTTCCCAAATTGATTAGCATTTTTAGACTTGCAGTGGCAGTTCAGTCAGTGTTTCAATATATTTTCAACTCAAATTGATTAGCCCTTGTTGAAAAAATGAGTTAGCAAATTGGTGTGTTCTGCTTATTAAGGCTAATTCAAGACCGAGAACAGCATGAATCCTAAATCCCCATGCACACAGTACAAGAAACTGCTTCCTCTGTTTTCACGTCTTCTCTGTTGAAAGATATTTTAAGTTTGCTTTTTGGCTGACAGAATAGAGGCTAGGGGTTTTTTTTTTTTTTGGGGGGGGGGTTTGGTGAGGGATTTTTAGAGATTGCTGGGGATTTTTTTTCAATGCGTAGAAAGCGTTTGCCAGCATTATTTCAGCATCTAGGAGAAAACCAACAAAGTTTTTAATGCTTATTTTTATTAAAAACTTTACATACCGCATAACAACCTAAAAAGGATCCAAGCAGTTTACAATATATAGTTCACATTCATTAAGAAAAGAACTCCATTTAAAACAGGAAAGGAAAGAATAAAAGCAAAAGTTAATTTTTTTTCATAAAATACTATAACAATCACCATCTCAATAATAACAATTCTAATAATTAAAATCTCAATAAACCATAACTAATACATAAAACTAAACATTTCCATAACTGAAATTAATCATTACATAAATACAGATTACAGTCCCAGACTCAATTCTTCAGTTTGAGAAAGCCAATTGAAAAAAAATGTGCTTTTAAATGTCTTTTAAAATTTATATATGATTCTTTTTTTCTCAAGTCTATGGGCAAGTTATTCCATAGCTGCAGAACGAAATAAAAGAACGCACAATCTCTAGTTAATGCAAGATGTGCCTTTGAGATATAAGGAATGACTACCCTATTGCCATTCAAAGATCGTAATAAACACCTTGGGGCATAAAATAACACCAAGTTAGAAAGATATGAAGGCTGGAGCTGAAATAATGCTCTATGTGCTAACATCAGGATCTTAAATTTGATCCTAAATTCCATTGGTAACCAATGGAATTTTAAATACAACGGTGTCACATGATCACAAATATATGCACGGCCTAATAATCTAATCGCAGCATTTTGCACTGCTTGTAAGCGCTTCAGCTGTCTTGACCCAATACCTGCATATATTAAATTACCATAATCTAACTTTGACAATACAAAGGCATGAATTAACGTGTGCAATGATTTCTCATCCCCAAAAATCTCGAATGGCTCTAAGCTGTCTTAATGCCCCAAAACCTTTAGCAACCACGGATCAAACTCTGAACTCAGGTCTAATGAAACTACCATTGCAAAATTCCCCCCATCCAAGACTGAGTGAACCTCACTAAGAAAGCCTGCACACTGTCTCAGTACTATGCATTGATCAAAACCCCGCTTGTCTTAGGTTAAGTGCATTTGTAGATTCAATGTAAGACCAGTGGCGTACCTAGGGGGGGCGGGGGGGGGGGGGGGCGGGCCGCCCCGGGTACCAGCCCTAAGGGGGTGTTCCCGGCCTTGCCGTTCAGTCCCCCGCCACCCCCGAAGGACCGCTCGCCCCACTGACCTTCCTGCACCACCTGTGAAGCAGCCCGCAGCAGGATCGCGAAGTCAGCGTCAGCATCCCTGCGCTGCTTCCTGCGCCGCGATCCCGCCCCTCCTCTGACGTCAGAGGAGGGGCGGGACCGTGGCGCAGGAAGCAGCGCAGGGATCGCTGACGCTGACTTCGCGATCCTGCTGCGGCTGCTTCATAGGTGGTGCGGGGAGGCCAGGGGGGCGAGCGGTTCTTCGGGGTGGGTCGGGGCATCAGGCCTTCAGGGTGGGGCGGGCGGGCAGGCAAGCAGGCTTTCAAGGGGGAGGGGGTGCCAGGCAGGCAGGCAGGCCTTCAAGGGGGGACAGGCCTTCGGGGGGGGGGTGCAGACCTTCAAGGGGTGCAGGCCTTCAAGGGGGGCAGGCAGGCCTTCAGGGGGGTGCAGGCCTTCGGGGGGGGTGTAGGCCTTTGGGGGGGTGCAGACCTTCAAGGGGGTGCAGGCCTTCAAGGGGGGAACAGGCCTTCAAGGGGGGAAAGGCAGGCAGGCCTTCAAGGGGGGGACAGGCCTACAAGGGGGGGGGACAGGCCTACAAGGGGGGGGACAGGCCTACAAGGGGGGGACAGGCCTTCGGGGGGGTGCAGACCTTCAAGGGAGTGCAGGCCTTCGGGGGGGGGTGCAGTCCTTCAAGGGGGTGCAGGCCTTCAAGGTGGGGAAAGGCAGGCAGGCAGGCCTTCAAGGGGGGGGACAGGCCTACAAGGGGGGGAGAAGCTACAAGGGGGTGGTACAAGCCTTCAAGTGGGGGACAGGCCTTCGGGGGGGGGGGGTGCAGACCTTCAAGGGAGTGCAGGCCTTCGAGGGGGGTGGTGCAGGCCTTCAAGGGGGGGCAGGCCTTCAAGGGGGGACAGGCCTTCAAGGGGGGAAAGGCAGGCAGGCAGGCCTTCAAGGGGGGACAGGCCTACAAGGGGGGGGAGAAGCTACAAGGGGGTGGGACAGGCCTTCAAGTGGGGGACAGGCCTTCGGGGGGGTGCAGGCCTTCGGGGGGTGCAGACCTTCAAGGGGGGGACAGGCAGGCAGGCCTTCAAGGGGGGGGACAGGCCTACAAGGGGAAGGGACAGGCCTTCAAGGGGGGTGCAGGCCTTCAAGGTGGGACAGGCAGACCTTTAAGGGGGGACAGGCCTTTGGGGGGGGACCATGATTTAGAAGTACACGGAGGGAAGGGGGTGTTCAAAGAGACATGCATATGCCAATCTTTGGGGGGGGGGAAGAAATAATGGGTCTGAAAAGAGAGGAGAGGGAGAGAGATGATGGACCATGGGATTTAGGGAGGGAAGGAACAGAAAGGGAGAGAAATTGGACACAAGGGATGGTGTGGAGGAGGGATAGAGATACTGGATAGGAGGGTAATTAGGAAAAGAAACGGAGAGATGGTGGACTCTGGGATGGTGGGGAAGGAGGGAGAGATGCCGGATGAAAGGGTATTTAAGAAAAGGTGGATCTGTGGAGGGAGATGAAAAAAAGGAAAGATACCAGACTTCCTGGGAAGGGAAGGGAAATGGAAAGGGAGGACAGAGTTGGCAGATGGATGGTTAGCATGCAGAAAGAAGGAGACCCTGGCAAGCAAGTTATCAGAAGAAAACCAGAGCCTTGGACCAACAAGATTTGAAATATAACCAGACAACAAAAGGTAGAAAAATTAATTTTATTTTCTGTTTTGTGATTATAACATGTCAGATTTGAAATGTGTATCCTGCCAGAGCTGGTGTTGGACTGCAAACGTGAGCTAGGATTTAACAGAAAGAGGAAAAGTCCTTTTTGTTTCTTTATTTTATTTACACCACAGCGCCAGTGTGGTTAGGAGAAGCCAAAGGGGGTGAAAAAGCTATAAAACCCACCAGGAGTTTTGAAAAAAATCACCCAACTGGGCAGGAAAATCGAATTGAAAAACCAATTCAATAGGGCTGAATCGAATCAAAAATTTTTTTTCCTGTATCTGGCAGCATTAGTTTGCGCTACTGTCTTAGACTTTAGGACCTGGGATTGGGGAGAGATGGCATCCTCAGTACTTTATAATGCAAGTGAAACGAGGATTTGGTCAGACTTTTGAAGGGTCTGCAGAAAAAAAATATTGTATAGGCCGGGGACATGAGACAGCAGGAAATGGGAACTTTTCTTCCTTCTATTTTTGTGAATGGAAAGGCTGAGGATGTCAGAGAGGTCAGTTAAAATATGTGCTTTATAAGAAAATATAATAATGTGTTTTATAAAGTTTATAGCATAGCTGGCCTACCCAGTGAGGTGTTCCTAGTGGTGATGGTGGCAGCGTGTCAATGTGTTGAGAGGAAGAGGTGGTCTGGGAAATTCTGCTGAGCAAACTCCGGGCCCATTTCCACCCCCCAGTTAATCCACTCCACTCAACTGATTCACACACTGAGTGGGTCTTTGGGTGTTGTTTTGGGATCTCTTCCAGTGGTTTATCTCCTTCTGGTCCAAGGAAGGAAACTTTGTTATCCTTAGCATTGACCTACAGAATATGTTTGTAACAGCGCTGCTTGTGTGGCATTAGGCTATGTAGTGATCGAAAGAAAAAAACAGACCTTTGCACATTTTTGCACTATATGGTGGGTGTATGAGGAGATTCACATTTCCTGCACAGCTAAGTCCATGTGAAGTTACCTTGTGCTGTATTTGACATCTAGCAAGGTCTCTGTTTGAAAGGAAAGATCTAAACTTAAAAATGAAGTGGCCAGAAGTTATGGTAAAAGCAGATAGTGTAGCTGGTTTTAAGAAAGATTTGGACAAATTCCTGGAGGAAAAGTCCATAATCTGTTATTAAGACATGGGGGAAGTGTCTGCTTGCCCTGGATCGGTAGCATGGAATGTTGCTACTCTTTGGGTTTTGACCAGGTATTAGTGTCCTGGATTGGCTACCATGAGAATGGGCTACTGGGCATGATGGACCATTGGTCTGACCCAGTTAGGCTATTCTTATGTTATGTTCTCATCTATAGGGGCCTTTGTTTTCACTTCTTATTTTAATGTATTTTTTTTCTGGGAACTTATCAGTGTTTTTTATATTGGGAACAAAAATGGAAGAGAATTAATGTGTGTGGAATGGGGGGTAACTAATTTCTTCAGCTAAATAATTCAATCCACTTCAAACAGACATAGGAGAACTTGTGCACCATTCACACACCCTCCAACCAAAAACGTCAAAAGAAAAAAACTGTTCGACAACCTCCTAGCCATTCGAGCTGCAACACTCGACCCCCAACTCTACAACCAATTGATATCAACCACAGACTGCAAAACCTTCAAAAAGAAATAAAAACCCTTCTATTCAAAAAACACATAAAACCGAACTAACACAATCAGAACTGTCCCAAGCATCACCTGCAACTACTCCATATGTACTTCTAATGTCATGACAATTTAGACATAATTTATGTTATGTTATGTTTGGAATAATGGTTACATATATGAGGTTCAATAAAAGAAAATTTTCACTGCCTGTTTCTATTCTGACCATTTATTCCATTTCATGGTTATTGCAAAAAAAAAAAAAAAAATTTTTTTTACATGGGGGGGGTGGGGTGGGGTGTCAAAAAATGATGGGCCCCGGGTGCCACATACCCTAGGTACGCCACTGTGTAAGACACCAGCTGTTCTAAAACTATCTTCTCTGTTAATTATGCTAAAAAGCAAAGATTAGAAACTGGTCTATAACTAGCTGGATTCAACATATCTAGATGTGGTAGGGTCAGCACTCAACCTATCAGGCTGAGATATAGCATGAGTGTCAGAATGGGGGAAAGCCAGAGAGGCCACAGCTTCTCCCAAAATTGTTGGCCACCAGTCGGTTATGGCTCTACTCCCCCACCCACCTCCTCCCGGCAGCAGGCCTGTCCCAGACCCCTCCATTCTACTTCTGGGAGCAGGACTGCTTGTTGATGCTGCGCGGTGGTTGATTTAAAAATACAGTGCTGGGAGAAGGTGGGTGGGGAAACCGGGAGCTGTGAGAGGTCATGCCGAAGGACTCTTCTGGGGCCTAGGGTAGAACCCCCTGACCTTCCGCTTCTAATGTGTAGAGAATGTGGTGAAAAGAGTAGGCTTTAGAGGTTAGCAATAAGAGATGGAGAAGGTGGGAGGAATGATATTAATTTAAGTATGGTGTTTTATTGGTTCATCAGGAGATAAATTTTATATACAGGGCCTCCATTGGATACACGTTTATATCACACACATTCATGCCATCCTGCGATTTTGTATGGGGAGATGAATTTTAAGAAAATGCTGAAAACTCAATTATTTGCCAATGCCTTCTTATGCTAAGGTATATTTCAGTTGATAATCACCTTTTAGAATTTTTCTGACATCAATGTATGATTTGAAGCTTGCTTATATTTCTGAATTGATTGAATTTCTGCTCTATCCATATTATAACAGGGACGATTAACAATGTTGTTTAGACATGTCTATGTTATATTGTGATAATCAGAGGGAAACAAGATTTTATGTATGTGGTATGGAATCCGCATAGTTGTATGCGGTATATAAATTTTTAAATAAATTGTGAAAATCCTGAAAACCTGACTGATTTGGGAGGAGTTGATATACCTACCCAAACTTGTAGAAAGCCAGAGAGGGAAAGAACTGGGCACATTGATTGGGCCACGTGGTCTTTATCTGTAGTCACCCTCTGTATTATAACATTACCCTGCTACTATATTCATTCAAAAAGCATACATGATCTCATGATAAAAGTTTGCTTTGAAGCAGTGTTCATCTCCTTCCCTGGTTCATTGTGAGCAAAACAGAATCTTGAGATGGGAAGATGTATTTTTGCTCCTCATTTTCTGAGGCTTTTTTCTTCGGTTGTGTTTTGTTTTCTCAAGTTCATTGTCACAACAGGATTGACTGTAGTCGTCTGGCAAAACCTGTCCGAAAGTTGCAGTGTATGTGTGAAGCTAGTGTGCAAAATGGATTGCGCACCCTCCCACAAATGATGCTATCATACACAAAGGCTAATTTATGTATTTTGAAAGTTGTACAGCTGACCCTGTCATTGATACACCGAGGCCTTCCTGTGCTGAGCTGTATGAGATGCTGGTAGGGGTATGACTGATAGCTCTGTGTAATTCAGTGGTTTATGAAAAGATAAGGACAGAGACATTGGGAATGTAAACAGATAGCCGTAGTTTTATTGGCACTGCAAATATACTGTGCCCTCTTTCAGTTCAGAGGTTTACATACCATACATAGTGCAATCGACTTTCCTGGAATGGAAGAGTAGCTTAGGGCTCCTTTTACAAAGGTGCGTTAGGGCCTTAACGCGCGGAATAGCGTGTGCGCTAGCCGCTACCGCCTCCTCTTGAGCAGGCGGTAGATTTTTGGGTAGCGCACGCTAATCCGGTGCGTGCACTAAAAACACTAGCGCATCTTTGTAAAAGGAGCCCTTAATGGTTAGAGTGCTTGGCTGAAAACACGGAAAGCCCCGATTTAAATCCTATTGCAACTCCTTGTGAGTCCTTTTACTAAGCTGCGATAAGCACTAACACATGCTTACCAAAGGTTAAGATCTGCTACTTTGGGGCACGCTCAAGCGTTCTGCAGTAGGTTTGGCTTGCTTGATACAGGAGATATAGAGCCCAAATCTGTAATTAGTGACAAAGCTAAAAAAACAAAACAAAAAAATAACTCCAGGAGAAAAAGAAAGCCAAGAAATCACCTTGGTTCTCAGAAGAAAGAAGAAAAAGTATCACAAATGAACCGAGTGTTTCAACGTCAAGTTCGGCAAGACAAAGAACAATATCTCAAGGATATTTATCAGAAAATTGAATCAGAGCATGTAAATGGAAAAGCCAGATTAGCTTTTCAGGAGAATAAGAGATTGCGGCAGAAATTCCAACCTTGACTAGGGATGCATAAAGACGCCAATGGAATGATATTGAATGATCCAGAAAGCATTAAAAAGGGATGGAAAGAATATACGAAAAATTTGTACAAATAAGGCAATGAGGATAGCATCGAGGAAATTGAACTGTTTGTTTTATTTCTAGTCATGTAGTAATGTTAGTATTAGCACAGGGCCATTAAAAAACCCCACAAATTACCATGGGAGCACAAAGGTTCTTTTATATATCACCTAAAAAATTAGTGCCGACTAGTGTGGCACTAAGTACAATTCTATAAAAGTTATACACACCTTATAGAGTCACGCTTAGTGCTGGTATGCATCATAACATTTAGGCCAAGAAAATTTTAAGCCAAGGAAACTTAGTCTAAATGCCTGCACCTAAGTTGTGTGCACATCAGTTCATAGGTGAAAAACTTGCGCATGACTCAAAAGAACGTCTTATGATCCCTTTTGGATGCGCGCACTGGACATGACGCATAACACTTTGCGCTTACAAACTTGTGCGTGTGACTTTCAATTAACTTCAATTAAAGTCAATGAGCTAGCTGGTTGCTGCATGCATCCTGAGACACCTCTTCCCCCCCCCAAAAAAAAAAAAAAAAAAAGAAAAAGTAACACATGTTTCGTGTGCGGATGACAAAATTAATATGGAACAAAATTAATATGGCCTGTCGGGAATTATAAGATGATCTTCCAAAATTGAAAAACGAAGTGAGAGAGTATATTGCATCGAGCTGCGGTGATCTTTTCCGTGTCAGAAGACATTATTGAGATAAGTGCGGGTTTCCTTTATTTTTATTGAAAGAGACTTTAAAAAAAATATATATAGAATCCAGAGCACTGTTTGCGTTTTAAACAGAGTTTTTCTTTTGACCGAGGATGTGTTACTTATGACAACTTAGTAATTGTCATAGCAGTTTCCCAGGTTTATTCTCGGGGAACACTGAGGTCTTTTCTCCGTGATAGGATCCCGCTCTTAACAATCTCTGATAACATGACTTTTTTGAATGAATATCTTTAGGTGGTGATATAGTACATTTTAGCATTTCCAATATTAGGCCATTTTTGCTGCATCTTTGTACTACTATATAATATATTATTCTATACACCATATTTATCATACTATGTTTGTGTGCCATACTATAATCTCTCGTACCAAGTCTGCCACACAATGTTTGCTATTCCATGTCTTCCATGCTATGCTTCATCATGCACGCTTGTCATACCATTTCTGCCAAGTCATGTCATGCTATGTTAATCATGCTTTGTAATACCATGTTTGCCATGCTATATTCTGCAATACTATACTCACCATGCTATGTCTCACAACACCATGTTTGTCATTTTATGTTTTGCTTTACATTGTTAACTATGTCTGCCTTCTCTGTCTGACAATTCTTGCCATGCTATCTCCTACCACACTGAATCTGAGAGCGTGTCCCAGCCTCGGCTACAGTCTCGGCACTCTGAGGTTATGGGTTCAAACTCACGCTGCTCTTTATGGCCGTGGGCAAGTCACTTGGTCCCCCATTGCCCCAGGTATACTAGATAGATTGTGAGCCCACTGGGACAGCCAGGGAAAAATGCTTGAGTGCCTGAACAAATTCAGGTAAACCGTTCTGAGCTCCCCTGGGTGATCAAAATAGAAAACTGAATGCATAACTAACTACCATATATACTCGAATATAAGATGAGATTTTTGGGCCAAAACAAGGGCCCAAAAATGGGGGGCTCATCTTATATTTGGGTAAGCGCTTCACCCACTCCCCTCCCAGACTTGTTGCAGGCCTCCGCTGGCCTGCCGTATGACCTGGTAGGCCAGGACAGGAGGGATCCCTCCCAACTCTAACAATTTTTTTTACCTCCTTCCCACCTTCCCCCGCGAGAAGTGGCAGCAGCCATTCAGGGAGCTGTTTAGAGCTCAGCAGGAGCACAAAAGCTCACTCCTGCCCGGTACACCACTGGGCCACAAGGACTCAGGCAGCTGTTCAGGGAGGGAGGGGCTCAGCGTGGGACAGGAGCTCAGAAAGCTCACTCCTGCCTGATACACTACTAGACAACCAGGGATTCAAAAAGCCGAAAAAGGTACACAGGGGGAGGCGGGAGGGAGGTAGAAAAATTGTTAAGAGTCGGCCAGGACAGGAGATAGGGGGAATCCCTCCTGTCCTGACCTACCACTGGACTACCAGGTCATACGGCAGGCTCATTGGAGGCCTGCAGGACATCGGGAGAGAGGGGGGGTGGACAGGGTACAGGGCAGGGAGGTGGGACAGGGTGCAGAGCCTGGCAGAGCAGAGAGGGAGAACTTGGCAGGCCATGGAGGGAAGGGGCTGGGTGCAGAGCCTGGCAGGTAGTGAGGGGGGACAGGCTTGAGAGCCTGGCAGTGCAGGGATGGAGGGGGCAGGGAGCAGAGCCTGGCAGGGAGTGAGGGGTCTGAGTGCAGAACCTGGCAGGGGAGGGAGTGAGGAAGGGGGTGGCAAGGCACAGATCCTGGCAGGGCATATAAATATTAACCCCCCATTTTATATTTGAGTCAACCTTTTTGCCTTATTTTTTTGGGGGAAACGGGTACCTCGTCTTATACTCGGATTGACTTATATTTGAGTATATACTGTAAATAAATAAACGTCAGTGCCTAACATATCTTAGCAAAAAGGCCCCTTAGAGTGTAAGCCCTTCAGGGATGGGAAATTACCTTCTATGGGAAATTACCTTCTATACCTTGAGCTACTACTGAAATATGGCACAAGCTACATTCAGAACCCTTTCATTATCTTTGGACAAATCTCTTGTTCTCAAACCTTTTTTAACAATCCTGTAGTCTAAAAATGCAAAGCAGAATTTCTGCAGGAGTATCTTGTTAATTTCAGCAATGATTAATAGTAGTACTATCAAACATGTTTCTAAAATAACTCACTTGGCAGTTAAAATGAATCAAATCATTTAGGATTCTTTATTCCATCTAACTTTACATTTTATTTCTGAGGAGAGGCTTTTGAAAGCTTCCGAGTAATTGTTCTCATTATAATGGAGATAAATTTTGCTGTTCTTGGCATCGTGGAAGTGGCTGGCTCAGTGGTTGCCACATAAAGGCACCTGTGTTTGATTCTTGCCTCAGGTCTTATCCTGGGGATTCTGCAGAAGCCACTAAGTGTGGGGGTAGAAAGCTGTTGTTATTGCAGAGAGTTGGCATTTAGGAAGTGATTTTATAAGCATGTGATGTAGTGGCATAGTAAAGAAGGACAAGGGGTGGACTGCCCCGAGCACCATCTTTACGGGAGGGGCGGTGGTGGTATGGCACCGAAGCTGACGCCTCTCTTTCTTTCTATACCCCTGCATATCTCTTTAAATGTTCATCGGTGCAGGCAGCATTTTCCACTTGCTGTTCGCGATGGCCTTGGCTCCCTTCTGACATCACTTCCTGGTTGCAGGACCTGCGAGCAGCAGGTGAAAGATGCTGCTGATGCTGGCAGACATTTCAAGAGGTATGTGTGGGTTGGGGGTGCCCGAGTGGGGGGGGGGGGCACCCAAGTGGCAAGGAAGAGTGGGGAGGTGCATGGCGCAGTGATGCTGGGCACCACCATCCCGGGTGCCAACCTCCCATGTGACACCTACTTGTCTTTATAAAATACCAGCTTTGAGTGGCAGGCAGACATCTATAGCTGATGTAAATGTCTGTACTGATAAATGTCAAGTATACACATTAATTATAGTAGTTTATAATCTTTGTATGTACTTGTATGCTCTGCCTCAGTTCTACTCCTTTGTAGGCTCACCAGCAGAGTACATGCCACTGTTTCAAAGTATGCTTTTGTCACAAGAGATCATGTACATGTGCATGTGTTTGTCATAGGTGCCAACATTTCAACATGATTGGGGGTGCCAAACATAATACAAATTACTCCTCCCTGAACACAGTGAAGGAGCTTGCTCAGTACTGGGGGTCCATAAACCTACTGATACTCACTGAACTAGCTTCTATTTGCATGGTCATGTCCATTTGTAAATGACAAAAATCAAAATGGGTGTGTACTAAAGTATATATCCCTTATAAAATGATCCTCCTGATGACCAGATGTAGGGTCCATAATTACAGGGTTCCAGAAAAAGTTCTGACAGATTACTCCCCCTTCTCCTTCTCCCCCCCACCTCCCTCTTAGTAAGGACTGTTGTTGCAATAACTGGGAAGAATAGGTCCCTGGTAGTTGAGCCTGAAGGCTTATGGTGCCACATCTCAGCCTTGTTTCCAAAGGGCCAAGAAGAAACCAGCTGTCAGATCCTAGCCCTGATTAGGACAGAACTGCAAACAGCCTTCTGAAGGGTGATGGATGCATGTTTCCACGTATCCTGGCCTTCACAGTTGGAAAGCCACTCTTCTCTCATCATTTTTGCACGAGGAAGGTACTATAAGACAGAACCTAACCTTCAGACATGTTAGAGCAGTGCTTCTCAACCCTCTCCTGGAGGCATACTTAGCCAGTTGAGTTTTCAGTATCACTACAATAAATATGCATGAGATAAATTTGCATTTAGCAAAGGCCTATTCTAGGCAAATCTGTCTCATGCATATTCATTGTGATGATTCTGAAAACCTAACTAGCAATGTGTGCCTCTGGGAGAGGGTTGAAAAGCATTAGATTAGAAATTAGGACAGTTTTCCAGGTCTTAATTCCTTTTAAGCTTTTCTGCTGCACAAACAGGTGTGCATATTATACCACAAATGGGAGCACATGAAGTTCACAGATGCCATCAGAAACATGCAAGGTTTTAGCATAGGTAAAGGATAACCTGTGGATACTTAATGGTACATGTATCATAGAAACCTGATGGCAGTTAAAGGCCAAATGGCCCATCCAGTCTGCCCATCCACAGCATCCACTATTTGCTGCTCTCCCTAAGAGATCCCATAGTGCCTATTCCATGCTTTCTTGAATTCAGACACAGTTTCTTTCTCCACCACCTCTTCCGGGAGACTGTTTCATGCATCTACCACCCTTTCTGTAAAAAACTATTTCCTTAGATTGCTCCTGAGCCTATAACCTCTTAACTTCATCCTATGCCCTCTCATTCCAGAGCTTCCTTTCAAATGAAGGAGACTTGATTCTTGTATATTTACACAATATAGGTATTTAAACCTCTGTATCATATCTCCGCTCTCCAGCCTTTACTCCAAAGTATACATATTGAGATCTTTAAGTCTGTCTCCATACGCCTTATGATGAAGACCACACACCATTTTAGTAGTCTTCCTTTGGACCAACTCCATCCTTTTTATATCTTTTTGAAGGTGTGGTCTCCAGAATTGTACACAATATTCTAAATGAGGTCTCATCAGTCTTATACAGGGGCATCAATACCTGCTTTTCCCTACTGGCCATACCTTTCCCTATGCACCATTGCATCCTTTTAGCTTTCGCCGTCACACATGCAGAATGATTAAGCACATCATTTTTAAGGACTGGCCAACAGGAACTAGACTGTAAAGTATATGTGAAAGTGTACTTCCTTTGTGGCTCTCCAGTTATGGACCGATGATGTCAGCATTCAACAAACGATTTGAGCTGTTACTTGAATGACCAGACTGTAGCCACAGATGTGATGACTCACGTTTGGAATAAATCCCTTTAATGTGTTTTCCTTTCCTGGAAAATGATTGAAATAAATTCATTCTACATCAGAATCAACAAGTATAGATGATATTAGTGATCTTTGATCCATACTTTTCTTCATTTACTAGATGTGATAGTGTTAGAACAGTTTTACATTCAAGTAGATTAAGACTTGTTGTATCAAGGCAAATCCAACATTCAAATTCACAAAAAGAACAGGGTAGTAGATGACCTTTTGAAAGGCAGAAGGCATTCCATTAGCAAGATATACTACCTTGCTTATAAAGACTCTTCTCACTAGGGCAAAGACAACTGGTCCAATGGTTTTCAAGATCTCATTGCAACATATCCTACAATGTTTGTTTCAAAGGCTAGATATTGACCTTAATCTAGGTTTACTGAGATTGCAAGTGGCAACCATTGCAGTAATTGCTCCGAAAATATATAATTCAAAGAAAATCATTCTCTGAATATGGGTAGAACATAGAAACATAGAAGATGACGGCAGAAAAGGGCTACAGCCCATCAAGTCTGCCCACTCTGCTTACCCACCCCCTGTCTATGCCCTAATGACCCAATTTTCTTATCTTGACCCTCGTAGGGATCCCACATGGGTATCCCATTTGTTCTTAAAGTCTGGCAAGCTGTCTGCCTCGATCACCTGCACTGGAAGCTTGTTCCAATGATCAACCACTCTCTCTTTGATGTTTTTCTCAGAGAAAGTACATTTTTTCAAGAAAATCTAAATAGCTTTTCTTTTCATTCAAGGATTGTAACCCAAGATTAATAACCACCAAAATATCATTTGTCAGTTGATGACATAGTTACGTAGCTGAAGTTTACAAGAGAGATCAGATTTATTTGTTTATTACACTTAATTACATGCATCACTGTAAACATCCAAAGTGTACAAAAACCAAAATGAAATAAAACATTTATAAAATTATATTAACTATAAAACTGATGCGATAAGTAATTCCATCCCATTCTTCAGACTCCCCATAATTACATCCAGATGAACAACTTAACCTAACATTGGGAAGAAAAGCCCAAATTATAACTACATGATGTTAGGTTCCACAGCAGGAGTCATCTACCAGGAAAAAAGATCTACATGACATTGGGACTTATTTTCAAGAAATAAAGACATCCAAAAAATGGCATAAATCGGCACTTGGATATTTTAGCCATCAAAACATCATTGTCAATTTTCAAAACTATGTTTTTAGATATATTGCAGGTCATATACTCTCCAGGACATCTAAATGTTAAGGGGGGCATGTTAGAGATGTGTTCCAGGTGGGATTTGGGTGGTCTTAGCACTTGTACTTCTTGCAGGGATGATCAAACATTTCCCAAGGCATCCAAGTGCCATTTAGATGTCTGGAGGTAGACCTGTTTCAAAAGCATCTAAGGGCCAAAAAGATACCCAAACTGACCAGATGACTATTGGAGGGATAAAAGCATGTCCCCCATTCTCCCAGTGATCATTGACTCTCTCCAAAACCTTTTTAAAGTCCATAAACCATAGACCATAGACCCGAGGAAGACTGCTGCTTATCCCTAGTGATAGGTAGCATGGAATCTTGCTCTTTTGGGGGATCCTGCCACGTATTTGTGACCTGGTTTAACTAATGTTAGAGAATACAGGATACTAAGCTATATGGACCTTTGGTCTGCCCCAGTATGGCAGTCTTCATCTACCACAGCTTGAACCATTTAGAACATATCCCACCACCACCACAAACAAAATAATATTTTTTTTAGAACTTGTTGATCACATGAAAAAATATTTGCATGCACCTGGCCAATCCTTGGAGCAAAACTGAAAATATTCCAGGTCTAACCCAGCATGAAGAGGGAGCAAATTCCATAATCTGGATTTTGCAATCTCAAAAGCTTGTTGCTGAGTACATTCCAATTTAACTCCACCAAATAATGCCAAGAAGTTATACTGAGATTAACAGTCACTCTTGAGAAGTAGGAGGGAAGACTGACCTTCAAATATTTAGGGCAACTGTGATTTATGGCCCTATGAATCGAACATAACCACTTAAAATAGATGCAGTACTCAACTGGGAGCCAATGCAGCTTCCTCAGGAGTTGTCACGTTGTTCCTAAATGTTTCTTCAGGAGCAGAGTCACATGGTACAAAAGCCGCTGTATTCTGGAACAGTTAACACTAATGCAACTCTCTGGCAAAAAACCCCTAGAAACTATTACAATAGTCATAACTATGCAAGGACAAATGGATGGACTAAAGAAGCAAGGGTATTCCTAGGCAACAAAATCCACACCAATCTCAACATACATTTTACATTTCTTAAGAACATGGTCTACAAGAAGAATGTTTACTTTCATGGAGACCAAATATATTGTAAGAAAGGATGGCCATCTGGTGTTCTTCACTCCCCTGAGACTCATACGAGTACAATGGGGAAATGAGTCTTGATGGACAAGTTCTCCAGGCTGTGGTGAACCCAGTTGACTTACTGCTGAAGTAAGCCCAAATGATACTAACTGTGGAAGTGTAATAGACAATAAATCTTAGCTCTTCGTTTTCTATTAACTCAACAATTTCAGTAGTTATGCTTATTGATATTGTTGATGCTTTGCATGAATATTTCTCGTCTTTTAGTCACTTGAAAATGAATTTTGCATGCTTACATTACATTACATTACATTACATTACATTAATGACTTCTATTCCGCCTGTACCTTGCAGTTCTAAGCGGATTACAACAAAAAGATAACTGGACATTTCCAGGAATAGGAATACAATTAACGACGTAGGGCCTAATACATCTAAACGATAGCTGGACGTTTTCAGGAAGAGGAATACAGTTAAAGGCGTTAGGTCTAAATCACATGTTGAAGGGAGGATCCTAAGAAGGGGAGAGAGGGGAGAGGAGTGGGGTTAGGAAATTAGAATGTATTTCTTGAATAGTATGGTTTTGATTTCTTTTCGAAAAGCTTTGAGGTCAGTTGAAGCTGTCAGTAGGTTGGTGATGGAGGGGTCCAATTTAGCTGCATGTGTTGCTAGTAGGTTGTCGTACATCTTTTTGCGCTTAGTTCCTTTATAAGGGGGGTAGGAGAAAGGGGACTGGGTTCTCCTTTGTCTGGAATAGAGGTTCCTATTTAGGCGGTTGTTTAAGTGGGAGGGTGCCGTTCCGTTTAATGTTTTGAATATTATGCAATATAGCTTAAATTGGATGCGGGCTTGTATTGGAAGCCAGTGTGAATCTAGGAAGGCGTTGGTGATGTGGTCAAATTTTCGAAGGGAATAGATCAGTCTGAGGGCAGTGTTCTGGACAGTCTGTAGTTGTTTTATTAGGTAGGTGGGACAAGGAAGGTAGAGGATATTGCAATAGTCCAGTAGACTTAGGACTAGGGATTGAACTATGAGTCTGTATTGTTCTTTGCCGAAGAATTTTCTAATTTTGCGAAGGTTGTGCATGGTAAAGAATGCTTTTTGTGTGATTTTGTTGATTTGCACCTGAAGAGTGCAACATCTATCTACTGTTACTCCAAGGAGTTTGAGAGTGGTCTGTATAGGATATTTGGTGGTTTTTATTTCTAGTTCTGTTATCGAAGGGGTTTTGTCTTTTTCAAGCAGTAGAAATTTAGTTTTGTCTGGATTGAGCTTCAGTTTGTGTTCTGTCATCCAGTTTTCCACTATTTCTAGGGTTTTTACCAGGTTATCTGTTGTAGTGGGGTCTTGTGAGTCAAAGGGAAGGAGTATGGTTATATCGTCTGCATAGCTGAATGAGGTTACTTCGAGTTTGTCTAATAGGGTACCAAGGGAGGCGATGAAGACATTGAAGAGCATGGGTGAGAGTGGTGAACCTTGAGGTACTCCGCAGGGATTGGTCCAGGTTTCCGATATTAGATCTTTTGTTTTTACTCTGTATGTTCTTGTTTTGAGGAATCCTTGGAACCAATTGTATACTCCGCCTGAGATCCCTATTGCTTCTAATATCTGAAGAAGTATACTGTGGTCAACCAGGTCAAATGCGGCTGAGAGGTCTAGTTGAATTATCAGCATCCTTCTTCCTTTGCTAAGGTGTTGTCGGGCTGTATCTAGAAGGGAGGCTAGCAGTGTCTCAGTGCTGTGGTTGGATCTGAACCCTGATTGAGTTGGGTGGAGTAGGTTGTGGTCTTCAAGGTAGTTGGTGAGGTATTGGGCAACCAGACCTTCTATTAGTTTAACATAAAATGGAATAGAGGCTATGGGTCGGTAGTTGGAAGGGGTGTCTATTGGTCCTTTGTGGTCTTTCAGTATTGGAGTGACTATGATTTCTCCTAGGTCTTGTGGGAATTGGCCTTCCGTGAGCGTTGTTTGGATCCATTGCAATAGGCAAGCTCTAAATTTGGGGGAGGCATTTGTTAGTAAATATGAGGGGCAATTATTCAGGTCGCATGAGGCTCGACTATATTTATTGTAGAGTTGGTTAAAGTCCCACCATTGCACCTTTTTAAAGTTGGACCAGTGTCTGTCGGCTGCAGTGGCTTCATCAGTTGTTGGGTTTATTATGATCTCTTCTAGGAGGGTCGGTGAATTGGAGAAGGAGGCTCTGATGGTAGCGATCTTGTTCTTGAAGTGGTCTGCTAGTTGGGTGGCCGTTGGAGGTTGGATTCCTTGAGTGGCTAGGAATGGCTGAGTGTCTGTGAGGCTTTTCACAAGTTGGAAGAGTTTCTTTGTGTCTATGGATTCTGTGCCTATTAGTTTGGAGTAGTAAGCTCTTCGTTTTTCTTTAAGTTTGGCTTTGTATTGTTTTATTAGGTTTCTCCAAGCTACTTTGGTTAGTTCTTGGTTCTTTTTTTGCCATACTCTTTCGAGTTGTCTACAGTGTCTTTTTAGTTGAAGAAGTTCTGTGTCGAACCATTTGTCAGAGGATCTGCAAAGTTTGTGTTTTGTCTTTTCTGGGGCTAGTCCATTCAGGGTTGTTTCGCTCAGGGAGCGCCACTGGCGAATGAATACTTTGTGGTCTATGGAGGCGATTGCGGGGTCTACTGTGGTCCAGAAGGTAGAGGGGTCGATTTTTGGTCGGGTTTTGAAGGTGGTTTTGTGGGTTTCGTGTTTGCTTGTGCTTTGTGTCCAGTTGATGTTGAAGGTGAATTTGAAGTGGTCTGACCATAGAGAGGGGTGCCAAGCCCCATTGGTGATATGAATGTTAGGTGTATGGGGGTGTTGGGCCATGTAAGCTGCAATATCGAGTTGGTGGCCTTTTTCGTGTGTGGGTTGCGGATACAGAATTTGGTAGGAGAGTGCATTGAGGTATGAGATTATGCCTTCAGCTTGTTTGGAGGAGCTGTCTTCTAGGTGGAGATTTATGTCGCCAAGAAGCAGGTTGTGTGTTGAGGTTAATGAGTTCCGGAAGATGAAATCTTCAAGATCATGTTTTGTGGTATTCCATTTTCCTGGAACGATGTAGCAGAGGATGCAAGTTAGGGTATCTTTGAGTGAGTTACTGGAGAGTTGACAGGCAAGCAGGTCTGATTGGGGGGTGGAGTGTTTGTCTAGGACTGTAATGGTAAGGTTGTTTTTCACTAGGATAGCCAGACCGCCCCCTCGCTTTTTTTCTCGGCAGACTAATTCGAGTTTGTATCCCTTAGGGCAGAATTCTGTAATGCTCCCCAATGCTCTTGTCTTCCCCCCCTTAACCATAGAACATTAGGGGAGGAGTTATGTTTAATTGTTGTTTTAGACTCTGTCTTACATATTCAACTGGGTAGGTCCTCAAAATGTTGGGAAAGAGTAGAGAGGAGGAGGAGATTTGTTCTCTACAACAGTGGTTCCCAATCCTGTCCTGGAAGACCACCAGGCCAATCGGGTTTTCAGGCTAGCCCTAATGAATATGCATTTGGCAGATTTGCATGCCTGTCACTTCCATTATATGCAAATCTCTCTCATGCATATTCATTAGGGCTAGCCTGAAAATCCAGTTGGCCTGGTGGTCCTCCAGGACAGGGTTGGGAACCACTGCTCTACAAGACTGTGGTGGTCATTCTGGTTATTGTTGAGCTCCATTTTACATAGATAGGAATTATGATATCCAATTTGGATCATTTCCAGTTCCCTGAGCATTTCTCTTTATGTTTAGTTTGTTTAACAGTTTATTTTTTTGTTTTTATTTCAGGCTAGGTATGGGTTATAAAAAAAAAGGCAAATGTTAAAAAAAAAAACAAAATAAAACAAATATAGGTAGATTTGTTTTGTAGCATCTATAGCATTTGTTAAAAAAAAATAAACTACTTACATGCAGAACATTATCTTGTTCATTCATGTGTAACCAGAACCATTATTATCCTAGAAAATAATGGAATGGCAGATGAGTAACAATTTCAACATTGATGGATAGAACCCATAATGCTTAAAGGAATGGTAACAGCAGAGCAGCTAATACTTTTCTGACAATCCCAAGACTCTGTATATGCCATCTTCGGTATACTCTTTCATTTATCATTAGGTACAACTGTAAAAGTGGCTTTACTGTTCACTTTTTCTCCCTTCGTGACAAAGCTGATAGTGTCATGCTGTTACAAGTGATGCATTTCTTCTTAGATAATTCTCAGGCCTCTGCTGCATCCATTTGTGACAAAGGACCACCCCTGACAAATGAGAATGTTCTCACCCTGCTGGATAATCTACCTGGCTCAGCTAAAGGTGATTTATACTTCATCCATAGAAGAGAATGCACTGACCTCATTAATTATCTGGCAAATATAGAGATCAATGTGCTCGCAGGTCATCAATGTGGATCAGATGAACTTGAAAGAGCTCTGGAATTCACCTGCAAGCGCTTCTGGCAGCCTTCCCTTTCCCATGAAACAAAAGCATGGCAAAGGAATGCAGCCTCTGCCCGGCTATATTCAACCCATACTTAGACGGTGCATCTTAAGGTGGGAAGTTCAATGTGTAATAGATGAGCTTTTCTTTCTCTCAGAGAAGCAGACTGGAAATGAGAGTTGGCACCCATCCCACGCTGACAGAGCTTCTTTCAAAGAGCTTGTCGGCTGTCTTCTCCTTCTCAATCCTACTTCCAGTGGGTGCCCCAGTTCGTAGGAAATGGTAAATGGTGCTATCAACTCTATAGTGCATTACAAAGCATAAAATTAACATTAGAACTGGGATTGTAAAATGGACTGCGATCCCAGGAATTATTAACATTGATTGTCGATATTAGCACGCACTACACGTTGGTACACTTTGCCATGTACGCTGAATCTGCTTTGGCTTATTTGCATGCAATTTGCTTACTGCATTGGAAATCATAGTTTTTGAATTGCCTTATAATAGGAATTTGGGAGCTGAGCTTTAGTGCACAGCTTTAACCGAGGGTTACTGCTTCAGGCCCATGTGAGAATATAACCTTAAGAGACACTGGCTTATCAAGAATTATGCGGACTTTGGCAAATGATAGAAATTTTGCTGAGTTATCAAGATAGTTATCCGCTGAGTATCACCACTAACCAAATAATCTCTGGAGCCAACTTTTCATAGTTTACAGTTAGACTCTCAGTTAACCGGCATCCATGCAGATTGCTAGATGCCAGATATATGTAGTTTCTGGTTGCTTGAGAGTTACTATTAAAATAGGCCTAACTAATACTACCCCATACCATAAACTGTTCCAGACAAACTACTGGACATGTGGTAGGCAAAGCGTGCTAAGGCAGCAGCTCTAACCACTAGGCTACTCCTCCCCTTTTGAATGGGGAGTCTGCTCAATATTGGGGGTGCTCCAGCACCCACAGAACTGGCACTTCAGCTTTCCTAGGCTCCACTCACAGACCAGTCCAGCGTTATCTGAAGCAGACAGGGAAAATATTCAGCAACACCATACAGTTTGGAGGTCATTCTACATATTGGTGCCTAAATGTATACGCCACTTTCTTACATCGTAGGCGCCAATAATTGCTAGTTATGCATGAATATTCATTAGGCACTATTCTATAAGCACATAAGTACTATAGCATATAACTATAGGAGGCATATATATGGGTGAGCTGTAGACAGTCTTCAAGTGACATATGCACTTTATAAGAATATTTTGTACATATCACTTTGCACATGGAAGCGCACCCATTTACAGCTGCAACAGACATGGTGTAAACCTTTGCACCTGAGCCTAGGTGCAGCTATACCAATTTACTCTTGACATCTTGGTACACATATGCTGTTTTAGAATTGGCACCCAGCATTCAGCATCGGCATGCCTAAACGGAGACATATAATTCCTTCCTTAGTGCCTCTGTATCTGTCTCTCTAGCACTTATCCAGGTGATAGTGCCTTTGGATGTTGACCTTGCTATTAAGAATCAGTATTCTTGTGACAATCTAATGAAAATTTCCAGAGGGGTAGCCATGGTAATCCGTAAGGTACCAGCAAGTTGTGATCATGCCAATACGGTAAACATCTATTCAGTAAGATATTAATAGAATTTTTAAACTTTATGCTATCATTAAAAAGTTCATCTTTAACATATTATATATTAAAATGATTGTGCTTCTCTTTTTTTCTGCCTTTTACAATGACAATACAAAACAAAATTATGATTTAGTTCAAGCAAAGGTGAAGGAGGATGGAAGCAGTTATTGAAAAAAGTCAAATTTAATCTTTGGGCCTATGATGAGCAAATATCAATTTATGCACTAGCACAGGGGTAGGGAACTCCGATCCTCAAGAGCCATAGTCCATTCGGGTTTTCAGGATTTCCCCAATGAATATGCATTGAAAGCAGTGCATGCAAATAGATCTCATGCATATTCATTGGGGAAATCCTGAACACCTCACTGGAATACGGTTCTCGAGGACCGGAGTTCCCTACCCCTGCACTAGCATATCTCACCTTTCAAAGGCTAGAAGGCAGAAGCAATCATAGTAACACAGTAGATGTCTGTTGATAAGGGCCAATTGCTTAGTCCTGCCCTGCAGTGCAACCGATGCTTGACTTCCTCTTAAAGGGTGAGGGTAATCAAAAGTGTGGAGTTGTTACTGCTGGATGATCTGTATGCCACCATTTAACAGATAAAGCAGTCTTTTTAGGGCTGGATAGGTTTTCCAGAGATAACTAGTACAAGTCATTCAGAAGTTTCTTTGTCTATCTTCTCTCATTAATTTTAGACAAGGCTACTCCTCGTGTTTGTTTTTGAGATTACAGCTATTTACCTTAGCAATTTATTGATTTTGTCATTCCAGAGCAAGTGGAGCAGTCTTGTTATTCCTGGTTGTACTTTGGTCCTATCTTATCTCTAAGCCGTCTGGTTTTCCCTTTCTAAAATAGGGTGCTGAAGTAGAGAATTCTTTGAGTGTGGGTTTTTTCTTTTTTTGGAAGATCAGAGAATTGCTGGGCTAGAGGTCACCATAAATATGCCACCATGAATTATGAACATTCCCGTAGCAGGGCCCTTTTTAAAAAGACCACCCATTTTCACACAATCAGAACTAAAAGAAGACATTGGCTATTATGATTCTGATTCATTAAAGGTTTTTCCCATTCCCTGCCTATGAGGAAAAAAAAGTCCTCAATGAATTAGTCCAACAGTGTGCTGCTATCTGAAATGATACTAGACCTTATTTTTATTTTGGCTCTCATAGACCACTCCTAGAACACATTGGGCCTTATAGAAAAATAGCATTTTGTCATTTTGGGGGCAGTTAAATAAAATGGCTACTCTGTTTGGGTGCCCCGATGCAGCGTAGGAAGTTCCAATTCTATAAGAGAATTAGAGTTCCCTGATTTTGTTATAGAATACTAGCGCAAACCTACATCAGCATGCCCCTGTTTATACCAAGACGATGGCAAACTTACATGGGCATACCTAAATGCGCCACTTAACATGTACACCCCCTTTGCAGGCATACGCAAAAGCATGCAATACCTGTGGCTATGTTCTCTCTAAGCAAAGCACGTGAGCAATCACTCATACATTCTAGGAGCTTTGCTCCCATATTTTACAGGGTTGCTAAAATCTGGAAAGTTTTTAGAACTTGTTGCTCACATAAAAAAATTTTTTTTTAGAACTTGATCACATGAAAAAATATTTGCATGCACCTGGCCAATCCTTGGAGCACTGCCTCGCAGTATAGTGCATCGGGTATTAATGTACATCAGGGGCTTGTGAGCTACTTTTAAAATGACCAAGTCAAAATGATCTACCAATAATCAAATTTTAAAAAACACAAAGCACACTGTACGCAGAGAAAATGTTGTTTATCATTTGTATTCTGTTTTTTTTTTTTTAGAGGTCAATGCAAATGACTTTAAAATATGTAATGTCACCTCAGTAACAACTATACAAAAATAGACAAATATACCCCCTCCCCTTTTACTAAACTGCGATAGTGGTTTTTAGCGCAGGAATCTGCACTGAATGCCCTGCGTTGCTCTTGATGCTCATAGGCTCCTTGCGCTAAAAACCGCTATTGCGGTAAGTAAAAGGGGGGGCCATAGTGAAAAATATAGACAGCAGATATAAATTCTCAAAACGGACACATTTTGATCACTAAATTGAAAATAAAATCATTTTTCCTACTTTTTTCTCTGGTGATTTCATGCGTATCTGGTTTCACTTCCTTCTTCTGTAAAGCCAATATTTCTTTCTTTCTGCCTTTCTTTCTCTCTCCCCCTGCCCTCCCCCCAAGCCTTCGTGCCGATTTTTCCACTTCCCTGATTATTTCCCTACCCCCATCCCCACCCCAAGCCACCACACCGATTTCTCCCTGCTGCTTCCCCGAGCCAGGCCTGGTGTGTACAAGCACCGGGCCCACAAGACTTCACCTCCGACGTCAATTCTAACATCGGGGAGGAAGTTCCAGGCCAACCAGGCAGCGATTGGCTGGCCCAGAACTTCCTCTCCGATGTCAGAATTGACATCGGAGGTGAAGTCTTGTGAGTCTGTCGCTTGTACGCGCCAGGCTTGGCATGGGGAAGCAGCAGGGAGAAAAAGATCGCAAAGGCAACGCGATCGACTCGCGTTGCCTTTGCGATCTACTGGTCAATTGCGATCGACTATTTGGGCACCCCTGATATACATAATTGCTAATAGAGGCACAAGGCCCTCGTACTTGCTTCATGCTATTGCTAAACTTGCTTTTTTTTTGCCCTCAATATGAGGAGAGTCTCATTGACAAATGAACGCAAAATAGATGCCCCTTATCATATCAAATAGTGGTCTGCTGTCACATTTCAATGACAGCAATGCTGGAAGTTAAAAAATTCTCTGTACCAAGGTACAAGATCTTTTATCTGAGATTCTGAAATGAAATTTGATGTGAACCGGAAATAGCCATTTTCCCCAATATGACACACACTGGAGGGGGGTGGGGGTCTGTGTTTCTCTTTTTCACTGTGCTATTCAAGTCAGAGGACTGTAAAAAATTGGATGGCAATTCTATAGGTATTTTTTTTAATGATCTCTTTTTCTGACTTACACATAAGAACATAAGAATTGCCCTACTGGGATAGACCAAAAGTCCATCAAGTATCCTGTTTGCAACAGTGGCCAACCCAGGTCCCAAGTACCAAGCTAGATCTCAAGTAGGAAAACAGATTTTATGCTGCTTATCCTAGGAATAAGCAGTGGATTTCCCCAAGCCATATCAATAATGGCCTATGGACTTTTCTTTCAGGAAATTATCCAAACCTTTATTAAGCTCTGCTAAGCTGATTTCACCACATTTTCTGGCAACGAATTCCAGGGTTTAATTGGTATGAATGTTACAAGAGAGAACTGTTGAAGTCAGCAGATGTAAAGCAACATTACAGTCGACTCCACCTAAGTGCACGTCGGATAAGCGCACGCTCCGGTTATCCGCACCTGACCACCATGGGCCTGTTTTTTTTGTTGTTTTTTTTTACATTAAAGTCAATGGACGTAAACGCCGGATATTTGCACTTTTCTGATAAGCACACAATCCGCTTATGCGCACTGATGCGTTACCATTCCAAAATCCAAAAAGCTCCGAAAATCAAAATATGCCTGCTCCCAAGGATTTTGGATAAAGGATCTTGTACCTGTACTTCCATTAAATTCCTGGCTTTATGGCAAGCCATAGAAAGACCATAGTGGTGGTGATGGAAGAACAGCAGCAGTCAGTAATCATATCGATTTTGCATGGTGTTATTTTATAGCAGCCTGTGTTGACTGGAACTCTACAGAGATTCCTAGTGTTAAATGTTAGGACGCTAGGTCCTCCACAGCTGCTACTGTTCTCTATCACTGACTTCATCGAGCTTTCCAAATTTAATAGCTTTTTTTTTTCTTTGAGCCTGTCCATGAAGATTTAAGCGATGGGCGATAACCTGCTGAAGGGCCAGTGCTTCGTGATATAGATCTTAGTTCCCATCAGAGCCTTTACAGGAGGGATGCATGTAAGCAGTTCTCCAGACAATGGGATTAGATCTTGTTAATGTGCAGATTTGGCCAGCTAATCAGTTTGCAGGACAGGATTCGGTGAGCCCTCGCTCGACCTGTACTATAAATCTTGCAGACTGCTTTATGATTAAAAAAAGACAAGGGGGAAAAAAACACAATGATTTATATCATTGTTTCATGTTTAAACAAAAAAAAAAGTGCTATGAATAAATCTACTCACGGCACATAGAATTGTAAGAACCTCAGCAGCGTTTGGTAACTGAAAATAACCCTTTGCATCATGACAATTTTTGCTGACACTTTCAGCTTCAACTGAAAAGTTTTGTGGAGAAATCCAACAGAAAACAGAGGTGAGCTATGAAGTCATAGGTGACACCTTTTATTAGACAAACTTAACACATTTGATGTTCTTAGCTTGTGTTGCACAAAGTTGATGAAAGCAATATGTTTGTTGATATTTACTTTTTGCACATCTAATTAGAGTGGAGGAGTAGCCTAGTGGTTTGGGCAGTAGCCTTTCATGCTGGGTAACTGGGTTCAATTCCTACAGCAGTTCTTTGTGACCCTGTGCAAGTTATTCAACCCTCCGTTGCCGCAGTTATAAAAACTTACCCTCCCTTTACTAAGCCTCGGTAAAGGTTTCTAATATGGCTCAGAGCGCTAAATGCTCCAACACTACTCCAGCACTCATAGAATATGAGCATTTAGCATTCCGGGCCACGGTAGAAACCTCTAGTAAAAGGAGCCCTTAGATTGTGAATTCACTAGGGATGGAGAAAGTGCATGCATATAATGTGTACAGCGTTGCACATGCTATAGAAATGATTAGTAGTAGTAGAGCAACATGGCTGCCACACTGCTTTATTAAACAAGATACAATTCAAGTTTCATGTTCAGAAGTTTACAAAATTCTGAGTGGAGTAGACCGGGTACAAGTGGATCGATTTTTCACTCTGTCAGAAATGACAAAGACTAGGAGACACTCGATGAAGTTACAGGGAAATACTTTTAAAACCAATAGGAGGAAATATTTTTTTCACTCAGAGAATAGTTAAGATCTGGAGCACATCGCCAGAGGTTGTGGTAAGAGCGGATAGCGTAGCTGGTTTTAAGAAAGGTTTGGACAAGTCCCTGGAGGAAAAGTCTATAGTCTGTTATTGAGAAAGACATGGGGGAAGCTACTGCTTGTCCTGGATCGGTAGCATGGAATGTTGATACTCTTTGGGTTTTGGCCAGGTACTAGGGATCTGGATTGGCCACCGTAAAGATGGGCTACTGGGCTAGATGGACCAGAATGTTGCTCTCATTTGGGGTTCCGGAATTTTGCTATTCTTTGATATGTTGGAATGTTGCTACTCTTTGAATTTTGGCCAGATACTAGGGATCTGGATTGGCCACTGTGAGAACGAGCTACTTGGCTTGATGGACCATTGGTCTGACCAAGTAAGGCTATTATTATGTTCTTATGTCCTTATTATCTGAACAGTTTACAATACTAGTACAAGAAACACGAAGGGTAATGTGAGGAAAGGACATGAAATTGTGAGGGTAAAATGTAAAGGAAGGGAAGAGGGGGAGAACTATAATATATGTAGGAGAAAGGGTAAAAAGCGAAGGGTAGAGAGGCTCAATGTTATAGCCTGCAGGCTCATGCTGGGAGGGATTGCAGAAAATCTATATTTTAAAGGAAATGGAAGTTATAGGTGGCTTAGTTAAAGACATAATCAAATAAAAAGGTTTTAAGTTTGGATTTAAACTTAGTTAATGAAGTCTGGGTGTGAAAATGGTGGAGCAAAGGACTCCAAAAGGATGACAGCCATGAAGTAGAAGATTCATTTGCGAACGGTATCATATCTAACTTATATGGGGTAGCCTGTGAGTGGATGACATGATTGAATTTTCTAGATCCAGTTAAAACTAACTGGGTGAATTTTCAGCCGGCGCTGGGCAACGTGCTTTCAGCCCGACACCTCTAACTGCAAATATTCCTTGGAGATAACAGCAGTCTCCTGTTGAATATTAGTGGTTAGCCGGCTAAATGGTTTTAAACCACCAGGAGCCGTTCCTGGCCAGTTAAATAGTGCTGAAATTGGGGGTAAAGTGGGCAGTGTAATTCTATTTTTAAGGCTTTCATATAAAGCATTACAAGTATAGATTCTACAACAGTATATATAGGTTCCTAGAAGGCACTGACTGGTATGTATTCTTTCAAGAAAAATATATGCCTGATTCCCTAGTGTAACCAGGTCTTACACTTGCTCAAAGGCACTGACCCTTTATTCTAGTCATAGAGCTGGCATAGTTGTGTGTGCCTATATTTCAGATACCTGTGCAATATAAGGTATGCAGATAACTTTATGCCCTGCCTATGCTGCCCATGTCTAAAAGAGGTGAAGGAGAGTCAACAAATATGTTCCTACTTTGGGCAATGACACCAATAACGCTTGTCAACATTCATTCCTATCAGAACACCTGGCCTTGATCGCACATACAGAACACAGATAAATGCTATGCACATGCAGGACCATAAACTAAAACCCCTAATATTCACAAATGAAACCCTAAGATGCTAGACTTTGCCTACAGTACAACACCAGAGAAATAGAAACAAATGTATTTCTTCCTGAACAAAATATAGACAACAGATGTAAATTCTCAAAACTGACATATTTCAATCACTAAATTGAAAATAAAATAATTTATTTTTACCTTTGTTGTCTGATGATTTTCTCACAGTCTCTGGTTGCACTTCCTTCTGTCTCTGCTCTTAACTCTGTTTCCAGGACCTTCTTATCCATTTGCTGTTTTTCTCTCCTTCACTTTCTGCCCTTAACTTTTATTTTTTTTTTAATTCTTTATTTATCGTTTTAAAATTCTTAACAAAATCAAAACATTTTGTACAGAAAGATTGTTAGATCAAACACAAAATTATAAGAAAATCATTTACATGATGTAGAAAGAAAAAGTTCTAGTCGGACAATCTCAAGTCCTCTATAATATGATCCAAGATTGTTTATGAGTGAACTTTAGGAAATCAATTTATAATTCTATACAAAGGAAACAGTATCGCGTGCCTGGCTTGAGGAATTATTCTAATATCAAATCCAATTAGTTTACTATTGCGTTGTTATTACTATAGTAGTTGTTGTTCCTTCTTTTTCCAGACGTTTCAGTGTCAGAAAGGCTGTAAGTTGAGATGGTTCAAAAAAGACATACTTATTATATCGATACCTTATTATACATTTACATGGGAAACGTAAAAAGAAAATACCACCCATCTGTGTAACTCCTGCTTTCATCAAAAGAAACTGCCACCTACGATTCTGAGTTTCTCTACTAACATCTGGAAACATTTGAATTTTCAAACCCAAAAATTCTTTATTCTTGTTTCTAAAGAACATTTTCAAAATCCAATCCTTGTCCGGCAACAATGCCACAGATAGTAAGAGAGTTGCTGGTTTAACCAAATCTTTATCTGATGTTTCCAGGATTACTGTCAAATCTTGTTGAAGGTCTTGTATTTCCTGTTTCTTATCCTCCGAGTGTTGATCCCCTTCTTTAATAGGCAAATAATATACCGTATTTTCGCGGATATAACGCGCGCGTTATACGTGATTTTACGTACCGCGCATACCCCTCGCGCGTTATATGCCTGAGCGCGGTATACAAAATTTTTTAAACATAGTTCCCACCCCGCCCGACGCCCGATTCACCCCCCCAGCAGGACCGCTCGCACCCCCACCCCGAACGACCGCTCGCACGCGCTCCCACCCGCACCCGCATCCACGATCGGAGCAAGAGGGAGCCCAAGCCCTCTTGCCCGGCCGACTCCCCGACGTCCGATACATCCCCCCCCCGGCAGGACCACTCGCACCCTCACCCCGAAGGACCGCCGACTCCCCAACAATATCGGGCCAGGAGGGAGCCCAAACCCTCCTGGCCACGGCGACCCCCTAACCCCACCCCGCACTACATTACGGGCAGGAGGGATCCCAGGCCCTCCTGCCCTCGACGCAAACCCCCTCCCCCCAACGACCGCCCCCCCCCCCCAAGAACCTCCGCCCGTCCCCCAGCCGACCCGCGACCCCCCTGGCCGACCCCCACGACACCCCCACCCGCCTTCCCCGTACTTTGTGTAGTTGGGCCAGAAGGGAACCCAAACCCTCCTGGCCACGGCGACCCCCTAACCCCACCCCGCACTACATTACGGGCAGGAGGGATCCCAGGCCCTCCTGCCCTCGACGCAAACCCCCCTCCCCCCCAGCCGACCCGCGACCCCCCTGGCCGACCCCCACGACCCCCCCCCCCCCCCCCTTCCCCGTCCCTTTGGAAGTTGGCCGGACAGACGGGAGCCAAACCCGCCTGTCCGGCAGGCAGCCAACGAAGGAATGAGGCCAGATTGGCCCATCCGTCCTAAAGCTCCGCCTACTGGTGGGGCCTAAGGCGCGTGGGCCAATCAGAATAGGCCCTGGAGCCTTAGGTCCCACCTGGGGGCGCGGCCTGAGGCACATGGGCCAAACATGTGTCTCAGGCCGCGCCCCCAGGTGGGACCTAAGGCTCCAGGGCCTATTCTGATTGGCCCACGCGCCTTAGGCCCCACCAGTAGGCGGAGCTTTAGGACGGATGGGCCAATCCGGCCTCATTCCTTCGTTGGCTGCCTGCCGGACAGGCGGGTTTGGCTCCCGTCTGTCCGGCCAACTTCCAAAGGTACGGGGAAGGGGGGTGGGGGGGTCGTGGGGGTCGGCCAGGGGGGTCGCGGGTCGGCTGGGGGGGAGGGGGTTTGCGTCGAGGGCAGGAGGGCCTGGGATCCCTCCTGCCCGTAATGTAGTGCGGGGTGGGGTTAGGGGGTCGCCGTGGCCAGGAGGATTTGGGCTCCCTCCTGGCCCAATATTGTCGGGGAGTCGGCGGTCCTTCGGGGTGGGGGTGCGAGTGGTCCTGCCGAGGGGGGAGAAGAATCGGACGTCGAGGGGGGCATCAGGCTTTCAGGATGGGGACAGGACTTCAAGGGGGGACAGGCAGATCTTCAAGGGGGACAGGCAGACCTTCAAGGGGGACAGGACTTCAAGGGGGGACAGGCAGACCTTCAAGGGGGGACAGGCAGACCTTCAAGGGGGGACAGGACTTCAAGGGGGACAGGCACGGAGAGGCGGGGCAGTGCACCGAAAGTCAGGGCGGGTGAACGGTGAGTCGGGGCAACCAGAGGAGAGTCGGGGCAGTGCACCGAAAGTCAGGGTGAGTCGGGGCAACCAGAGGAGAGTCGGGGCAGTGCACCGAAAGTCAGGGTGAGTCGGGGCAACCAGATGAGAGTCGGGGAGGGCGAAAGGAGAGTCGGGGTGGCCAGAGGAGAGTCGGGGAGAGCGAAAGGAGAGTCGGGGTGGCCAGAGGAGAGTCGGGCAGCATGCGCGTTATATGCCTGAGCGCGGTATAGAAAAGTTTTTGTACATATCATCGTGATTTCTGCGCGCTATACCCCTGTGCGCGTTTTACAATGGTGCGCGTTATATCCGCGAAAATACGGTACTCGAGTGAGAGGAGGCAATGATTCCTCAGGAATATTGAGTATCTCCATAAAGTACCTTTTTATCATCTCTCTCGGGTTTATAGATATGATTTTAGGAAAATTCAACAGTCGTAGGTTACTAGTCCGATAGTTATTTTCCATAGTTTCCAATTTTCTTCTAATAATTTGATTATCTTTTATTATTGTGGATTGAACTTGTTTGATCGTTTTCACTTCGTTTTCAATTTCTCCCACTTTTTCTTTAACATTAGAAATTTCCTGTTTATTTTCCTCTATTGTCTGTTTTAGAATTTTTGTATTCTTTTCACCTTCCTTAATTTGTTTAGTTAGTGAGTCTCCCAGTTTGGAAACTAAGTCCCAAATTGAATCAAGAGTCACTTCAGCTGGTTTTTCATATTTAAAGAAAGTCTCATGTAAAGTTTGAGAAGGCTCACCTTGACTGCCTTCTGTCTGTTGGTCTGGATTTTCTCCTCCTTCTCCTCTATCCGCTGGAGGTATCTCTAGGCTTAACAAAGCCATAGAGACTTCACCTTGCTGGCTCCCCGGTGTTACAGCCTCAGGGTCAGAAAGTGCTGCAGCTTCTAGCCCACTCCTTTCCCATGGGGAACTCGCACTCAGCGGTGGGGGAGGTGGATTCCTTTGGTCGGGGCTCAGCGTGGTATCCAGCCCCAGGACTTCCGGTCTGGCGTCACTCCACGCCGCAGATTCCAGCGGGCGATTCCCCGACACCACTGACTCCCTCTGGATACGCTGAAGAAAATGCTCAATCGAAGCAAAAGGGGGGTGTTTAAGACGCCGCGAGGCAGCAGCGGCGCTCTTCCCCCGTCTCTTCGGCATCGCGACCGACGAAAATCTAGTCGCTGCTGTAATGAAAAGCGGATATACCCTCAGCGTCTCACCAGACACCGGTACAAATCGCCATCTTGGATTCCGATTTTGAACTTTTGATCGCCCTTAACTTTTAATATTCAGCTTTCTTCAATTTTTCTGCTTTCTTCTCAAATCTATCTAATTTTCCGTGTCTTCCCTTCCCATCTATCCACATGTACCATCTTCTCCCTCTTTCTTCTCCACTATTCCCACCTTTTCTTAAGCATTTTTCCATCTCTCCTCCCTTCCCCAACCTCCCATCCCTGTGCACATCCCCTCCCTCCCCTTTCTCTCTATCCTTGTGCAGCATCTCTTCCATCTGTCTCCCTCTCTGATAGACTGATGTTTTTCTCCTCTCCTTCCCATGGTCTGGCATCACTCTTCCCTCCTTCCCTTCTCTCCTCCCCCCTTTGTGGTCTGGCATCTCTCAGTCCTTTTCCCCTACCTCTCCCTCCTCCTTCCCTTCCCTGGTCTGGAACTTTCAAAGACTGAGGGCCTCTTCTATCAAACTGCACTTGAAGTTTGTAGCGCGGTGAGCCACTCTGAATGGCCCGCGCTGCTCCCGACGCTCATAGAGTTCGTATGAGCGTCGGGAGCAGCGCAGGCCATTCAGCACGGCTCTCTGCACTAAAACCTGCTAGCGCAGTTTGATAGAAGCGGCCTTAGGTGTGGTAAGGACCACGCCAAAACTCAAACTATCTTTTCCTTCGCGCAAAGGAATTGTTCTCACTGGCAAATTGGGAAAATCCTATCTTTTCAAACTAACAGAATTATGGAATGAATATTCCTCCAAGGTTAAGAGAATCAGGTTCATTTCAACTTTTCCGTAAAAATTTTAAAACATGGCTATTCTCTAAATTGTAAACCTTTTGTTTTTTCTTTATATATATATATTTTTTTTTTTAATTAATTCAAGCCGAGTTCTAAATTGTAAAATTTATGTTCTTCTTTATATTCTTTTTTTGTAAACAGAGTCGAGCGTCATTTCATGAAGAAGACCCGGTCTATAAATCTAAGGTTTAGTTTAGTTTAAGTGGAGAAAAAAGCCTCAAAAGGATTTACTGCAGTGGTTTACACTAGGTAAAATATAGCTGCCAAATTCTTATCAAAGGCAACAAAAACTCCATTTTAACCTCTCCAACTCTTTACCACAGTTTGGTAAACAGGACCCTTTATTTATTTATTTTTAACATAGAAAAGTGACCTGCCAGTTTAAGATAGAAAAGATAGCACCCATTCATATAAAGATGCAAATGAGTAAACCTGCTCAAAAAGGAGATAAAACTGAGCAGCAAAGCTATTTTCTTTCACGCTAGAAGAAGCAGAACAGTACAAAAAGCCTTTAGAAACAACGCAAACATATCATTCGAAAAGTGGGTTTGCCTGAAATTGTTGTGGCAGTGGGAGAATGACAGGAATATTGAACTATTTCAGAAAGTCCTCTCCTTTTGTAAACCTTCATGAAAGTTTTTTCCACTTTTTCCCATGAAAAAAAAAAACCCTAGCATTTGAAGAAACCATTAATTTTTAAATAGGTAGTCCCCATTGTTGTCAATCATGTGTTTCCTTAGAGTGAGATACACCATGTACTACTTTCTCTGTGGTAGGCTTTGCTGAGGAAGAAGACAATACTCAGAATTTAATTCCGTATTTAGTTGGGTTTTTTTTTCTTCTTATGTTTGCACCAGTTTCTTGCAGTCAGTTTTTTTTTTAATACTGCTTTTAAAAGGGGCTATATTCTTGTGCCTCCGTGAGAAACTTAACAATGGTTTAATATATTTCCTTTTTTTTGTTGTTTTCTAACACTTTAAATAGCTATTGCAATCCCGTTGACTCAGAAAGTCATTTAAGTTGAAAGCCACTCCCGCCATGTAGTGCTAAAGTACATCATTATGCACCTCCCAAAAGAAGAAAATCACTTTTTAATGAAAAGCTGCTACCACTATGATTTGGGGCCTGCTGTGTTTGCTCCTAGGCAGTGTTTCAATAGACGAGGGAGGTCAAAGGGCAGTCAAGTACTTGAAAATTCTAAATTACAGACAAAATAACTTTCCTGAAAAACTATTAAGTTGTGTTTCTTTTCTTTTTTCAGGTAAAATAGCAGTATATTTTACTTTTACACTCCCAGGGTAGGGATAGGACACATTTCAGCCTTGTCTTTTGTGTCCATCTACATCAAATGCTTCCATCATGTTTTGTAACAAGAAAGAAAAATCATCACATTTGAATGTGCAGTTAGTATAGTCTGCATGGACCAAAAAAAAAAAAATCAGTGTGTTACTTACCCCCCCTTTTTTTGTACAAAAACACGCTAGCATTTTTAGCACTGGTCACGGTGGTAACAGTTCTAATGCTCATAGAATTCCTATAAGTGTCGGAGCTGTTACCGCCGTGGCTAGCGCTAAAAATCCCACCACAGTTTTGTAAAGGGGGGGAGGGGTTAATCATTAAGGACAAAATTCAGGAACTGTTCCTCAAAAACTGGGCACTAAACAACAACAAAAAAAATCATCGCTAGTCTATAAACTGCGCCTAACTTTAAGTGTGGCTTATAGAATTTAGGTCCACATATGACTTTGAGTGTGAGTATTTACACCTGTCAAAGGCTGGTGTAAATGCAGGTGCTAGCAAAAGGTTGGCCCTTGATGCTCCACAGAACCAGAAGTCAAATGAACCAAAAACACTGTGGAGAAGGTGATGTTCAAGATGTAGGCTTTATTGAAAGTAACAGTCGATTAATCCACATGATAAGATACTTAGGACCCAAGTGATTGGGGTACTATGGACCCAACACGGTCCATGTTTCGACAAAACTGTCTTCCTCAGGGGTCCCTGAAGGTCCTAATGCAAAAACCCGTGGATCAAAGACTAAAAATGATCCTGGGCGAAAACTCTGCACGGTTGAGAAATCCTCAACCGCGCAGGATCAGTTTTAGTCTTTGATCCACGACAATTTGCATTATGACCTTCAGGGACCCCTGAGGAAGACAGTTTTGTCGAAACACGGACCATGTTGGGTCCATAGGTATCTCATCATGTGGATTAATCGACTGTTACTTTCAATAAAGCCTGCATCTTGAACATCACCTTCTCCACAGTGTTTTTGTTTTTGTAAATGCAAGTGCCCAACCAAAGGCATTTAGGAGCGTAAATCACAATATTTTATAACATGGCACCTAAATTTTGGAAATGCCCCTGACCTGTCCATGCCCCTATCATGGCCAAGCCCCCTTTGAAGTTACTTGCTATGAAAATTAAGTGCATGTTGTAGAACTGGCAAACTTCCAGGGGATTTTTCTGTGATGGGGTAGGCAGGGGGTTGGATTGAGGGAAGGGAGTGGACCACAAGGATGCCAGGGATTTGTGATATTGGGGGACTCTTTTTTTGAAAATGTCCCCCTTCCTGCCAGTGTGTGAACCAATCACCATTTGTTCACTGACAGGAAGGGAGACATCTTTGCAGTGAGCTGTGGATTACATGGTAGTAATGTATACGCTTATTGATTACTGCATAACTACAGTATATTTCTAAGACAATGTTAGAATTAAACAATTTTTATTGGCTTTACCCATAGCAATACAAAATAGCGTAATGCAATAAGCAACAAACCTGGGCGACAACACATATAAAAAATAAAGCAGAGTCAAAGGAAAAGGAACATGAATACAACTTTAGGGTGAGACCCCAATATAAACTCAAACAATCCCTCCTCCCACATACACACACATAATCACTCCTGCTCCAGCTACAACTGACCTTGGAAACCAGCACCTACTGGGCTATCCAAAGCCTTAATAGAATTTTGTCTGATCTCCAGTACTATACAGAAATTTAGGCCCTACCAAAACTCTATTTTTCACATAATCTATATATATAAAATCAGATGTATCTGTGTGGGTGTATGTATGTTCCAGCATAACTCTGAAACGCATGGAGAGATTTCAATCAAACTTGGTATACATATCACTTACTATTTGAGAAAAAACACTGTGGGGGTGGGAAGGGGGTGAAATGTAAAAATTCTCAAAAATGACAGATATTACTATCTACTCCATAGTTTTTGGCCTCGATGAGATGATTTTCAAGCATAACTCTGTAACGCATGGAGAGATTTCAACCAAACTTGGTATACATATGACTTACTATCTGGTGGTGGGAAAGGGGTGACATGTAAAAATTATGGAAAACAACAGTTAATTTGGATAAATAAATATCCGGGCAACACCAGGTAATCAGCTAATGTAATGATAAAAGCTTAGCCTTTGTACTTGGCTGTACACATACATGCAAAAGAGAATCCAGCAAATTTGACAGTGAATCTTGAGACAGCCGAACAACAAAACAAAAAGAAACTGCAGAACCGATGTACTTGATGCAGGCGCTTTATTCAACCAAATAAAATGTCGTATAGTGGCAATCAACAGTTCAAATCCACATATGTTTTAGACAGTTCAGATACGTTTTGGGCAATTCAAATCCACATTTGCGTTACAGAATTGGCGCTATCAGATTCAGAGAGCAGAGCAGAGCTGCCCATTATAAGTCACGACCCCTGATGAACATAAGAACATAAGCAATGCCTCTGCTGGGTCAGACCCGAGGTCCATCGCGCCCAGCAGTCCGCTCACGCGGCGGCCCAACAGGTCCAGGACCTGTGCAGCAATCCTCTATCTATACCCCTCTATCCCCTTTTTCAACAGAAAATTGTCCAATCCTTTCTTAAACCCCATTACCGTACTCTGCCCTATTACGTCCTCTGGAAGCGCATTCCAGGTATCCACCACCCGTTGAGTAAAGAAAAACTTCCTAGCATTTGTTTTGAATCTATCCCCTACCAATTTTTCCGAATGCCCTCTTGTTCTTTTATGTTTTGAAATTTTGAAGAATCTATCTCTCTCTACTTTCTCTATGCCCTTCATGATCTTGTAGGTTTCTATCATGTCTCCTCTGAGTCTCCGCTTTTCCAAGGAGAAGAGCTCTAGCCTCTCCAGTCTTTCAGTGTATGAAAGGTTTTCCATGCCCTTAATCATTCGTGTCGCTCTCCTCTGGACCCTCTCAAGTATTGCCATATCCTTCTTGAGGTACGGTGACCAATACTGAACACAGTACTCCAGGTGCGGGCGCACCATTGCCCGATACAACGGCAGGATGACTTCTTTTGTTCTGGTCATAATACCATTTTTAATAATACCCAACATTCTGTTTGCCTTCTTCGCGGCTGCTGCGCATTGCGCCGTTGACTTCATTGTTGTATCCACCAGTACACCCAAATCTCTTTCAAGGTTACTTCCCTCTAATACTAATCCCCCCATTTGGTAGCTGAACATCGGGTTCTTTCTCCCTATATGCATGACCTTGCATTTCCCTACATTGAATTTCATCTGCCATTTATTCGCCCACTCCTCCAGTTTGTTTAGGTCCCTTTGTAGATCCTCACACTCTTCCGTAGTTCTAACCCTTCTACAGAGTTTAGTGTCGTCCGCAAATTTTATAACTTCACATTTCGTCCCCGTTTCCAGGTCATTTATAAATATATTGAACAGCAGCGGTCCAAGTACAGACCCCTGCGGAACTCCGCTCGTGACTTTCCTCCAGCCCGAGTAGTGACCCTTCACTCCAACCCTCTGTCTCCTGCCTGCCAACCAGTGTTTGATCCATCTGTATACGTCCCCTTCCACCCCGTGGTTCCACAGCTTCCTAAGCAGCCGCTCATGGGGTACCTTGTCAAAGGCCTTTTGGAAGTCAAGGTAAATGATGTCTAAAGGTTCCCCTTTGTCCAACTGGCTGTTTACCCCCTCAAAGAAGTGCAGTAAGTTTGTTTGGCACGATCTTCCCTTGCAGAAGCCATGTTGGCTCGCTTTCATCAGCCCATTTTTTTCGATGTGCTCACAGATGCTGTCCTTTATCAGTGCTTCTACCATCTTGCCTGGATCCGATGTCAAACTTACCGGCCTATAGTTTCCCGGGTCTCCTCTTGACCCCTTTTTAAAGATAGGTGTAACATTTGCTATCTTCCAGTCCTCCGGAATCTCTCCAGTTTTCAAGGATAGGTTGCAAACTCTTTGGAGTATTCCCGCTATCTCGTTTCTTAGTTCTTTTAGTACCCTAGGGTGGATTCCGTCCGGGCCTGGTGATTTGTCGCTTTTCAATCTATCTATCTGTTGGAGGACATCCTCATGGCTCACCTCTATTGCTGAAGGTTCGGTGAAACGGGTCCCGTTGGGCTTGACAGCACCTTAAGATAAGTGCTGTCTTTAATTATTTTGAACACTGTATACAATTTGGATTAGGTGCACTAAGCATTAGCACTTTATATTTATAAAAACAGAACCCTATGAATGATATCTCTGCCTGTTTATGCTGTTATCAGAAATCACCATCAATGATTTAACAGTTCAGGTATCTGAGGGTACTGTATGAAACTATAAACCTTTCTATATGCACAAGTCTTTTTTCCGTTGATATCTTATCATTGCAGACTTGTTTTCATTGTTAGTACGTTTACTAACATTGTTAGTAGAGTTTACCCATGTTTCGATAGAAACATCTTCCTCAGGGGTCCCAAGGTTTTTATTCAAAAAGTGTGTAGATGAACCAGATGCCCGTATTAGTGAGAAACTGGCTTGCCGCCGTAATGTATGTCGTCTCGCTGCCGAGCTACACACATACATGCTTCAGCCCTATTATTTGCTGTTTTAACACATAAATTGCCATGAGCCAGCAGTTAACATACGGCAGCAATCATTAGCATGCATTGATTCCCATGTCAAACAGCTAACATTGCTTAGTAAATAGTCTACTGTGAAAAAATAAACATCGCAATTTCAGAAATATGATTGTAACCTAAGCAGTGAAAAAAAAATAAATCAGCCCATCTCTGGTGTGAATGTGAGCTCAGCAGTACCTGAAGTACCTAGAAGGTAGGGGAGATTTGCAAAACCGTAAAACACTAATACCTCCTTTGAAATTAAAATGACCAGAAAAAAAGTCAAAAGGTGGATTTCTATGGCATGCTTACTTTAAGGGCTCCTTTTATCAAGGTGCGCTACGGGGGTTAGCGCGTCGGACATTTCATCACGCGCTAAGTTTATTAGGATTTTATATACCGCCTATCAAGGTTTTCTAAGCGGTTTTTTACAATCAGGTACTCAAGCATTTTCCCTATCTGTCCTGGTGGGCTCACAATCTATCTAACGTACCTGGGGCTATGGAGGATTAAGTGACTTGCCCAGGGTCACAAGGAGAAGCGCGGGGTTTGAACCCACAACCCCAGGGTGCTGAGGCTGTAGCTTCAACCACCGCACCACACACTAACACTAACACCACACACTAACCCCCCGCGGCATACCAAAATACTAACGCCTCGTCAATGGAGGCATTAGCGACTAGCGCGGCAGGCGGTTGAACATGCGGTATTCTGCGCGTTAACCGCCTACTGCAGCTTGATAAAAGGAGCCCTAAATATGTATGCCTTTTTTTAGCTTTAGTTCAAAAGGACTGAGAGGCTTGTTAGTTCTTGCTGACGTCTCCTCTTACTTCATGGAAATAGCTAAATCTGAAGTTCCCAAGCTGTAAGACCATGGAAAAGGATGTGACTTTTCTTTTCAGGGGTCTGCTGTGATAAGAAGCATGAGAGTACACTAAACTCTGCTCATCGGCATGGCCAGAGCACTGCGCAAGCAATTCAACGGAGTCAATAAAGAATGTCTCTGGTTGTTTTTTGTTTGTGTTTCTTAGTGGTTCAACTGTTTTAATTTCTGAAGAAATTATTCCATTTTTTTAATCTTATTTCACCCAGCCCGGTATATCTGCGGCAATCTGGAAAAAAAACATCTTTCCATAGATATATATGGAGGGGGAGGGGAAGGGGCATGTCTGGCCAACTCATGACAGTTTAAGAAAAAAGAAGTAGCTCCCGTTCTCTGACTTGTAGGTCAAAAGTACTAGTTGCTGGGGCATCTTAACAAATTAGAAAACCTGGATGAACATTTGGAAGTAAAACAGCTGTACAATCAGAATATCCCACTGAGGTGGCAGTGGGTGAGGGAGGGGCCAGAGTGGGTTCATGGTGTGAGGCACAGAGTTCATCGGAAAGGGTACACAAACAACTGAGGCCTATGATTAATACGGTAAAAAGAAAAAAAAAAAATTCCTTAGGAAAAAGTGGATAAACATTGTATCCCTTTTATTTTAGCTCTCAGGATAATGGAACTAAGGGGCTGATTCTATAAAGCAGTATATCGCAAACTGTGCCGCGACACACCTCCTGAGATTTCAGGTGTGCCGTGACACACTGGTAAGAAGGAGAGTTATCTGCGCCGGCTGACTGCCTTCAGGACGTGCCTCTCGCAGCGAGAGGCGCGTCCTGTAGGCAGTCAGCCGGCGCGGATGACTCTCCTCCTTGCCGGCGTCTCGCCTCCTCTCACCATACATCCCCTCCTCCCGGATCCCTCCACCGATGGGCCTCCGCCAGACTCCACCATCCCTCCACCGATGGGCCTCCACACATGCGCGGACGTTGACGCAATGATGTCACACATGCGCTTGACGGCTGCGCGTCGACGATCGTGCACTTTCAGGTGCCTTCTGAACGGGGAACTGCATTTAGTGTGCCGCTGGCTGGAAAGTTTGATACACACTGCTATAAAGGATGCCTATTGTACCTCCCCTTCCCCCCCCTCCTTTTTACTAAGCCACGGTAGAGGTTTACACCAAGGCACGAAGCGCTAAATGCTCTGATACAGCTCTGATGCTCATAGAATGCTATGAGCATCGGAGCAACTTCAGAGCATTTAGCGCCCTGAGACACGGTAGAAACCTTTATCGTGGCATAGCAAAAGGGGAGGTTAATTGGCAAAATATCCTTAATAGTCTTAAAAATATTTAATTGGGTGATAGGTGCCTATCCAATTCTATAAAAGATAGGTGCTTATTGCACGATGCTTAGAGACATCTAACACCTAAGTGGGCAGCGCTTGACTTGGGCGGAACCTGACATAGGGGCCGCTAAGTGTGATTTTCTAAAAACTTAAGCATCTGAAATGTAGGCCTTTAAAACCCTCATCTATATTTCAGGCACCTAAGTTTTTACACAGACACCGCTAGCTGTGGCTCTTTTACTAAGGTGTGTTAAGTGGTTTAGCGCACGATAAATCAATGCGTGCGCTAACCTCTAACACATCCATTTGGTAACATGCAAGTGTTAGCATTTAGTGCACGCTAAAAAGCATAGCGCACCTTAGTAAAAGAGGGGGTTAGTTGCCATAGACATGGCATAATGGGTCGCACCTAAAAGTTGGCACATAACTGCAGACTTATGCTAATATAGAATAGATTTAGCATGCCCTTATAGAATGCTGGCTTAGTGCCCAGTTTTTTTGATGCCTAACCTGTAGCGATCTATGTTGAATTTACCCTTACTGCAGAAGTGGTAGCAGGGCACTTGAATGTTATTCTTCAAATACCTGTTTAACTTATAGAGCGTGTATTTGGGGGCTACCAATTATGTGCTAACTTACAGGATACATTTTCCAGTTACTGGGAACACAGCGGTCACAATTCTAAAACTTGGCACCTCAAGGTAGGCATCTAGATGCCATTCACTGAGGGCCAGTTTATAACAGCATCTTGGGGCCAAAATTCCATTGTAGAATGCTAGCTTAAGTTGACATCGACGTGCCTACATTTAGGCATGCTCACTTATGCCAGGTGAGTTGACATTCCTAACTAGGCTATGCAATGCTCTTTACTCTGTAGTATTCTATAGAGTGGGCAGGTAGGTAGGTGACACGCCCACATCCCATCTATACTCCACCCACAAGTACACTTCCTTGTTACGTTCAACAAGCGTTTACCTCATCATTTATAGAATAGGTCTCCAGCCGTTTTCATGTCAAGGGCCGCAGTGTGAAAACGAGAAAGCTCTGAGGGTCACAAAAAGATTTCAAGCTTACACATACTACTAACTTTGTAAACCGCATTGACCTGCTTGTTCACACTGGGTATTAAGCATTAAAAATTAATACTAATATTGATTCTACAACAGTACAAGGATATATTTTAAAAACTCGCTTTCTTTTGGGTTGTCAACAGTAGCAAATTCCATAAATGAGACCCCTGAGTAAACACACTTAAGAGATTTGTTTGCAGTTACTGTATCGATTGAGCAAGATTGAAATTAACGTTTTGAGGGCCGCAGTGGAAGACTTGGAACTGTATGTTGGAAACCACTGGCATAGTGCATTTGAAGTGCACATGCCCAGTTGTAGAATTGCCCTGATAATTTGCTTTGGATATACAGTAGACCTCATAGTATTTCTCCTAGCTCTGGCACTCACTCAGATCAAAGATCCATCAAGCCTGGCATCCTGTTTTCACAGGCGGCCAATTCAGATCATAACGTATTAGTTGTGGCAAGATTCCATTCTGCCAACCTCTAGGGATAAGCAGGAGCTATTCCCTAGTCTACCTTAATGGTTTATGGATTTTTCTTCCGGTAACTTGCCAAACCATTTTTAAACCCAGATATTCTGATTGCTTTTATCACATCCTCCAGCAATGAATTAGAGAGCTTAATTTTGCATTGCATGAAAAAAGGTTTTCTCATGGTCTGTCCACTAGTCTTTGAACTTTCTGAAAAATTCAGCAACCGGTTTGCATTTTTTGATTCTACTCTACTCATAAGAACATAAGTATTGCCTCTGCTGGGTCAGACCAGGGGTCCATCGCACCCAGCAGTCCGCTCCCGCGGTGGCCCTCCAGGTCCTTGACCTGTAAGTTCCCTCCACCTGACTTGTTTATGCCCTAATCCTGTAGTACCTTGTATAGTACCCCTCTATCTATACCCTGTAATCCCTTTCTCCTTCAAGAAGTCATCCAAGCCCTTTTTGAAACCCATTATTGTACTTTGTCCTATCACCTTTCCTGGAAGCGCATTCCAGGTGTCCACCACCCTCTGAGTGAAGAAGTACTTCCGAGCATTTGTTTTGAATCTGTCTCCTTTCAGTTTTTCTGAGTGCTCTCTTGTTTTTGATGTCCCTGCTAGCCTGAAGAATCTGTCCCTCTCTACCTTATCTCTACCTTTCATGATTTTATAGGTTTCTATCATGTCCCCTCTAAGTCTCCGTTTTTCCAGGGTGAAGAGCCCCAGTCTCTCCAGCCTTTCGGTATAAGCAAGGTTTTCCATGCCCTTAATCATGATTTTATAAAACTCTCTCACATCTTCCCTCGGCTATCTCATCAGAGCCCTAACCTATATCTAGAGACCTATTTCTAACATGTTTGATCTCAATTTAGCAGATGTTCGGATGACCGAGGTCCCTTCCCTGGGCACTCTCCTGACTCAGGAAAAATAATACCTAGGACATCGGTAGTTCTGAAAACTTGCATCCCTGAACATTTGCTAATCACTGAACCTTGTCATCCCATGTGCCCTTCAGTTTGTTTATTGAGAGACTCCTTTACTTTCTAGTGCTCAAAGACCAGATTATTGATAAACGTGCACACCAAAGCTGGTAGCATTTATTTAACTAGACTCTAAATGGTGCAGCATATGTTGGAAAAGTAATTTGTCATTCTTGGCAGCCCTAAATACAAAGAAAGTAGTTTGTTTTGAACAAGTTGTCTTTGTTGTTTGTGTCTCTTGGGCTGTACACTCTGAGCTTGTGTGGATTCAGGAACTAATTTGGCTTGATGTGGGGATGCTGGTCTTGACCCCTGTGTTTTTTCTTGCCAGGCACTGGTATCTGTTTTTAATCAAATAAAGCCAAAAAAACACCTTATAGTCTGACCTATATCTTAAGTGTGATGTGGATGAACTCTGAAAGGGCAGCAAAGCTAACAAAAGGGATGGATGATGGAAAGGCTTAAGAAATTAGGGCTCTGATGAGAAAGCTGAGGGTAGATGTGATAGATGTCTATAAAACCACGAGTAATATGTTATGATCTGAAATGGCGACTTGTGAAAATAGGATGCCAGGCTTGGTAGATCTTTGATCTGACTCAGTAGGCAACTCTTGCATTTTAGAGGCCCACTAACTGAGAAGTGGGCCAATAAAATTGGCTGAGTTACAGCCAAATATTTATGCGTGTATGAGTGGAAAGGTGGTTGGCGTGTATTTGGGAGGGGGAAGGGAGGTAGGTGATAAGGGGTTGCTACAATAGGATATGGTGGTGGTGGAGGAATTGGCATAGTGGGTGTACGTGTGTGGTTGTTGCTGAGGCAGCATAGAAGATGATTGGTGAATGGATGTGTATCTCTGATTGGTAGAGTTTTGAGCGGGGATGTTAGGGACTGTGTGGAGCGTGTTGATAATATTTAGGGCGGGAGGAGGAGAGGGTGGTTAAGTAGCGGGAATTTTGTGTTGGGGTGCAAGGGACAAAAGATTGGGCAGTAAGGAGATGAAAGTTTGACCGCCCGGTCCCACCCCTGTTTTTTTTGGAGGGGGGGCATGTTGGGGGGTGTTCAGCGGTTTTGCAATTACTTGCTAGTCTATAGTAGTATGGTTTGGGTGCTGGTTTGATTGGTGGGGGGCATGATTTTTCGGGGTGAGGGTTGCAGCTGTAAGCGGAAATGGGATTCTTCCAGAGGGTCAATAAGATGTTTGTGGTATTATGATTCAAATGTAGGGATGGGAAATGCTTGTGTGCAAAATCGCCACAGTTGAGGCCGGGCAAACACCACAGGTTTCACAGCGGAGGGGGGAGGCGGAGAGGTAGACAATGATTAGGTTAATTTTGAGCACAGTACGGACAGCTAGTTTGTGCTCTGGAAGAAGGTGCAAAAGTAGCATTGTTACTGCAAAATGGCCGTGATGGTTATACAATTGTTGTTTAATAAAGCTGCGGCCATAAATAGTTTATCCACATTTAAAATGGGTGAAGGTGGAATTAATATATTAAGTGTGCGATGGAAGCAGTGCGAGTGCCAATGTATTAATGTACATGCTGGAACCAGTGGATCTAGTTCTTCTCTTGGCAGTGGAATGTGCATAATAATAGCTCGGGGTTTATAGAGGAAAGTCTTCAAAATTTCCCTGAGCAGGAAATACAGAATCTGGTGTGTTTGTGGTGTTCGCAAACCTATCCAAAATTGTGTTATGGGATATGCAGGCACAAGCACAAAGGGCTCCTTTTACTTTGCTGCGTTAGGGCATTAATGCGCGGAATAGCGCACGCTACAATGCTGCACGCGCTAGATGCTAACGTCAGCATTGAGCTGGCGTTAGTTCTAGCCACGTCGCGTGGGGTTAGCGCGCGCTAACCTGCGTGCGCTAAAAACGCTAGCGCACCTTCATGCTTACCTCAACGACTTCGCTGCTTGTATATCTGATTAATTGTAATTCTTGTAAATCTGTTTAATTGATGTGAACCGCCTAGAACTCCCTGGGTATGGCGGTATACAAAAATAAAGTTATTATTATTAAAGTTATTATTAGTAAGGAGCTCAAAGTCTCGCTGGTTATGTGTTTTCTGGAGTTAGGGCTTTTATTCTTATAAATAAGCGCTTGCAAATTTAGGTGCTTAGTTCTAGCTAATTAGGAATTCTTTGAGTTGATACAAAATATCAGTTGGATCAGTATTCAGCCTACAGCGGTCCATGATTGTCATGGCGCTGTCACAAGTAGAACTTTAGCCATATTTTCAATGCTTGGCCTAATCTAGGCACCAGCATTGAATGTCGGGGACTTTCATGGCTGCCATAAGTTATCCGGGTGCTGGCCGGGTTCAGTTTGGTACCTGGATAACAGCCTTTTTGCAGTCTCAACTTTATCTGATTTATTGTATGATTAATGGTCTGAATATGACTATAACTATAAACAATGGTTTCTCTCGCAGACCTCCCTGGTGCTAAACAGTGGTCTTCCTGCTGAATATTGGCTTGGCTGTTTATTACGACACATATATTTATTTATTTCAATTTTTTATACTGTTTTCCCAGAAGAGCTCAGAACGGTTTACATTAATTTATTCAGGTACTCAAGCATTTTTCCGTTTCTGTCCCAGTGGGCTCACACTCTATCTAATGTACCTGGGCAATGGGGGGGGGGGGGGAGGATTAAGTGACTTGCTCAGGGTCACAAGGAGCAGCGTGGGGTTGAACCCAAAACCCCAAGGTGCTGCTGAGGCTGTAGCTTTAACCACTGTGCCTCACTCTCCCCTGGGTCCCTTTTGTGTTGGAATCAATGCACTTTTTATGAGAAAGACCCAAAAACTTAGTGGAGGATACAAGAGGAGCCAGAGTACATGGGAAAGTGGTGTTTATCTTGTGCTTGTCCAATAACTACATATTTGCTTGTTTATGTATTTATTTATTTTACATTGAGGTATTTTATTAGGTAAAACCTAAAATCAAAAAGACCATCTATAATTAAGAACTGTGGCATGAGAATAGTTACAGGCGGGGCTCAAGCCCCCACTAACTCCTGAAGTACCACAAATGCTACTTGCTGACTTACCACACAGCAGTAACAGATTTCAGCATTTGTTCATGGTTTTGTCATTTGTTTCCTTTCAAAACAAATGCCTTGAAGCAGATCTTTTCCAACTGTGGGTCAGCACCCCAAATGGGATCACAAAACCTGCATTTGGGGTCACGACCAGGATGAAATTTACATAGGTGCATTGTAATTCTGTACCTTATGGGGGGGGGAGGGCGAGATCACACATGTTCATTAGACTACGATCATAGGGTCATGGTCACAAAAAGACTTATTAGCACTGCCTTAAAGAAAACGAAACTACTGTACAGCTTCATAGATAATGGCGACAATTCTATTTTTAGATGCCTATTCTATAAATGTAATAGCCTTTTCCTATTATAGAATGCTAACATAACAGGTCAAATACATGCCTATAATTAAGGCATGAGAACTGATGCCAGGCATAGAGCTGGTGTAAATGCCTGTCCTTAAATGCTGGAGATACACATGTATTTTGTAAATGACTGTGTAAATTTGAGTCCCTCCTACCTCTACCTACGGTATATGCACACTACTCCTCCCCCCCCTTGGATTCTATATTTGGTGTCCAAACTTGGGCGTGCTGCCAAGAAGGCATGCACATTAATTGGGTAACGAGCTCTCAGTCATCAATAACTCATTATTATCGATGTTAATTGGCACTCATTAAAAACTGAGCTGTGTGCTGTTTGTCCAGTAACTACTCTCATAACACATATGCCAAAAGGGACATGACCATGGGAGGGGCATGAGCATGTCGGGACATTCCAAAAAGTTATGCAAGTAATTATAGTATACTGGATAAGCAGTCATAACTTGGGCACCAGCATTTATAGCAGGTTTTAATACGCGTTAGTCCGGTGACCAAAGTTAGGTGCAGAAATTGGCGCTATGCACCCTTTATAGAATAATAGCACTGATTTTTTTTTTTGGCGCCTATTTTTATAGCACTATCACTGTGGTAAGAGCAGATAGCATAGCAGGTTTTAAGAAAGTTTTGGACAAGTTCTTGGTGGAAAAAGTCCATAGTCTATTATTGAGAAAGACATGGGGGAAGCCACTGCTTGCCCTGAATCGATAGCATGCAATATTGCTACTCCTTGGGATTTGGTCAGGTACTAGTTACCTGGATTGGCCACCTGGGCTTGATGGACCATTGGGCTGACCCAGTAAGGCTATTCTTATGTTCTTATGACTTTTAAAAAGCTGCAGGAGAGGTTTCTACCACTCGCTGGCGAGGTAAATGCTCTGACACTAATAAAATTCTTACGAGTGTCAGAGCATTTACCTCACTGGCCCATGGGAGAAACCTCTACTGTGGCTTTGTAAAAGGAGCCCTATGTATAGAATTCCCACCCTATGTGAGATATGAGCATATTTAGAAACTAACACCTTGGCAGAATTTCGACACACATATGTGTGTGTGTGTGTGTGTGTATATATCATATATAATAAAAGGCTAACTCGCGCATGCGCACTCCTATTTGCGTGTTCCGTGCGCTGTAGGTCTGTGGCCGCAGGAGTGCGCATGCGCGAGTCCCCAGTCTTACTTCTCTCTGACTACGGACCCACAAAGCCACCGCCGCGGCTCCTCTCTCATCTTCCGACGCAACTGCAGCGCATGAGAGGAGCCGCGGGGGCGCCTTTTAAAACGGCTCCCTTCTCCGCGTGCCCAGCCCCTCCTCCTTTTTTTGCGATCCATCGAGCAGCTACCCAGCCTTCTTCCACCACCTACCGAGCCAGGCCCCGCCTCCCCGGTTCCAACCGACACAGCGCCGCCAGACCCGGACAGCTTCAAATAGGAGGAAATAACATTAGGGCCCGATACTCACAGACCTGCGAGCAGGGTTGCCATGGAAACCCAGCCGCCATAACAAGACAGCAAGACCGGTCCTGGAAGAGAAAGGGAAAGCGAGGCAGAAAATGGGTGAGAACAGGAGAGCAAAACAGTGAGAGGGGGCAAAAGGGGAAGGGGAGGAAGAGTGGGAGAAACCCCGGCCAAAACCAAAAATAAAAACAACCACTGCCACAGAGAGGGAAAGGGACGCTTCCATTTGGGCCAGGGAAGGGTGGGGCTTCTCGGTGGATTAATAGGCTCCAGGGACATGGGAGAAAAGGGGGCTGGAAGCTGAAAGGAAAAAGATGGGAGAAGAGGGCTGGGGGGGGCTAAAAAATGAGTTTGGAGCTGGGGCTGAAAATAGGGGACATGTGAAGGAAGGAGGCTTTAACAGGCTTAAACACTAGAGGGGATCAGGAGTGACATGCACAGCAGGAGCTTAGAGGGCAAGAGAGCTGCAGTTGGAGAGACTGAGGAAGGGAATGTTCAGATAAAGAACAGAGACTGAAGAAGGAATAAAATTAAAAAAAAAGAGACACCTACAGGGAAACACAGGATCAGGAGCATACAGAGAAAACAGAAGTTTGAAGGAATCAGGAACATATACAAAAAGGAGAGCAGAGACCCCTGCAAGAAGAGAAAAAGAGCAAAGAGACTGGGGATGAGAAAGAGAGCACAGATGCTTGCAGGGAGAAAAAGCTAAGCAGTAATGTTACAGCTTGAGAGTGCAAGACTGAGGAAGAAAGCAGAGACAGCGCTACACAGGGAAATGGAGGGAGGAAAGAGACAGAAAGAAAAAGACAGACAGACATATATTCTAGCACCCGTTAATGTAACGGGCTTAACAACTAGTATATATATATATGCCATTATTTCTTCCTTTTATTTTTTTAATCTTTATTGATTTTCAAACTTTGACAGTGCAATACAATTAATTGAACATAAAATACTGCATAAAACGCACAATTAACTACACAAGTAATACATAAAACAATAATTTTCTCCCATCCTCCTCCCAATTATTAATACAATAAGACATATGATGTGATTACAATATTATAATGAAGTAATTTAAATCCTCAAAATACATTTTCCTCCCCCCACCCACCCACCCTGGATGTGTAAGGAAATTTAAGAAAAGGAAAGATACATGACCCTTATTGCGAGATAACAAATGTATTCAATGGGCTCCACACTTTATTAAATGAACTACTAAACCCCGCACATTCCGCATTCATTCTCTCATATTTATATGTGGTACACACATTTGCCCACCAAAATGTGTAATTTATTCTGTCGTGGCTCTTCCATTTATGTGTGACCATTTGGATAGCTATTCCCGTCATGATCAAGAAAAGACGGCTTTTATATTTATCCAAAGTAGGCTTAACGTGTAGTGACGTACCACAAATTATAGCTTCATAAGTTAAGGGAATAGATGACTCAAGAATATGCCATTATTTCAATCATTTTTGCAAGTAATTTCAGTGTAAATTTTGATACTTACTTTATAGAATTAGCCCCAGTGTATCTTTAGTAAGTGTTACCATAAATGTGCTTGGGTTCAGCTGAGTGAACCTTGGGTATGTAGTGGCACTCTCCAGTGATAAGAAATTCTGCTGACAACACATATTGTATTATTTCTCTTGTAAAAATATACTATGGACATAGGGTTATTTAGACAATCACTTTGGATTTGTGGCCCTTTGACAGAACTACACAGAATGAAAGGCGTCAGCCAATCAAGTGGTTTCATTAAACACACTCTAGTACTTTATTAGTGATAAAAGAAGTACAGGGGCATTTAGTGAATCAGATGTTTGAAAACAAAAATAAAGGGAATTGTAGCAGGCTTCCAGGTCTCGCTGCATCTGTGTTTAGAAAGAACTGACGTTTCAGCCAGCATGCTGTGGCTTTCTTCTGAAGAAATGTTGGCCCTTTCTACATAGACGCGGCGAGACCCTGAAACCTGCTGCAATCATGACGCCAACCGTGGAAGCCTAAGACAACAAAAATTATTATAATTATGATTATTGAGAGCTTCTATACCGCTACTAATAACTGGGGAATCAATTCAGATCGGTCTACATGAGTCTCTGCAAAGGCGCTACACCACATGAGCTTCTGTAGAGATGTTACCATATGGGGTTCTGAGGTGTTACAATGCATGGGCTCTATACTGAAATACACAGAACTCTGTGGTGGTGTTAACAGAGTTATTGTGTTTCCCCAAAAATAAGACCTACCCTGAAAATAAGCCCTAGCATGATTTTCGGGGTAGGTTTTAATATAAGCCCTACACCCGAAAATAAGCCCTAGTCGCCTGCAGCCGCCCACTTGCCGCCACGCCCCCGCTGACCCATCTCATCCGAACTGCGAGACAGGAATACCTTATAACATCGTCGGCAGCAATCTACACAGGCTGCTTTGCGGCCTTCTATCTCCTAGGTGTTCCTCTGCCGCATCACTGATGATGTCATCAGCAATGCAGCAGAGGAACGCCCGGGAGATGGAAGGCCGTGAAGCAGCCTGTGTAGATTGCTGCCAATGCTGTTATAAGGTATTCCTGTCTCCCGGTTCGGATGGCAGGGAGAGATGGGTAAGCGGGAGTGGGCGGTACATGGCGGCGGGCAGTGGGGAGCTAGAAAGATGCTACACGGGAGGGGATGGGAGGAAGGGAGGGATAGAAGCTGCAAGGGTTCTGCTGCACAGGGGGATGGGAGGGAGGGAGATACTGCACAAGGGGATGGGTTTGAGGGGAGGAAAGATGCTGCACATGTGGGGAGAGAAAGGAAATAGGAAGAATTGGGGTAGAGGAGAGGAAGGGAGAGATGATCATTACATGAAAAAAATAAGACATCCCCGAAATTAAGACCTAGTGCCTTTTTTGGGCCCCAAATTAATATGACAGTGTCTTATTTTTAGGGAAACACGATATTAATATTGGCATGGTTGTGTCAATAATTCATCATCCTACTTATATGCACATGTTTATATCAAATCAGTTGTCCTATGTATGTACACATGTAATCCTAGGTTTACTATTGTAGCTAAATACACTATTCACTTTTTTTTACATACCCTTTCTGGTAATTTCCATAATGCTATCATTCTGGGTCTTTGAACCACATATAGAGGCTGGAAGTAGTGCTATGTGGTAATTTACTTTTTTAACCACTGGGAACATTCCAAAAGCTGGGTGCCTTTGGTGCATCCTCTTGACACCCTATACATTGTTTTTGTTTATTTTATTTTTTCACCGAAAGGAGCCATCTTCGCAGAAGTCATGTTTATAGAACTGATGGCACCAAGTGCTTGCCAACAGCAGAGATCAGCTGCGCCAAGTAAACTCTGCAGCAGCCGTGCTGTGTACAGGCTGAGTTCCTGCCTTGGAGAGAGTCAGCCAAGTGAAATCTGTCTCACCAGGAGATTTGATGTACCATTTCCTGGCATCCTCGGCTCACAAGTGTCTCTGCCAATCACAGTAGCTGCAGTTCCTCAAATAATTGGCAACCCCCCTCTCTCCCCCCTCCCCCCTCCCCCCCCCGAATAAGCTTACATTGCTCAAGGGCTTTACAGAAGCCGGATAGCTAAGCAGCCATCTCTCTTCCTCTCCTTTTCTTCTTACAATGGGTTACGTAGGATGTGTAAGCATTTATTTGTGTGTGGACACCTACACAAGTCTGTGTATTAATGCCAAGAGAAAGGACTGTTGCTTTTGGATGCTGTGGCAAACGTCTATTTTTTGCTTATCACTCAACTGAATTAGAAACAGACTTAACCGAGCATTGCCAAAGCACTCGTAGCATTTTTAGACCAAAGTGGTCATACGTCTCACCCTCTTTTAGATTCAGGAGAATTAAATGTTTTTGCAGCATGCGATAATCTTTTATCGGGCTAGCAGATATTCTGTCCAAAGATGACTTTGCATGTGCATTTGGCGACCTCAGTGGTCCCTTCCTCATCGTTCTTGTGTTGATTCAACAAAAAATACAGAATCTGGCTTTTTCTCATCGGGCTGCTAGGACCTCACACTTTACTTTCAGAGCATGCAAAAGGGCGATCTAGTGCTACTGCTACTTATCATTTCTATAGCGCTACCAGGCGTACGCAGCGCTGTACATTAAGACGGAAGACACGGTCCCCTGCTCAAGAGAGCTTGGGATCTAGTTGTGACAGACAAACAGGACAAAAAGGGTGAATCTATACACGCTGCTCGGGTAGGGAATTAGAGAGGGAATGATAAGGCAGATAAGATAGGGGAGAATGACAAACAGATTTTTAACTTTGAGCTTGCCACAGAGAAACGTGTCAGAGAACGCATGGCGTTTGAAAAGAAGATTGCTGAGAGAGAAATTCAGAAGATAAGGCCAGAGGAAGAAGAGAGAGTTCAGAGGGAGGAGAAAGAGAAGGAAGAGACAGCTAGACTGTGTATTCATTTGGTTTTTACATATTGTTAAGTTCTTACATATTGATATTGCTCTCAGGTAAACTACTCTTTAGTCAAAAGTCCATAGAATCCAACGGTTCATAGACAACTCGGCGAAAGACAAAGGCGCGCGCCGACAACTGAGCGCAAGATGGAGGCGCGCACCGAAGAAAATTACAGTTTTTAGGGGCTCCGACGGGGGGTTTTGTTGGGGAGCTCCCCCAGTTTACTGAATAGAGATCGTGCCGGCGTTGTGGGGGGGTTTGGGGGTTTGTAACCCTCCACATTTTACTGTAAACTTAACTTTTTCCCTAAAAACAGGGAAAAAGTGAAGTTTTCAGTAAAATGTGGGTGTTCCCGCTAAGCTGCGCTGGCCTGCGCTGGCGCACAAAATATTACATCGCAGCGCACAAGTTTCTCTTCACAGCGCACACACGCGTCGCAAAGGTAAGGGGAGGTAAGGTAAGGGGACGCATTGGGGGGATTGCACTTCCCCACAATTGCCATGCTTCGGTTCCTCTTCTTCCTTCCTTCCTCCCCCCCGCGGGACCCTGCGGCACCATCAACTCTTACTCCCTCTAATGTCGGCCCTGCAGCTCCAGACTTCCTCGCACCTTCTCCCCTCCCCCTTTGGATCGCTATTATTTTAAATGTTATAGCCGCGGAGCTGTATCCATCAGTGGAGATGTCTAACCTCGGCCTGCCCCGGAACTCTTACTGCAACAGTGACTTCCTGTTCCTGCCTAGACGGGCGGCTGCTGCAGTAAGAGTTCCGGGGCAGGCCGAGGTTAGACATCTCCACTGATGGATACAGCTCCGCGGCTATAACATTTAAAATAATAGCGATCCAAAGGGGGAGGGGAGAAGGTGCGAGGAAGTCTGGAGCTGCAGGGCCGACATTAGAGGGAGTAAGAGTTGATGGTGCCGCAGGGTCCCGCGGGGGGGGGGAAGGAAGGAAGGAAGAAGAGGAACCGAAGCATGGCAATTGTGGGGAAGTGCAGAGCTGCAGGGAAGAGTGTTGCGGTACCCAGCTGGAGGGAGAAGGAAGATGAGGGAGGGAATTAAAGGAGATGCCAGGGCTTGGAGCGTAGGAGGAAGGTATGCCAGTCTAAGGGAAAAGGAAGGGGGAGATGTGAGAGCATGGAGGGGGAGCGAAAGATGGAAGAAAAGGAAAGGAGAGAGATGCCAGAGAATCAGGGAAGGGGAGATACCAGACTATGAGGAGAGGTGTGGGAGAGGGAAGGCGAGGAGAGAGATGCCAGACCAATGGGGTGAAAGGAGAGATGGAAGGGGGAGGCATACAGTTTCTGGAAGGGGCATAGAAGGAGAGAAGATGCCATATAGGGGAAGAGAGACGGCAGACAGTGGATGGAAGGAAGAGAGTTACAAGAAGATGAGGAAAGGAGAAACCACAGAAGACAAAGGTAGAAAAAAATTTCTATTTATTTATTGCTTTAGGAGACATGTGTCACTGTTTCTGTGAAGCATTGTATGCAGAGTCCAGCTTCTTGCTGGTTCAATTTAACCTTTGTCTATGTATTTTTATTTTATCCCCCCTTTTACAAAACTGTGAAGCGTTTTTAGCACCAGCCTTGGTGGTAGCAGCTCTGATGCTCAGAATTTTATGAGCATCAGAGCTGTTACCTCAGTAGCTAAAATCCACACTACAGTTTTGTAAAAGAGGGAGGGGTTAGTTTGTGATTACATATTCCTTACTAGGCGAAGGTGTTTTCTGTGTTCTGTGTGTTCGAAAGACATGGTTTTCTGTTAGGATTGACGGTGTAGGATTGATCTGTGCTGGTCTGGCTTGTTTAGTTTTACAATGGGTGTATTGATGTACTGTTCACTGCAATATGTAAGATGCTGCCTTTTCCTAGGTACTCATGTGTGACATGTGGCTTGTTACTAAAAATCACGTTTTTCGTACAGATGGGGGGGGGGTGCCAAAAAATGATGGGCCCCGGATGTTACATATGCTAGGTACGCCACTGTATGTAAAGATACCAGAAAGCTGGCGTAGCAAAAACTTCTAAGTTTTGAGTATTTAACCCTCCCACAATCTCACGGGCACTCGTTTCAAGTTTATTGAGATTTTGATTTAAACGCAATATCAAATATTTTCAATGCGTATAACAAAAATAAATTTGGGGAAATAAATAAAACCATTTGAACCAGTGTTCCCGCTAAGCTGCGCTGGCGTGCGCTGGCGCACAAAATATTACATCGCAGCGCACACGTTTCTCGTCACAGCGCACGATCGGAAGAGGCGTACGGCAGATGGCAGGGCGGCGAGAGGAGAATCGGGCGAGTTGGCTCATAACTTGCTGGCGCCCGATATTTTTGGCTCACGGTGAAAAAAGTTTGCTCACAACACCCGCCCGCTTAGAGGGAACACTGGTTACAACCCCCCCACACCGCCCCCACAACGCGGCGCGATCTCTATTAAGTAAAGTGGGGGAGTTCCCCAACAAAACCCCCCGTCGGAGCCCCTAAAAACTGTAATTTTCTTCGGTGCGAGCCTCCGCGCTGCGCTCAACTGTCTGCGCGCGCCTTTGTCCCAGTGCGCTTTTGACCTGACACCGAATCCAACACCACTGTCATCTGACGACCTCCTAGTATTCTGCTTCACAGCTGGATCCTCATCTGGTGAACATTATGACCACTTGCTGTGTAAATAACACCTTTCACTTCTGTGTCTCCTTTCAGCTTGTAAAACTGGATACTACAAAGCCCTCTCGGCAGACGCTGACTGTGCCAAATGTCCACCCCACAGCTATTCCATTCGAGAAGGCTCGACCTCCTGCACCTGTGACCGTGTCTATTTCCGAGCAGAAAATGATCCTGCCTCGATGCCCTGCACCCGTAAGTTCAATAATTCTTCTTGTTTCTTGCTTCATGAATAATAATGTTTGCAGTGAGAGAGAACCCCCCCCCCCCCAGCGAGGCGCATTTAGCTTCCCAAGATGCCCTGTTGCTGACAGTGGCAAGCAGTGAACAACTGAGGTGCATCTCAAAGGGAATATTGTTATATTAGGTGCAATCTTATATCCCACCAAATCCTCATTAGTTAGAGTTCTAGGTGGGTTACAGGGAAAATGGCTGAAATCTAAAAATGAACAATGCAGATGTCTAAGTCTTCTTCTTTAGAAATAAGGCATGTATGTATTCAAATTATTCCTGGACCTTGTTTATTTATTTGGATATACCTCAAGATGAGTTACATTAAGGTACAGTAGGTATTTCCCTGTCTCTAGAGGACTTAACAATCTGTTTGCATCTGAGGCAATAGAGCAGTATGTATCACAAACTGTGTGCCGAAGCATACCAGTGTGCCTCCTGAGATTTCTGGTGTGCCATGGCACACTGGCAAGGAGGAGAGTCGTCCACTCCGGCTGCCTGCCTCCAGGACGTGCCTCTCGCAGTGAGAGGCACGTCCTGCAGGAAGTCAGCCGGCACAGATGACTCTCCTCCTGGTCTGCGTATCTCCTCCTCTCCCCGCACCTCCTGGATCCCTCCACCAGCGTGTCACGGCCAGATGGGCACTTCCGGGTGCCTTCCGGCCGGGACACTGGATTTAGTGTGCTGCTGGCTGGAAAGTTTGCGAGACACTGCAATAGAGGGTTAAGTGAGTTGCTCATAACCACAAGGGGCAGCAGAAGAATTTGAAGCTGCCTTACCCAGTAATGTAATGTAATGTAATTTATTTCTTATATACCGCTACATCCGTTAGGTTCTAAGCGGTTTACAGAAAATATACATTAAGATTAGAAATAAGAAAGGTACTTGAAAAATTCCCTTACTGTCCCGAAGGCTCACAATCTAACTAAAGTACCTGGAGGGTAATAGAGAAGTGAAAAGTAGAGTTAGAGGAAAAATAAAAATAAAATAAACATTTTAACAAGACAGCATTGATCTAAATACTTTGGAAGGTAGAAGAGAGGAGAGAAAGGAATAGAAGCAGAAGGGGGAGCCGTTGAACAGTAGAATTCTGGAGAAATTTAAATGATAGTGCTGTCACCACTGAGCTACCCCTCCACCCCACTGTTTGAACGATTCCATCCTGCATCGCAAACTATAGTAATATATATTGGACATGCTACTACACTCAGTGGCATGATACACTTTCGACCATATATTCATGCTTCATAGAGCATGCTTTATAATCTGTAGCTTGGAACATTTGATAGATTTCTTAGAGCTTTAAGAAAATCGTTTTGGTTGTGGGACTTCATTGTAAGCAACCCAGTTTGCTATACATTGCTTCAATGCCCAAGTTTACAGCTGTCAAAGGTCTCTGCTATGCTGACTTGGCTAACTTGAGGCCACATTTTCTCCTCTTGATAAGATGTGCTTTTAGAAACATCTAATCCCCACAGGCCACAGCTAGCTACAGTGCGGTAAATGACTTGACTTAATCAGGGATTAAATCAATTGTTCGGCTCTGTATTCATGTTTTGTGCCGTGTTCAGGTAAACGTTATGGGGGCAGCACCTGTAACGGCAAAGCGCACAGATGCTTTTTCCTTGTATGCTTTGTAGCTATTTTTCAAAGCAAAGTTATGCAGGTGGCTTGCTTTTGAAAACCAACTAGCATAAAAAGTGCACATTCTTGGAGGGTGATTTTTAAACAATATAATGGGTAAAGCAAAGAAATAATATAACCTCTAGTGGTCTTTTACCTTCTGTCCATGAAGGACAAAGCACAGCTGTTAATTACGCATTTAAAGGAGAAAAAAAGGACCTCAGATATATGCTCAGACAGAGATTTGCTCTTACAGCAGTGTATTGCAAACTACATAGAGTTAGAAACATAGAAACAGAGTATGACGGGAGAAAAGGGCCGATGGCCCAACAAGTCTGCCCACTCAAGAACCCTCCCTCCCAACTAGTCTACGTAGTAACATAGTAGATGACGGCAGATAAAGACCCGAATGGTCTATCCAGTCTGCCCAACCTGATTCAATTTAAATTTATTTTTTTTATTTTTTCTTCTTTGCTATTTCTGGGCAAGAATCCAAAGCTCTACCCGGTACTGTGCTTGGGTTCCTACTGCCGAAATCTCTGTTAAAACCTGCTCCAGCCCATCTACACCCTCCCAGCCATTGAAGCCCTCCCCAGCCCATCCTCCTCCAAATGGCCATATACAGACACAGACCGAGCAAGTCTGCCCAGTACTGGCCTTAGTCTGCCTAATGTGTGCCTCCTGAAATTCGAGGTGTGTCGCGAGACGCTGGGGAGGAGGAGAGACGCTGGCTGACTGCCTCTCGTGTGAGAGGCATGTCCTGTAGGCAATCAGCTGGCGCCAGCGCCTGTCCTTCTCTCTGTGTCTTCTGTGCCGGCACCCACCCATCGGCAGTTCAAGGCCCATCTGGAGGGCCTTCGCGCATGCATCGACATGATGATGTCACGCATGCACGTGATGTCATCGCATTGACGACAGTGCACTTCTGGATGCCTTGAGCCGCGGCCACTACATTTACTGTGCCGCAGCTTGACAAAGTTTGCGGGATACTGTCTTACAGAGTGGATTTTGCAAAAAACAAAGCCCCTCCACATTCTGTAATTTTCTAAAGTAGTTCTTTCAATAATCAAACATTTGTCTCAGCAATTGGAAAGGAGTTCCAAAACCTGTTAAGCATGAAGATACAAGTTTTTTATTTTCAAGAATTCTAGCCAACGTAAGATTGATGCGATTATACACCACACATGCTTTTCCAAAGATCTTACAAGAATTTTTTGAAATTTATAAACCGAAAAGAGAGCTTAGATCGGAAAATGGGATGAAATTAAGTTTGAAGGGAGGAATGTCTATCATGCATGTTAAGATCGGAGCATCAATGATATCTGTGGCTGGTGTGGAATTATGGAATACCCTGCCTGGTATTTTGCGATTCTGTATTGGGAGGATGAACTTTAAGAAAATGCTGAAAACGCAATTATTTGCCAGTGTCTTCCTATGCTAATGCTTATTCCTCTGATGATATCCTCTTTAGAATTCCCTGTCAGCATGTTGTATTTCTGAATTGATGGTATTAGACTTGCTTTACATGCTAATGTGAATTGGTGTGGCTATCTACTTTAGAATTGATCATTTGATTTGATGTATATGTGGTTTTGCCTTGATTTTGATATGTTATATTGGGGGATGTCTATGATGTTGTCCACAATATAACAACAGGGTGAAATTCAAATAAAGAAAGTTCCCAAAGGGCTGTGAACTGACAAAAACAAAAAAGGAAACAAAAAACAAAATGAAAATGCCTTTAAACCTCGAAGGTGCTCAGAACCAAACCGGGGCAACAACCCTTGTAAGGACTTTCAAAGAGTCTATCATTGCACCATCCTCAAACGGTAGAAAGGTATTTAAATTTTGGTGAATATCTTTTTGTACTTTTTTTCTTCTTTTTTCTATTAAATGTCCATTTAAAATGTCCAATGCTTAAGTGAAAACTATGATCCTCAAAGTAGGCAAAATTTAACTGTGAGTGTTTAGGAAGCCAACTTGCTACAGCAGGTACAGGTGGGTCCTAACGCGTTTCGCCGACAGGCTTCTTCAGAGAACCCCCATGCTGATGGAACATCAAGTTCAACAACTTCCTAAATCTTCACTTCTAAACCGATTGCATTTCCTGTCAACAGGTTTAGAAAAAGATATTCACCAAAATTTAAATACCTTTCTACCGTTTGAGGATGGTGCAATGATAGACTCTTTGAAAGTCCTTACAGGGGTTGTTGCCCCGGTTTGGTCACTTTCTTACCATATATTGGTTCTGAGCACCTTCAAGGTTTAAAGGCATTTTCATTTTGTTTTTTGTTTCCTTTTTCGTTTTTGCCAGTATGATGTTGTCCAGACATGTCTACATTATATGTGAAAATCGCAGTTAGGAATCCCTATGATGTTTCATGGCAGAGTACAAGAGTGGTTTGCCATTGTCTTCTCCTGCACAGTGTGTGGCTCCACCTTGTTGCTGCCAAATAAAGGGCCCCTCAGCCTACAGCACCTGGTATTTCCAGGTGGTCTCCCATCCAGGTACTAGCTAGGTCTGACCCTGCTTGGCTTCCAATAACAGTAAGAGTGAGCCTATGCAGGATAGCCAGGCTGTAGGCATAAATATCATATACCTTACAAATAAATGGTTTTTTTGGTTCAAATTTCACACATCCTATAGCTATCTGCAAAGGCAGTCTTGTTTCTGGTATGAACTTATTTTTAACTCATTTCAGTTGCCGCTTGGATAAATATGTCCTTTCTTGTACTTATTGTTAAATGATCGAGCATTCAAGCCCTATCTTGTCAAAATACTGTTTATCAAAATGTAATCCTCTTCTACCATACTTCAGTGGCTGAGACTTTTGCTTTGCACATAATCATTGCTGCTTCAGGAGTAGATTACTTCAGGGAGCAGCTTTCGGAGCTCCTCTCTCAACAACTGACGTGATGCAATAATGGCAGAATGCTCTTATACAAACTCTCATTTTTGAATCTACCAGTCAGCTTGTTTATTCACAGGCATCAATCAAAAGTCCTCATTCAAAAGGGCTTCAGTAAATCCAAGCAGGTTTCCAAAAAGTCTGTCACAGTGTTAAGTCACTTGGGTTCTAGAGCATTTAAAGTAGAAAATCCATCTTTGTTCTAACTCTAGTCATGTTGTTCAGTCCATAGTTTTGTCCAGGCTTGACTACTCTAATGCCTTGTACCTTGGGATAACAAAGGCAAGATGCAGAGCATTGCATGTTACACAAAACGCAGCGGCACGTCTTATAATGGGTTTGTCTAAATATGACCATATCTCACCATACCTTAAAAAATTGCATTGGCTTCCAGTCGCCTTCAGAGTCCATTATAAAGTTGAGATGATTTGCCTTCAAGTTCTGTATAGCGCCTACGAGCACCTAAATTGAATTAAGTGTTGGTATATTAGGCCAGGGTTTTCTTGGCCTAAAATACTGGCACCTAACTCAATCCATACCCAAATCTCACCTCTAACTATGCCTACTTTTGGGTAGGCACCTCGGTGTAGATGCCTACATCACGCCTACTGAGATAAGTGCCTACCGGCAAATTAATATTTTTAAATTGTTTTTTAATGGCTCGTTTTGATTAATAGCACCAATTGAATCAATTAAAACACGAATCAGGGACTATATGCTAAATTTTGTACTTAACTGCATAAGAGATAGCTGGCTGCATAAACCTGGATATTTGATGCTGGAGCATGTACATGACCTGGCGTTGAATATCTGGACATAACACCAGTGGCGGTTTAAAAAAAAAATCTCTCATCCCTGTTGGCTGTATGACCCTAGTGTATTTGGTACTTTAGTGTACCTTAAAAAGTTTAGGGCACTTTTAACAAAGCTGTGGTAACACACCTAAACCCATAGGAATTAAATGGGCTTCAGTGCATGTACCTTGGCTTTGTAAAAGGGGCCCTTAGCGCATACAACATTGATTTGATGCAAATGAGCCTATGAATTAATTTGCAACACAATCAATTTTTGCATGTTGAAAAAGTTCAAATACGTGTTAAATGCTTTTTTAATTAAAACATATATTTGAAATAACCCCTCCCCTCAAAAAAAAAATCAACAAAAATGGGAGGAAAAGCCAAATTTTCTGAAAACTGAAAAATCTTTTGCCTGTACACAGACAGCCCTAATCGCTTCTCATCTCATCTTACTTACCCTTTGATGGAACCAGGTGACAAACCCAGTGAGCCATAATTACCAGGCATCTTTTTGCTCATTGTTCAGTCTTTAACCCCCATTCAGCCCTGTATTTAGTAATCACTCAGTGTGACGGCACACTAATGAAGAAATAAAACACCCTATCTGAGATCTATTCTTTCACACCAGAGAGAGATTCTGCTCCATTGATTTGTAAAATCAAGTTTTAGACCAGGTGAAAAAAAAAAAAAGGAAGCGGGATGAACATTTGGAATGCAGCGTGAATTAATCCTTTCTCAGACGACAGTGTGGATTAAAAATTCCAAGCTATTTAGCATCTTTGTAAAACTCTAGTTCTTAATTGAAGAAGTGAGAGGCGAGTTTCAAAACCTGTCACATCCAGAATGCTTCTTTTCTGGATAAATGCAAGTTTTTATTTTCAAGAATGCTAGCAAGTCTGAGAACATTTTCTTCACTGAATACTCGTACCTTACAAATAAATGCCTTTTAGTGCAATTTCCACACATCCTATAGCTGTCTATCTGTTTTGAAAATAGCATAGTTGGTTTTGGAACTCACCTGTTCTAATCCTGTTTTCTTTTTGGTCTTTCACTAGATTATTTGCAGTTTACGCAGAGGTCCCTCAGATTCATTTACAAAGACTTCAGATGTTACAGAACACAACCGCGCAAATGTCAGGCACAGAGATGAGATCATATAAGGGTGCATTCAAAAAAGGACACTCAAACTTAGGGTTTAATTGGGTTTAAGTGGCACATCAATAATAATAATAATAATTTTATTTTTATATACCGCCAAAGCCATGAAAAGTTTGAGGCGGTTTACAACAAGAAGTGCTGGACAATCAGCGAAGAGGTCAACAATTCAAAGAGATCTATACAATCTTATATAACGGAAGAAGTAGAAAGCTATAAAGTTCTTAAGGTTAATGGTTGAATTTGCAGTGCTATGGAATTCTTAGTTTACAAATCGCTTGAACAAACTCGATTTTATCAATTTTCTAAAATTAAGGTAAGTTGAGGAGTATGAGATAACGTTACTCAGCCAATCGTTCCATTTGCCTGCCTGGAAGGCGAGGGTTCTGGGCATGAATTTTTTATAGTGGCAGGCCTTTATTGTTGGGTAGGTGAACAGATGTATTCTTCGTGTGGGCCTAATAGAAATTGCCAGATTAAATTGGGAAACTAGGTAAGTGGGGGCCAGACCAAGTATTGATTTATAACACAGACAAGAGAACTTGAATAGAATTCACGCCTCCAGGGGAAGCCAATGGAGTTTTTGGTAATAGGGGCTTATGTGATCCCATTTCTTCAGTCCAAAGATCAGTCGAACTGCTGTATTTTGAATGACTCTGAGTCTTAGAATGGTTTTTTTGAAGGCTCCCAAGTAAATTATGTTGCAATAATCGAGCATGCTTAAGATGGAAGATTGAACCACTGGCTGTGATTCAGGAAGGACCCTGGGTTAGGGTTACCAAATTTTATTATTGTAAAATCTGGACTCATGGCCCCGCCCCCAGGCTCGCCCACTTCTACCAAGTCCCTCCCCATTCCTCCCAAGTCATAAGAACATAAGAATAGCTTTACTGGGCCAGACCATCAAACCCTGAAGCCCGTTCTCATGGTGGCCAATACAGTCATGCCTCATTCCGTCCCAGTCTCGCCCCGCCCCCCCACTCCCATCCCCTTCAACCTGTTTTATTGCTTTGAGCCACGTCAGGAGGGCCTCTGCTCATATGCAGGTGTGACGCGATGATGTCACATGCATGATGATGACATCACCGTATTGCATCCGCGCATGTGCAGATGCCCTCCTGACATGGGCCCGAGCAGTGAGCTTTTCAAAACCCGGTATTGAAAAGCCATCCGCCCAGACATCTGATAACCTTACCCTGGGTGCCAGAAATGAAGGCCTGTAAAACCCTGGCCTACATTTCCACTGCCCAGGGTCCTTTGGAGCTGCAATTCTGGAAGCGGCGCCTGTCGGTCATTGACACGTGGCAGGTGCCCGTTTTGCACCTAATTAACCATCTTTTGAATAGGGTATAAGGCACTTGCCGTAGAGTGAAATCACGGCAGGATGAATTCCTTGTGAAGAAGAGGGACCCTGAATGCACGTTTGGAAAAATCGGAAAAGTCCTACAAACAGGAGGTCTTAATTAGAATTGACTGCACTGGATTTGAAACTGGATTGGTTTCTTTATTCTTTATAGTTTAGCTTTTCAAGTCTCATATCCTAGGAGCTGTCAGAATTGTTTCCACCTTCATGATGAACATTCAGAAACAATACATGTGGGTGCCAATTTAAGGACTCATTATTTTTACGAGAAAAAAAATAGCATGTACTATAAACCTTTTTGTGGTCAGTTTATTACCCTTTATATTATTATGTAGCTATGCTTGTAGTGATTTACTATTGTGGTTGTTTAAACAATGAGACTTGATTATTCTTGATTGTTCACTTAAAGGATCCTTTGCACTAGATTTGAAACAAATGACCTTGAATTAATTCACTTAAGCTTTGCCCATGCAAGTAAAGTTAGATTGATGGGCATTCTGCCATGGGCCAAGTTATTATATATATTTTTTTAGACATCAAGACATTTAATACTGGAGGAGTGAGCTCTAAACGAACAAAGCCACAATTACTGAATATATGATGGGAGTGCTTGCATTAAAAAAAAAAAAAAAAAAGATTTTCTCTAGTTTAGGTTATTAAAAAATCGAAACATCCTAGCTTCCGACTGCGCACATCACTTAGTTTGTCTTTACATTTGCTTTTTCTAATTGGATTTTGAACATTGCTAGATTTCCTCTAGACAGTATATTGTTTCTAAATTACCATCTCAGCCATTTCACTCAAGGCCCCTGCCTCTAATGCTTTCTGACAGGTATCAACGTAATGAACCATAATGAAATGAGGAGCAATGTACAGTGAGAGCCCTGCATGGATTCTGCTGGTCCTGTGCGATTGTGAACCTAAACCTGAACACTGATTAAAATCACACTGTCCTTACTTGTTTTCAAGGTCATACGGTGGATTAAATCAAAGTGCTGAAGTGACGCAAGGATTTTCTCTATTTTTATAGTCGGGGATTTTACATTTTTTTTCATGGCTTATTCATCAAGGTAATACACTTGTCATGTACCGTGCTGCCGTACTGCTTCCCTCTTACAGCCCTCTCATTATCCTGCCTGTTCATTCTCCTCTGCTTTTTGCCTCCTTTTCCTCTCATAGCTGTAGTCACCCTCCTCACCTGCCTTGGAGCTTTCATGCATCTCTCTCTCCTGCTCTAGTTTTTTTGTTTTCTTTTTAAATTCACTTCCTCTTGTTCTTCTCCTTTCCCATCCGCTCATCACTCGGAAGCCCTCCAAACTGCCCTCGCTGGAACCCCGACCCTCCGCACACCGTGCTGTCTCTCAACAAGCCCCGATCAGAGTGAAGATGCCACATCTTCACGCTCCAAGTATGAGAGCAATGAAAATCCACGTGCCCCAGCTGAGTGAGCAGTTGGATTTTCCAAAACCCCTGTACAGAGTTACTTGAGGCTCGATATTCGAAAGGTTGGATACCTTTAGGGCTCCTTTTACGAAGCCGCATTAGCGGTTTATCGCGTGTAATAGCGCGTGCTAATTTGCCAGCCGTGGTAGTTTTTCGGCTAGCACAGGGGTTAGCGCGCACTAAAAATGTGCATGCGATAAAGCCGCTAACGCGGCTTCATAAAAGGAGCCCTTAGTGGTGGCTGCTATATTTTCTATCGTTGAATTTTCAGAAGCACTGCATGGATAGTTAAACTGAATATTCTTACAGGCTCCGCCGGTATTATCTTGTTAATATTAGTGAGAAACACGGGTGTTCCATCTAGTATTCAGCTGCTGCATACATGGTGAGGCAAAAAAAAAAAAGTATACCCCTAGAGTTTTTTCGCTGTTTTCTCAGCCACCATTTGAATTTCAATGTGAAATTTTACAGTTTTATTTGTGCTTGTTATCTACCTTTACTTGCCAAGTGGAATGAGATTAAGGGCTCCTTTTACAAAGCCGCGCTAGGGCCTTAATGCGTGGAATAGCGCGCGCTAAATTGCCACGCGCGCTAGCCGCTACCACCTCCTTTTGAGCAGGCGGTAGATTTCCGGCTAGCGCATGCTATAGCGAGCGCTAATCCGGTGTGTGCGATAAAACCGCTAGCGCGGCTTTGTAAAAGGAGCCTTAAGTAACAGACTTTTAAGTGTGACCACCCATCAATTTTCGCATGTTCATAAACGTTTGCACTGTAAAATAGGGACAAGTGTCAAACTGCTTGTGCTTCAGATCTAGGAGCTCAATCTGGCCTTGGTATTTCCACGATCTGAGAACTGGCACCAGATAACCAAACAGGCTGGGCCTATACCTAGCACAAATGTAAGGAAGTTCTTCTTCACCCAGAGAGTGGTGGAAAACTGGAACGCTCTTCCGGAGTCTGTCATAGGGGAAAACACCCTCCAGGGATTCAAGACAAAGTTAGACAAGTTCCTGCTGAACTTGTAGGGCTAGTCTCAGTTAGGGCGCTGGTCTTTGACCTAAGGACCGCTGCGTGAGCGGACTGCTGGGCAAGACTGACCCAGCAGCGGCATTTCTTATGTTCTTACTCAGGGAGAAACATCTGATGACTTGGGTTTCCAGACGTCCGACATGTCTTCTTTTCAGAAGACTGACCGGGTGCCCAGAGGGACTTCTAAGACCCGGCAGTTTGTTTGGGTTTTGGAAGTCCCCGACCTCAGGGTCTCATCAGGAGAGTGTCTGCGCATGTGCATGATGTCATCACGTCAACGTCCACGCATACGCAGACGTAGGCCCGAACCCGGAGAGGTTCATGTGTTGGTGGGGCTGGGGGCAGAACGAGGCAGGACCAGGTGTCTTCTGTTTTTATAGAGCAAATCTGGCAACTCTACTGATGACACTTCATGAACACCAGGGAAGAAGTTGTGAGACATCTAATACCTGTTGCAGGCTTAGTGCCAGCCCCCTCCTCCCACTTGGTACCTCGGAATCCGAATGCCCCAGAACTCGAACGCTTTGGATTCCAAACTTTTTTTTGTGGTAAATTTTGCCCCAGAATCTGAACTCTGCTTTGGAATCCGAACGCCCTGCACATTGTATGTGTGTGTTTCTGCCCCAGAATCTGAATGCTGCTTTGGAATATTTAATATTTTACCTTAAAATCCAGTGTATTTACTGTTAAAATTTGAGTTTGTGGGACCCAGGAACGGATGAATTCAGTTTCTATTATTTTAAATGGGAATAATTGTCTTGGAACTCGAACACTTTGGAACTCAAACGGAGTTCTGGAATGGATTAAGTTCGGATTCCAAGGCATCACTGTATAGCTCTTAATTTTAATCTGTGCAATGCAATTCTATAACAGAAGAGACAGATGCGTAGTGAAGGGAGACAAAAGCTGAACCTTGTTCCTCCTTCCTACTTGCATGCTTTAAGATTGGGCCTGAAATGAAAGTTGGTGCACCACGGCCTACCCGTGACTTGCCCTGGTGCTAAAAAGTTTTTCCTAGTTTGTATCTATGGGGAAAAAATGTTTTGTACCTCAGGCTTTTATTTTAGTATAAATCTTTTTAAGTATCCAAAAATTACATTCAAAAGAGCCAACAAGAACTCAGTGTAACTGGCAGACTTTTATTTTAAATTTCCTTGCACTTAGATTTTGGGATCCCTCATCTTGCACAATATGCTATCATTAATTGTCTGGTATAAGACTGCAGAATTTGGCAGTTTCTGCAGTTTTGAATAATAATGTAGATTGTGTTGGCAGTTGCCAGATGGTCATAGTCAACTTGATGAGGGGTTGGGGCACTTGGACATGGACATCCCATCCTTACTGCTCCCATTTTGTAAACATTAAGACATGATTTAAGTCAGAGATCTTGTCTAAGCACTTATACCAGATGCTTATGAGTGAACCAGTGTACTCTGTGCTTGATGGCTGCAAGCATGTTTGTCAGGAAAAAAATAATCCGGGATATCAACATCCTTCCATAGATTGTCAGTCTTTCAATGTTGTCCTTTGCTTTACTTGTCAAAGACCTGGCTTTTCTCAAACGTGGTCAAACTAAATAAATTTAAATAACTAGTACTTGTGTTTTTTGGTTGTAATTCAAGCATTATAATGGATTTACATAATGCACAAAGAGGTCTTTTTACTAAACAGCTAAAAGCCCTAGCGTATGTTTATCACACATTAAAAAGGCTTACTGTAGGCTATACAGTAGTATCCTGCAGTAAATTGGCCAATGTTAATCAGTTAGTGTGCAAAGCATTGCTGTGTGCTAATTGATTAACACAGCATTAGCGTGGGGGGGCCTTACTGCCTACAAAATAGGTGGTGGTGGTAGGGGCTCACATGCAAAGTTTTTCCTAATGGCCACATGTTAATGGCAAAATTAGGACATTTCACTTACTAGCCTGGAGATCGTTTGCTCATATTGTTCAGCGCTATTACGGTGTTTTTGCACCACGTACTTCTAAAGTTTTGTTTCTGTTTCTGTTTTAGTCGGTTGCTTCTTCGTTCTCCGATTCTGTGTTCCCTGAGGAAGGCGTTGTTTACATGCCGAAACTAGGATCCTTGTTGGAACGATTCTTCATAAACGAGTGGGGCTTAGGAGTTATAAGCAACTTGAAAAAGTAGGCTTTGGAGTTTAATGTACTGATTCAGGCAGTCTGTTCCAGGCATAAGGTGTAGCAAGAGAGAAGGAACATAGTCTGGAGTTAGCAGTAGAGGAGAAGGGTACAGATAAGAGAGACTTGCCTGATGAACGGGAAGGAGTAAAGGTAGAGAGAAAAGAAGAGAGAGATTGAGAAACTGCAAAGTGAATGCACTTGTAAGTCAATAAGAGGAGTTTGAACTGTATACGGAAATGGATAGGGGGCCAATGAAGTAACTTGAAGTGAGGGGTGGTGTGAGCATAGCAACTCCTGTGGAATATAAGTTATGAAGCAGAATTTTGAACAGATTGAAGGGGAGAAAGATGGTTACTTGGAAAACTTGTGAAAAACAAGTTGCAGTAGTCTAGGCAAGGGTGTCGATAAGGGTTTTGGTAGTGTGCTCAAAGAGGAAGGGTCAGATTTTGAAGATGATATAGAGAAAGAAACAACAGGTTTTGGCAGTCTGTGCAGAGAAAGAGAGAGAGGAGACAAAGATGACCCAGAGGTTGCAAGCTGATGAAACAGGGAGGATGAGAATGTTATCAACTGAGAGAGTGAGGGGAAAGGAGAGGTAGGTTTAGGTGGAAAGATAAGTAGCTCAGTCTTGGTCATGCTCAGTTTTAAGTGGTGGTGGGACCTTCAGGCAGCAATGTCGGACAGGCAGGCTGAGACTCGGGCCATGATTCCTGTAGAGATTGCTCATGTAGAGAGGTAGATCTGGGAGTGATCAGCATAGAGGTGATATTGAAAACCATGGGAGGAGATAAGAGCACCAAGGAATGAGAAAAGAAGAGGTCCCAGGACAGAGCACTGCATACATTAAAGGTATGATGGAAGAGATAAGAAGAGAACCAAGAAAGATCAAAAATCCAAGTAAGAAAAGGGTATCGAGAAGAAGGTGATGGCCCCCTAAGTATCTATAGTCTATCCTCAAATATAGTTACCTACTTGCAATTCCGACCTAGATGACCTGTCATAAAGTTACCCAATACATGACTAGTGGTGAAGAAGAAAAGATCCAGTGCCTGCAAAGTCACTGCCTCGTAGAGCTAATATGTTAAGTCTGAGTTTAGGAAGCTCCATGAATGGAAAGGAGAATTTGAAATTGAGCATCTAGGTTTTTTAGTTTTGTCTTTGTAAATCACTTTAAAATTTATAGTAAAGACTAACACTATACTGAATATTTGTATTCAATTTGATTTGGCCCTGAATAGTGCCCCAAATACATTTTTTAAATATTCGGCCAAATAATAATTTAAATTCAAATAATCTGGGGCTCTACCTTGCTAAATCCTGCTGAAATAAACACTTGATCTCTGATTTGATGTTGCTTTTTTTATTATTTGTAATGTTAAAGCTCAATGCCCATTATTTATATTTGGTATTCATATTCGATCAAATAATGTTTTTTCATTATTCATATTTGGTCAAATAGTAAAATATGCTGCTCGATACAGCTCTACAGACAGGATATCAAATAAATATAGCTTCTGCTGGGCTACACGCCCAGGCAATAAATTCAGATTAGAGAATGATACAGGAACACATTTTTCCCCGTCCTCACAGGAACTCATTTTCCTGTCCTGTCCCCATGAGTTCTTTTCCTGTCCCTTCCCCATTCCTACAAGCTCCGTCCTCATCTGCACAAGCCTCAAACGCTTTAAAATCCTAAGTAATAACATTCTAGAGCTCAGACTGTGATGTCATAATGCCTCATTCCACCAATGCCTAAGCTCCGTCCTCATCTGCACAAGCCTCAAACGCTTTAAAATCCTAAGTAATAACATTCTAGAGCTCAGACTGTGATGTCATAATGCCTCATTCCACCAATGCCTAAGCTCCATCCTCATCTGCACAAGCCTCAAACACTTTAAAATCATAAGTGTTCGAGGCTTGGACGGTTAAGGCAGAGCTTACAAGAATGGGGCAGGGACAGCGGCAAAACTCGCAGGGACGGGGAAATTGAGTTCCTGTGGGGACAGGGACAAATTTGTCCCCATGTCATTCTCTAGTTCAGGTTTCAGAGTGCTGAAGAGGGAGGAGACAATGGAAAAGCATAAAAAAGAATGTCAGTCTGAGTGGACAGGATGGGCCTATTTGGTCTTTATCTGCCATTATTTACTATATTACCGTGCTGTGTTAGAGGTTATCAGTTTATGAGTGATGATATTACTGGGGGGGAAAAGAAAAGGAAAGGAAAAAAAAAAAAAACCCTACAGACATTTCCAACCCAGAAATCCAAAGTGAAGCGTGGTAGCTTACTGTTAAGGGTCAGGAGGCAAGAATTCACAATGGAAAAGATGTAGTGCTGTCACGGTTAACCAAAGAGAAATGACTAGTTAATCTATTAGAAGCTTGCTCTGTTTTTAGAGCATGCCTAGGAAAGTAGCAGATGACTGATATTTCAAGTGGCTGCTGCATTTAATGGACTGTTGATTTTGGACCTGACAGTTGTAAAAACACGTCGCTAGTCATGATTAATGACCAGGCATGCTTCTTAGACCTCTCCAGTGAAGAAGCTCGGAGTAGCTCTAAATGGAAGCTCTCCCATACAGCTAGCCTGAAGCAACAAGAGAGCTATCTCCCTGCTGCTCAAAGGAAACAATTAGCGGCAACATCAGCAACTACAAATGTCACCCCCCAAAAAAAAAAAACGTCAGTCAAAATATGTACATCCCTGCATGTTGGCTCTGCCTTATAACCTGCCTTCCATTTGGATAAAGAGGAATCACTAAGAACATAAGAATAGCCTTACTGGGTCATACCAAAGGTCCAGCAAGCCCATTAGCCTGTTCTCATGGTGGCCAAAGCCCAGAGTAGCAATATTCCATGCTACCGATACAAGGCAAGCAGTAGCTTCCCCTATGTCTTTCTCAATAACAGACTACGGAGTTTCAACAGGTTGTAGTTTTGAGTTTCATCTGCATCCTAAAAAAGAACGGAGAAGCAAGGAAGCTTTATGAAAGGGAAGCTGAGAAAAATGTACCTTCAGAACTGAGAAGCAGATATACTAAGGTGTGAAAATGTTTGTCTTTGGGGCTTTGGATGAAAACATGCATTAAAGTACCCCAAAACACATAGAAATGGCAAAGCTTCGACAGTTTTTGAATGCATTTCCATGTGAAAGTCTACTTGCAGGAAAAAAAAAAAAAAAATCACAGATTTTGAATCTTTGTTGCTGCAAAGTTTTGTACAGAGTGCAAACATTTATTGAAAATTCTGTATTAAAGACCAGCTGGCAATGCAATAAGATGGAAGGCAGTCATTCATGCAGAATTCAGGAAAAAAAAAGTGGTACTTGAAAACATTTGTGGATTAGTTTTCGCAGCTAGGGATTACTCCTTAGTGAGGTACGATTTCTTTTTAGAGGCGGGTCCCATAACCACCATTTCATGTAAGTTTGCCATGGAGCTCCTGCGTATCTGTACCAAGATTGTACCAAAAAAGAGGACGCTAACCTGTGGGAAATTCAAATAACTTTGTACTTCAAGGCTGAGTCAGCTTTTTTCTTGTTTTCTAAATGATTTCTTCTTAATGTTTGAGAGAATCTTGCAGCCATTCAGGGATAATTCTATAGTAGGGTGCATAAAGGGGAGTAGATGCTAAGTACAGTAAAACCTTGGATTGCAAGTGTTTTGCAAGACAAGCAAAACATTTTATTAAATTTTAACTTGATATACAAGCAATGTCTTGCAATACAAGTACATACAGTATACACACATCGCAACTGAGCCGATGGTTCTTCTCTCTCTGACGCTGCAGGAGTGTAGTGACTGTTCTAAGCAAGCAAGGTCTTGCAATACGAGTACGTATAGTATTTAGTATTAAAGTTTTAGAGTTGTGGACCGAATCGTCTGAGTTTCCATTATTTCTTATGGGTAAATTTGCTTTGATATACGAGCGCTTTGGATTACAAGCATGCTTCTGGAACGAATTATGCTCACAAACCAAGGTTTTACTGTACTTGCACCTGACAGCTGGAAATACATAAGAACATAAGAAATGCCTCCGCTGGGTCAGACCTGAGGTCCATCGCGCCCAGCAGTCCGCTCACGCGGCGGCCCAACAGGTCCAGGACCTGTGCAGTAAATTTCTATCTATACCCCTCTATCCCCTTTTCCAGCAGGAATTTGTCCAATCCTTTCTTAAACCCCAGTACCGTACTCTGCCCTATAACGTCCTCTGGAATTGCGTTCCAGGTGTCCACCACACGTTGTGTAAAGAAGAACTTCCTAGCATTTGTTTTGAATTTGCCCCCTTTCAACTTTTCCGAATGCCCTCTTGTTTTTTTATTTTCTGAAAATTTGAAGAATCTGTCCCTCTCTACTCTCTCTATGCCCTTCATGATCTTGTAAGTCTCTATCATATTCCCTCTTAATCTTCTCTTTTCCAGGGAAAAGAGTCTCAGTTTTTCCAATCTCTCAGCGTATGAAAGGCTTTCCATCCCCTTAATCAGTCGTGTCGCTCTCCTCTGAACTCCTCTGCATTTGATGCTCCCAAGATCCAACTGTTTCCTGTGACTCAAGCTCCATCCTGAGAAAAGCAATAGCGGCAATGGAGAGGTGAATAGAGGAACCTGCCCCATTTCACTGCCACTTGTTGTGTGCAGCTTATGACAAAGTCCTGCCTTGGGTTACACTGACAGCCTTTTTCTGTCTGTGCCCTAATGTGATGGGATCTTTTCTGCCAACAAGGGGAAAAGAGTGGTGCTACATCTGAGCACCAAAATCTTCAATTTAGATCTTGGGAGAAGAGATGATTGCGCTGGGAGGACCCACGTAGACTAATTCAGTGAGACCCTGTAATTCTCTCGAGTTGGTCTTGTATATCCATTTGCCTCGGCCACTCTCTGCTGCTGCACAATACAGAGGAAATAAACATATTTAAAATATTTTTCCTACCCTATATAAAATATCATTTCAGGTGGAATATACTAGACTTTTTTTTTTTGGCATGGAAATGAAGCCACTTTGGCAAATACACAAAAAAGTGAAGAGTGGCAGAAATGGAAAGAAGATCTGAGTGGAGAGGGCTGAAGAGGAGATGGGGGTGGGGTGGGGTGAAAGTGAGAGGGGACGAGGACCAGATGCGGGAAGAAAATGCCAGGGGGAGCATGGCTTTTGTCCGAGAAGAATACAACTGAATCCCTCCAGAGCTTCCCTTCCATCCTCTTCCCCCTTCTTATTCATAAATCTCCCTAACCCAGTTCTCCTCTCTCATCCCATCCCTCCCTCTCAGCCCCAGCCCATATCCGTCGGCCTCCTCCTCATTTCCAATCATCATGAAACCTCCTGTTCCTCTTCTTTTTCACATCGAAATCTGAGATATCCCAAAGGAAATAAAAACATATTATACAAAGGCAAAGGCTAGGTTTAGATGAGGCAGTTTTTATTATGCATAATTTACATGATTGAATATGCAAAACAATTAAAATTAATACAGCTATGCCACAGAGTTGCTGCCAAATTTTCACTTACCACATAGCTGTGACAGGAAATTAGGGTCTGTGAGCGGAACACAGCCCTTATTACAGCGTACACTGAGCATTCGTACAATCTTTCTACAAGTCAACATCTGCTTTTTTAAGCTGCATATTTTCAATTAAATGCAGATGGGATTTCCTCTGTGTGAAGCTGAAAAGGGCATTTCATGACTGAGGCCATCAGCTATAGTACCTGGACTGGTTAAGCTCTTTTTTTTTACTCATAAAAGGGTATAAAATTTGCTGGTGGCCTCTAGGGTGACTAGAATAGATAAAGAGGGGCATTTTTGATGGGACGTCAAAGTCCTACTTCTGACGTTTCCCGTAAGATGTCCAAAGTTGGAAGCGGGGACAAGGCCATTGTCAATAACAACAACTCCGCAAGACATCCAGATTTTTTTTTTAATTAGCTGCTTAGGCGTCTTGACCACCAGGATGTCTAGTCTTTGGACGTCCAAATTTGTTTGCCGTTTTTGACCACAAAAATGTCCAAGTTCAAAACGTCAAAATCCAGACCATTTAGACGTAGGGGGAGCGGGGGCAGCATTGTAATGGACTGGCAACATAGACATGCCAATAGAGTGTTGGAGCTTCTTAGAGGGAACTGCTGCGAACTTCACATAAAGGGTACCAGAAGTACATCTCACCAAAACCCCCCTATAATGTATGGTGAGCCCTCTAAAACTCCTCCAAAACCTACTATACCCACCTGTCTTCCACCCCCAGTAGCTCTTATGGCTGCAGGTGGCACCTATATGACACTATAGTAGGGTTTTGCTGATCTCATACTTTCCATTATTAATGTAGTGGTTAGAGTGGTTTATGGACCTGGGTCCTCCTCTATGGTTCATTAGCCCACTCATCAGGCTACTTAAGACATCTGTGGCTGGAAAACCGAAAGCAGAGAGTGGGCATAAATGGGAAGTTCTCCGACTGGGAGAAAGTGACTAGTGGTGTACCCCAGGGCTCGGTACTTGGGCCGATCCTTTTTAATATTTATATCAATGACCTGGAGGAAGGAACATCCAGTGAGATCATCAAGTTTGCAGACGATACAAAACTATGCCGGGCGATCAGATCGCAGGATGATAGAGAGAAACTCCAGAGCGACTTGTGTCGGTTAGAAACATGGGCGGAGAAATGGCAGATGAAGTTCAATGTGGAGAAATGCAAGGTAATGCATTTAGGCAATAAAAATAAGGAATACGAGTATACAATGTCAGGTGCAACTCTGGGGAAGAGTGAACAAGAAAAGGACCTGGGTGTACTGATAGATAGGACCCTGAAGCCGTCGGCACAATGCGCGGCAGCGGCAAAGAAGGCAAATAGAATGTTGGGCACGATAAAGAAAGGAATCTCGAGTAGATCGGAGAAAGTTATAATGCCGCTTTATAGGGCAATGGTCAGACCACACTTGGAATACTGCGTCCAACATTGGTCTCCCTACCTAAAGAAGGATATAAAACTGCTGGAGAGGGTGCAGAGACGAGCAACAAAACTGGTGAAGGGTATGGAGAAACTGGAATACGAGGACAGACTTATAACACTAGGATTGTTCTCCCTTGAGAAAAGGAGACTGCGTGGGGATATGATCGAGACCTTCAAAATACTGAAAGGAATCGACAAAATAGAGCATAGAAGATTATTTACATTGTCCAATTTGACACGGACTAGAGGACATGTAATGAAGCTAAGGGGGGACAGGTTCAGGACTAATGTCAGGAAGTTCTGCTTCACTCAGAGAGTGGTTGACACCTGGAATGCCCTCCCAGAGGAATGCCCTCCCAGAATCGACCGTCCTAGGCTTCAAGAGCAAACTAGATGCATATCTCCTTAAGAGAGGCATATAAGGATATGGTGGACTATAAATTAAGCCAGGTGTACACCTGGCAGGGCCTCCGCGTGTGCGGATCGCCGGACTTGATGGACCGAAGGTCTGATCCGGAGAAGGCAGTTCTTATGTTCTTATGTTCTTATGTGTGCATACCAAGTGCAGCTGTTCTACAGACAGGTATGCACTGTTTCATTCTGATTTTGGGGGTGGGATTGAGGCAGACAGCGTGCCAGACTTTAAGAATAAATGGGATACCCATGTGGGATCCCTACGAGGGTCAAGATAAGGAAATTGGGTCATTAGGGCATAGACAGGGGGTGGGTAAGCAGAGTGGGCAGACTTGATGGGCTGTAGCCCTTTTCTGCCGTCATCTTCTATGTTTCTATGATTTTGGGAGGAGGTCAGTAACCACTGGGGGAGTGTGGGAGGTCATAACCTAATCCCTCCAGTGATCATCTGATCAGTTTGGGTACCTTGTTGGCACTTAGACACTTTTAGAACAGGTCTAACTTATAATATCTAAGTTCTGTCCAGAACGTCCTAAGAAAGCTTTGCTACCCAAGTTAGCACACTACACCATCTTCATCGGTCTCTTTTTTTATATATGATTTTTTAATAATGTACTTAATTCACTTTAATATTTTACTTTGCAATTTGTTACTTTAGGTATTGTAAGACTTATTAGAGGCTAAGACTTAACTTAAATGTCGGTGAGGACTTCTTCTGACATGTTTCGCATACGAGCTGTTTCAAGGATCCGTCCCCTTTACTGAACCATACGCCCCAATCAGTTGTGCATGCAAATTGACATGTCAATCAGAAATTTGGCCATGCAGCATTCTAGAATTAGGAGGTAAGTACAAAGAGCCCGATATTCAGCCCACGGAAGGCAGCCCAGCCTCTCACAGGCCGCGGCAATCCTGGATATTCAATGCTGGTCTCCAAGCTAGCCAGTGAGCCTGATATTCAGTTAGAAATAGCCGGCTATCTCCCGCTGTATATCAGCATATAGCAGGTCAAACAGGACTTAGCCATCTGGGAGCTGTTTCCAGTTGGTTACGTCCCGCAGAACATTGGGAAGGGGAGGGGGAAAACTATGGGCTAGATTCACTAACCTTCGATCCGTGTCCGATCCGTGTCCGATCCGTGTCCGTTTGCATGCAGGCCAACAAATTCACTAAAAGCCTGCATGCAAATGGGGGCGATCGTTGGCACGTCCCCCACCGACTGCACGGATCGCTAGAGAGCGATCTTTGAGCATGCGCAGACTATCTTCCGTGCCTGTAGATGGTCTGCGCATGCTCTCAGCAGGAAACTTTTTTTTTTTTTTTTTTTGCAAGCCCATGATTTTAACCTGCTTTAAGCCTATGGGTTAAAACCACAGGCTTGCACTGTGGGGAAGAACAGGAGAGTTGGGGGCGGCAAGAGAGATTCGGGGCGAGAGCAGGAGATCAGGGCTGAGAGCAGGAGATCGGGGCAGGCAGGAGATCGGGGAAGGGCAGTCGGAAAGGACCTGAGCGACTGGTCCACAGCAGCTGCTTATTTTGGATTTTTTTTTTTTTTAGTGAATTATGTCCGTGCCTACTGTGCATGCTGTTTCCCCTCATTTGCATGCACGGATCAGAATCGGATTGGTACACAGGTTAGTGAATCAGGTCGGAGGGAAATCGGGTCGCAAAGGGGTCGCAAACTGATTGGTTTGCTTAGTGAATCTAGCCCTATGTGTGTGGCAAATGTCCAGCATGCTCCCTGCAGTTACAACACAGAAAAGTCTCTTATCGCGCATTACGTTCATTCACAATTAGTGCTGAGCAGAGCAGAACATGCACATGGGAGTTTATTTTTGTACATCCTGAGGTAGCCGACACCGGCGAAATGCTGGCCAACGTGGATGTGCAATGAACTCTGCATTGGGGATAAGTACTCCATTGATTTAGTTTCACTGGATGAATATTTAAATGATTGATTTGTTCAGTCTTTGATTACTGTTCTCTGCATTGCACAAGACTTTTTTTTTATGTTACTCTGTTGAGGAAGTTTTTTATGCTGATGAGGTAATTTACCCCAGTTTAGAATTCTCACACTTTTCTCAATTAAGGTTGGTGTGGGAGGGGATCTGAGGCTTTTTCCTTCCTCCTGGGTGATTAGCACATCTTTAAGCATTTGCACTGTCAGAGACCGGTATTGGTTACATGAGTAACCAATATGTGACAATGGTGCTCTAGTTCAGTGTTCTTCAACCACCGGTCCGTGGACCGGTGCCAGTCCACATAAATTTCCTTCCGGTCCACAGGGCCAGCACGTGCATCATGCCCAAACAGTGTTCTTCAACCACTGGTCCAAGGTGCGATCGATGTGCCGTTATCTTCGAGCCAGCTCCCTCTTCCTGACTGATTCAGTGCACAAAGCCATGGGTAGTGGCTCCTATGCACGTCCCGTGCCTGAACCGGAAGCCTTTTCTCTGACTTTGCAACATCAGAGGGAACGCTTCCAGATGAGGCACGGGACGTGCAAGGAGCCGCTGCCTGCAGTTTTGTGCACTGCATCAGTAAGGAAGAGGAAGCTGGCCTGAAGATAATACCGGGGGCGGCATAAAATGGCCAGGCGGAAGCAGGCCAGAAGGTAAGGCATATCATGGAAGGGGGGAGACAACAAAGGTAGGGGGGAATGATTTTATTTTTGAATTTAGTGATTGAATTATGTCAATTTTGAGAATTTATTTCTGCTGTCAGTGTGTTTTGTGTAGTTTAATTTTGTGATTAACCATTATGTGTTGTTAATAAGATTATATTGTGTATCTGTGAAAAATGAATGGGAAAAATAGTGTTACAATTAGTACTATTATGGGGGCTGGGTTTGGGGTGGAGATTGGGTGGAGATGGGCGGGGTCTGGCCCACGACTTAGCCCAGTGTTCTTCAACCGCCGGTCCGTGGACCGATGCCGGTCCACAAAATAATTCTTTTATTTCTGCCGATCCATAGGTGTAAAAAGGTTGAAGAACACTGCTCTAATTAATTCTATTGTCCTAGAAGTGTGTCATTTTGATATAAGGGAGTTATATATTTGGATTTTGATTATCCTTATGAATTTTGGCGGGTTTGTTGAGAATATATTAATGGCACAAGTGAAAGAGCACAGTAATTACTATACATTAATGGCAGTGTGCAGTCCATACCCACCTAGTTCTCACCCCATCTCACTCTAATCAGTTAGTGTGAAATATTTAGCACGCTAGCTGTTGTTGCGCACGGCAGCCATTAGTAATGGTCTGCGTTAGCATTTAGCATGCACTAAAACTGTAGCACGTTGGTAAACGTACCTCACTTAGCATATATTAAAAATTTTTTATTAAACATGTGATACAAACTGAAAAGCATCCACAAATGGGGAATAAAGCTATAAGGAACTGAAAATTAAACAAAAATATTTGCCTTGTGCACATCATTGAGGACAAGTGATGTCCCTGTTTAGAAAAGGTGGTGGGCCACGCACAAAATGGCACCTAGATTTTTTGGACTCGGCTGGGGTCACAGTTTTTCTTCTCAGTTGTACATACATTGATTGATGCAAAAGGACCAATCTGCTTGTTGAGCTTTTAACTTTGGATGAGATGCACAATCTCTACCCAACCTCCTCAAACCATCACTGGAATGCTTGCCACGGTTGGAAAATACTGTAATTATTTATTTGGCCTTTTTCATAGTACCTTAAGAGGCCACAATACAGCAGATACTTTGAATTAGTTCCCTGCCATTTCTATGGGTCCCCAGCACAATGAGAGAATGCAGTGTTCTGGCCAGGATCACAGGAAGTGTTGGGGCAGAAATAGCTTTGGAACTCAAATCTACATTCCCAGTGTATTGTTCTAACTACTTGGTCACTCCCAGTACATTATTACAGCAATTATAAGAAGGACCTGCCTTGACCGAAGATAGAAAGTCATTAGGTGACTGGAAACATACTTAGAAAGGTGTGTCTTTGTTGGGTGGTGGATATTTTGAAATGTTCCATAGGGAGGATATGATTGTGCTGTTGTCACATATATAGTTTTTAACTTGCAAATACCAACTTGATACTGGGTCAGGAGATAAATAACACTGGACAACAAAATTTTCCAAAGGTTTTGGTTCTTTAAAACAAACTGGTAATTATGATAGATCCCTTCAAAATAAATACAAATATAATTTACCACTGTCTGTATCACGGTGGAATTTTGAGAAACACGATGGTATCTTTAATTGACTATAACATGTTTTAATGGACAAAGTTTCTGATACACTGTAATAGTTTGCCATGGTTAAACGTGTTTTCCTGCAGATTTTCGTTTGTACTCAGTGTCCGGTGCATCTTTTGCAGTGTCCAACAATAGTCAGCCAGCATTGATGGATTCCAATTGCCCTGATAACTTTTTTTCATCGTGGCAATGGTAAAACCTTTCGCCATGTTTGTTGTTGACTGCACCAAAATTTGCGGGGAAGAAGTCCAAGTGTGAATGTAGAAAGTTCATCTTCAGTGACATGTTCCATTTCATGGTTTTGTATGGTCTATGAAGTTTGTCAACCAGTTGAGCATAGTTTGGTGCTCTGTAACTACCAAGAAAATTCTCAGCAACATCCTTGAATGCTTTCCAGGTGATTTTCTCTGGCCCGACTAACAGATCTTCAAATCTCTCATCATTGATGATGTGATTGATCTGTGGATCGACAAAAATGCCTTCCTTAATCTTGGCATCAGTTATTATGCTCTGAACGGATAATGAGGAATTATGTGCTTTTTTTGTTAAAATGGTATGTGATATGTAATTTTAAATGTGATTTTCGTGATCAGCATTCAAAAATCTGTAAGATTCACCTGAAAATGTTAAAGAAGCAAAAACTTTGTTGTCCAGAGGTAACTTTGATACAGAACTTGGCTATATGTCATTATGAATTCCATGGTATGCCTCCACCTTGAATACTGCGTCCAGCACTGAAGAAGGACATAGTACTATTCGCAAGGGTCCAGAGAAGAACGACTGAAATGGAGGAGTTGCTGAACAGTGAGAGATTAGAGAAACTGGGCCTCTTCTCCCTTGAAAAGAGGAGACTGAGAGGGGACATGATCAAAACATTCAAGATAATGAAGGGAATAGATTTAGTAGATAAAGACAGGTTGTTTACCTTCTCCAAGGTAGAGAGAACGAGAGGGCACTCTCTAAAGTTAAAAGGGGATAGATTCCGTACAAACGTAAGGAAGTTCTTCTTCACCCAGAGAGTGGTAGAAATCTGGAACGCTCTTCCGGAGGCTATTATAGGGGAAAACACCCTCCAGGGATTCAAGACAAAGTTAGACAAGTTCCTGCTGAACCAGAACGTACGCAGGTAAGGCTAGACTCAATTAGGGCACTGGTCTTTGACCTAAGGGATGCCGTGGGAGCGGACTGCTGGGCACTATGGACCACTGGTCTGACCCAGAAGTGGCAATTCTAATATTCTGAAGTATCATTCACAGGACTTACAGTACATTGGGACCCAGAATCATCACAGCAGCATAAGCAAAACTGTTTGGATAGTTCAGGTGGCAGCTTAAAAAGATTAAAATCATACATATCACTCTTTTATTTTGTCCCATGGTATGTTTCATTCCTGATGAGACGGTTGAAGTATTTTTGAATGATTGAATCTCAGTAAATGCGGGTCCCAGCTGTGCTGATCTTTATCAAAAACCCATTCAGGCATCAGCCACTGCTTTATATGAAGGGGGTAATTGTATGACTGCGCCTATATATAGACTCCCAGAGGGTGCCTGATTGGCACATTTTCTAAAGAACAAAGACACTTACTTTCCTTTATAGAATACTAATGTAACCAGGTATACTGTGTGCAGACACTTGGGTATGAGCTTAAGTTGGGCAGAAAGGAAGGACCGTATAGGTCTTTTTCTGTCATCTACTACCTATATTATGCTGTTATATTACACCAGCCACAGCACCTGTGTTCATGGAGATATTATAAGCTGTATAAGCTCGGTGAGTGTCTGTTCTGCTCACACTGCTACTACTACTACTATTAATTATTTCTATAGCACTACCAGACGTACTTTGCACTATACAAAGTCACAAAGAAGACAGTCCCTGCTCAAAAGAGCTTACAGTCAAAACAGACAAGACAGACAAACAGGATGTCATGGATACAGTTAAGGGGAACAGTTAATCTGCTGGCTGGGTTGGTGGGCAGGGGAGAGTAGGGTTATGGATTGAAGACTATATCAAAAAGGTAGGTTTTTAGTCTACTTTTAAACAAGGGAAGGGAAGGGGGCTTGGTGGACAAATTCGGGTAATTTATTCCAGGCATAATGGGCAGCTAGATGAAAGGAACGAAGTCTGGAATTGGCAGTGGAGGAGAAGGGTACAGCTAAGAGCAGCTTATCTGAGGAACGGAGTTCTCTGGGAGGTGTACAAGGAGAGAGAAGAGAGGAGAGATATTGAGAGGCAGCAGAATGAACACACTTGTAGGTCAGCAGTAGGAGCTTGAACTGTATGTGATGGCAGATAGGGAGCCAGTGAAGTGACTTAAGGAGAGGGGTGACGAGTGTAGAAGATATGGTAGAAGATATGTCGTGCAGCAGAGCTATGCACAGATTGCAGGGGGAGAGGCGGCACTGCGGGAAACCAGTTAGAAGTAGATTGCAGTAATCTAAGCATGAGGTTATAAAAGTGTGGCCAAGGGTCCGGGTAGCGTGCTCAGAGAGGAAGGGCTGAGGCGCCACTTCTGTGTATGCCTAGCTACAAACTGCTCAGCTATCGGACATATGCATGTAGTTACAGTATAGTGCAGGCTTGTCCAAGTTCAGTCCTTGAGGATTGCAAGCAGACATCCCTAATGAACATGCAGTAATGAGATCTGGATGCTCTGGGCATGCAAATCTTTCTCACACATACATTCGTTAGGGTTGTCCTGAAAACCTGGCCAATTTGTAGTCTTCACGGACTGAACCCGGACAAACCTGGTGCAGTGCTATGAATCCATTTGATGTATGTGCATGCATACCAGTTTGCTAAACATTTATATGTGTGACTTGTGTGTAAATTTTATTACAGGAATTGGCAACCACGGTCCTTGATGGACACGACCCAGTCGGGTTTTCAAGATTTCCACAATGAATATGCATGAGATCTACGTATTTGTATACAATGGAAGCAGTATGTGCAAATCAATCTCATGCATATTTATTGTGGAAATCTTGGAAACCCGACTGGGCCCTCAATGACCGTGGCTGCCCATCCCTGTGTTATGGTCTATTTTATAGAATTACCCTGTAATTGAATTTAAAAAAAAGAAGAGGGATCATAGTTAATTTTGGCAAACAATACAACAACAATAAAAGGCCTCTCTTTTTTTTTTATTGCAAAAACATGTAAACAACTAGATGTGAAGGCCTGTTGGAGATTAGAACTGAGATGTCCAACTTGAGATGTGATCAGTTCCAGAGGTATTATGTAAAATAATGTAGAGATTTTTGTAAAATACATATAAGGACATGAAAGAGTGCACACGCATTTGTACAGCAGGGGTAGCCATTTTGCAAATTTGTACAGGCACTGAAAGAGCGGCATCACCTCAGCAGCTTCCACATAGATGTTTCAGTACTTACAATTGTAAACAATTTCCTAACTTACACATTAAAAGGACGTTTCTATAACCGGGCACTAACAAGTTTGCACCCTTTTGTGCATACTAGTTTAGAAAAATCAACACTCCACATGTAAGTCTCTAAGCACCATTTTATAAGGGTGCATGATCAATGATGTACAACTGCAAGGGGGTTATACACTTACATAAGAACATAAGAATTGCCGCTGCTGGGTCAGACCAGTGGTCCATCGTGCCCAGCAGTCCGCTCACGCGTGGCCCTTAGGTCAAAGACCAGTGCCCCAACTGAGACTAGTTTTACCTGCATACCTGGTTCAGCAGGAACTTGTCTAACTTTATCTTGAACCCCTGGAGGGTGTTTTCCCCTATAACGGTCTCCGGAAGAGCATTCCAGTTTTCCACCACTCTCTGGGTGAAGAAGAACTTCCTTACATTTGTACGGAATCTATCCCCTTTTAGCTTTAGAGAGTGCCCTATCGTTCTCTCTACCTTGGAGAGGGTGAACAACCTGTCTCTATCTACTATCTTCAATGTTTTGATCATGTCCCCTCTCAGTCTCCCCTTTTCAAGGGAGAAGAGGCCCAGTTTCTCTAATCTCTCACTGTACGGCAACACCTCCAGCCCCTTAACCATTTTAGTCGCTCTTCTCTGGACCCTTCTTCATGTACGGCGACCAGTGCTGGATGCAGTATTCCAGGTGGGGGCTTACCATTGCCTGGGACAGCGGCATGATAACCTTGTCCGATCTATTTGTGATCCCCTTCTTAATCATTCCTAGCATTCTGTTCGCCCTTTTCACCGCCGCCGCACCTGTGGGTGGGGTTTGAAGAGCCTGGGCCAAACAGGCCCAAAGGCTCGCCATTCAACAGATGGCCAACTGGTTTTCAGGTACGGGGGGTGTCGAGGGTGGGGGATAGTGTCGGGGGGTTGCGGGGTCAGCGGGAGGGTGGTGGGCCGAGGGCAGGAGAGCATGGGATCCCTCCTGCCCATATCTTAGTGGGGGTGGAGGATAAGGGGTTTCTCTGGGGCAGGAGGGCTTGGCCTCCCTCTTGCCCCGTTCCTGTCGGGAGGGGGGGGTCGCTGGGGCAGGAGGGCTTGGGATCCCTCCTGCCCCGGTCGTGTCGGGGAAGGTGGCGGTTCTTCGGGCAGGAAGGCTTGGGCTCCCTCCTGCCTCGATCGTGTCGGGGAGGGTTGCGATTCTTCAGGCAGGAAGGCTTAGGCTCCCTCCTACCCAGTCGTGTCGGGTAGGTAGGGGTTTCAGCGGGGCATGAGGGCTTGGTCTCTCTCCTGCCACAATCATTGTCGGGGGTGGTAGGCAGGTTGCTGGGGCCGCTGAGCTCATCGCGGCAGCGCAATCAACTCAGCAGCCCCTTTTTCAGCACTTATACCTGTTTTGACTTGGTCTAAGTCAAAACGTATAAGTGCCGACTAGGCAATCTGCTTAAAATTTTGGTTATACCTGCTGTATGCCTATGTCTAGGTCGGCCCACCTCCCGCCCTTTCCCCTCCTCTAAAAACGCCTCTTTTCACTCTATGCGTTTAGAGGCAGGGGAAAGGCCTAAGCTGGTTTTAGATATGTCTAAAACCAGCTTTGGTTATAGGTACTTGGATGATCAGGCTTTTTGATCATCTTACCCATTTAGGCCACTTTATTATTATTATTATTATTATTATTATGAGCCCCACATTATATAAGTATGACAAATTGTAACCAATTTAATTATATACTATGTATGTTAACCTGTAACCCGTTCTGATCTCGTTGAGGAGAATGGTATGGAGAATGAATTAAATCAATCAGACAGTTCCTTAATCCACACTTAATAGGCAGAAGCTGGCCAACAGCAACCTGGTTTAGGACAACAGCATTTTCTAGTCACAACTGGCTCAGCTGGTCCAGTAAAAGAAAACTATAATTTAATGTACATACTCATATACAAATCCACACACCCAGTAAGTAATTAAAGCAAACCACCCTGTCAAGAAAGGAGACTGTGGAGCATGTTTACTAAACTGTGATATGTTTTTGCATTTAAGGTGCAAAACGTTGGGTGAAGTACAATGCAGGTGGTATGATAAGCATCTGCCCTTTATTTACCACATAGTGCAAACACGTGTGATACATGCCTCTATTACAAGCATAGGCAGAAAACGCGGAAAACCTAAACATTGAAAATGCCATGGTGGTGTTCCCCTGATCCGATTTCCCCCAACCAGTTACACCTTCCCGATCAAGTCTTCAACCCTATAATGAAGACACCCAGGATCAAAACTCTCTCCCCCCATAGTATTTGCACCTCCACAGGGACTTCTTTCAAGAAGACTGCCCAATCATAGCCCAACTTACCCCCAAGGCTTCCAAGAACTTGCCTAGGGGTTTCCCTAGAAATTCAGTGAGTCAGAGTAGGATCTGTTCCTCTCTATTCCTGTCCTGGGGTCTGCATCAGCTCTAAAATAGTGCCTTTGACCCTTCCTTGTAGTACCATGAAACTACCAGTAGAGAGTAGTAGGTACCTCCTATTTATGTCAGGGTTTTCTTGGCCTAAATACCAATGCCTAACTCCACTTTAGGCATCTACATGCAAAACATGCCCACAATCTATGTAGGTCCCACTCCTAATCACGCCTTCTTTCTGGTAGGTGCTTTGAACTAGGTACCTGCCGAGTTAGGCGCCTACCACCCAATTTTAATTTAAGACAATTTTGAGGTGCTAATTACTTGTTATTGGTGCCTACTAAGCTTGTTAAATAATAAGTTAGGCGCACCAATCTAGGCACCTAACTTTATGCGTCTTGTATAGAATCAGGGCCCTAGTGCTGAAAATCTGTGCTGAGCTCCTGATTTCTTTTCCCTGCCCTAAATCTGCCCCTGTTGCCGACCTCTTTTCATGCTCTTTAATTTGAGAATTTAGTGAGATTTTGAGTGAAAAAATATGCACTCAGCCATAGTAAATTTCCAAAGAGGCCAATTTATGAGCATAACTCTCACAGTTAGGAGCACAAAACCTGTATTGAATAAATGTCTTTAGCAAATGGTGAAATATAATTCACATGAGCACATATTGATACTGAGACCTTGTTCTAAAAATTTGCTGCTTGATAAGAAAAAGAGGAGCTGGATAATCTTTTTAAATTGAAGACATCTGGAATCGGGAAAATGCAAGCAGATTTGATCATTTGATATTGGTTGTCTATGTGTAGGGAATGAAATTAAGTAGGACATATAGAAAGGCGCAAGGGTCAAAGCTGTTATTTGGGACCTCACACAGCTTCATGGCAGTAGTGGATGGGGATAGCTCCTGCTCTGGCTCACTGGATTACCAGCAAATTGCCCAGGTGAGTCCTGGGGAATAGTAGGGGTGAGTCAAGCTTTGGGAGTTTTCACCTTGGGGGGGAGCTTCATTGTAGGGGGGGGGAGACTTGATCAGGCTGCTGGAACTGGTTGGGGGAATCAGAATGGTGGAGTACTTTTTGGGGAGGGGAGGAATCAAGATGCACCACCTCAGCACCTTCAATGTTGAGGCTTGCAAAGGAGGCCTGCACCACACAGTATGGTAAATACAGGCAAATGCTTGCCGTGACCCCGCATGTACTGCATATACTCACAGAATTCCACTTCTTGGTCCACAATAAAACAAGATACCAAATTGGTTTTTCTGCCTGTAATCACAGTCTGGGCTGGTTTAACTGGGTCACAAAGCAGGAAAGACTGGAATATTTTATCGCTTGTGACAGTCTCTCAAGGCTACTAAATGCAGTAGGAATGCGGATCAGTTTGTCTTTGACTTGTTCCATAGAAATTCATGGACTCCGCTGACAAAATATTTTGCCAGGGGGTTTCGTCACGGTTTCAGACTTCCATAGGTCTGATGTGAGATTTAAACACATAAATAGAAAATAGGTACGTTGAATTACATCATAAATCTATTTTTAGAAAGTTCATTGTAAATGAGGATGGGAAGATTGTGATGATGTATACTATATCCTGTTTACTTTCAGAAGGTTTTAATTGTAAAATGATTTATTTCATATCCTTAAACCACTTGATTAACTAAAGGTGTTTGTATACAGAAATTGTAGATAGCTGTTTTCTCATTAGCAGCCCTCTTTTACCTATACCTTCCTATTTCTCTATTTGCTTTCTTGATTCAAGCATTTTTTTTTTTTTTTTAATTCTTGCCTACAAACAGGCCTGAGGCCAGTGCAACTGATTGCACCCAAGATCTGAGAGAACTGTTACTTCTCTGTCATCACACTGGAGCTGAACTTGCCAGTCGGCCACTTAGACCCTTCCTCCCTACCCACCCCCCCCCCCCCCACCCACTCATCCCTCCCTTACTATGTGCTCCTAGAAGGAAATCATCTTTCCTGTCTATCACTGCTGATCCACCGCTTAGTAGCTCTCTTCCATCTTTCTTTCCAGACCAGAGGCGGTATGATTGCTCATCTCTGCTTTGACCTGCCGGCATCTGCTTCCTTCATTTTCCGCTCCATTGCTTCTCTGTTTAGACACAGCCATGCCCTGTCCCACATGCTAATTACTGACTTTTTGCTTCTGAAGGGGCTTGATTCATTGTGGTACATTTTCCCATGCGAAACTGGACACAGTGCTTTAAAAAGTGGTTTAATGGACTTTAGGTTAATCAAGGTTAGCCCAAAGCTGACATTGTACCAAGGACACTACATTATGTTAAGGTCATGATAGTATGGAGATTCTACATTGGAGGATCCGTCCAAATAACTTTAAGTAACTTTACAGGTGCAGATTTGGACTTTACACAAAATAAAGGGAGTGCTGGTCCAGTTTGTGCATGATGACAAATGCATTGATACATTCCATGTCACTAATAAACATTTCACTCCTCCTGGATCTCAATTTACTGCAGTTCTAATGAATTTCTATAAAATATTGCATTTAAAGATTTATGGTAAGGAACCCTTTATTAAACCATGACAAAATTTGCAGTTTCCACAGCTTGGTGCGGGACTCTGCCACGGGGTAGCTGCAAATTAAACATTAAGCTTTTGGAGATTGTTCCCTGCATTTGTCATTACAGGTCACCCACTAAAATGGTATATAACGTAGCACCTTCTGTTTAGGAAGTGGTAAGTTGTCCCGTGCAACTGCAAAAGTGCCGATTCATGCATGGAGTTTGGCAGTGCACGAAACACGAAGGTCCTGATTCTGTAAATGATGCCTAAAGGAGAGACAGGGGAGATATGATTCAGACGTTCAAATACTTAAAGGGTATTAATGTAGAACAAAATCTTTTCCAGAGAAAGGAAAATGGTAAAACCAGAGGACATAATTTGAGGTTGAGGGGTGGTAGATTCAGGGGCAATGTTAGGAAATTCTACTTTACGGAGAGGGTGGTGGATGCCTGGAATGCGGTCCCGAGAAAGGTGGTGGAGAGGAAAACGGTGACGGAGTTCAAAGAAGTGTGGGATGAACACAGAAGATTTAGAATCAGAAAATAATATAAAATATTGAACTAGGCCAGTTACTGGGCAGACTTGCACGGTCTGTGTCTGTGTATGGCCGTTTGGTGGGGGATGGGCTGGGGAGGGCTTCAATGGCTGGGAGGGTGTAGATGGGCTGGAGTAAGTCTTAACAGAGATTTCGGCAGTTGGAACCCAAGCACAGTACCGGGTAAAGCTTTGGATTCTTGCCCAGAAATAGCTAAGAAGAAAAAATTAAAAAAAAAAAAAATTTAAATTGAATCAGGTTGGGCAGACTGGATGGACCATTCGGGTCTTTATCTACCGTCATCTACTATGTTACTATGTTAAGCACCTGGATCAGTGTAGCTTGGAATAGTGGAACAGCCATCTGAAAATCGAAAAAAAAAAATTGGTGCGCCTAGCCAATCTAGATGCCTAACTTACCACCCCACCCCACCCCCCATTTATGAAGCTGCATTAGGCTTTTTTATCGCCAGCCACGACAGTATTAGCACTGATGTTCATAGAAATTCTATGAGCACTGGAGCGTTTACCGTCGTGGCCGGCGATAAAAAAAAGCCTAACATGATTTCGTAAAATAGGGGGGGGGGGGGGATTTAATTATTTAAAAAGCTTAATCGGAGCTGATAACAAGCAATTACCACCTCATAATTGGCTTAAATTAAAATTAATTGGGTGGTAGATGCCTAGCTCAGGCGCCATGATTGGCGGCTGCTTTTAAGGAAGTCACCAACAATGGTACCATTTAGAGAATTTGGCAAAAACTTGAAGCTGCATAAAATTTTTTCCCTTGTGTCTTTCTATGTCTATTTTTCTTCTGAGCAAAATTTGTCACTAGAGTTATGATATCATTATTTTACCTTTCTGCAACAAAATTATCCAAATGCCGATGCACTCACCGTGGAAATCTTGTTTCACAGGGCCCCCGTCTGCTCCTTTAAACCTCATCTCCAACGTTAATGAGACATCAGTGAACTTGGAATGGAGCCCACCCCAGAATACCGGAGGGCGACACGACATCTCCTACAATGTGGTGTGCAAGAGATGCGGGGCTGATCTGAGCCACTGCCGGCCATGTGGAAATGGGGTGCACTTTAATCCCCTGCAGAACAATTTGAAGAGCACCAGAATCTCCATCACTGACCTTCAGGCGCACACTAACTATACTTTTGAAATCTGGGCTATGAATGGAGTCTCCAAGCAAAATCCTAGCCAAGACCAGGCTGTGTCTGTCACTGTGACCACAAACCAAGCAGGTAGGAGTTCACAGTCTTCCTTTTGCTATCTCTTCTTGATTATAATCACATCAATATTGGTCGCTGTAGTTTAAAAAGAAATAAAGCAAACTAGGCTATGATGTGAATGGGAATTTAAGATTATTACCCAACAGGTCCTCTGTTTTTCTTTCTTTTGCTTTTTTTTGTTTGCTGGGGAATTCTTGTTTATATCTGTGCCTTGCAAAATTACCGTATTTGCTGGCATATAGGATGTCCTTTTTGCCCCTCAAAATACACTTAAAATATGGGGTGCGTCTTATGCGCCATTAATCAAAATTATGAGTTGAATTTCAGTCAGTCTAAAACTTCTGGTTTATATTAATATACCGTCACGTTGTTTCTGCTGTCTCTCGGACGCCACGAGGTCTCACAAATATGCACTGTACACGCGCGTCACAAGAGCACATTGTACACACGTGTCATGTTGTTTCTGCTCTCTCTTGGACGCTGTGAGGTCTGCATCACGTTGTTTCTGGGTTTTGAGGATGATGATTAAAAAGTACCTAACTACAGTGTTCCCTAGTTACTATAAAATTAGTACAGTAAATCATTATGGAAATTCATGAAAAAATGTAGAAAATTATTTTTTCTTAAAAATGTGTATAAAAAAGGGAGTGCATCTTATACGCCACTGTGTCCTATAAGCCAGCAAATACAGTAGTTAATGAAATAGTTCCAAGTGGGATACAGTCAAGCTTCTTTTATCAGTGGCCATGTCTCCAGCACTTCTTAAGTCATCAGAGGAGTTTTAGGGATAACGAAGGTGCATATGTCCATAGCTTCTCTATGCTAGTTCTGTGGAACCTTATGAATACTGTTGACACATACTTAGGGCTTCTGTCCTTAAGTGTTTGTAACTTGTAAATGTAGGTATTTGTTTTTCTGCTAATTAGGGGTTCTGTGAGAAAATGTAACGTCGGTGTTTATCGGTGTATTCACAGTAAATATATTATTACCGATTGAACCAAGTATGTAGGTTTGTGCAGCCAGAGACTTGTGGCATAAAAATAGAGTTGAAGATCCAAAGCAAACAAGGGATGTGGTGAAAAATTCTAGGTTTTATCCAGTCACTCTCTCTTTTATCTATTTTAGGATTTCTCTTTTGTTGTTGCTGTTGCACTAGGGGTGCTTTATGTTTATCTGTTGAAACCTGAAATCAGAAGCCCTAGGAATATTAGAGCAGTTTACATTTTGAAGCATTTGGTTTCTTTGTTCTCTGGGTGTATAGCAGGCTGAAAATTTTGCTTCGCTCAGGTCTACATGAGCATGGGTGGGGAAGACAGGAGTAAAAAACTTCCACCCTATGATTTGCCAGCATCTGAATGAATAAGCAAACTGGAATATCTAGCGTGGTGACTCGTTTTAGGAATAATTGTGTATGAAGGCTTGGGAAGTGGACAGAGCCTATAGATGGTGTGAAAGGTTGATGGGTTCCCCCCCCTTCCTAATGGTTTATGATGCAATCCTCGGCCTCTTTTGAATATGAAAACCTGAATTAGTGGTTGGATTTATTGCCCACTAGCAAAAGTTCTTTCCCAACAGGATGTCTTCACTTTTGTAAACATAAGAAAATATGAATTGTATAAGACCCAGAAAATACACCAACAGCTGAAGTAGGCCATAAGAAGAATGCACATTGAGTAGAAATTCCAAAAGAGGGGAGTCATACAGTGGATGTGTCGGAAATTAAGAAATTTTTCTAGCTGTAACTGTTACAGTATGAGCATAGAAACTTTCGCTGTGCTGCTACTGGTTTAACAGCATGAACTAATTTGCACACTAGCTCCCCAATTCTGTAAATGTACCTTATGCACGTAAACCAGTGCACACGGCCGATTTGTGCGCACAACTTAATTGTCTAATGATTATTTAATAAGCCTAATTGGCACCATTAATTGGCAAATCTGAAAAGGGGGCTTGGTCAGGGGAGGAGCATGGGTAGATCATGGACGTTCCTAGAATTTATGCGTTCTGTTATAGAATATGCCTGATGCGTACACAAGTTAGGCGCAGAAATTTAGGGCCTGGTTTTCCTTGGCCTAAATGGGTGTGCCTAAAAGTTGTGATGCGCACTGGTGCTGAGCGCAATTCTATATTTATTTATTTATTTTAAGATTTATGAACTGCTTTTTCATGAAGAAACTCACCCCAAAGTAGCTTACAGGTACTCTAAGTATTTTCCCTGTCTGTCCCGTTGGGCTCAGATTCTAACTGTAGTACCTGGGGCACTAGAGTGTTAAGTGACCTGCCCAGAGTCACAAGGAGCAGGCTGGGATCAAACTCACAACCTCAGGATGCTGAGGCAGCAGCTCTTACCATTAGGACTCCTCTTTATAGGACTGTGCTAAGCGCCATTCTAGATGGAGTTGATTTTGGGGGGGCACCATATATAGAATATGGCTCTAACTGTAGACTAAATGGGCAGTTATGGGTGGAGAATGGATGTGGCCACCACATTATAGCTAGTGCACTGTATTTTACAGGGGTCATAGACAACGGCGCGAAAGACAAAAGCGCGTGCTGACAATTGAGCGCAGCACGCGCCGCCGCGCCGCTCTAAATTACAGTTTTTAGGGGCTCCGACGGGGGATTTTGTTGGGGAACCCCCCCAGTTTACTTAATAGACATCGCGCCGGCGTTATGGGGGGTTTGGGGGGTTGTAACCCTCCACATTTTACTGTAAACTGAACTTTTTCCCTAAAAACAGGGAAAAAGTGAAGTTTTCAGTAAAATGGGGGGGTTACAACCCCCCCACCCCCCACAACGCCCCCACAACGCGGCGCGATGTCTATTAAGTAAAGTGGGGGGATTCCCCCCCCCACACCCTCCCCATCGGAGCGCTAAAAACAGTAATTTAGAGCGGCGCGGCGGCGCGCACTGCGCTTAATTGTCTGGGCGTGCCTTTGTCCCAGCGCGCTTTTGACCTGACACCATTTTACAGTGTGCTGTCACTTCTGCCGTTAGCATGGGTACACTTAGGGCCTGATTCTGTACAGGATGCCCGGTCTCAGCAGCCACCTGAGCGGCTTTTGAGAATAACACATCTGAACGCCTAATCCCATCTAATTACCCCGATTCTCTAACTGGCATCCATGCCACAGATTCCATTTAGAGAATTGTGTTGCCACTGAGCTGAGCTGAGGGAATCTCTCTGCCGCGATCAGCTGAGTGGCAAGGGCAAGGAACCCCCGAACCCTCACACTGTCTGCAGTTTGTCTTTGTTCATATTGTATTTTAATCAGCGCATTGTTTTGGCATGTTTTGTACACCGCCTAGAAGGCTTGATTAAATAAATTTGAAACTTGGATGCCCGCTCCCTTCCGCCGCCATCCCAAACACCCCCCCCCCTTTCCACTCTGTCCGCGATAGGAGGGATGTCCAATTCCTCCTGCTGCAAACCTTGAAACAATCCCCGGCAGGAGGGATGCCTACTCCCTTCTGCTGGTACCACCCTCGAACCCCCCCCCCCCCAAAATCCACCTGGATCCCACCTCCCCCCAACCCTTTAACAAGAAGGACATACTTTCCCATTCCCGGTGCATCCTGGGAAACTCCAAGAAGGGGCCTAATACTCCGATTGGCTAGACACCCAAAGCCTACATTTCAAGCACCTATCGTGGTCCTAGGGTGACGTCTAGGGCCGCTTAAACTCACCAAAGACCACTTCCTGGTGAAACCACACCCATGCCCAGTCTTGGGTGAGCTTAAGCATCCCTACGTGCCTCCCTGCACCCGTAACAGACACCTACAGTGTAGGCAGCCTGCCTTGGGTTTTTGTTTGTTTTTTTAGAAAATGTGCATCCCGATTGACTGGATAGACTGCGATAGGACGCCTACCGCCGCCTACAATCAGGACTCCGTTTGTAGAATATGACCCTTACTGCGAATACACAGAACGTTTTTGTATAGTAGTTGCATGGTGACACGCTGGACATGCCTCCAACAGTTAACGCACAGCTTTTGTGCTTACTGCACATTAACTGTTGAATTTATGTGCAGAAAGTGCATAAAATTGCATAGGAATTATTAAAATCCACAGGCCTTTATTTTGTCCTGAATTCAATGGGTCTCAGTGAAGAACTACATGAAGAGCATTAGAGAAGAGGAAAGGAGCCTTGTGTATGCTCATTCCAAACAGTTTCTGTTCCTAATCAGTAAGGGGCTGTGACTCTAGGGTTGTTGTTTTTTTCTTGTAATACATGCTAATGAACTGTGCCTATCATGTGCGGGAGTAACCGTAGACAAGTCTGTAGAGGGTGTTGGGTCAGTGGGGGCAAAGGAAAGTGTTGAAGGAAGGCAGTTCTTCCTGCTTTGTGCCACGTTGCCATATGAACCTGATAAGCATAGGGAAGTGGTCATTAGGGACTCAAAAGCTTAGGAGACAGATTTAAGGATTGACCAAAATGAACACATGAATTGCCTTTTTTTTTTTTTTTTTTTTTTTTCCAGAAATAAGATTTATTTACTCATTTTACCTTTTGTTATGGTTACAAAGTTTCTACAGAAATGGGGAGGATTAATGGACACACATCATAATTGCAAATGGTAACAGTCCTCAGCAAAGGTGGCAGATCTACTGCATGTGGGGGCAAGTCCTGGTGAATGGATCAAAAGGGGAGAACGCACCTTCCCCCTTCAGGTCCAGAATACAAGTCTGTAATTACCATAATTAAGCATCGTCAGATCAAAAAAACGAAAGGTGAAAAAAAGCCTCTTATAAAATCCAGCCAACTCTTCTCATGCCCCCTTTTACACAAACTCAAAGCGATGTCTGCGTGTGAAGGAGGAAACGACGCCTCCCAGACAAATGCCCTCATTTCTTCACCACTTTGGGCATGAGACTGTCACTGCCCCTTGTGAAGGCTTCATCTTGCAAGTTTAGCACAAGGCTTTCGGCATTCAGGTACACACGGTTCTGAGAAGCGGCAAGAGTTTTGGCGATGCTTTGTGCTGCTCGGATTCGGCGCAGTTTCAGATATCCAGGGTTTTTGCCGAGGGCATCACCGATCATCTTAGCTGCCGCAGCTTCGCCCTCTGCCTGTACAATCTTTTGCTTCTGTTCCTGTTTAGCCTTCTCCACCAGGAATTGAGCCCGCTGTAGCGGAGCAAAAGGCAAAAAACGGTGGAATTGATGATCCTGATATACTGTGTTTCTTTTTTGTTATTGTATATTTTATTTTGGTTTTCTCTGCACCTTGTTCAAATAAAGTTTTTTTCAAGATCATCAGATCCACCGTTTTTTGCCCTTTTTTTTTCTTTCGTTTCGTTTTATTCCCTGATGGAAAAGTTGGATGAAAGAGGGGTTATTATGATTATTATTATATGTATGTATATTGTTTTGCACTTTTGTTGGCTTTGAAATATTAATAAAGACTTTAAAAAAAAAAAGTTATAAATTGCCTTAAAAAAAATACAAGCAGTCTATTGGTGGCATAGTGATTATAGCAACAGTATTCAAATGAAAGGAGTGTTAAAATTCAAGAGATCTCTGTCGGTGAAGCTGCTGCTGAATTTTTTTTCATTACACGCTGTTGCAGTGGCTGCTGCTTGGCTTTCTGTTTAAAGCCAGGACGTGATTAGTACATTTTTGGGAACTGATCATACAGATTCAATGTAAATATAATGGGCCCAATATTCAGTGCGAATTAAGCAGGCCAAAGAGGTTCTGACCTGATTAAACCACCGATAGGCTGAATAACTGCTCTTCTCAGCCACCCCAAAAAGTAGGCCAGTCAGGGGCAGGCCAGGGGACAGTGCTGGAGAGGAGCTGGGGCTTATGTAGGTTTCGGTGATATTTAGACAGGGCCCGTATTAGATTAGTAGGTGAATTTAGGACAGCTCAGCTGTATTAAATTCGCCTGCTCATTTTATGCGAACCCTAGATGGATATTGGGCCGAGGCCTGCATAAGTATTTTGCGCTATAAAAGTGAAAACAAAAAACCTGAGCCCCCAATTCCCCTTCTACCACCCCCCCCCAGGATGCCCACTTCCCACCCCACCAGATCTAACCTAGCCTAGGTGGGGGCCCCCTAGTCTACCTAAGTACCTGGTAGTCCATCGGAGTCTTCAGGTGCATTAACGTAGCCTCCTTGCTCCTTCTCCCTCATAGCAGTCATTTTGAAAGGTAAGGCAGGTGCGTGGGTGGAGGGTGGGGTCCGGCCTGACGGGGAGGGAGGGGGAGAAGAGAGCATCCTTGGGGAAGGGATAAAAAAGGGTTTTTGTCTTTACTTTTGCACTGCAAAATACTTATGCAGGTCCTGGCCCAATATTTAGCTGGGGCCAACATAATCTCCAGGTGGCCAAGACACTCAGAATTATGTCCCAATATTTAGTGCTGGTGTCCTGACATGGCCCGGCACCGAATATTGGGGCATAATTTAGCCGATGGTAAGCGTTTAGAAAAGCGCTGACCGCCGCTGGTTAAATATCAAGGGGATTATGATTTTGTTGACCATTCCTATACCCTCTCCACCACCAATCATGTATTTTCTTTTCTCAATTCTGATATTTCCATCATCCCAGAGTTCAGTAAGCTTTTTCTTTTCACAGGGAAGGTCCATTAACACTGATATTTTAGAATCTGAGTAATTCAATATTTCCCCTCCCCTCAAAAAACATGTTTAATTCCCAAATTAGAGATGTCAGAATGATATTCTGTTTTGCAAATGCTGTCATGGTAAAAAAAAACAAACACAAACCCAAAACAAACATACATTGAAGTGAAAAGTGTATTCATTTGTTCTTCAGTTTTTTGAATTATACATTTTTAGATTAGTTTCTTATAGAGTCCCTGTCCCTGTGAGAGCATCGTGTCTCATTGTCTGTTGCCCCGTCCCAAATAATTTTGAAAACTTAGTTTAATTCAGATTTATGCCTTGGATGCTAGAGGGCTCATTGGCTCTTGGCCCACTTTTTATGTGCTGTTAGGGGAGTAGTTATTAGGGTACAGTAAAAATGTGGGTTTTTACCACACGTTGATTTACCATTGCAGTTCAACACTGCAGGTTAATCACTCCTGCAGTCTATGAATAATGGTACATGCAATCAGCATTGCAGGCAGCATTATTCACAGTGCCGAAATCATATTCTCATGCCCCAGAGACCCATTCATTGATTTCTGCCCCCCACTACCGAGTTATTTATGGCATCCCCTATCTTCATTTGTCTCCCCAGACCTGACTTTCATAAATTTTGGTGTCTAGTGAGGTTGGATCAGCAGCCTAGTCACTCCTACCCCTGGCCAGCACCAGCTTCAAACTGACATTGGTGACCCTTAGAGCAGTGATCTCAAACTCGTGGCCTGCCAGGTACTATTTTGAGGCCTTCGGTATTATAAAGAATGATTCTTTATGGAAAACCTGTGCCTTAAGTGTCCGGCGGTTGTGTTCTGGAATGTTGCCCACCTCACTGCTGTAACCTCAAGCAAGCACTTTCCTGCATCTGTATGCGATTGTGAGGTGGAGTGGAGAGGACCTATAAATCAAAATGTGGCCCTGCAAAGGGTTTGAGTTTGAGACCGCTGGCTAAGAGGTAGTCTCATGGTACTATCACTAGGGGATCAAGCTGCTATATAATGAATGAGGAGAGAGAGAGCGATGACCACGGGGGCTGGGGTGCAGGAGCAGGGTCAGAATGTTTTCCAGGAGGACTCTTAGGCATGTGAGCTAGAGGAGGGGGGGGGGGTGTCCAAATGCATGTGCCACATGTCTAATGTATGTGACTTGACATGGCTGCGATATCAGCTGCTATCTCTATAGCTAGGCAGTTTAATTTTGCTCTGAACAAAAAATGTCTTTAATTAAATGCTCAGCTATATGAATAGTGACTAAATATCGCCACGATGTCTGTGTTATCATTAGTCAGCAATCAATATATTCATTCAGCGCTGCTGACTATTTGGACAGTGGTACCAAAAATACAGCTTTTTTTAAAATGTTGCGACCGCTGTTTAAAAAAGCATTTGCCTGCCGTAGCTGAATATTGACCCTTAAATTTTCTTTGGCTCCCAGGAGCTCTGATTTCTATGCAACAAGAAATCCGGACAACAAATACATACATGTTAGTTTGCAACCTTTTCGAAGCACAGTAAGTTCAGTGTTATTTTTAGCTACATAATTTCTTGGTGAAGAGTAGTCACTTCACACCTGAAAACTATGGGCAAGATTCTCAAAACTTTAATGCAGTTTCTAAGCAGTTTTCTGGCGGTTTATCCTGCATGCATTTTAGCGGCAGATTATCAAAATGGATTATCTCTGTCTTTAGCGAGGTTTCTAGCAGTCTCCGGCAATGGCATGCAAATGGGCTGTTTTTAACATTAAAACGACCCCTCCGGTGGATTCTTAAAAATCGCCAAGGCATTTTTGAAGAGCAGCATCGGCTTTTGGCAACAAAAAGCAGTGACTGCTCCGGGGGTGCCATTACAGTGCCAGCACTTGTGTTTTTACTGTAGCTAATGAGAGAGAGAGAAAAAAAAGTGTATCTATATATTTTTAGTTGAGGGCAGTAAAATCAGACTTCTGAATTTTTGGGAGAGACAGGCATGTTTCATGTGCACTTGTTAAAAGCCAACATCTCTTCTTGAGCACGTGTATGATATCCTTGTCTTGCGTGTTTCTGGCTGTGGGTCTTGATTAAATTTTACAATAAAAACAAATTACAAGATTTACCTGAATTAAAATAGTTTTTTGAAGAGAAAGGCATGTTTTATGCGCGACTGAAAACAGTCAACGCTTCTCCCCTCCTCTCCCTTCCATTCGTACAATAGTGCATCAGAAGAGTGTTGTTTTTTTTAGGGCGTTTTTCTGCGCATGTACTTGCAAATGTAGGAAATCTTCGCTGCTGTCCGCTGATCTTAATTGAATGCGCAATTTTTTAAGAATGTCTTGGACTTTTAGATTCGGTATCAAAACAGCTGCGCTAACAGACCGTCGCTTTTTAATGCGGGTTTTTGAAAATCCTGCCTAAGAGGGTTAAACCCAGGCCTGGATAGGATTCGTCTGTCTGACCTGGGTAAAAGTCATTCATACAGATTTGAATCATAGGCAGAGGATATCAGTCAAGTATTGTACCACAAACCTAGCAGTTCTAAAGGTTATGTCCACTCGAGATCCCTGTTTTTACTTCCCAGCATCCTAGGCTACTTGTCCTATCTCCAAACACCTTCAATGGATTGACAGGGGAGCAATGTGCTAATGTTAAAAAAAAAGCCTGAAAAATTCTTGATGCTGTTAATCAAGACCTGCACAAACAGAATGTGTCATTTGTCCATTTTTTTTTCTCATTTTCATGCCTAAGCGCTTGTGACCTCTGCGCTATCAGTCCTGGGCACATAAATCTCTCACATTGTTTGCTAAAACTCTCGAGTGAGCCCTATTTGGCTATCGTAAATCTGTCCCTAAAGCCTTCCCTTTCCTTGGCTTCCATGCTTGCCGCTTCCCCTCTTGTCCTGTTTTCCCCCCAAAATGATCAAGGGTAAGTGGTTTGGGGGCTTGCGCTAGAAGTGCACAGAGGGAATTTTCTGGAAAGTTTGCTGAGCTGCACAGAACCTGCAGAGCCTCATTTAATTTGCACAGAGCATTAAAATATATTCTCCTGAGCTGTTCAGAATTAAAAGCAAATCTCTTAGTTAAGAAGTCTAACGGAAGACATTGGGCTAACCTTTGCTTTACAGGGAGAAAGGGATAGTGTATGATAAGGAAAATATTTGTTGATAGTGTGAGAGGCTGCTTTTAAGAAAAAGGAAGTGATAGGGATATGTATAGAGAAAAACCCTTCAGCTCATTCATGGATTTTTTGTTTTGTTCATCCACTTCACAAGATTCTGTTAAAATAATGAAATGTAACAGGTAGAAATGAGTGCTGTACATGTTAATAATACATCTAAAGCTATATGTATTTTGCATGCACTTGATTTTTAAGGTGCACTAACAAATATATTGTATGTTCCTAGAGGATAACTTGTACATGGATTTGTTCATGTGGTTTGAAGGTATTGGAGAGGTGTGTGTAGTCTGAGGGGAAAGGCGGAGTAACTATCACCATAATACAAGGTAAAAGATAGAGGAAGTGTTTATAGTCTGAAAGAAAATACATCTCAGTGGTCGGAGGTCATTTTAAACCCTTTTTTTGCTTGTAAAAAGGTTGATTTACATCTAAAATGACCTCATAGAAAGAAGTACATGTTGTATGTTGCACTGTGCCCTTGAATAGAGACCAGGCTTGCTCAACAGAAACTGTAGATCAAGCCTGGTCTCTATTCAAGGGCACAGTGCAAGAAGCACAACATATGTACATCCCCAGATTTAGAAAAGGGTGCAAAAAAACCCGAACAAAAGACCCCGCATGGATAAACAATGAGGTGAAGAAAGCGATAGGAGACAAGAAAAAATCATTCCAGAAATGGAAAAAGGACCAAACTGGGGAAAACTGGAATGAACACAGGAAACGCCAAAGAGAATGTCATCAAGTGGTTAGGAGAGCGAAAAGAGAATACGAAGAGAGACTGGCCAGTGAGGCAAAAAACTTCAAATCATTCTTCAGATATGTTAAGGGGAAGAAACCGGCAAGGGAGGAAGTAGGACCGTTGGATGATGGAGACAAAAATGGAGTGATAAAGGAGCAAAAAGAGGTAGCCGACAGGTTAAACGAATTCTTCTCATCAGTCTTCACAAGCGAGGACACATCCAGTGTACCGGAACCCGACGTGATCTTCCATGGTGACCAAGAAGAAAAACTGTCAGCAATAGAGGTGAGCCAGGAGGATGTCCTCCAACAGATAGATAGACTGAAAAGCGACAAATCACCAGGCCCAGACGGAATCCACCCTAGGGTACTAAAAGAACTAAGAAATGAGATAGCGGGAATACTCCAACGAGTTTGCAACCTATCCTTGAAAACTGGAGAGATTCCGGAGGACTGGAAGATAGCAAATGTTACACCTATCTTTAAAAAGGGGTCAAGAGGAGACCCGGGAAACTATAGGCCGGTAAGTTTGACATCGGTTCCGGGCAAGATGGTAGAAGCACTGATAAAGGACAGCATCTGTGAGCACATCGAAAAAAATGGGCTGATGAAAGCGAGCCAACATGGCTTCTGCAAGGGAAGATCGTGCCAAACAAACTTACTGCACTTCTTTGATGGGGTAAACAGCCAGTTGGACAAAGGGGAACCTGTAGACATCATTTACCTTGACTTCCAAAAGGCCTTTGACAAGGTACCCCATGAGCGGCTACTTAGGAAGCTGTGGAACCACGGGGTGGAAGGGGACGTACACAGATGGATCAAACACTGGTTGGCAGGCAGGAAACAGAGGGTTGGAGTGAAGGGTCACTACTCGGGCTGGAGGAAAGTCACGAGCGGAATTCCACAGGGGTCTGTGCTTGGACCGCTGCTGTTCAATGTATTTATTAATGACCTGGAAACGGGGACAAAATGCGAAGTTATAAAATTTGCGGACGACACTAAACTCTGTAGAAGGGTTAGAACTACGGAAGAGTGTGAGGACCTACAAAGGGACCTAAACAAACTGGAGGAGTGGGCGAATAAATGGCAGATGAAATTCAATGTAGGGAAATGCAAGGTCATGCATATAGGGAGAAAGAACCCGATGTTCAGCTACCAAATGGGGGGATTAGTATTAGAGGGAAGTAACCTTGAAAGAGATTTGGGCGTACTGGTGGATACAACAATGAAGTCAACGGCGCAATGCGCAGCAGCCGCGAAGAAGGCAAACAGAATGTTGGGTATTATTAAAAATGGTATTACGACCAGAACAAAAGAAGTCATCCTGCCGTTGTACCGGGCAATGGTGCGCCCGCACCTGGAGTACTGTGTTCAGTATTGGTCGCCGTACCTTAAGAAGGATATGGCAATACTTGAGAGGGTCCAGAGGAGAGCGACACGAATGATTAAGGGCATGGAAAACCTTTCATACAATGAAAGATTGGAGAGGCTGGAGCTCTTCTCCCTGGAAAAGCGGAGACTCAGAGGAGACATGATAGAGACCTTACAAGATCATGAAGGGCATAGAGAAAGTAGAGAGAGATAGATTCTTCAAATTTTCAAAGCATAAAAGAACAAGAGGGCACTCGGAAAAATTGGAAGGGGATAGATTCAAAACAAATGCTAGGAAGTTTTTCTTTACTCAGCGGGTGGTGGACACCTGGAATGCGCTTACAGAGGACATAAAAGGGCAGAGTACGGTACTGGGGTTTAAGAAAGGATTGGACAATTTACTGTTGGAAAAGGGGATAAAGGGGTATAGATAGAGGATTACTGCACAGGTCTTGGACCTGTTGGGCCGCCACGTGAGCGGACTGCTGGGCACGATGGACCTCAGGTCTGACCCGGCAGAGGCATTGCTTATGTTCTTATGTTCTTATGAATACTTATGCATGCTTTTAGAGTAGACAGGTCCAATATTCAACCAGTGGTGATCAGCATTTGGCTAACTGTCATTGACATAAAACTCAGAAATTCATCGCCGGCTATGTCCGGGCCACAGGCACTGAATTTCCAGATTTGTGGAGTATGATAATGCATAGCATTGTGGTAAGAGCTCCGATGCTCATAGAATTCCTATGAGCATCTGAACTGTTATCACCGCGGCCGGCCCTAAAAACGCTAGCGAGCTTTGTAAAGGAGGGGGTAAGTGCAATATTCAGCACTTAACTGGCTATGGATTACCACACAGCAATTTTATACAATACCATATATGATTGTATGTTGACCTGCCTAGTTAAGTACTGAATATGAACACTTAACCAGCCAAGTGCCAACTCCGCCCTTGGAATGCCCTCAAAATTGCTGGATTTCAGTTTGGCGCTAACCAGTTATTTTCAGCTGCTCTAACCAGTTAAAGTGCCACTGAAAATTAGTGGTTAACCTCGAACAGGCGATTTAACCAGCTAGGAGCCATTTCTGGCCAGTTAAATGGCTTTGAATAACGACCCAGGAGAGGAGCTTGGGTGAATGTGGGTAAAGTTGTGTTTTGTGCACGTATTATATAACACACCAAATAAATCAGGAGTGAAGTGAAAAATAATCACCAAAAATTCTATAGTAACATCACTAAACTTGTGTTCAGAAATTCAAATCATCAGTGGCTCAGAAACAGTGTATCTTTTAAAGAAAAAAGTTTCAGATGCAGCTTGAATCTTAAACTCCCAGGTGTCTTTATAAATTAGGCTGAAAATAGAACCTTTTTTGCCCTTCACACATAGGCAACTGTGGATCCCAAAGGATTTTCCCAAATTGAAATGCTGTGAGAATAAACAAGTCTTAAGAAGTCATCATGATATTGCCAGGCAAGGAAGAAGGTCAGAGTCTCGGACAGAGTCTTTCCCTGGATCTGATATGAGGGAGTGCTGAAAAGTTCTCAGCCCAACCAACCAGCTTGCAAAATTCTGAGCGTTATTTTGCCACTATAGCTGAAAAGTGTTATTTTATTTTGTTAAGTGCCATTATTTCAGATCATTGATCGTAAGAACATAGGAATTACCTTAAAGGAACAGACTGAAGGTCCATCAAGCCCAGTATCCTGTTTCCAGCAGTGGCCAACCTAGGTCCCAAGAATCTAGCTAGATCCCAAGTAATAAAACAGATTATATACTTCTTATCCTAAGAATAAGCAGTGGATTTCCCCAAGCCATCTCAATAGTGGCCTATGGACTTCCCTTTTAGGAATTTATCCAAATCTTTTTAAAATCCTGCTAAGCTAACTGATTTCACCACATTCTTTGTCAACAAATATCTACGCCATTCTGTTCTTGGGTGGACTGAGAACTTTTTCAGCACCCACTTGTATTCTAATTAAGCTAAAACTTGATTTTATAGACAGTGTCATCTCTATAACAATAAAGCTTGACTCCGTTTACAGTAAATAAAATAGAAAAGAAAAATAGAGGGAAGAAAATTTTACAATTTAGAAAATAGACAAGTTTTGGGGTTTTTAAAAAAACTTTATTTAGTTTTTAATGCCAACAAAAAGTATAATACAATTTACATACAAATAATAATCAAATAAGCACTTATAAACAATCAGAATCTATTCAAAAGATAAAAATTCCCTCCCCCCAGCCATCATTACCATCAGGAATAATATCAAAACAAAAGATATACCCCCCCTTCCGCTCCTACCCCCCTGGACGTGTGGGTACAATACAATGGAAAATAAAGATAAAGGGCAACTATAACAAATCTACAAAAGACATCAATGGACTCTAAAACAATTTGAATATCTTATTAAACATAGAAACATAGAAAATGAAAGCAGAAAAGGGCCTCGGCCCATCGTGTCTGCCCACTCTAATACAAATTGCGGCGGCGTTGTGGGGGGTTTGGGGGGTTGTAACCGCCCTCATTATACTGGAAACTTAACTGTTTCCCTGTTTTTTAGGAAAAAAGTTAAGTTTTCAGTAAAATGTGGGGGGTTACAACCCCCCAAACCCCTCACAACACCCTCACAACGCAGCACGATCTGTAAAAAGTAAAGTGGGGGGGTCCCCCCCCACTCCCCTGTCGAAGCCCTTTAAAACAGTCATTTTCTTCAGCGCGCGCCTCCGCGTTGCGCTCACTTGTCTGCGTGCGCCTTTGTCCCGGCGCGCTTTTGACCTGACACCTAACTTTCAGCTCCTTTGCTTCCATACAACTTTGTATACAGTTCCTCTCCACTTGTGTAACGTTGGGGAGAAATGCGTGTTTGGTTCGGGAGGGGAAAAGTCTGTGTGTATTTAGCGTGAGGGGAGTACATGTTTGTGTATTCTAGTCAAAAGATGTCATGCTAGCGACTACTGGAAGAAAACCAGATGAGGTACAAAATAAAAGATCTTTCTGTTTCTCTGCATTTCCCCCCTCCTTTTCCTTTTCATTCCGAGGGGACAAAACCAGGCCTCCTTTTCCTCTGAATGCTTTCTTTTTGGAGGCCTTTACACGGCTGACATAGGGAACAGACATAAACAGAGCTGTCCAGTGATTTGTTACCTAGTTAACTCTGCTTCGCTCGTCGTGCCTTAAGTGAACCATCACAGCTCGAAGGATACAGGATATGCCAATTAGAACTGAAATACTGTGAAAGTAAATGGAGATTTTTTTTTTTTTTCTCCCCTAGCTAGGCTTATCCATGGGTAGTTTCGAACAGCTGCTGGCAGCAAACAGGAGGCCCGTCTGTGTCTCTTTGAACTGTGCCCATCTATCTATTCAGGATGAAGAGCAATAGGCCGCCCTGCTCTCCTTCTAACCCCCACCCCTTCTGCCCCCATACTCTTTTACGCTCCGGTCTCACAGACTCCCAGTTCACGGATGCAGATTTTCAGTCCCCAGTGATCTTCCAGCAATCCAAACCTTTTTTTCTCATTTGTCTTGCTCAGTTTCCCATGAAAATGGCTCTGTTAACCTGGCGGGGGAGTTGGGGGGGGGGGAGAAGAAAGAGATTGCAGTATCCTCTTAAGCTCTGGGAATAGACACATTCCCAATGACAGTGAGCCCAGATTAGTCCGAAAAAGTCCTCTCAGATTCATCCTAGCAGTAATAATTTTATCACAGAGAGCAGGATAGAAACTGCCTGCTCTGCATATTATGACACTCAACGGCCAGGAGAAAGAGGCGGTCTTCATAGTTGTTTTGGGGAGTATTGTGGCCTCATGACAACACTTGAAAACATTCAAAGATTTTAACATGCCTTGCTTAAGCAACACTCCCCCCCCCATAAAAAAATAAAGAAAAATCAATGACTAAGTTGAGATTTATTTTTTTTTTCTTTACCTGAACAGCAGTGGAACTCATTCACTCTGTCCTCTTCAAGGGATGTAGCTTGCTAGCAGCATTATTCCTTTGATGTCTGGGTAGTGACAGCAAAGTGGAAGAAGTCGCACGCTACTGCCCGAGTGTAAGTTCAAAGAAGGTTATTGATGAAAGTGTGAGCAGGGTGCTTAAGAGTTATTCTGTAAGAGTGCAGGGAGGAATTTTATAAAGGGCCCTCGGAAAAGGGTGCCAGAAAAATATGTGCTAAGTGCTTTTCTTTAAAGCACACTAAATCCAGGGCCCCTGCCAGAAGGCACCCGGAATTGTGCGGACATCACGTGCATGCGCGGAGGCCCATCTGGCTGCGACCCGCTTCGCTGGAGGGATCTGGGATGTGCGGGGAGAGGAGGAGAGACGCCAGCCAGGAGGAGAGTCATCTGCACTGGCTGACTTCCTACAGGACGTGCCTCTCGCCGCGAGATATCTCGTTCCTCAGATAAGTCACTCTTAACGTTACCCTTCTCCTCCTCTGCCAATTCAAGACTTCGTTCCTTTCATCTAGCTCAGAGATGTCCAACCTGCAGCTCCATGAAGTATTGTGTGCGGCCCCGGTTAAGGGCGATGCAGAGTTTTCCTCTGCTGCCCCCGGGTGTTTACCGTCTTGCCGGCTCCCTCCTCTGTCTTGCTGCAGCATTTGCGCGGCCCCAGAAAAATTTTTTCAGCCAATGCAGCCCAGGGAAGCCAAAAGATTGGACACCCCTGATCTAGCTGCTCCCTTTGCCTGGAATAAATTACCCAAGTTTGTCCGTCAGGCCCCTCCCCTTCCCTTGTTTAAAAGCAGAATGAAAACCCACCTTTTTGATATAGCTTTCAATCTTTAACCCTATTCCTCTGCCCTACAACCCAGCCAGCTGATTAACCGTTCCCCTTAACTGTGTCCATGACATCTTGTTTATCTGTCTTGCTTGTTTAGATTGCAAGCTCTTTCGAGCAGGGACTGTTTTCTTACTCTTTGTGACTCTGTACAGTGCTGCATGCGTCTGGTAGCGCTATAGAAATAAATAGAGCAAGCTTTAAATCAAACATTGCTGTCAAATAAATTCTAAAAGGCAATTATCAACTGAAATATACCTTAGCATAAGAAAGCATTGGCCAATAATTGAGTTTTCAGCATTTTTTTAAAATTCATCCTCCCCATACAAAACCACAGGATACCAGGCAAGGCATTACATAGTTCCACGCCAGCCGCAGACATCATTGATACTCCTATCCTAGCATGCATAGTCGACATTCTACCCTCCAAACTTAATTTCATCCCATTTATCTCTCTAAGCTCTCTTCTCAGTTTATAAGAACATAAGCAGTGCCTCTACTGGGTCAGACCAGAGGTCCATCATGCCCAGCAGTCCGCTCACGCAGCGGCCCATCCGGTCCAGGACCTGTATAGTAACCCTCTATCTATACCCTTCTATCCCTTTTTCCTTCAGGAAATCATCTAATCCCCTCTTGAACCCCGATACCGATAGATCTCAAAGAATTCTCAGTTCATAATTTTTAGGTACGCCCCTGACCTGCCCAAGCCCCTCCCATCGGCACACCCCCTAGCAGTTGTGTGCTAAAAAAAGTAGGTGCTAATTTTACAGAATAGTGACGAAGGGCCAGTTATTGATTTGGAATCAATTAGCAACTAATTTAGCAATAAAGTCATGCACATAGCTGACATTATTCAGTAACCTGCACAATTTTTTATGCTAAGCACCAAAATGAGCATGCAAGATTATAGAACTACAGAGTAAATGCGGTAGATTTAATATTTATTGATTGATTCAATTTTCTGTATCATTATGTGTTAAGAAGTTCTAACGTGGGGACAATTTTGTTTTTATTAAAATAAACATGTAAAATGAACCAAAAGTATCTAAGAATTGGGGGGGGGGGAGGTTTTGAAAACGACTTAAAAATTAACCAGAATTTAGTTTTCCATGCACATCTCTGGGTTTTACAAAGTTAAACACATTTACCTGCTTAAAATATGAAAATTGTCATTTCTGTAACTGGACTGTGCTTTATTTTATCCTGATTTTCTTCTTATCTGGATACACAGTGTCTTCTGACTGTTGCCAGGTTTCATTGTCAAAGGGCACAGGGTAAGGTTTGTGGATGAGTGGGAAGAAGGTAGAGGTGGGGGCGTAGGGGATAGGACGAGTCAAGCCTGATAGGAGGCTGAAAATGGGAGGGTTTAGACTTTAGACGCATGATGGAATCGAGGCACAGACAACCTGGTGTGTCTGGGGAAGACTTACAGAGATGGATACTACTCAGATGCTTGGAACGAGGGATTTGAAGTGCACACAGATGGCCCTAATCAGAAGCGGTTTCTGGGAGCTGGGGAGAGGGAAGAGAAAGCTGTGCATTTAATTAGCTCCAGAATTGAACGCCAAGTTCAGTGCTGCCTCTCTGCTCCTTCAGCCTGGGATTGTGGAGGGAACGCTTCCAAATTGGGGATGATATGAGGCTGGAGACAGCCTTGGGAAAAGGAGATTTCAGAAGTGCAGGGGCTGGTGAAACATACCTTCCTGGGGATTCATCATCCTGTTTGAAAATGTCAAAATACAGCTGCTTTTCACATCTGCAGTTTTCCCATAAAGGGCTCTGTGTGCACCCATAGAATGCACTTGGTTGGATGAGAACCACAAGCAAAATTAGAAATGAACAGAACAGTAAACCCCAGCAAATGCTATTTCGAGTGCCCTTTCAGGTTTTGCTCTGTGTTTTGTTTGTTTTAAGGGTAATCACAGTTGAAGACAAAGCTGGAAGTGACTACATGCCTGCAACACCCATTTCCATGAATTTGTATTCAGCCGGCGGTGTTTCAGTCCCCGTCAAGGGAGGGGGGGGAGGAGGGGGAAAAGCTTTCTAAAGAGTTTTAAGTACATAACCAGCTTTAGAGTTCAGTGAACAGCTCAGCAAGCAGCATGTCAAACAGCTCCAAGAAGTAATCACAGCACAGATGTAAAAGTTTGGGCGCATTTTGCTTTTGCAAAGATGCAAGCAGAAACCCCAGTCAGAGATGGAAATTATTACCATAAGCAGAGAAAGGTGTTTTTGAGACTGAGAAGTATCTCAAGTGTTTGGTTTTTTTTTTTTTTTTTTTTGGGGGGGGGTTACTGACGTGGTAATAGAAATGCTTCAGTTGGTACCTAGAAAGGGAATAACTTGAGCTCCCTGGTTCGTATTTGGCTGTGCTCAGTGTAACAGTGCATCACTGCTCTGCTCTTCGCCTGCACGCTTGTATTCCATTTAAAAGATACCCTGTTGCCATGGGCAAAATGATGCTAGGCTGCATAGAGAGGGTGATAATCAACAGAAGAAGGGAGGTGCTGATGCCCCTATACAAGTTATAGGTGAAGCTCCACTTGGAATATTGTGTTCTCTTTTGGAGGTTATATCTTGCTAAGGATGTAAAAAAAAACAAACAAACTTGAAAAGCAATAAAAATTGTATAGGGTTTGCACTAGAGAATGACACGGTGACAAAATTCATCACCGTCCCCGCGGATAACCGCAGGAAACCATCTTCATGTCATTCTTTAAGGAGAGAGGGAAGAATCAGAGTATGAATGGCCACAACCACTGACCCGCAAGCTTTGCTTTGAAGAATGCTGGTGTAGAAGGATTGAAGTTGAGATAGACACTACAGAATGGCAGTCTCTGGTATCCAGAACAGATATTGTGATGTCATAATGCCTCATTCCACCAGTGCCTAAGAGCCAATCACATCAGTGATGTCACAATGGCTTCATTATCCTTGGCTCACATAAGAATCAGAGTATGAATGGCCACAATCACTGACCCGCAAGCTTTGCTTTGAAGAATGCTGGTGTAGAAGGACTGAGGTTGAAATAGACACTAGAAAATGACATGGGATTATTTCCCGTGGTTATCCGCGGGGACGGGAACGGTGATTAATTTTGTCACCGTGTCATTCTCTAGTTTGCACCATAAGACATACGAGAAGAAATTTGTTAACTTAAAGATGTTTAAGCTAACAGAGATTTGGAATGCTATTCCACTTATAATAAGAGACTTAAATTCATTTCAATCATTTTGTAGAACAGTATTATTCTCTTAGGCCCTCTTTTACTAAGGTGCGCTAACCGATTAGCGCACGCTAAACGCTAACGCGTGCATGTTAGTCTATGGACGCGTTAGCGTTTAGTGTGTGCTAATTCGATTAGCGCACCTTAGTAAAAGAGGAGGTTAGTATCTGTCATCTCGTTCCTCTTAATTTTTCTTATTGTTTATCCTAGATCCTTTGGTTTATCTTTCCTTTTTTTTTACTTATTCATCAATATTATTTGTTGTTATTATTAGCTTACGATTGCTAACCGAGTCGAGCTCCATGTAGTTGAGGCCTGCATTCACACCATCCCCCATACGTCAATTCAATCATCCTGTCTAACATTATATAATTACAATTCAACAAAGGTAGTGGCAAAACTTGGCTGCAGCTTTCTTAATAAATAACCTTTTTAGACAAGGCGTTTATAAATCAACATTTCCACTTAACCTAAGTATTCATACCACCCTAGTCAATCATCCCAAACTTGAAATCAACATTCCCCACTCAGCCTGTGGTGTCACCAGACTGAAGTATATCTTTTGCCAAATCATGCAGTACTTCAATCCATTCACCCACATTGCGATGTTGACTGTGAAGTAACATTTGAGGGTTAACAATCCTTCTCAGAAGTCCATCATGCAAAATGAGTTGAAAGTGTCAAACAATTCCCTTATTATTCTCTGCCACTTCCTAACTGCAAACTACTACTTATTCCCAAAACACTCAATTGTGGAATGACCTTCCACTTCCTTTAAGGAGTTCCGGCTCACTTCAACCTTTTCGCAAATCCTTAAAAACTACTTTATTTGCTAAACACTTTGAAAATTAACTTTACCATCATTAGTTCCTCCGGCGCAGCTTGACAGGCCCGTTACATCATGTCCCGCCCGAACGCGAAGGGAGTCAGAGGAGTGGCGGTGGAAGCAGCTGAGGCCTGGATGTGCTGCCCAGCGCTGACAATGGGAAAAGGGAGGGAGGAGAGCAGGAGGCTGGAACCAGCCGCCACTGCTGTTATTGCCGTAGCCACTTGCTCTCTTCAGGGCTGTGCCGCCATGCCAGGAATCTCAGCAGCTTCCGATTCCGATGGCTGCTGCTCTCGCCCAGCCCGTGGGGAAGCTGCTGCTCATGTGGGAAGCAGGGCTCGCGGTCTCCAGCTGCCTCTCCAGTGGCAGAGCGGTGCGCAAGGCTGCCTGCCTGGTCGGCTGATGTGGCTGCCTCCACTTTCTTTCTGTAGCGGCAGAGCGGCACACAAGGCTGCATGCTTGGTCCCGCACCACATCCCGTGAGAACGGAAGCAGCGCAGGACTAGGCAAGCAGCCTTGTGCGCCGTTCTGCTGCTAGAGAGGCAGTCAAAAATTAAAATAAGGTAACCGGGGGGGGGGGGGGGGGGGTAATTCGCTCCATAAGACGCACCCTTATTTCCACCTATTTTTTTTGGGGAAAAGGGTGCATCCTATGGAGCGAAAAATACAGTAAAACTTAATTATATAGACCAGGTCTTCAGCCAAAAGGTTTTCGACTCGGTTTACAATAATGTAAGTATAGTACATAAATATAAAAAAAGAATGTAATCTAGAATGGCTTAGTTTCCAAAATGTTTAGTAAATAAGAAAGTTTTCAGAGCTTTCTGAAATAAAACAAAGGGGCCTAGACTTCTAAGTGAAAGCGATAACTCATTCCAGAGCTCAGTTAGTTTGAAAATGAAAGAGTGGCTGAATCTATGTCTAAACTCGGCTCCTAATTACGCCTAGTGTCCATGTAGGTACTTTGGGATAGATGCCTACTGCAAGGTGGTAGGTGCCTACAAGCTAATTCAAAATTGTTTCTTAATCGTTTTTTAATGGTGCTTTCAATTATCAGCATCAATTAGGCCAATTAAAAAAATTGTTAAGGCGCCTAGATAAGTAGACGCTCCAGCCTAGGTGTCTGTCCTAGGTGACAATTTCCTCAGCACGTAATGCAAGGGGGGGGGTTCACAGGGGAAGGGGGTCTGGCTTTGACCAACATTTATGCATATAACTTACATTACGCATTTAAAGCGTGCACATCTATACCTTCTATTGATATAAGTGGTTGAGCTTAAATGTAGGTGCTTTGATTACTTTGTATCATTTTTATAATGCTATTAGACGTTGCACACAAAGGCCCTAATTCTATAAATGATACCTAAGTCATAGGCGCCAAGGAATTCAGTGCATAGCGCCTTTCAGTCTTCAGTTAGGTGCCATTTATAGAATCGTGCCTAGCGGTGCCTAAAGTGGCCTTTGGTGCCCCCTATTTATCTCAGGGTTTTCTTAGCCTAAATACCAGTGCCTAAGTCCATATGCCTACAGGCAAACACACCCAAGATCCACCCATCATTTATGCCAGCTTTCTGGCGGGCACCTTGGTGCTAGGCACCTACCAACCAATTAATTTTAATTGAAGTAAGTCTAATTGCTTGTTGTTAGGTGCCATCGACTCGTGTTTGAGTCCTAGCGACTAGCGATGAACATCATGTTTTGGGACAGAATACAGAAGTAGATTGCCAAGCCTGTGTAGTATAAATTCGACGTTGTCACCGTTGTTGCATCAAACGCAGTCCTCCACCTCCAACACTGCCCATGTGCTGCTGCTGCCCAAATGGAGGGTACATCGTTACTCTGACATCTCCGCTGAAATCTCTCCGCCTTGGGAGGCCCTGCTGGTGCCAATTTTTTAATAAGTTAGGCACCTAGATCGGCTAGGTGTGCCAATCTAGTTGCCTAACTTTAGGCATCTTTTATAGAATCGGGGCCCAAACACATAAGAGACAGTCCAAGTTCAACAGAGTTTACAATCTTTGATTGCAATTTGCACTAATATTCTGGACAGATTCAGAACCAACGCTAGGAAGTTCTTCTTCACCCAACGGGTGGTGGACACCTGGAACGCGCTTCCAGAGGGAGTGATAGGACAGGGTACGGTATTGGAGTTCAAGAAGGGATTGGACAATTTTCTGAAGGAAAAGGGGATAGAAGGGTATAGATCAGGGGTCTCAAAGTCCCTCCTTGAGGGCCGCAATCCAGTCGGGTTTTCAGGATTTCCCCAATGAATCTGCATGAGATCTATGTGCTTGCACTGCTTTCAATGCATATTCATTGGGGAAATCCTGAAAACCCGACTGGATTGCGGCCCTCAAGGAGGGACTTTGAGATCCCTGGTATAGATAGAGGGCTACTATACAGGTCCTGGACCTGATGGGCCGCCGCATGAGCGGACTGCTGGGCATGATGGACCTCAGGTCTGACCCAGCAGAGGCACGGCTTATGTTCTTAGCACCCAGTTACCGTTACGGAATTAGCGCTCAGTGCGCTGCATTTAGGCACTTAAATTGTGCCGCTCAGTTACAGAATTGTCCCCATTTGTGGCCTGGTAGTTGAGGGTAAAAATCTGAAACCTCTGCGTACCAAGTCATGAGTGAGTTTTTCTAACTTCTGTATAATTCAGCTCTCTTTCAATGCAAGCAAATTAATTGGTGTACTCCAAGCTTGGGCCAGGCGGGCAATGAAGCGGGATGGGCAGCTCAGTCTCAATAAGAGGATTGAGAGAACCTTATCAAAGCTTCCATTAACCCCCCGCTGCTGGCCTCATACAGGATATTTTTCAGAAGGCTGAAGCACAAAGGCCTCGCTGCACAACTGATTTTGCCAGCACCCTGAAAGGGTTTCAGCCCTCGCAGTTCCTAATTAAAGTGCCAGGCAACACAGCACAAATAAACAGAAACTTGCTTCTGCCCTTATCCTGCCGGTGTTAGAGATTTGTTATCGGACAGTCTGTCAAGCCTGTGATGAGGTACCATTTCCCCCTCCTCCTCGTATATAGCCCTTCTCTCCCACTGTTCTTCTGAGATGCGGCTATTAATTTGTAGCCACTGTGGAAGGAGGTGTGAATGATCTCATTTCTGTGCACCCAAGATATCTCCAGTGATTCTTTTCAACTCCAGGCGTTGTTGCACGGCAAGTGATAAATTGAGTCGTATCAGTTGGTGAGGCTCTGTAATTAAAGGGATGCAATTCCCTGACACATTTCAGGATAGGGCTGCTTATGAAAGCTCTGGCTTCCATTCCGGGATGTCAGTTCAGATTTATCCCACTCTTGAAGAATAAACAAGTGTGCACTTTTTCCCGCTTGAATTTAATGACTGCAAAAAAAAAGTGCGAAATTGATAGCCCCAAAAACTCAAGTCCCCGCTTTATCACAAAGAGATTCAGTTTCAAGGATGGACAGCCTGAAATGTTTCATATCATGTTGTTTCTGGTGTCACTTCTGGGAATGTTCGTTTTAATCCTTTAAGTTTGGGAATAAAGTTATTCAGCCCAATATTCAGGGCTACAAGTTTTTAACCAGCCAAGAACCGCACTGGTCGATTAAGTAGCACTTAACTAGCTAAGCGCTAATAATCAGCACAAATGGGAGTGTGTGGTGTAGCGGTTAGAGCTACAGCCTCAGGCTGTGGGTTCAAATCCCTCACTGCTCCTTGTGACTCTGGGCAAGTCACTTAATCCCCTCATTGTCCCAGTTACACTAGGTAGAGATTGAGCCCACTGGAACAGATAGGGAAATATGATAAATACCTGAATGTAGTGGTATATAAAAAATAAAATTAATAAATAAGATGGCCGCTGAATATTAGCACTTAGCGGCTAGTGGATAGCCAGCTATCTGTGAAATTTAAAGCGCTAGCTTTCTATGTTTTGTGGCCAGATCAGGCCACTTATATAGCTGATCTACAGTATATTTTGGCCAGGACTGAATATTGACTTGGCCGGCTATGTTTGTGATAAGAAGTATTGCCACTGCTGGATCAGACCAGTGGTCCATCGTGCCCAGCAGTCCGCTCCCGCTGCGGCCCTTAGGTCAAAGACTAGTGCTCTAACTGAGTCTAGCCTCACCTGCGTACGTTCTGGTTCAGCAGGAACTTGTCTAACTTTATCTTAAATCCCTGGAGAGTGTTTTCCCCTATAACAGCCTCCGGAAGAGCGTTCCAGATTTCTACCGCTCTCTGGGTTAATCAATTAAATAAATAATTACATTTTTAGATTTTTTTTTTAATAGGTGGAAATAAGGCAATATGTTTTCTATGAGACTAGTCCCCTCTTTTACAAAGGCGCGCTAAGAATTTTAGCGCGCGCTACACGCTAACACGTCCATAGACTTATAATGGGTGCGTTAGCGTTTAGTTCGCACGTATATTTAGTGTGCGCTAAAATGCATAGCGCACCTTAGTAAAAGGAGCCCTAAATACATTCCCCCCCCCCCCTTTACAAAGCAGTGTGTCAATGGCACTAAAGCCCATTAATTCCCATTGGGTTTTGGTACGATGGCCAAAAATAAACCAGATAATTAATGCTGGCTATCGGAAGTAGCCCAGCAGTGAGATTCCAGGCTCAGCGCTGACTACGGGAGTCAGCCCGGCTAACTCCCACGGTCTGAAAATCAGGGCCTCTGAGTGCACACACTTTTTGAAAAAGAATGCGTTATATGCACTTTTCTCCCAAATAGTGCATGCATGGTTCAAATAGTGCCCAGCGCGCAGTGGTTCAGATGGGTCCACTGTCAGCACAAGAGTGCACAACACTGTTATTAGCAGACAGAAAACACAACATGAGGTCATTTTTGGTGCTCACTTTCTTTCGTTAACGACATGCAGTGACCTCGTTGACATTTCCCTATTGTTGCCAAATGACAGCCCATCCCTGTTCAATATGGACTGTTATATGGGTACATAAGCTTTCTTTCCACATTGTGCTGCCACTCTTTCTCTGTACCACAAGAGCCAGTTTGAATAGTGAGTTGTTGTTTTGTTTTTTTAATGTCATGGACTGAACCTACCCTCTCAAGACATATAAAAATTCTAGGAATGACTCTGGACCACTACCTTATCCTTGAAGCTCACACCGACTCCCTGGTCAGAAAAGGCTTCTCAACATTATGGAAACTAAGAACCATCAGAAAGTACTTCGATGCTATCTCATTCCGCTTACTGGTCCAATCCTCCATTATGAGCTTACTCGACTAGTGCAACATCATTTATTTGGGGTCTTTCAAAAAAAACCATTCAAAGACTCCGAATCATCCAAAACTCGGCAATCCGACTGATCTTTGGGTTAAAAAAATGGGAACACATAAGCCCCTACTACCAAAAACTCCACTGGCTGCATCTTGAAGCTAGAGTGCTATTCAAATTTGCCTGTCTCTGTTTCAAATCCATTCTTGGTTCGGCCCCCATGTACTTCGTTCCCCATTTTAACTTAGATTGTTCATCCAGACCCACACACAGAGTCCATCTGTTTAACCATCCAACACTAAAGACCTGCCATTACAAAAAATTCCTGAACAAAACACTTGCTTTCCAAGCTGGTCAACTGAACGATTGGCTGAGTAATATTATCATGCACTCCTCATCCTTCCTAAATTTCAGAAAATTAGTAAAAACAAACTTGTTTAACCGATTTGTAACCTAAGACCTCATAAGCCTTATCTCTCCAACACAAACCAAATTGTTCCCCAATTTCTCTTTACCTCCTGCATCCTGCCCACCTGTATGTTGATGACTTCACATTGTACCTATTTTCGCTGATTGTCCAGCTCTTCTTTATTGTAAACCGCCTCGAACTACTATGGCTTTGGCGGTATATAAGAATACAATTATTATTATTATATAAGACTAATGTCCATAAATGTCATCCAAATTGGGTGCCATTTACAGACTAGAATTTAGGCCTGTATTCTCTAAATGGTGCCTAGTGGCACCTATATTGTAGGCACTGCTCAGCATGGTTGTCAGTCAGCTGCCAGGCGCCATTTAGTGAATCAAGCCTAACATTGCCTAAGCAGACTTAGGTGTCACCAGGTGTCCTGGACATAGGTGCCGCTTCATTAGACCGTCTTTTTCGCTCACCTAATTTTGCAGTGCCCAGTCGAATGCCTAACAATGGCCAACTCCACCACACCTATTCTCCACTCCTAACCATGCCTATTTTTTGAGATTGGTATCATTATGCACCCTGTGTTCACTGACCCCGTCACACCACCACAAGGTTCAGAATAAAAACGTACATACCTGCCTCCGGAACATCAGCAATTGGCATAGGAAAACCTAGTAGAGCTGCACAGAGGTGGATTAAGTAGTTAGGGGGGGGAGCTAGTGAACCATAGAGAGGAGGACCCAGGCCCATAAGCCACTCTAACTACTACATTCATGGTGGAACATGTGAGCCCACCAAAACCCTACTCTACTGCCATATAGGTGGCACCTGCAGCCATAAGGGGTTGTAGACAGGTAGGTATAGTGAGTTTGGGGGTGTTTTGGGAGGCTCACCATGACCTATAAGGGAATTCTGGTGAGATGTTTATCTGGCACCCTTTATGTGAAGTTCACAGCAGTAAGTTCACACCTGTAAGGTGCTCCACTGCTCTCTTGCCATGTCTAGGTGGCCTGTCCATCACAATGCTGGCCCCTCCCATGTCCAAAAGGTCTTGTTCTGGGCGTTTGGAACTTGGACAAATTTTTGGTTGAGAAAATGGTATAAAGATAGACGTAGTAGCAGTCTGGACGATTAAACACATGAACGTACAGATAGATGATTTTCGGGAAAAAAATATTTGGACGTACTTTTCGAGAATGGACATTTTGCCGCTGCTGACTTTGGGCGACTAGCGCCCTACGTCCAATTCAGACTTAGACGTTTCTTTTGATTATGCCCCTCCACGGCCCTTAGTGCCGGGATCCTCACCCAATTTTAGGCACGAGGATGTACTCCAACTGAAGCCTAGTGTAAACCCTCATGCCTAAATTAGGTGCAAAACTGCTTTATTCTCTAAGCACTGCACACAAATTCTAAGAATGCCTCTGATCTGCCTATGCCTCTCCAATGGCCTCAACCCTTTTTGGGATCCATTCATAAAAATGTATATGCACATCTTTATAGAATACTGACTAGAAAAATGCAATTATCAATAATTGATTGTGCACAATTATTAGCACTAATTTGCTCATTAATCAATTAAATTATACACGCTAGGTAGGAAATATGGGCTTTGCTTATTTCTGAGAGGATCTACCTGTACTCAGAATTCCACTTAACTCTTTTGTTAATGGTGGACTTACCTTATCAGTTAGCAAATTTACAGTGTTCACTTTGTAGGTTGCCTTGTCCTTCAGTTAACTCCTTGTGGCCAGTTTTAGTTTCTCAATTGTAATGGCTAGATTCTTGCTTTTATTTGATCTTTATTTACACTTTGGAAATGTACAATTATCTCCTGATCTTCTTTTGTGGCCTTTCAGTTGTATAGCATTTTGTGGTATTTTCTGAATGCCTCACAGATGGCCCTGTTGGCTTTCTGCAAACCTTCCTCTGTTTTGATTTCATGCACACACCTGTCATTTGATTTCCTTTTAAGCCATAACATCAGCAGTCTGTTAGCTTTGCCCCTGCACTCTGCGTAACTCCTTTTTGATAATCTCATGAGGCGTTCTGTTTTTATCCTTTTTTTATGTTATTATTTGGATTTTAATCCTTTGTATGCTTTTACATGTTTTTTTCCTTCTCCTATTGGCTTGGGTTTGCCTGCAGCTCAGAGAGCTTTCGGTTGGTGAGCTATGGTTTCTTTTCTTTTTTTGTTTTTTTCCTATTTGGAGGTAGCTTTTGTTAATATCTTTCTCAAAGACCTTCATTGTCTCCTACATTAGTTCAGGGGAGATTTTCTCATTGTCTTTGGAATTTATGATGAGCTGCTAAGGAATCTAAATTCTTACATTTATTTATTTTTTACTGATACATGTGCAATGCAAAAACAAGTAAACCTTGCACTTGAAAATAGATCCACTCAAATCTCAAAAAGTCAAAGAAAATCCAAAGAAAACTGCAATAAGCAAAGTCGGTTCCTTAACATGTAGCTGAAGAATCTGTAACTGTAACTCATGACTGTGACTTCCTCAAGAAAATAAGTCAAGAAACTCATAGAAATTATTCTGCAAAGGGGGGAAAAGAGGGTTATAAGAAAATGAAAGTTTATTTCTAATTTTGCAGACATTCTGACTTTTGCACAAAAATATGTAAATCAAAAAGGTTTTACTAATTATATTTTCAGTCGGCGTCTCTCCGCCGTTGCGAGCAGAGCAGTGGAATTTTTCTTCAAAGATTTTTTCAAGCTCTTGAGAGACTAACATCCAGCATCTAAGACTGGTGTCTTTTGAATCTGTTCCGTTTGGCTTCCTGAAGAAATAATGAAACGTGGCACGTCGAGGCCAAAAATCTTTATTTGAAAGATACGTTTTTTCATTTTCAAATTCATTGCATAATAGTATTCATCTGTCTAATTGGAAGACTTGCAATGATTGGGTGGTGAGGTTTTTTGTGGAACTTAGTCCCCTTTTTCCTCCATGTCTCTGAGCACTGCCTTTCCACATAAAAAATACATAGTATAATTAGTAAGAACTTTTTGATTTACATATTTTTGTGTAAATGTGTTGTGTATTGTTTTCCTTCTGATTTTTTTCACGCTTCCAATTGATAGGATTACATATTTTCCTCCATTTTTTGTTTTCGACATTCTGACTTTAACAGATTTCATTGAGTGATCATTTGAGAAGGAAGAGGACTCCTGTTCCATTGTAATAGCCACCTTCATTCTTGAGGCTGACCGGAACTGTACTTATTATTGTGATGTTTTCTCCAGATTTCTGTCCTCATGTAGGAGTGATTTTGGGGCCTCTTTGTATTGTTCTCATTACATGGCCTGGAATAGAGGGCATGTCAACTCTGCTTCCTGCATACAGGCAGGTAAATGAGATTAATAGAAGCCAGTCTAATCTGAAATAGGCATTCTATCTATTCAGATAAAAGGGTGGAGGGGCATAATCAAAAGGGACGTCTAAGTCCGTTTACGTCCATTTTGCAAGTCGTCCAAAGTAAAAAAGTGCCTAAGTGACATTTTCGAAAGAGACATCCAACTTCTTTTGACTTTTGAAAATCGTCCAAATTATACGTCCTGCAGATCTGATCTAAAATGTCTATTTTTATTGTCCATTTTCGTACAAATGTCCGTCCAAGTCAAAAACGTCTAGAACGTGGGAAGGGTCTGCAAAGTGATTGACAGAACACCCAGACAGGGCACCTAAATAGTGGGGTACCTTACAGGGCACTGCTGTGAACTTCACAAACAGGGTGCCATGGCTTCTCCTCACTACAGCTCCCTTATAGGTCATGGTGAGCCCCTCAAACCACCTTCAGAATCCCCTAGACCCACTTATCTACCACCCCTATAGCCCTTATGGCTGCAGGAGCTACTTATATGCCAGTACAAAAGGGTTTGGGGGGTGTATAGGGGAGTGCACATGTTTCAGTAACAAAACAGTGATTACAGGAGCTTATGGGCATGGGTCCATCTCGCTATGGGTCCCAAACCCACCCCCAAGATGACTTAAGCTGCCTCTGGGCTGGACGACTAGGCTTTCCTATGCTAGGCAGCCAGGTGATGATGGTCTGGAGGCTGAAATTTCAAGTTATGATGAAAATTTTTATTGGGGTGGGGGGTGTTAGTGATCACTGAGGTAGTGTGTGTGGGTCTATGTTATGTGTTTTCAGTGATTATCTGGTGAGTTTAGGTGGGTTTTAGTGACTTAGAACATGTTTTAGATGGTCTAAGTCAAAATGTCCAACTTTCCTCTAGGCTCTGTTGTTTAACTTTCGGTTATACATGCTGTACGACTAAGTCTAAGCCGGCCCACGTCCCGCCCAACTCCCGCTCTCGACACGCCTCCCGAAACACCCCGTTTAGCTTTGGACGTTGAGCGACTCTATGAAGGCCTAAGTCGTTTAGAAATACGTCCAAAACCCGGTTTGATTATCGGCACTTGGACGTTTTAGAGAAATGTTCGTCCAAGTGCCGATTTAAGCCAGTTTTTGGATGTTTTTCTCTTTCGATTATGAGACCCATAATGTCTTATTTTAGAGGGCTGCTTATATCTTTAGACATCTACCAAATGAAATGTCCACATACTCTTCTTTAGGTCTCTGCCTTCACTCCTTATCATTAGCGCAACATTGTCCGAATTATCCATTGGGTGTAATATACAACTCCTGTCCACCTTATTTCCTTTATTAATAAGAACCCTTTACGCTCTTTTTTTTTCTTCTAACTATCTTCTATAGAATTTCCCTTTAGGGCCATTAGTGGCCTAGAAATGTAAGTGTGACTTGGAGTTTTCTGTCTTGCCCATTACCTAAACCCCACATTTCTCTTCACTGTTCTCTGTTTTAAGTAAAATGAAGACTAGAGGATCAGACATTTGTTTAGTAAGGAAACATTTAGTCTTTGATTAGTGCAATTCACCTTGGTTTCTTACCTTCACATGATTGAGGAAGCTGATAAAAAAAAGTACCCTATTCTCATACCCATCACTATGGTAATTTCTAATTCATGAGGTCAGAGAATTTGTTTGGCATGCAATGAATGAGGACATAGATTTTACTCCCACATACAATATTTAGGATGAATTTGTTTAGTGGTTGCATTTTCCCTCAGCTTCTTGTACAAAGCACATAATCTATACTCTAAGAAATGAAAGCTTTCTTAGCTAAGGCAGTAATGGACCAGGTTCCCCCGAGTCCTGCTGTCACCTGTTTTCAAATGGATTTCTTTGGTAATGGCTATAAAGACAGTACTGAAATAAGGTCTACTCTCATTTGAGACTTGTACCTTTCTATATTCTAAATAACCTACTGAGCAAAGAACTGAACTGGAGAAAATATTCTTCTATGGATGCGAAGCGTTGCCAAAGTTCTAGCAAGTTCTGTGGCAAGCAATCAAAAGAGAAATGCTGCCTGAACTGCATACATGCAGCTCCAAGGAGAGAGGCTGTGGGAAAACAATAACTTAGGAAGATTGTGTAACCTGGATCTCCTCCTTTGGCTACATTAGGGATGGTAAACTCTAGCTGCAAACAGGAATGGCCATGCGAAGATAATTAACCTATTCTTGGATAAAATGTAAGCTGATGTATTATAGCAGTGTTCCACCAACCCTGTCCTGGAGGACCACCAGCCAGTCAAGTTTTTGAGATAGCCCTAATGAATAGGCATGAGAGATATTTGTATATAATGGAGGTGACAGGCATGCAAATCTACCCCATGCATATTCATTAGGGCTATCCTGAAAATCTGACTGGCTGGTGGTGGGGACCACTCTATTACAGGAATGGTTGTTGGGGAAAATGCAGAAAACCAGACCTGTTTTCATTAAGAAGGACAGGAGTTTGCTAGTCCTGTGGGCTCATGGTGAAATGCAGTATTTCAGGTAGACAACTGCGGTTTGAGAGACCTCGGCTTTATTGCCCTACTTTCTCTTCCTTGTATGAACAAATCTCACCTTCCTCTGCTCAGGCATTAAAATTGCTTCTCCTTTAGACATGGACATGTAACTATGTGAATTGTCTTACTTAGGGGTCCTTTTATTAAGCTGTGGTAAAAAGTAACCTTAGCACCTGCTTAGACAAGTCTATCCTTCACACAAAGGTCCAGATTCTATAAATGACACCTGACATTAGGCGCCTAGATCGATGCGCCTAGCCGATCTAAGCGCCTCCCTTAATTTTTTCATTATCTTAATTGGTGCTGTTAGTGAGCAAAAATGAGCTCATAATTGGCCAAAAAAATTACAATGAATTGGCTGATAGGCGCCTAACTCGGTAAGCACCTAACAGAAAGTGGTGGTGGTGGTGGTTAGGGGTTGCTCGTGGGCGGATCTTGGATATGTTTGGCATCTGGGCACCTAAATTGGACTTAGGTGCCGTATTTAAGTTAAGAAAATCCTCGTACACAATTGTCCTACACCTTTATGTCATAAATGTGGGAGGGAGGGTCATACATTAATACATGCATTTTGGTTTTGTCCCATAATTCAGCACTTTTGGAAGTGAATAATAAATTATATGTCAAAGATAATTGGAAGCTCTTTGCGCTGTTCTCCTTCTCTCTTTATTTTGGATTTGCCAGAAGCTTTTGGCCATTTGCCTAAGGGACATAAGGCGCTGTGTAGAAAAATGAGTCTTTTGGCTAGAAAATGTATACTTCAATATTGGACGATCCCTGATCCTCCGAGGTTTTGGCATTGGCGGAACCAATTACATCAGCTGGCCATTTGGGAAGCTAGAGATGCTGGAATTACAAGAAAGCGAAAGATGTTGTTTATACAAACCTGGGATTCATATTTGCAAGCTTTGCATCCTAAGGGCCGTAGTGCGATTTTAAGTTGGGTCTCTTAATTGGGCTTATATTTAGTTGAATGAAGAGAGTATCATTGGGAAGAGAGTACCATTGGGTGGGGAGGGAAGGGTGTGGAGAGGGGTGGTAGAGGTTATTGAAAGGTTCAAACACAGAGTTACATATAGATAAAGTGGGAGTTTATTGAAAGTGGAATTTGTCTTTTTTATTGTATATATTATATTATTATATTTGATGCATTATTGTTGTGCTTTGATGTTGTATTTGTTGTATCTGATGATGTTTGCATCAATAAAACAGTTTGAATTTTTAAGTTAAGAAAAACCTCTGGTGCCTAAGTCCACTTTAGGGCACAATTCTATAAACGGCACCTAATTGAAGACTGACCGCTGCTATGCGCTGTGTCACTCAGTGCCTATGTTTTAGGCACCATTTATAGAATTTATAGATTCTGTATAAAGTGCCAAAACATTGACGCCAACTAGAACCGTACATAGCATGATTCTATTAAAGGCATGGGCCATATATAGCAGGGGTGCCCAAATGGTCGATTGCGTACTGTTCTTACCACAACCTCTGGCAAAGAGTTCCAGAGCTAAACTATTGAGTGAAAAAAAAAAAATTTTCTTCCTCTTATTTGTTTTAAAGGTATTTCCCACATAATTTCATTGAGTGTCCCCTGTTCTTTGTAATTTTTGAAAGAGTGAAAAATCGATCCACATTTGCTTGTCCTACACCACTTAGGATTTTGTAGACCTCGATCATATCCCCCTCAGCTGCCTTTTTCATGCTGAAAATCCCTAACCCCTGTAGCTTTTCCGAATACGAGAGGCGTTCCACCCCCTTTATCAATTTGGTCACTCTTCTAATTCCGCTATGTGATTTTTGATATACGGTGACCGGAATTGAATGCAGTACTTAAAGTGAGATCGCACCATGGAGCGATACAGAGGCAAGGTGAGGTTGTACCATACAGCAATATGGGCCACTTCTCCTTTAGTCAAGGACACTTTTACCATGTGAACAGTCTTAGTGCAGAATCCACACCAACAACACTAGAATATTTGATGATTATTATTACTATTAATAAAGTGACGGTCTTGGCCAGAGCACAAAGAAACCACACTGCTTTGATTTCTTTGAAATGTGTCCTGCTCAATATTGTATGTGTGCATCTGTCTGTGTGCTTGGACACGTGTGTCTATTTGCAAGCAAAAGGGAAAACAAGACCTGAAAAGCGATCCATGCTGACTGCTACACCCATTACGCTACGAAAGATAAATTGAAGCAGAGTCAGAAGGCACTTTAAAATAAAAAAAACAACAACTAAAAACAACCCAAACCACATGCAAAATGTTTTGCTAAACAAATGCAGGCTTCCCGGGAAGTCTTTGAATCATCGGCTAGGTTCATATCCTTTCTTTGCCTTGGGTTGTTTTTGGAAACAAATATGTTGTAAAAACAGACCACCTGTAGACAGCGCTTCTGTTAAACGGTGGGGAGTGAGATTTTCCAAGCTGGCAGCTGGATCACGAAATCTGAGTCAGCCTGCTTTCATGTACCGGGAATTCTTCAACTTAAAACTTAGGCATACTCCTGCCAGTCTTGCATCAAGCTGACATCTAGGCAGATTCTCTCACCATCTGCAGCATGCCTGCAGTCTGGCATTTCGGTTTGAGTGGTTGAGGACACATGGTTCCGAACAGTAGCACTGAAAAGCATGTTGGCCCTGGAAAGCTTCCAAGTGAGTTCTTAGATAAAACATCAGTAAGAAAGAAATATATAGAAATAGTAAATGACTCAGGACATGTACTTATACTGTAGATCTGGACTTTTCTAAAAAAAAAAAAAAAAAAAAAAATGATTCTAGAGCCTGATTTGTGTAGAGATATATTAGATTAATTCTATAAAGTGGGTATCAACACTTATGCACCAAATATGTACATACATGATTAGAATACCACATATGCAATACATAAATGCTGAAAATTTACCTTAGCATTGTTCTATAAATACATGCTATCTTACACAGCAATTATTTGGCAGACAGGCAAACAAAGACATAGGTGGATTATTGGCGGGGGAGGGGGCTCACACTTATGCATGTACAGGCAGTCCCTAGGTAAAGAACAAGTTACGTTTTTAAAGCTGTTCTTAAGTCAGATTTATATGTAACTCATAACTTGTAGATTTTTAAGACTCTTGCTCTCTGTAAGGTACAGCATGCACAACCCACACACTGTTCTTAATGTGGCTATGCATCATTCCTGAATCTGCTGCAGGAGAGGTGTAGGAGTCTATGCCACTGGAAATACTGCTCAGTGAAATCAAATGAAGCTGTAACTGCGTTCTTAAGTACGAGTCAGACTTAAGTCGGGCATCTGTAACTCGGGGACTGATTGTATGCACTTATGGCTGGTGTAAGTGGTTGCACTTTCATTGTGCACACATTTTATACCTGTTACTCTAGTATTTTATAGAGGTGTCCTTCGGTCTGGTTAAGGTGGACAGGGTGCGGGTGCTGCGAGGCGTCTGGCTGCTACTACTGCACAGGGAAGTGGAGGGGGAGAGGGAAAGGGGGCTGCTTTGGGGGGAGGGGTACGCAGGGGGGCAGGCAGCAATCTTGGTTTGCTCTGGGGGGGAGACAGAAGGGGGCCACGGAGAGACAGGCAGGCATGGTGCAACAGAGAGAGATAGGCAGGCAGGGGGCCAGGGAGAGAGAGAGAGACAAAGAAAAAAAGACAGATAGACAGACAGTGGCCAAGGAGAGAGAGAGAAAGAAAGAAAGACAGACAGACAGGGTGCCAGGGAGAGACACAGACAGAAAGAATGACAGACAGACAAGGAGCCAGAGAGACAGACAGACAGACAGCGGCCAAGGAGAGAGAGAGACAGAAAGAAAGACAGACAGACAGAGAAAAAGCGGCTAGAGAGAGAAAGAGACAGAAAGAAAGAAAGAAAGACAGACAGACAGACAGCAGCCAAGGAGAGAGAGAGACAGAAAGAAAGAAAGACAGACAATGACCAAGGAGAGAGAGATAAAAAGAAAGAAAAAATGACAGACAGACAGCGGCCAAGGAGAGAGACAGAAAGAAAGACAGAAAGACACAGGGGCCAAGGAGAGAGAGAGAGAGAGAGACAGACAGAAAAAAAGAAACAAAGAAAGACAGACAGACAGACAGAAGAGAGAGATAGAAAGAAAGCGCTACTGCTGGACAGGGGGAACAGGTGATGGACAGCCAAGGAGAGAGAGACAGAAAGACAGACAGACAGCGGCCAAGGAGAGAAAGAGACAGAAAGAAAGGCAGACAGACAGAAAGCGGCCAAGGAGAGAGAGAAAGAAAGAAAGACAGACAGACACATCTATTCTAGCACCCGTTAATGTAACAGACTTAAAGACTAGTACTTAAAAATGTACCATAAAAAAACTAACAACAATCATTTTAATACATTTCATAGCAGGATAGAGTAGAGGAGCTTGGTGGTTAGAGTACTGATTTGAGAACTATGGAAGCCAGGTTCAAATCCCACCATTGTGCAATTGTGATATTAGGCAAATCATGCTGGGTTTTACTAAACGGTGCTAGAGGTTTTTTATTTATTTATTTATTTATGATTTCCATACTACCAATATACATAAATAGTAAAAGACATACTTAATATATATAACTTAGTCAATATTGACTAAACAAAAAATGTACAAAGCAATATGTATCTTATATAGTCCTCTAGTGAGAGAGGGAAGCAAGACATGAAAAAAAAAACCCTGGGGAAAGGGGATATAAGTACAATAGAAAGGAAAAAAAAAAAAAGCAAAAGAGCAGTTATTTAGATGTTAATCTACTATTTATCTAGACACCACACTAAACAACTTGATTTATTGTGAATGTGTTGAGATCCCCTTATTCTCTAAGAAAAAACCTAATTGGGCAGGTTCAAAAAATATATATTTATTCCCTTGATAGGAAACAAAACATTTGCAAGGAAACCTTAACTGAAAAACTGCCCCCAAAGAAATCACTTTAGGATGAAATTGCTAAAATTCTTTCCTCCTGGATTGTGTCCATTTTGAGACGTCTGGAAATACGTATACCCTTTACCTAGAAAGATGGCTTGCGATTTAAAATATAATTTCAACAGCATTTCTTTATCCTGCAAAAATACAAGAGAGACTAACAATGTCGCCCGATCCAGTGTTTCAATATCAGAAGATTGCAATATAGCGGATACATCCAATTGAGTATTTTCAGCTTCTTAACCTTTTTCCTTTTGCACTTTCTTTAGATAGTAAATTCTCTGTTTTGGGGGAAAATTCAGTTCCGGAACTTTTAAGGCTGTTAACATAAAGTTCTTAAAGAGTCCCTGTGGAGACATAGGGCCTCTTTTATGAAGCCGTTTAGCGCGGGCCGCTGCAGTAATGGCCCCGAAGCCATTAGAGATTTAAAGGGCTTCGGGGCTGTTGCAGCGCGGCAGCCGCTAGCGTGGTTTTGTAAAAGAGGGGGATAAAACTGGCTATCGGAAAATTGAGAATCCTTAAATTCAAATTATTTTGTTGATTTTCTAGGTTTTCTATCTTCCTCAGAAACATCATTTTATCATTTATTTGTTTACTCACCAAATTTCAACCTTCTGCTGTTGAAATGAAGTCTCCAAAAGAGTTATCCTGGATGAAGAGTTTAAGGTAATAGATATAAAGTTTGTACAAACCGAGTGCAGGTTTTCTATCACTGACCAGATAGAGTGAAGAGTCACTGCCTGTGGTCTCTCAAGTGGCTTGAGGGGGGAGATAATTGCCTGGTTTCCTTGGGCTAACTCCCCAGAGATCAAACCCCGGGCTTCCTCGCCCTCCCCGCCGCTGGTTCCCACAGGTTCAAAGCTCCCAAAATGCAACAGCTCCTGTCCCAGAGTCGGCATCGATGGAATCACTTCCGGGTCTGTTATGGCTGCAGTACGTGCCGTGCTCGATGTATTCGGCAAGTTCTCCTGCATCATCTGCTCTGACGATGTTTCCCTGGGCTTTGGGGGGGGGGGGGCGTGTGCGGTCCTCACGGGCTCAGCGAAAGCTCGCCGTCCAAGCTGTGCTCTTCCCCAGTCACAGCTGCGGATGCACCCGATATGTAGGGTTGGACTGTAAAAGTTGTTATTACAGTCTGTTGCGGTGTTGAAGAGCCAGAGGTAGGTGGAGGAAAACCCCTCTGTTTTCCCCTTCTTTTAGGCATCGAAAGAATTATTTGCCAATGTATTTCAAAAAAACATTTGCTATTAGAACGGGAACTCTCAACACTGTTACTGCTCTGGACGCCATGTGCTAGATGTTTTTTAGCGCGGGCCAGCAAGGTAAATGCTCTGACGCTCATAAGAATACTATGAGCAATGGAGCATTTACCTCGCCGGCCCGCGCTAAAAAACCCCAGCGCCGTTTTATTAACCTTCCATTGTCTTACCTACAAACTTTGAGGTCTTTTTAATAAAGCACCAGTTCCACCCAGCCCCGCCCCATTCTGCTCAAGCCTCGCCTCCCCCCACCTCAACCTATTCTCATGCTCGGAGCTGCATCGGGAGGGCATCTGCGCATGTGCAGGTGTGACACGATGACATCACACACATGCATGCACATGCGTGACGTCACCGGGTTGCATCTGCTTATGCGCAGATGGCCTCTCGACGCGGTCCCGAGCTGGAAGCTTTTCAAAACCCGGACAAAAGAGCCGGGTTTTGGAAAGCCGTCCAAACACCCGGACATGTCCTCTAAAAAGAGGACGTCCGGGTAAATCCAGATGTCTGGTAACCCTATCTTACCATCCTTTAGTAAAAGGGCCCCTTAGATTGTGAAACCCCTTGGGACAGGGAAAGGCCCAGTGTACCTAAATGTGAATCACCTTCAGCTATTTCTGAAACACTGGCATGAACTAGATAACTGTGTAATAACCCTTGGGTATCCAGAAGAACCAAGTGGAGATTCCCCTTATTCTAAGTTGAACCCTTTGCCTTTAGGATGCAGCTAGACCAGTGGTCTCAAACTCGCGGCCCGGGGGCCACATGCGGCCCACCAGGTACTATTTTGAGGCCCTCAGTATGTTTATCGTAATAAAATAAAAAGTAAAATAAAACAATTTCTTGATCCTATGTCTCTTTAGCTATAAATTACAATATTATTATTAAGACTTAGCCAAAATGAAAGATTCATAAACTATAAAGAGTTTTACCAAATGCAGAATTGTCATTTCTTTAATAAGACAACTATTTTTTTTCTGAGGCCCTCCAAGTATCTACAAATCCAAAATGTGGCCCCGCAAAGGGTTTGAGTTTGAGACCACTGAGCTAGACAAAGGCACTGAGCCAATACTGAAGACGTGCAAAGCCTGATAATTTTGCTCTATGCATGTGACTGGGTGGCATGTTTACTAAGATGTGCTAAGCAGTTTGCATGAGATTTAGTGCAAACAAACCATTAACATGGGCCTGCGCTGGCAGCTACCGCGTGTCAAAACAGCAAGCACATAAATAATCCTGCTCCCTAACTGCTTGGCAAGGTTTGGGGTGGGAATGGGTAGAGGTAGGGCAGTTAACACGTGGTAAGTTTACGTGCACTGCCGAGGCTGCTGGTACACTTACTGTCTCCTCAGGAGGAGATGTTAAGGGTACCCACAGGAGGAGGAGTTAACGCAGCCTTCCATGGCTAGAACATGAACCCACGCAATTCTCCTAGCAGCAATCCCCCCCCTCCATTACCACCACTGAGTTTGCAACCACCTTTTGTGTGTGTGGGGGAGGGGGGGGGGAACAGACAGTGGGAGATTGTTTTTAGGAGGATCAGGTAGGTTTGGTATTCTGGCTGTGGGTGATTGCCAGATAGCACAGGTGCTTTAGTGCTATTTGCTAAAGCATTTTAGGGGAATTTTGTATAGGCTGCCCAAATTTAGGTACCAGGATGATCGGTGCATGGACTGGCCTTTGTAGAATAATACGAGTAGATCAGTGCACATTTTGCATCTAAGTTTCGGCACAAGCATTTTACCTGCACTGTTTGCTCTGGGATCAGTAGCATGGAATGTTGCTACTATCTGTGTTTTCTCCAGGTACTTGTAACCTGGATTGGCCACTGTGGGAACAGGGCTAGATGGGCCTGACCCAGTATGGCCGTTCTTATGCACAGACTGGTATAAATGCTTGTGCCCAATAACAGGTGCACAAAAGTAGTTATTCAGTAAATGCCTCTGACTTTGCCCATTCTCCTGCCATGGTTATGTCGTCTTTGGAGTTGTACCCTAAGAAAATTAGGCACACATAAAATTGGGCATAAGGCAGATTCATGCATAGTGCTTAATGATTGGCAATTAAGTGCTTGTTAACACCAATTGATTATCATCACCAATTAAACTAATTGCTTTGCGTGCAGATCCAAACTGAGCACCCAACTTTGGGTGACCTATTCAGAATTCCCTTGGTAAGGTGAGCTTTTCCCCCAAATTCTATAAAAAGTGCTAAAACTGGGTGCACAGTTTTGGTTGCATACTCAAATTGCACATGCAATTTAATTGAATAACAAGCGAATTAGCGCCAATAATTTATCTACCTGAGAATGAAAGAAAGCAGCAAGCATGTTGAAACAAGTCTGTGCTTCTTGCGACATGTCTCAAGGCTACTCAAGCAGTTGCGACTCACTGTGAGTCTAACATTCCAAGAGACAGGAGAGTCCTCGTGCGAATGAAGTAAGAAACTGTTAGTTTTGGAGCACCATTTAGTGATATAATTTCTCACAAAAGAAGGGGAAAAGTCAAAGGAGATTCGTGAACGCAGGATTGCAGTTTATGGTGAGTCTGCCCCATCATCCTACAAAGTAAAATTTTGACGCAAGCAGTTTAAGTGGGGTAGAGAGACCATTGAAGATGACCCTCACACTGGATGGCCTGTGGAAGCAATTTCCACAGAAATGTGCAAGAAAGTCGAGGTTTTAATTTTGTCAGACAGACGAATTAAGGTTTCCAGAATAGCTGAAGAAATGGGCATCTCGCCAGGTACAGTTTGGAAAATAATTCTTGAAAAGTTGGGCATGTCCAAGGATGTCCAAAGTTATTGGTTCCAAGAATGCTGATACCATGTCAGAAGGCCACGAGGCTCCAGTGCTGTCAAGAGAACTTGGAAATTTTCCATGAAGACCGAGTGAATTTTTTTCATCGTTTGGTGATTGCAGACAGAGGTCCTGAGTCCAGAGTCCAAAATGGAGTCAATGAAGTGGAAGCACAAGTCATCCCCATCCCAAAAAAGTTCATGACTGAAAAATCTGCAGGCAAGGTCATGGCAACTGTCTTCTGCAATGATGAAGGACTTTTACTTCTGGGGTTCATGCCACACAAGACAACCATAACTGGGGAGAGTAATGCCAAAGCAATAACTGCTTTGTGGGAGTCAATCGAGGTGAAAAGACGAGGAAAATGTACAACAGGCATGCTGCTTTTTCACAACAATGTGCTGGTGCACATGTCACGACAATCACAGGCTGCCATTCGACAACGTGGGTTTCAGCAGCTGAACCATCCACTCTACAGTCCTGACCCGGCTCCCTCGGATTATTTCCTGTTCTGAGTTTTGAAGAAATCTCTCCATGGACAGCAGTTTTCAAGTGATGAAGACTCAAGGAAGCTGTGACGTCCTGGTTTGAAGGTCAAACAGAAGAATCTTTTTCAAAGGAGTTTGGAAACTCTTTTCTTTCTTAACCCCCAGAGACCCAGTGTTGTAATATTACAACATCACATTTAAGGCTACAAAATAAACCCTCCCCCATTTTTTTTCTTTTTAAAACTTCATGTACATTACTAATAGAACCTATTGTTCAGTTCTGCAACACCATTGGATGGTTGAATGTGTAAATAGGTCTGTTTATCTGGCCATGAAGTCATACAACCCTGTTGCCTGCTTTGGAGTATATCATCTTGTTGTTTTGGATGGGATACATCAGGACTAAAGTAAGTAAAAAGCTTGAAATATTTTTTTATGTGATCATTAATATGTGTAGATCATGCAGATTTTATGACATCATTGAATATACTGATTTTAAGAGATTTAGAGCTGGTTATTTCTATGTTGTAATTTTACAACAGTGGGTCAAAGTGATAGCAAGGTTTTGTCTGCACTCCCCTGAGACCCAGTGTTGTAATATTACAACATCACATTTAAGGCTACAAAATAAACCCTCCCCCATTTTTTTTCTTTTTAAAACTTCATGTACATTACTAATAGAACCTATTGTTCAGTTCAGCAACACCATTGGATGGTTGAATGTGTAAATAGGTCTGTTTATCTGGCCATGAAGTCATACAACCCTGTTGCCTGCTTTGGAGTATATCATCTTGTTGTTTTGGACGGGATACATCAGGACTAAAGTAAGTAAAAAGCTTGAAATATTTTTTTATGTGATCATTAATATGTGTAGATCATGCAGATTTTATGACATCATTGAATATACTGATTTTAAGAGATTTAGAGCTGGTTATTTCTATGTTGTAATTTTACAACAGTGGGTCAAAGTGATAGCAAGGTTTTGTCTGCACTTTAAACTTGAGAAGGTGATAAATCTCCAGGAGGTGAGGATTAAAGTGTTTGCATGTCTAATTGAACAATAGGTCTACTTGATAGAAGTTGTGGAATATGGAGTTATCGGTGAAGTGGACAAGGAAAATAAATTACCCGATGACCACCTAACTTCTGATGTTCAAATCATCCCAACAGAGGCAGAACATCCTGATGCCAAGACTGGGCCCCGTGACAGATATCGATGGCTGAAAAAGAATTTCATCTCTCCCAGTACTGATTTTTCTGGTCAGGATGTCAGTAATGATGTCCATTCCCTCTGCACACCACTGGAGTACTTTCAGAAGTTTGTGACAGAAGATATGATCAATGCTCTGGCAGATAACACAAATCAGTACAGTTTTCAGAAGAAAGGATCATCTATAAACACAAACACAAAGGAAATAGAGCAGATGATTGGCATGTATCTGAAGATGGGTCTTGTCCAAATGCCTGGAGTCCGTATGTACTGGGAAGCAGACACAAGATACAGTCCTGTTGCTGATGTAATGTCACGAAACAGATTCCAGTCTCTGTTGACATCATTACATTTTGTGAACAATCTAACCGTGTCTGAGATGGAACAAAAAAGTGACAAACTCTGGAAACTCAGACCATGGCTTGATGCTTTCAGAGAGAAATGCCTAAAAGTGGTCCCTGAAGAACATAACTCTGTTGATGAAATGATGATCCCTTTCAGGGGGAAATTCAGCAGCATCAAACAGTACATGCGTGGCAAGCCAAACCCATGGGGGTTCAAGCTGTGGGCAAGGACTGGAATCTCTGGTATACTTTGTGATTTTGATGTGTACCAAGGCAGTGTGAATGGAATACGGGCAAGATCTGAACTTGGACTATCAGGGGATGTTGTGATGAAACTTGCTTCCACACTTCCACATAGTCACAACTACAAGATCTATGCAGACAACTTTTTCACCAGCATCCCATTGATAGTTAGGCTGCTGGATTGTGGAATTCATTACACAGGAACAGCCAGACAAGTGCGCCTTCCAAACTGTAATCTTGAGGATGAGAAAAGCTTGAAGAAAAAGGGAAGAGGAAGCTTTGATGTCAGAGTGGAGTCAAATCACAACATTTGTGCTGTGAAATGGTTTGACAACAGACAGGTTACACTTGTGTCTTCCTTTGCTGGCCCACAACCAGTGGAGAAGATTCAACGCTGGGACAAAACTGCCAAAAGATTTGCGCTAACATGAAATTTTTTGTGCAAAAACACGAAATTTCTTGATTACCGCTGATAGAAATGCCAAAAGGAATGCCACCGAGAGGTTAGAAAAGCAAAAGGGAAATATGAAGAGGGGCTGGCCAGGGAGGCGAAAAACTTCAAGGCATTCTTCAGTTACGTAAAGGGGAAGCGACCAGCGAGAGAGGAGGTGGGGCCGTTGGACGATGGGGATAGGAAGGGAGTGATCAAGGAGGATAAAGAGGTAGCTGAGAGGTTGAACACGTTCTTCTCGTCGGTTTTCACGAGAGAAGACACATCTAATATACCAGACTCAGAGGAGCTCATGAGTGGGGAACAGGCTGAAAAATTAGAACACATAGAGGTAAGTAAGGAGGATGTCCTCAAGCAGATAGACAGGTTAAAATGCGGCAAATCGCCGGGCCCGGACGGGATCCACCCAAGGGTTCTGAAAGAACTAACACAAGAAATAGCGGGCACAATCCAGCATGTTTGCAACCTATCCTTGAAAACTGGAGAGGTACCAGAGGACTGGAAATTGGCGAATGTCACACCTATCTTCAAGAAGGGATCGAGGGGTGACCCCGGAAACTACAGGCCGGTGAGCCTGACTTCAATTATAGGGAAGATGGTGGAAGCTATGATCAAGGATGGTATTTGCGAGCATATCGAGAGATATGGCCTACTGAGAACAAGCCAGCATGGATTCTGTAAGGGAAGGTCATGCTTAACGAACCTTCTGCACTTCTTTGAGGGAATAAGCAGTCGGGTGGACAATGGGGAACCTATAGACATCATTTACCTTGATTTTCAAAAGGCTTTCGACAAGGTGCCACATGAAAGGCTGCTTAGGAAACTGTGGAACCACGGGGTGGGAGGGGATGTGCACAGATGGATCGAGCACTGGTTGTCGGGTAGACTGCAGAGGGTCGGAGTAAAGGGACAATACTCTGACTGGCGGGGAGTCACGAGCGGTGTGCCACAGGGATCGGTGCTGGGGCCGTTACTCTTCAACATATTTATCAATGACCTGGAAAAAGAGGCAAAGTGCGAGGTTATAAAATTTGCAGACGATACCAAACTGTGCGGCAGAGTTAGGTCTAGGGAGGAGTGTGAGGACCTGCAAAGGGACCTGGACAAGCTGGAAGACTGGGCAAACAAATGGCAAATGCGCTTTAATGTGGAAAAATGCAAGGTCATGCATATAGGTAAAAAGAACCCGCTGTTCAAATACAAATTGGGGGGGGCATTATTGGGAGACAGCAGTCTTGAGAGAGACTTGGGTGTGCTGGTAGATGCATCACTGAAGCCATCTGCACAGTGCGCAGCAGCCTCGAAAAAAGCCAACAGAATGCTGGGCATCATAAAGAGGGGCATAACAACCAGGACGCGGGAAGTCATCATGCCATTGTATAGAGCTATGGTGCGTCCACATCTGGAATACTGCGTTCAATACTGGTCGCCGTACCTCAAGAAGGACATGGCAGTGCTTGAGAGAGTCCAAAGGAGAGCAACGAAACTGGTAAGAGGGCTGGAACACTGCCCATATGCCGAGAGGTTGGATAGGCTGGGGCTCTTCTCTCTGGAAAAAAGGAGGCTCAGGGGAGATATGATAGAGACCTTCAAGATCATGAGGGGCATAGAGAGGGTGGATAGGGACTGATTCTTCAGGCTGAAGGGGTCAACAGGCACGAGGGGGCATTCGGAGAAACTGAAGGGAGATAGGTTCAGAACAAATGCAAGGAAGTTTTTCTTCACCCAAAGGGTCGTGGACACTTGGAATGCGCTACCGGAGGAAGTGATCAGGCAGAGTACGGTACAGGGATTCAAACAGGGATTGGACGGATTCCTGAGGGATAGGGGGATCGTGGGATACTGAGAGAGGTGCTGGGATGTAACACAGGTATAGAAAGCAAACCAAGTAATAAGTATAGAAATCCGACCAGGTCGTGCATGTGCAAGACCGGAGGGTTAGGACTTCGATGGGAAGATAAAACTCAATGGGAAACCAAGGTGGCAAGGGGGCCCCTTCTGGTGTCTCAGACAGGCCGTGACCTGTTCGGGCCGCCGCGAGAGCGGACTGCTGGGCAAGATGGACCTGAGGTCTGACCCAGCGGAGGCACTGCTTATGTTCTTATGTTCTTAAGTCAATGGGCGCTTCACAGGGAAAAATTTGCGTTTTTATATGATACTCATTTTTTGTATTAAATTGATAATAAAAATTACTTTTTTCTTTATTATACTATTGTTGTTGTGTATATACATAAACTTAGGTGGGTCTTTATAAGCTGTAAAGTACAAATAAACTTTTAATTATTCCTTACATGTGTTCAGAGAGAGAGTGACACTATTGAAATTCTGCTACCTTACAGGCCCAGCGTTGCAATTTTACAACATCCTCCCCAAAAGTTACTAAAATGTCAAAATAAAAAAAAAACACTGATTTAGGGATCACAAGCCTCCTATAACAACATGTGAACGTTCGAAAAAAAATTTTTACGTTTTTTTCTATATTTGGGTCTCTAAGTGCCTAAATTATGCATGTCAGTCAAAAAAAGGTGGGAGGCACAGAAATGGGTGGGTCATGGGCGGGTTATAGGCAGATTAGGGGGGAATTACTTTCAATTATGCAACTAATTATAGACTATGGGCATCCGCGACTAAATTTAGGCACAGACATTTCCACCACATCTTCTTTGGTGCAAATGGCCACACCTAAATTTAGTCGTGGTTCCTGTGTGCAAGCACTAATCTGTAAACCGTGCAATTTATAGAATAGTGCTTTTTTGGACGCTGAGTTTTGGGTACCATATATAGAATTTAACCTATTTCCACCACGTCTTCCTTGGTGCAAATGGCCACGCCTAAATTTAGTCGTGGTTCCTGTGTAAAAGCACTAATCTGTAAACAATGCAATTTATAGAATAGTGCTTTTTTGGACGCTGAGTTTTGGGCACCATATATAGAATTTAACCCTTTATGGTAAATATCTGCCCTGTGCATAAATGCAGGGCAGATACTGATCAAGTCCTGATATTTACTAATGCAGGCTTTACACTTACGGAAAAAGTATTTCCACATATTACGTTTTACAATTAACATTCAGTAAATGGAAAAGCCTACCGAGTTTAATAGAAGGCATTTCAGTGTTACATCTTTGAAAGACAGAAGGCTCAGTACTCCATCTGCTAAATGTACATGCACTTTTCAGAACTGTCAAGCTTTAAAATAGATGTGGAAAGCCAGAAGCACTGGTGATGGAATGCAATCCAGACTGGGTACAAAAATTATGTCCATTCAAGGTGGTTCACTGAGAGATCAAATATGTAGGTATCAATATATCATCTAAGCTAATGGTCTCAAACTTGCGGCCCGCCAGGTACTATTTTGAGGCCCTCGGTAGTTTATCATAATCACAAAAGTAAAATAAACAGTTTCTTGATCATATGTCTCTTTAGCTATAAATTACAATATTATTATTAAGACAGCCAAATGGAAAGACTTATAAACTATAAAGAGTTTTACCTCATGGAAAATTGTCATTTCGTTAATAAGACATTAACTATTTTTTTTCTGAGGCCCTCCAAGTACCTACAAACCCAAAATGTGGTCCTGCAAAGGGTTTGAGTTTGAGACCACTGATCTAAGCTAACAGATGCACAGTCCATGGTCTAAGTTATAAAAACATGATGCAAGAATTTACACATCCAGGGAGGGGGGTGGGAGGAAGGGAGGGAGGGAGATATTGGGATTGTTTTCTTGATTATATTGAAATAAGAGGGCGGGGGGGGGGGAAAATATTATTTATATATTTTATTGAAAGTTGTAAGTGCTATTTTTTAAATATATTCTGTAATATATTATGTATGCACTATTTTAAGTTTCAAAATGAATAAAGAATTATAAAAAAAGACCAAACAAAAAACATGATGCAAGAGATGATGCTAGACGTAGAAAGATGTGGTCCATTCTCAGTAAGCCGACTCTGATATATATTTAGCTACTGAAATGCATATCTTGCACAGAGTAATATACCTATTTAGCATGCTGTCAATAAAATGGCTGCTCTCTTCACCAAAGGGGATGGGGATTGGATTTTGATATACTGCCTTTCTGTGGCAGTTTACATGTTATATTCAGGTACTTATTTCATTCCTGGGGAAATGGAGGGTTAAGTGAATTGTCCAAAGCCTTAGGGAGCTGTAATGCAACTCAATCCCAATTCCCACGGTTCTTAGGCCACTCCTCCACTAAATTACATGCTCAACTCCTCTATATGGAATGGAAAGAAAGCCAGAATAAAATGGAATGCACTACAGTGACTGACGGAGAATGGATAACTGCTTGGTTTAACATCAAACTTCATTATATGCAGTGGCGTAATGAGGGAGATTGGCACTCAGGGCAGTGGCACCTGGCATCGGCGCTCGGTGTGCCCCACCCCCTACGTACCTCTTGAAATGTTCATCGGCGCGAGCAACATCTTCCATCAGCTGCTTGCACAGGCCTCAGCTCCTTCTGACGTCTTGTCCTGGTCCTGCTTCCTTTAGATCGTAGGCATAAAAAAAGCTCTGTTAACCCTTTCAGGACCATAAGGATCGTAGGCCAATTTTTGTGGTTTTGACGACATTTTTATGGTAAAAAGGGCTTGCAGATGCCAAAAAATTGATTTTTTTTTTGTGAAATATCATTATTTTTATTTAAAAAATCACACTTCTGGCTTATGGACAGTGTGGCAAGTGAATCTTCTCGTCAATCTAGCAACAACGCTAATGAATGAATGTCGGAACCAGTTTGTTTACATAAAGGCAGTATCATATGGAATCCGTACATATCAAATTTAGAACTGTAGACTATCCCAATCAAAATTTATAGGATTTTAAAGTTATGGGACAAATATGTCCCTTGGTCCTGAAAGGGTTAAAAGTGAGGGGTTATTGAAGGTGTTGAGAATTATACACATTCATGATAACAGTTGAATCCTTCAGATCATAGGCATAAAAAAACTCCACTGTTACAAACATAGGGCTCCTTTTACGAAGCCGCGTTAGCAGCTTTATCACGCGCAACTTTTAATCACGCGCTAACCCCCACGCTAGCCGGAAAACTACCGCCTGCTCAAGAGGGGGCAGTAGCGGCTAGCGCGGCCGGCAGTTTAGCGCGCGCTACAACGAGCGTTAAACCGCTAACGCGCCTTCGTCAAAGGAGCCCATAGTCCATCTTGCAAATGTACAAAGGCTGCGATGTGATTATTCTCTTGAAGAAGCCAGAGAGTCCGGTGAAACAGGAATTCTTGTTGGGTTCTTCTGTTAAATGCAGTTCTACTTATGTGAAGTTTTTTATTTTTTTTCCATTTATAACAAGGGTGCGGTAACAAACTGCTGTGACGAAGAAGATTTCCTGTAGAGTGTCTCAGATAAGTTCCTCACTGTGTTACATCTACAGGTTGTGAATTGCCTTTGTACATTTGCAAGATGGACTATGGGCTCCTTTGACAAAGGCGCGTTAGCGGTTTAACGCTCGTTGTAGCGCGCGCTAAACTGCCGGCCGCGCTAGCCGCTACTGCCCCCTCTTGAGCAGGCGGTAGTTTTCCGGCTATCGTGGGGGTTAGCGCGTGATTAAAAGTTGCGCGTGATAAAGCCGCTAACGCGGCTTCGTAAAAGGAGCCCTATGTTTGTAACAGTGGAGTTTTTTTATGCCTATGATCTGAAGGATTCAACTGTTATCATGAATGTGTATAATTCTCAACACCTTCAGTAACCCCTCACTTCAGAGAATGTCCATATACAGACCCTCAAAAGTACCACCTAATACTCAAAAAGTTTCATTGTATTAGGCTTTATGTACTATTTCCTCACCAGAGCTTCCAACTTCTATCAATTTTAGTGAATTTATTTAACCAGCTTATGTGTATATAGATGTTTAGAGTACTTAGCTTATATTTGTGGTCCTATTTTCAGGGATTATATGAGCTGAAGGAAGCAGCATTTGATTGATTAGCTTTTGTGCATCTTAATTGCTATCATTTCTGAGGCTTTTTTCTCCGCCAAATGGCCAGTGTTACAATGTAGTGTACTGGCAATCTCCACTTAGGAGTGTTTTTTTTTTTAAATCAGTATCTAATCATTTCAATACCATATTCTGTAACCTCCTAAGCTCCGCATTCAAACAACTGACATACTGTATATTACATTACAGTGATCTAGTTTTGACATAAACAACACATGAATGAGTGTATGTAGAGATTTATCATCAGAATTACTTTCTTACAGAATGCAACAATTGCAGTGCAGTGTCCTTTTCTAATGACAAGACGTATGAGGAGAGACTGGAAGCCCTGAATATGTATACCCTAGAGGAAAGGAGAGACAGGGGAGATATGATTCAGACGTTCAAATACTTGAAGGGTATTGACGTAGAACAAAATCTTTTCCAGAGAAAGGAAAATGGTAAAACCAGAGGACATAATTTGAGGTTGAGGGGTGGTAGATTCAAAGGCAATGTTAGGAAATTCTAATTCGTGGTGGATGCCTGGAATGCGGTCCCGAGAAAGGTGGTGGAGAGGAAAACGGTGACGGAGTTCAAAGAAGCGTGTAAACCGTGCCGAGCTCCACAAACGTGGAGAAGATGCGGTATACAAACCTAAGGATTAGATTAGATTAGAAAATAATATTAAATACTGAACTAAGGCCAGTACTGGGCAGACTTGCACGGTCTGTGTCTGTATATGGCCGTTTGGTGGGGGATGGGCTGGGGAGGGCTTCAGTGGCTGGGAGGGTGTAGATGGGCTGGAGTAGGTTTTAACGGAGATTTCGGCAGTTGGAACCCAAGCACAGTACCGGGTAGAGCTTTGGATTCTTGCCCAGAAATAGCTAAGAAGAAAAAATTAAAAAATTTAAATTGAATCAGGTTGGGCAGACTGGATGGACCATTCGGGTCTTTATCTGCTGTCATCTACTATGTTACTATGTAAACTGATCACAGAAGTCAGAGAGGAGTCCGCCAAGGTATTTAAATTTTTTGACTGGGTGGAAATCTATTCCCAAGAGGTTAGGTGCAACCCATCTTAACAGTAGATCATGTTGATAACTCCTCTCCCCGCACTCCTCATGCCTTACTGGAGAGAGTTCTAAAAGCCTATTTTACAGGAGCATTTTGGGAAATTTTACCTAAAAACACTCCCTTGTCATGTACAATGTGTTGATGTTACATAATAATGCTTAAAGCCCCATTTCACATAGGATGTCTAGGTAGGAATTGGGATATCACGGTCAGGATATTTGCAGTTCCTTGAATATTTTACAAAAGGCTTTGCTGAGCAAGGAGCCTTTTTGTACAGTATGCACAGTATAAGGATTCTGGTAAAAACGTGTACTTGCTGGCACATTCAGTGAGAGTATTGGTTTTATAAAAACACGCATCTGATGAAGGCACAACATCACATGGGGTTTCACATGTGTAATCTACAGTATCTACAGTACATGAATAGCTGTAGCTAGTATTTTTCGGCACTTGCATGGGTGGAGCATATTTGTGCATGGCAAAACAGTTCAAACAAGGAAAAAACCCCTCAAAGGATAGCATATACTGTAATTTAGGGATGGTGGACAGCAACTAATGCGTTCTTACTGCCACCTACAAGCGTCACATGCTCAGAAGCCAAATTCTAACTGTGGGCTTGGTGCACACCACCCACCATATTTGGGGGCGGAGAGTAGCCATACCCTATGCTAATCAGTTACTGCATGGACATTGATATGCAATGACCAATTAGCACACAATGAGCATGGGAGTCCACCCCCTGTCCCGCTATCTCCCGTTTGTCTTGCAATGTTCTGAATACTTTAGAAACATGATGGCAGATAAAGGCCAAATGGCCCATCTAGTCTGCCGATACGCAGTAACCTTTTTCTCTTTATTTCTCCGAGAGATCCCACGTGCCTATCCCAGGCCCTCTTGAATCCAGACACAGTCTCTGTCTCCACCACCTCTTCTGGGAGACTATTCCACGCATCTACCATCCTTTCTCTGTTTCTATAAAATGAGACATACATCTGTCATTTTTTGAACTCCCCAAATCATGTCCAGAACATGCCCCTTAAAACAGTGGCATCTATAAGCATGAATAGCAGCACTACAAAATCCAGTGCATTTTGTCTAGTGAAAAAGGTGCTGGTACTCAAATAATAGACTATTTCTCAGGATCACTGAAGGATCCACCCCACAGTAGACAGGCAGCCTGCAACCACCCACAGAATCCATGAAAGGTTTCATTAGGATTTTATATACCGCCTATCAAGGTTATCTAAGCGGTTTACAATCAGGTACTCAAGCATTTTCCCTATCTGTCCCAGTGGGCTCACAATCTATCTAACGTACCTGGGGCTATGGAGGATTAAGTGACTTTCCCAGGGTCACAAGGAGCAGCGCGGGGTTTGAACCCACAACCCCAGGGTGCTGAGGCTGTAGCTCCAACCACTGCGCCACACACTCCTCCACACAAAAAAGGCACTTAGTGTGAGGAACCTGAGCATTTTTATTAATACTTGGGGACTATGGGTCATTTTTCTCAAGCAATGGAAAAGGTGCTACACAGTACCCTTGAGTACCCCTTCCAAAAAAATCCCTGGCAAAATCATTATTTACATGTGCAAATGACCTTAGTGTTACGACTTTCGTTATTATAAACTTGTACCAGGCTTCCCAAGTGCCACTTACACTGATAAGGGAAACCATTTCTTATTGTATCCATTTCATTATTTTCCTCACATACTTCTGTAAAGTCTCAAGTTTTATCAACATTATTTCGGCTGCTCGATCTTGGCACGTTTTAATAAAATAAACAAAGCATTTTACATCCTTGCTGCAGAATGGCCCCAGGAGCGCATGGGATACTCTTAAGCAAACACTCATTTTGTATTCAGAGCTCTCTTGCCAATTTTTTTTTTGTTTTTTTTGAGAATGTGTAGGTCTTTTATCCTTATGGGATGCTTCTGAATGGTCTTAAAAAATGGAACAGATCAAAAGTGTAGCATTGCAGGACTTACGGAGTCATATTATCATCCTGCCAGATTCTGCCTGTCTGGTGCCATTTTACAAGTTACATTTAAAGCAATTAGTATTTGTGACATTTTCATTTTTTGTTCTTTTTTTTTATATCAGATTTTTACATTAGGAGGGGTTTTTTAGGGCCTCAGATTTCACAATACTTAGATTAGACATTCTCCGTTGCATAATGCCAGCAAGTTCTCCAAGCGAAAAGTTAATTCTGGTGGCATAAAACCAGGAGTCCTAGTTTTGTTTCAAATTTAATTCATGTTAGCCACTTTCATATTTGTGTTTCTCCAGTCACTGCAGAAAACTCACAGATTCAAGTTGCTGGTGTCTCCTGGGTTTTTCCCAGTGAACCAAATGCCAATAAAATAAAAAATAATAAAAAGAAGTGATTTGTGTGCACTTGACCAGGGCTTTGAAAGGCGCTCTTGTTTAGTTTTCTTTAATTTGAGCCAAAATCTAGACACAATGGGTGTCTAGGAAGCTAATTATTGTGTTTGTTCCTGAAACTGAAATTTTTATCAGCAGCACTGAAAGTAACAGAGAAAGGACAAGCCCTGTAGCAGAAATTTCAGCTCCTCATCTAGGGATTAACAGAAGCCTGACACTTTTGTCCTCTAGGGATTAACAAAAAGCTTTCTCAGATCCATAGATACAGTAGAGACCTTTCTCTCTCTCTTTTTTTCTGAAGTATTTGTTTATTGAACACTGTCCCTTTATTTTGACTGCCTGATACCTTTTGTGGTAGCTTTCATGCATCGATTGATTATGTCTGCAGATTTCTTTGTATTGATTATAGTGGTCTTTGTCTATCCAGATTGTGTCATCTGGCATGAAAAACAAATTACAGCTCTCACAAATAACTCTATTTTTTTTTTGTAATCTTCTATGAGTCATCACTTTGCAAATTGAGGCATGCATCCTAAATATCAGCTTGATAGAAACTTAAGAACATTCTATCTCTCTTTACATTTCTTAAGCTGTTTTATCATGAAAACAGGTCTTAACAAATGTATTACTTTTCCTATTTGATTTGAACTGGGTGTCATAGGCATAGGAATTATGTTTCACATCCTGCCATGTTTCTTTTGGCATGTGCTATATTAATGCTGTCAGAACATGCTAACTAGACTATTAAAGAAAAAGAAAACAATGAAAAACATAGGTCAAATGCAAATATATATATATATATATATATACACAATATATGTGGACTATATTAATAATGTAAAATGTTTGAAAAACTTGGGAACCTTCTCACTGCCAGTCCTGGCAGGGCCTTTCCTCTGACGCATCAATTCCGACTCCTGCTGACTGGCTGTGCTTGGGTAAAGGAGGGAGTGAGGGAATTTGTGGCTCAGGACAGCCACCTGCTTCTCTCACTTTGGGGCTTGAGAGAGAGAGGAGGGCTTTGTGGTTTTGCTGCCGTGCTGGTGCTTCAGGGCGAGGGGATTGAGAGTGTGTTAGGATAACTGAGAGTGTGCTGGATAACTGAGATTCTACTGTACATCACTCAACAGAGCACCTTAGGAAAACAGTAGTACAGAGAAATAGGTGATGGAGAAATGACAGACGAGATTAAACACAACTGCAAGGGAGGCAACACAGTTATCATGGGTGACTTCAACTATCCGGGAATAGACTGGAACCCAGGCACCTCTGGCTGCATTAGAGAGACCAAGTTCTTGGATGCTGTAGGCGATTGCTTTCTGGAACAACTTGTCAAGGAAAATACTAGAGGAAATGCAATTCTGGACTTAATTCTAAATGGCCTGCGAGGACCGGCACAAGATGTAGAAGTAGAAGGGACGCTGGGAAGCAGCGATCACAATATGATCCACTTTGATCTGGATGCAGGGGAGAAATGTCGGTCCAAAACGACAGCCACAGCACTGAACTTCTGAAAAGGGAATTACGAAGGGATGAGACTCATGGTAGGGAAGAAGATTAAGAAGAGGATAAGCACTGTAAAAACACTAGAGCAAGCTTGGTCCCTTTTTAAAGACACAGTCACTGAGGTACAAAATCTATATGTACTGTATATCAACAAGGGATTCAAGAGGAAAAAGAACAAAGAACCGGTGTGGCTCATTGTAGAGGTGAAGGAAGCGATCAGAGAGAAGAAAACTTCATTTAAGGAACGGAAAAGGTCAAAAACGGACGAAAACTGGAACAAGCACAAACATCAACGCAGGTGCCATAAGGTGGTAAAAGGGGCCAAAAGAGACTACGAGGAAAAAATAGCTCAGGTGGCGAATAACTTCAAGCTGTTCTTTCGATATATTAAGGGGAAACGACCCGCGAAGGAAGTGGTGGGACCGTTGTATGACCATGGAATAAAGGGAGCGCTAAAAGAGGACAAAGCAATTGCCGACAAACTGAACACATTTTTTGCGTCTGAATTTACCGAAGATGTACACAGCATACTGGGCTATATGCTGAAAATGAAGACAGAAAGCTGACAGGATTGACGGTCAGTCTAGAGGAGGTGTGTAGGCAGATTGATAGGCTTAAGAGCGATAAATCCCCGGGACCGGATGGCATCCATCCGAGGGTCATCAAGGAACTGAAAGGGACTATAGCAGAACTGCTTCAACTAATAACCAATCTGTCGATCAAATCGGGAAAGATTCCGGAAGACTGGAAGGTGGCGAATGTTACGCCGATCTTCAAGAAAGGTTCGAGGGGAGATCCGGGAAACTACAGACCTGTGATCACTTTGACGGACACGGGTTGATGAGGACCAGTCAGCATGGTTTTAGCAAAGGCAGATCGTGTTTGACAAACTTGCTGCACTTCTTTGAGGGAGTAAACAAACAAGGGCGATCCGGTCGACACTGTATATCGGGATTTTCAGCAGGCATTCGACAAGGTTCCGCATGAACGACTACTTTGGAAAATTGCAAGCCATGGAATCGAGGGTGAAATACTCATGTGGATTAAAAATTGGCTGGAGCATAGGAAACAGTAAATGGACAATACTCAGACTGGAAGAGCATTACTAGTGGGGTGCCGCAGGGCTCGGTGCTTGGACCCGTGCTCTTTAACATCTTTATAAACAATCTGGACATAGGTACGACAAGCGAGGTGATTAAATTCACGGACGATACGAAGTTATTCAGAGTGGTGAAGACGCAGGGAGATTGCGAAGATCTGCAACATGACATAATCAGGCTCGACGAATGGGCATCGACATGGCAGATGAGGTTCAACGTGGATAAGTGAAACGTGATGCATGTCGGTAACAAAAATCTCATGCACGAATACAGGATGTCCGAGGCGGTACTTGGAGAGACCTCCCAGGAAAGGGACTTGGGAGTTCTGATCAGCAAGTCGATGAAGCCGTCCACACAATGTGCGGCGGTGGCAAAAATGACAAACAGAATTCTAGGAATGATAAAGAAGGGGATCACGAACAGATCAGAGAAGGTTATCATGCTGCTGTACAGGGCCATGGTGCACCCTCACTTGGAGTACTACGTCCAGCACTGGTTCACGTACTACTTGAAAGGGTCCAGAGAAGAGCGACTAAGATGGTTAAGGAGTTGGAGGAGCTGCCGTAAAGCAAAAGATTAGAGAAACTGGGCCTCTTCTCCCTTGAACAGAGGAGATTGAGAGGGGACATGATCAAAACACTCAAGGTACTGAAGGGGATAGACTTAGTAGATAAGGACAGGTTGTTCACCCTCTCCAAGGTAGGGAGATGAGAGGGCACTCTCTAAAGTTGAAAGGGGATAGATTCTGTACAAACGTAAGGAAGTTCTTCTTCACCCAGAGAGTGGTAGAAAGCTGGAACGCTTTTCCGGAGGCTGTTATAGGGGAAAACACCCTCCAGGGATTCAAGACAAAGTTAGACAAGTTCCTGCTGAACAAGAACGGGCGCTGGTAGGGCTAGTCTCTGTTAGGGTGCTGGTCTTTGACCAGAGGGCTACCGCGTGAGTGGACTGCTGGGCATGATGTACCACTGGTCTGACCCAGCAGCAGCAATTCTTATGTTCTTATGTGAAGTCTTTCTCCTGGCTGTTCTCCACAACCTATTGATTTACTGAAAAAAAGCAAGGGAAATTACATGTGTTTTAAACTCAGCCTTAAATTTTGGATAAGAGAGTTCAGTTCATAATCCAGATGGTAGAGAATTCCAAAATGCCAGTTCTAAATACTATAAAAGAATGCTGAATGGCGCAGAGTCTAGGTAAGCACAAGAGAGGGGAAGCAAAGTTAGTATTCAGTAAATGACTGCGGATGTCAGGAGGGACAACAGGAAACTAGAAGAGAGACCAAATAAATTGGAGTGCCTTTATGAAGAGCTTTGTGCACTAAGGTTGAGATTTTGTATTGAAAATGGAATCAAACAGGGAGCCAATGATGTTGATAAAGCAAGGGAGTGGTTGTATTTACAGAAATCCAACTCACTGGTTATTTTAGAAAAATATTCTTAAAGTTTGCTGAAATTATCAAAATGAACAGTCTTCAACTATGAGAAATCAACCGTAAATCTTTAAGTCTCTTCGGGGGTCTCAGCGGCGCCACCCGTTATGGTTTAAATTGTCATTACTGCTAGGGATTTGTGCATCATTTCTTCACTGAACCCTTCTCTTCAGTTTTTCTCTTCAAATTTTAATTTTTAATTTTAAGTTCAATAGTGCAAATCGTATACTTTAATTTCAATAGCTTTTAACTTGAAAGTTAATAAATTTTACTTAGCTTTTGTTGGGTTGGGGACCATTCTGATCATATTTTGCATAATAGCTGTATCAAGGTTCCTCTTCTGTATAATTCTTCTACACCATCTTGTCGTTCTCTTCCATGCTATACAATTACAGATTATTGTGTTATTAATGCATAAATGCTATTTTTAACGTAATTAATGCACCCCTCCTCCCAACTTGCAGTCTACATCTTTCTCTCTCTCCTTTTTTCTACTGGTGCTGCATCATAAATCGGCACACACTCTGGCAGCTCCCTCCCTTGCTGCTCCTTCTCCAAGTTCTTCGCAAACATGGGAACTTGCTTTGAGGTGGCAGCACTAAAGGCATGCTTGTCAGGCTCGAAGCCTCTCTCTTCTCTAGTGTTAGAAAAAGGAAGTTGCGGAACTTCCTGTTTCCGACACTAGAGAGAGAGGCTTTGGACCCAACAAGCAACAGCCTGCCTTCAGTGACGCTGCATCAAAGCAAGCTCCCATGACTGCGAGAGGCTTGGAGAAGGAGCAGCAGGGGAGAGGGAGTTGCCAGAGTGTGCAGAACTGAGCAGGAAAGGTCTGCTAGAGTAGTGGTTCCCAACCCTGTCCTGGAGGACCACCAGGCCAATTGGGTTTTCAGGCTAGCCCTAATGAATATGCATGAGAGAGATTTGCATATAATGGAAGTGATAGGCATGCAAATCTGCATATTCATTAGGGCTAGCCTGAAAACCCAATTGGCCTGATACTCCTCCAGGACAGGATTGGGAACCACTACAGTTGAAAATGGTTAAAAGGCCCCCTTTACTTTCAAAAGCCCCTAGCTCATACATGTAAAATAAGAGAAGTCCAAGTTGTTGGTTTTTTTTTTTCTTTTATGATAAACTGATGACCTAGGGGTTCTCACCCAGAAAAAAGTACCAAGAGGTACAGAGGGCAGGACTGAATGATTCTAAATAATATATGTATTTTAGAACTAACACACTGGTGAGTGTGACACAAGGTGACCAGATGTTTTTATAAAAGATATATAATTAAAAATGAACCCATGCTTAACCTAGGATTCTTCCTTTTTCTTTCCATTCTGCGGGGTGGGGGTGGGGGATGGGCTATAAGAGATTCCCTCATGGGGCTGCACCTGCTGTTTATGTTACTGAGTAAAGTAGGGTGGGAGAGGCAGGTTAGTTTAGAGTTGGGATGGGAGGTGGGGCTTACGGAACGCGTTGAAGATCTTAATGTTTTCCTTGTTGTTCAGTATAGCCAGATGTATATTTTGTTCTATTGTTTAACCATAAAAATGAATCTATACCAAATTCAGAAGTAATTTTGATTTATCAGACTGTCTTCTTGTTTGTGATGTCAAATCCTAATTAATTAACTAGTTGAAAGGTTCTCTTATTCTGGTACTTTGAATTTATTTGCTTTGTATTGTGTTCATAATTGCTATGATTAATATATTACCAAACTGATTTTACTTCTTCACAATTAACTTTGATATTCCTAGTAACCTCCATGATTTTTGTAATTGACCTCAAGAATCATGATCATCTCAACACCATCTGTGCTGTAAATATATCTGTATATATATATATATATATATATATATATATATGTATATATATATATATATATATATATATATATACGAGGTCTGTTCAAAAAGTTCTAGGACTGATTTTATAAACATTTATTAAACAGTCTTACAACTTATTCCATTGGGTCCCCGTACCTATGTATACAGTGTTCCCAATGTCATTTCCACTTCTGGAAACAGTCCTTAAACGCTTCTTCAGGAATCACCAAAAGTTGCTGCGTCAAATTTTGTTTTGTCTTCAATGGTGTTGAATTGAACATAAGAACATAAGAATAGCCTTCCTGGGTCAGACCAATGGTCCATCAAGCCCAGTAGCCCGTTCTCACGGTGACCAATCCTAAGGAGTAGCAATATTCCATGCTACCGATCCAGGGCAAGCAGTTGATTTAAGTTTAGGAAACAAGAAGTCAGCAGGGGCCAAGTCGGGAGAGTAAAGTAGCTGGGGAAGAACTGTCATTGCATTTTTTGTACAAAATTTGCGGTTGTTCTGGTCGTCGGTCATCAACCGTGGAACAAACTTTGCCGCAACGTGAGACATCCCTCATCTTCTCTGGTAGAATGTTGTGGCATGAACCAATGGAGATAATACATTTCTCTGCTAATTCTCTAACAGTTAATCACTGATTAGCGTGCACAAGAACCTTCATCAGTTGACATTGATGGTTTTCCAGTTTGCGAATCGTCTTCCACTGATTCACGACCACTTTTGAAGTGTGAATACAGTTTAAAACACCTTCCACAACTCATGACATGTTTCCCATAAGCCACTTTCAACATTTCATATGTTTCTCTAGCGGTCTTACCCAATTTAAAACAGGACTTCATGCTATAGTGCTGCTTATTGAGGTCGCACATGATGAAAAATAACTGATCACGAGAGTTCTGCCCAAAGTACTTTGGCTTGCTTTCTAAACTCCTTTTCATTGTACAAATTCTCTTAATACGTAAGAACTGGGAATACTGTAAACAGTTTTTTAACATTCTAGGGTGATTACTGCAATACTGAAGCACAGTGCTCCAATCTAGAGAGTTGCGCAGGGACAGAAATCCCACCCGTCCCCGCCAGAATCCTTCCCGTCCCCATCCGTACCAGCCAGAATTCTGCCCATCCCCTCCGTCCCCCCATAAAAATTACCTGCCTCATAAAAGGCAGCAATTACTTCAGACAGTTTTGATTTTAGTTTTAATTGAATTTTACAGAAAATTCAAAACAAAGTCAGACATCTGCCAGAACAGGCATAAAACCAATACCCCTTCTCCCTCTCCCCAATCAGGTGGGGTTGGCATATCAACAATATGCTATCCAAAGAAGTAGATTTAGGGCAGAATTTGATGAACAGAAAGAAGATGCCCAGTGCAGCAATTCTTTCCCCCTCTGCTCTTTTTTCTTTTTTAAGTTACATATTTAATGCTGGTACTTGCTGGGTTGAAGCAGTTTAATGCAGGGTATTCTGGCTCCTGAGCTGCACAGTCATGCTGCCCAGTCTCTCCCGCTCTCCTCTGCATAGCTGCAGTGAGTGGTGGCAAGCTTGAGTCAATGAGATTCTTGACGGCAGGTTTCAAGCCAGTGCTCACCACGGGGAGAGCTGTGCACATCCACCAATCTGGGAGCACTTCTACAAGGAAGTGCTCATGATTGGCCTTCAAGCTCCAGCTCTATCTCCCTGATTTTTAGATGTAGAGAGCTCTCCCATGTGAGTGGCAATTAGCAATTTGTACGCTGAAGGATTGAAGAAGCTTAGAGGAAACATTGGAACAAAGGTAGGCTGGCATTTCCATGGGAACCCCGGAGAACCAGCATCCATCCCCGCGGGAGACCCGTGGACCTAGGGGGGATCCCTGCGGGAGTCCTGTAATCCCCGTTCCCGTGCAGACCTCTATTCCAATCTGTTGGATTCTTATACACCCAAGTATTATTACTACTATTACTACTACAATTAATTATTTCTATAGCACTACTAGACATAAGCAGCACTGTACAGAGTCACAAAGAAGAAAACATCCCCTTCTTAAAAGAGCTTACAATCTAAACAGCCATGACCAAAAAACAAGATGTCATGAATACAAGGGGAATGTTTAATCAGCTGGCTGGGTTGGAGGGCAGAAGAGTAGGGTTAAGGATTGAAGGCTATATCAAAAAGGTGGATTTTCAGTCTGCTTTTAAACAAAGTAAGGGAAGGGACTTGACGGACAAACTCAGGTAATTTATTCCAGGCACAGGGGGCAGATTGATGAAAGGAACGAAGTCTGGAATTGGCAGTGGAGGAGAAAGGTACAGTTAAGAGCAGCTTATCTGAGGAACTGACTTCTCTGGGAGGTGTATAAGGAGAGAGAAGAGAGGAGAGATATTGAGGGGCAGCAGAATGAACACACTTGTAGGTAAGCAATTGGAGCTTGAACTGTATGCCATGGCGGATAGGGAGCCAGTGAAGTGACTTAAGGAGAGGGGTGACATGAGCGTAGTGAGGTTGGTAGAAGATAAGTCGCTCAGCAGAGTTTTGCACAGATTGCAAGGGGGGAGAGGCGACACTGCGAGAGACCAGTTAGAAGTAAGATTGCAATAATCTAAGCATGAAGTTACAAGAGCATGATCAAGGGTCTGGGTAGTGTGCTCAGAGAGGAAGGAGCGAATTTTGCTGACATTGAAGAGATAGAAGCGACAGGTTTTAGCAGCTTGTTGGATGTGCGTAGAAAATGAGAGGTTGGAATCGAAGATAACTCCAAGGTTGCGAGTATTGAACTACATGTTTTCTTGACTTATTTCCACCTCCAAAAAAATGCATCAACTCAAAGAAGACTCCATAGTAAATTGAATGTACTCATTACAGGTATTAAACCATGAAACAAAGGATGAAATAGAATCTTGATCTTCCAACCATAACATGAAAGTATCATCAATACATCTTCGCCAAAATGCTTGTAAGGGGAATTGGTGATCCACTGCTCTTCATAGCACATCATGAATAAATTTGCAATAGTTGGAGCAAAAGTGGCTCCCATCAACACACCAGAAATCTGCAAAAATAGGTCATTGTTAAATAAAAAATAATTCTCACATAGCACTATGCAAGCTAAATCATACAAAAGGTTTGTAGGGATTTCATGTGGTCTAGAACGTAGGTCCAAATATTTTCTAGTAACTTCCAAAGCTTGCTGTTGAGGAATTTAGTGTAACAAGATTTTATATTCAGAGTAACCATGAGAAATCTGTCAATGATGGCCATGTCTACTTCAGCCAACAGCTGTAAGAAATTAGATGTGTCTTTAATGTACTGAGGTGAAGCAGAAACAAAAGGTTTCAAGAAAATGGAACCTGGAATTCCTTACCCTACCATTTGAGACAAGAAACCAACTTAGAAAAAAAATTTAAAAGTAATCTGAAATCTTTTTTATTCACTGATGCCTTCATAAGTCAACAATAATTTCATTATAAAATAATTCCAAGACTTTGTTCTTTTCCCTACCTCATGTACTTTCCCTAAATGTTTTCCCCATCTTTATATTATAATGTAACTTCTTACCCCTCTCTTTCCTAAGTGTTTCCAGTATTGTTAAATGTGTCATTAGTTTTGTCAATATTCTTTAATGTATTACTTTATTAAATTGTAATTTTATTATGTACATCGCTTTGAATTATGATAAAGCGATTAATCAAATCTGAATAAACTTGAAACTTGAAACTTGAAAATATCCACAAAAGTTGACAAAGGTTCTTGGATCGACCCTGTATCTGATATGATGAGTCATCTTGGAGGTTTTAATAATCTTCAGTATAAAACAGGGATCTGAGCAATTTTAGGATTCAAAAATTTGAATTTCTTAAATGTAAGGAAGCCTGCTTCCAATCCTTGTTTCACTAATTTAGAGATCATACAATCTCCCGGTTGGATCATTCTGCAATCTCCAATAAGTGGATATGTCATTCAATTGGCTCATTATTTTATTCATATAGTCTTGAAGAGTTTATATTACTACTGCTCCTCCTTTGTCAGCCCTTCTAATTACAATTTCTTGATAATCTCAAGGATGTTCGTTGTTCCAGTGATAAATTATCATGTTTTAATCTGCTGTATTTCCTCATAAAATACTGTACATTTCTTAAAACCACCGCCTTGAAAGCTCCCACTAGAGAAAACTGTCTATTCTTCTTGTGGGTAGAAGTATACAATGATGATTCTTTTAGGGCTCCTTTTACAAAACTTGCAGTAGTGATTCTTCCATGGCAAATGCACCAAAGGCCATTCAATTCCATTTAGTTTCACTGCATTTGCCATAAAAGAATCACTACTGTGGCTTTGTAAAAGGGGCCCTTACTTTGTGTGGCTCTCAAAACCTTTGGCAGCAGCTGCTTTATGCGTGCCTCCCCTATGCCCAGAAGCTGCTGCTCTAGGCAATGGCCTAGTTTTCATAATGGTTAAGCCATCCCTTCCATTCCAGATGCATTGAGATAAAGGAAGTAGGTTCTAAAAGGTTCTAGGTTGGCAATCTGGTATGGCCTGCCAGCAAATCACCACTGGTTTACATCTTGTAATTGGATCTAAGGTTGACATGCTGGGCTGAATACCTAACAGAGGCAATGGCTAAACCAGTGCTTGGCACTTAATAGCAGGTTGTTGAGGAAATGACAGGAAGAAAATGACTGCATTCACATTAGCTGAGAATAAAATCTTTCAGGTAGATGAAAAACAGAACTCTCAGCCGTGGAAAGTTGTGTTTACTTTTTCTTTCACGCCAGTGAATCTGAAATTCTTTACTGCAAATAAGCCAGGCTTAGAGAATGTTATAAACAAACAAAACTCTGTTCGATTTCAAGTTGTGATTAACTCTCTAATTAAAGGAAGCAGTGTTTAAAAGACAGGTTACATTCTGAACAGTAAAACCAGTGGCGTACCTAGGGTATGTGGCACCCGGGGCCCATCATTTTTTGACACCCCCCCCCCCCCCCTCATGGAAAAATTTTTTTTTTTTTTTTTTTGCAATAACCATGAAATGGAATAAATGGTCAGAATAGAAACAGGCAGTGAAAATTTTCTTTTATTGAACCTCATTTATGTAACCATTATTCCAAACATAACATAACATAAATTATGTCTGAATTGTCATGACATCAGAAGTACATATGGAGTAGTTGCAGGTGATGCTTGGGACAGTTCTGATTATGTTAGTTTGGTTTTATGTGTTTTTTGAATAGAAGGGTTTTTATTTCTTTTTTTAAGGTTTTGTAGTTTGTGGTCGAGGTCAATAGGTTGTAGAGTTGGGGGTCAAGTGTTGCAGCTCGAATGGCTAGGAGGTTGTCGAACAGTTTTTTTCTTTTGACGTTTTTGGTTGGAGGGTGTGTGAATGGTGCGTGAGTTCTCCTATGTCTGTTTGAAGTGGATTGAATTATTTAGCTGAAGAAATTAGTTACCCCCCCATTCCACACACATTAATTCTCTTCCATTTTTGTTCCCATTATAAAAAAACACTGATAAGTTCCCAGGAAAAAAATACATTAAAATAAGAAGTGAAAACAAAGGCCCCTACAGATGAGAACATAACATAAGAATAGCCTAACTGGGTCAGACCAATGGTCCATCATGCCCAGTAGCCCATTCTCATGGTAGCCAATCCAGGACACTAATACCTGGTCAAAACCCAAAGAGTAGCAACATTCCATGCTACCGATCCAGGGCAAGCAGACACTTCCCCCATGTCTTAATAACAGATTATGGACTTTTCCTCCAGGAATTTGTCCAAATCTTTCTTAAAACCAGCTACACTATCTGCTTTTACCATAACTTCTGGCCACTTCATTTTTAAGTTTAGATCTTTCCTTTCAAACAGAGACCTTGCTAGATGTCAAATACAGCACAAGGTAACTTCACATGGACTTAGCTGTGCAGGAAATGTGAATCTCCTCATACACCCACCATATAGTGCAAAAATGTGCAAAGGTCTGTTTTTTTCTTTCGATCACTACATAGCCTAATGCCACACAAGCAGCGCTGTTACAAACATATTCTGAAGGTCAATGCTAAGGTTGACAAAGTTTCCTTCCTTGGACCAGAAGGAGATACTGACAAACCACTGGAAGAGATTCTAAAACAACTACCCAGAAATAACACCCAAAGACCCACTCAGTGTGTGAACCAGTTGAGTGGAGTGGACTAACTGGGGGTGGAAATGGGCCCAGAGTTTGCTCAGCAGAATTTCCCAGACTACCTCTTCCTCTCAACACACTGACATGCTACCACCACCACCAACACTAGGAACACCTCACCGAGTATGCCAGCAATGCTTATAAACTTTATAAAACACATTATTATATTTTCTTATAAAGCATATATTTTAACTGAACTCAGCCTTGCCATTCACAAAAATAGAAAAGTTCCCATTTCAAGCTGTCTCATGTACACTTTTCAAATCTAACATATTGTAATCACAAAACAGAAAATAAAATTATTTTTTCTACCTTTTGTTCTCTGATCAATATTCAAATCTTGTTGGTCCCAGGCTCTTGTTGTCTTGCTTGCCAGGGTCTCCTTTCTCCGTGCTAACCATCCGTCTGCCATCTCTGTTCTCCCCTTCCGTTTCCCTTCCCTCTCCCGGAGATCTGGCATCTTTCCTTTTTTTTGTCTCCATCCACAGATTCACCTTTTCTCAACTCCCCACCACCCCAGGATCCACCATCTCTCCCTTTCTGTTCCCAACTATCCTCCTATCCAGTATCTCTATCCCCCCTCCACACCATCCCCTGTTTCCAAGTTCTCTCCCTTTCTGTTCCTTCCCTCCCTAAATCCCATTATGCACCATCTCTCTCCCACTCCTCTGTTTTTAGACCCATTATTTCTAACCCCCAAAGTCTGGCATATGCACGTATCTTTGAACCCCCCCTTCCCTCTCTCCCTCTGTGTACTTTTACACCAGGACCCCCCTCCCCCGAAGGTCTGTCCCCCCTCAGAAGGGCTACACCCCACCCCTGAAGACCTGCACCCCCCGAAGGACTTTACCTCCCACCCGAAGGTCTGTCCCCCTCTGAACGCCTAAACCCCACCCCTGAAGGCCTGCACCCTCCCCGAAGGATTGTACCCCCCACCCGAAGGTCTGTCCCCCCCTGAAGGCCTGCACCCATCCCGAATGCCTGCACCCACCCCGAAGGCCTGCACCCACCCCGAAGGCCTGCACCCACCCCGAAGGCCTGCACCCCCGAAGGCCTGTCCCCCCCCCTTGAAGGCTTGACCCCCCCTTGAAGGCCTGCCTGCTTGTCCCCCCTTGAAGGCCTATCCCCCCTTAAAGGTCTGCCTGTCCCACCCCCTCGTAGGCCTGTCCCCCCTTAACGGTCTGCCTGTCCCACCCCCTTGTAGGCCTGTCCCCCCCTTGAAGGCCTGACACCCCCTTGAAGGCCTGCCTGCTTGTCCCCCCTTGAAGGCCTGTCCCCCCCTTGAAGGTTGGCACCCCCCCAAAGGCCTGCACCCCCTTGAAGGCCTGTCCCACCCCCTTGTAGGCCTGTCCCCCCCTTGAAGGCCTGCCTGCTTGTCCCCCCTTGAAGGCCTGTCCCCCCCCTTGAAGGCCTGCACCCCCCCTTGAAGGTTGGCACCCCCCCAAAGGCCTGCACCCCCTTGAAGGCCTGTCCCACCCTTGTAGGCCTGTCCCCCCCTTGAAGGCCTGCCTGCTTGTCCCCCCTTGAAGGCCTGCACCCCCCCTTGAAGGTTGGCACCCCCCCAAAGGCCTGCACCCCCTTGAAGGCCTGTCCCACCCCCTTGTAGGCCTGTCCCCCCCTTGAAGGCCTGCCTGCCTGTCCCCCCCTTGAAGGCCTGCACCCCCTTGAAGGTCTGCACCCCCCCCGAAGGCCTGCACCCCCCCGAAGGCCTGTCCCCCCACTTGAAGGCCTGCCTGCCTGTCCCCCCCTTGAAGGCCTGCACCCCCTTGAAGGTCGGCACCCCCCCTGAAGGCATGCACCCCCCCCCTGAAGGCCTGTCCCCCCTTGAAGGCCTGTCCCCCCCCTTGTAGGCCTGCACCCCCTTGTAGGCCTGTCCCCCCCCCCTTGTAGGCCTGTCCCCCCCCTTGAAGGCCTGCCTGCCTGTCCCCCCCTTGAAGGCCTGCACCCCCTTGAAGGTCTGCACCCCCCCCCCCGAAGACCTGCACCCCCCCTTGAAGGCCTGCCTGCCTGCCTGTCACCCCCCTCCCCCTTGAAAGTCTGCCTGCCCGCCCGCCCGCCCCACCCTGAAGGCCTGATGCCCCGACCCACCCCGAAGGACCATTCGTCCCCCTGGCCTCCCCGCACTACCTATGAAGCAGCCGCAGCAGGATCGCGACGTCAGCTATCTTTGCGCTGCTTAGGAGCTGCTTCCTGCGCCGGGCTACCTTAAGCTACTGCCCCCCCCACGCCCGAAGGACCGCTCGCCCCACTGACCTTCCAGCACACCTATGAAGCAGCCCGCAGCAGGATCGCGCCGTCAGCAATCCCTCAGCTGCTTGGGCGCTGCTTCCTGCGCCGCGGTCCCGCCCCCTCCTCTGACGTCAGAGGAGGGACGGGACCGCAGCGCAGGAAGCAGCGCCCAAGCAGCTGAGGGATTGCTGACGGCGCGATCCTGCTGCGGGCTGCTTCATAGGTGTGCTGGAAGGTCAGTGGGGCGAGCGGTCCTTCGGGCGTGGGGGGGGACTGAGCGGCAAGGCCGGGAACACCCCCTCAGGGCTGGTACCCGGGGCGGCCCGCCCCCCCCGCCCCCCCCTAGGTACGCCACTGAGTAAAACCATTGGGTTTTGGAATGCTTTCCTTATAAACTCTGTCCCAGAGGATTCTACATGCCATGAATTGCATTTGCTAGCCACACGTCTCACAGAAGCTATTTCAGAGGGTTTTTGGAAACAGCCTGGATCAGAAAAATAATGTTACAAGTTTTATTGTATAAGAAAGGGGCACAAAAGAATATTGATGCTGTTCATTTGGAATAAAAAGATGAAAGTACTATTATTTTGTTCAATTTTCTTAGTTAAATGGTTATATATATATATATATATATATCATTTTAGGGGGTAATATTATAAATTCATTTCCATGTATATGCGGCCACATATACATATAAATGGCCTATTATGTAAAATTTCATTCATCATAAAAATACATGTTAATGGGATGATGGTTGGTCACTATTGGAGCAAAAATCAGGAGAGAAACCTCCAGACACACAATCAAAACCAACAGACAACAGTGGAGGTTTGAAAACAACGGTGTGCAATTTTATTCAACAAATCATAGTCTTGTGCGGTGGCTCGACACGCACGTGTTTTGGCCAGTACGGCCTGCTTCAGGAGCCTTTTTAACTCATGATCACAGTTTCTCATATAATTAAGAAACTGATGATTCAAAGTAACTTAGGAAATCGAACGTAGAAATACAGAAACTCACTGAATAAGCCAAATATTTGACGTGTGCTGTGAGTTTCTGTATTTATACCGCGCATTTTACTGCCTGCTGTGCTAGTCGCTAATGCCTCCATTGACGAGGCGTTAGTTTTTTGGCTTGACGCAGGGGTTAGCGCGTGATAAAATGTCTGACGCGCTAACCCCCATAGCGGAACTTGATAAAAGGAGCCCTATGTCCTTTATATGGCAATTTGGTTTAAGATGAGCTGGAGTGTTCTTCAATGGAAACTCCAGTAATTTGGAATGTGAAAACAGTGCCAAGCAGACTTTTAGGGGCAGATTCTGTAAAGGACGTCTAACTTTAGGTGCCCACAATGTGGACATCCATCGACTTATAAATAAAGTGGACAAATAAAGTGGATAATAAGCCCAATTAACAACTTTAACAAGCAATCATTGGACGTTAGATGTCCAAAGGCTGGGTGCGATTCACAAAATAGGCATCCACAATTTCATGGACGGCCATCGGAAAAAGCTGCTCCTAACGGGATAAGCGTGGGCGTGGCTGTGGCTTCAAAAGAGACATCTATTTACAGAATCACATTCCGCTCAGAGTCCTAACGCGTCCACCTAATGCCTAAAATGTAGGTGTTGCAAAAGCAGGTCTATTTTTTCATGTGTTTTGCTTAAGTAATGCATTATTTAATATCTTTTGACCTTAATATCAAACTGGAGTCCTCTTTATCCCAAAAAATAAAGCCACATTCACCTATATGTGGATGCCTCCGGCACACTTAAATGACACCTAAGTGGCATCCACCTAACTTGTGCCTACCTTGCGAACCTTCTATTTATGGAGGTAAAGAGGTCTCCTCCTTGATAATAATAGAATAAGATGTTTAATAATGCATTTCTCAAGCAAAGCACATGAAATATATATAGCATACTAAACCTTATTCCAAAAAAGGTTAAGTATATAAGAAGAGAATCCCTACTCACAATGGCTATGGTTCAGAGCAAGTAGACATGTCTGATGCTCAATCTTGACATCATTGTGACATCTTTTACCTTAATATCAAACTGGAATCCTCTATATGCCCAAAAATAGATGCCCCATTCACCTATATGTGGACACCTCCAGCATGTCTAAATGATGCCTAAGTCGTGTCCACTGAACTCAAGCCTATCTAGCGCCCAACTCATACTCAAAAGTAGACCTGCTTTTGCAAGGAGTCCTCTTTGTATCATAAAATAGAAGATTTAGTAGATTCCTGGGTAAAAGATTGAACTAGATGTTCAAGGATGACACTTTGTCCTATCAATGGGAAAATTCCTGTGGGGTTCCTCAGAGTTCGCCTCTGTCCCCAACTTTGTTTAACATTTATCTTGTCTCCATGGGAAATTTATTGTAAAGTTTAAAGCTTAAGTTTTACCATTTATACGGATGACATTACTATAGTCATCCTGTTAACCTGTCTGTCATCTGAGCTCACAAATTCCGTAGCGACCATTTTAAGTCAGATTGATCTCTGGATGACTGCTTTTAAATTGAAATTAAATGCGGAAAAAATTAAATTTCTCCTTGCAACTCCTAATGATAAGATCAAAGAAAAAATGATACATGTGAATGGTCTGGACTATAATATAGAACATTCTATACAAATATTAGGAGTGACTAGATAAACATCTTTCATTAGAACAACATAATGATTTATTACTCAAGAAATTTTTCTCAGTGCTTTAGAAGCAGTTCGACTCATTTTTGGTTTAAAAAATGGGAGCATATTACCCCTTTTTTATCGGAAACTCTGTTGGCTGCCAATAGAGTCTAGAATTTTGTTTAAATTTTCATGCATTTGTTACAAATCAGTCTTCGGTATGTCGCCAGGTTATCTTGTTTCTCATCTCTCTTTGAGCCACTCTAATAAGAGTACACATAGAGTGCATTTGTTTATATATCCCTCCACAAAATTCTGTCAGCATAAGAAGTTCCTTGAGAGAACTCTCTCGTTTCAGGCCGCCAAACTGAATGTATGGCTTGGAAAAATTATGTTAGAGGTCTCTTCTTATTTTGATTTTAGAAAATTTTTAAAGACACAACTATTTGATAGGTTGGTATCTTAAAGCATTCAGTATTAATTCTCTATAGTTTTTTCATTTAATGATTTGATTTATTTTATTTACATTGTATGTATTAGTTTTACTTGTTGTGAACCGCCTAGAACCTTTTTGGTTTGGCAGTATATAAGAATAAAAATTATTATTATTATTATTAAGTATATATATTTCATGTGCTTTGATTGAGGAACACAGAAGCCATAAGAGTTTTTTTTTTTTTTTAGAAAACAGCATAGGAACTAGGCAAATGTTGATATTTATCCTTTAGAAATGACTATTTGTGAATCAAGAGAATATAAGCTTGGCTTTGGAATTGATATGTGGTTTAACGGCTGTGTGTGTGGCGCAGTGGTTAGAGCTACAGCCTTATCACCCTGATATTGTTGGATCAAAACCCCCATTGCTCCATGTGACCCTTGGCAACCGAAAAAGAAGAGAAATATGATAGCCAATTTTAAATACCATGTGGTATATAAATAATTAAGAGATAAATATAATGGTGGTGCCAGCATTTTACTGCATACAATTTTAATGTAAAAAAACAGCAAAAAATTGCCATTCTAATTACATCGTAACTCTAACACACGATAACATTATAGACGTTAATAGTACATCTATGTAACACCTAAAAGGCGATTCTGCAAAGGACGTCTAACAATATAGATGCGCTTAGATTCACTCAGCACCGCTGAGCACAATTCTCTATAGTGCGTCTATGCATTATAGAATCGTGCTCAGCATTGTACTCTTGGATATCTAAATGATGCCTAACATTTAGATGTCCTTTACAGAATCTGGCCTTACAGTCTGAGTCCCACAAATGACGAGATGGTTTGGATAGGTTGGCGTGAGCTTTGACGGCAACTCCAGTAATTGGAACCTAAGAACCATTCCGGCCTGACTTCTATAGTCTATGTCCAAAAAATATCAAAGAAAATCAAATTAATCATGAATCAATAATGAGTGTAACTGATGGACAGACTGGATGAACCGTCATTTCCCGTGTTACTATGTAATGCATGCATGTGGATTTACATCTTTTCTTTAGCAGACAGAATGTCTGTGCCTTCAATGTATGCACAGTTCCTGCAGAATTTGTGCTAGTGTTTTATAAAGACACCATAGGTGCCTCCATTTCTATGAACTAGGTCCAAAATTAGCACCTTCCTGCCCTATTAACCGAAATGTCTTATTACAAACTTAAGAACATAAGAATTGCAATACTGGGACAAACTGAAGGTTCATCCAGCCAAGTACCTAGCTAGATTCCAAGTAGTAAAACCGATTTTATGCTGCTTATCCTAGGAATAAGAAGTGGATTTCCCCAAGCCATCTCAATAATGACCTATAGACTTCTCTTTTAGGAAATGATCCAAGCCTTTTTTTAAACCCCGCTAAGCTAACTGATTTCACCACATTCTCCTTCACTTGATAAATGTTTACCATTCCTTCCTCAAGAGTAAATTCACCAATAGGCAAGATTGGCCAGTGTCTGTGGGCAGCCAACACTATGTGTATCACTTGTTTAATATCGTCAGCTGCAGTACCAAACCATGGAGGTATCAGGAAGGGAGGATGGATCAGCTGCCTGTCTATATGCCTAAGGGCAGCTGGGAGTCTAAATTCACCCTTCTTAGTAATGTTTCAGTACTTAATTTCACACAAATTGAAGTTTGCAAAGGTGGACTATATGGCATGAAGTGCCTTAACCTAAAGCTGTTGACAGTTTGCATAAACAAAAAATCAAAATCATGTCATATATACCATATTTTCACTCATATACCGCGCACCCCTGTAAAACGCGCACACGGGTATAGCGCACGGGAAACTGAAATTTATGTAAATAAATTTTTATATACCGCTCACACCCGTATACCGCGCATGCCACCCCGACTCCCCGGCGCTGCCCGATTCTCCTTTCGCCCGCTCCCACTCTCCTCTGGCCAGCCTGACTCTCCTTTAGCCCGCCCCGACTCTCCTCTGGCCAGCCCGACTCTCCTTTAGCCGGCCCCGACTCTCCTCTGGCCAGCCCGACTCTCCTTTAGCCCGCCCTGACTCTCCTCTCCCCCTTGAATTCCTGTCCCCCCTTGAAGTCCTGTCCTCACCCTGAAAGCCTGATCCCCCCCCGATGTCCGATTCACCCCCCCACAGGACCGCTCGTACCCCCACCCCGAAGGATCGCTCTGACATCAGAGAAAGGGCGGGACCACCAGAAGAGGAAGCAGCGTAGACGCAGGGCTAAGAGAAGGGGCAGGACCGCCGGCAGAGGAAGTAGCAGGACGACGATAGGCAGCTTCTACATGATTGGGAGGGGGGTGGGGAGGCTGTGGGGGTGCGAGCGGTCCTTCGGGGTGGGAATGCGGGTGCGTGTTCGAGCGCGAGTGGTCCTTCGGGGTGGGGGTGCGAGCGGTCCTGCGGGGTGAATCGGACTTCGGGGGGGGGGGGAACTATGTAAAAAAAAAGGGGATAATGCGCTCACACGTATAACGCGCACGGTTATGCACGGTTTGTAAAATAGTGTATAACGCGCGCGTTATATGCGTGAAAATACGGTAATGTGATTTGATATTTTGCCAACTCACCTTCACCGTACACATCTTGGTCTGAGCAACTCCCTTTTCCCTTCTTTCTCTTGAAATAGTGATTTTAAATGTAGTGGCTTGACTTAGGAATATGAAATCTCAGAATCAGTTTGACTAGTGATCATAATTGTAGCATACGTACAAGGTGATAGCTAATGGTCAGTCTTTAGTGGCTTTAGTTTTATTTAGTAAGATTTATGTAAAGGTATGTCAGTGACTTCAAAAGGGGTTTTTTTTTCACTCCTTTTTAATCCATGCCTATACATTTTGGCTCCATCTGCTGAAACACAGGGAACAGTTTCTAGTACGAAGTGACATATCTAATCCTCTGCTCACAGTCACCCTGCTGCAGATACAAAACAGCCTATCATATCAAGCAGTTTTGTGTGAAAACGCTCTTTAAATGCTCATATCTATGACTTGGGAGCCGAAATGGAAAAGTGAGAAGAGAAAGATAGAGAGCAGGAGGGAGAGAGACCATAAAATTAACCTCCTATCTGTGGCTGTTGGGGTCAGATTAGAGTAATTGACTGATTTTGCTTGGAAGAATTGCCAGTCGGTTTTCCGACTGCCACTGATTAACAACTAAGCAAATTTCTTCTGTAGCCATATAAGAAGAGAACCTACTTGGTATTCAGAATGTTAAATGGCGAACTTGATTTTGGGGCTCTGGCTTCCTGAGCCATTAACTAAGCTGGTGTGGAAAGATTTGTCATGCATGAATTGGGACCTTGAAGGAACTTGGATTGAACACACCTTGACCCTCCCTATGCTCTGTGTTTACTCCCTGTTTTGTCATCCTGAGAAAGTGAGGGCAACTCTTCAGATGTCTCTAGGGGCTATGCCAGGCTATCAGATCTTATGACAGCAAATAGCTCTTTTAATGGTCTCATTGCAGTAAGGAAAAGTCATGCATCTTCCTCTGGTATTACCGTATTTTCTCGCATATAACGCGCGCGTTATACGTGGTTTTTACAAACCGCGTATACCCTTGCGCGTTATACGCGTGAGCGCGTTGTACAAAATTTTTTTTACATAGTTTCCCCCCCCCGACGCCCGATTCATCACCTGGAAGGAGCGCTCGCACTCCCACCCCGAAGGACCGCTCGCACCCCCACCCGAAGAACCGCTCGCACCCCCACAGCCTCCCCCCCTCCCCCATGGAGAAGCTGTCTACCTTGTTTCCGGATGCCAGCCCAGCTGCTTCCTCTGCCGGCGGTCCTGCCCCTTCTCAGAACCCTGTGCTGCGCTGCTTCCTCTTCAGGCGGTCCCGCCCTTTCTCTGATGTCAGAGAAAGGGCGGGACCGCCGGAAGAAAAAGCAACACAGCAGGGCTCAGAGAAGGGGCGGGACCGCCGGCAGAGGAAGCAGCTGGGCTGGCATCCGGAAACAAGGTAGACAGCTTCTCCATGGGGGAGGGGGGGTGAGGCTGTGGGGGTGCGAGCGGTTCTTCGGGTGGGGGTGCGAGCGATCCTTCAGGGAGGGGGTGCGGGTGCGTGCGAGCGGTCCTTCGGGGTGGGGGTGCGAGCGGTCCTGCAGGGGGGTGAATCGGATGTCAGGGGGGGCATCAGGCTTTCAGGGTAGGGACAGGACTTCAAGGAGGAAAGGAGAGTCGGGGTGGGCGAAAACAGAGTCAGGGTCTCCAGAGGAGAGTCGGGGCGGGCGAAAGGAGAGTCGGGCAGCATGCGCGGTATACGGGTGTGCGCGGTATATAAAAATTTATGTACATAAATATGTGTTTTTTGCGCGCTATACCCGTGTGCACGTTTTACACGGGTGCGCGTTATCTATGTGAAAATACGGTACTTGGCTCTTTATTTATTTCTAAAATTTCTTGACCCCCTATAACTAAGCGGTTTACAATGTAAAACATTCACAGTGGTTCAGAGGACAACATAAATAACAATACTTTCAGTACACATATTTAGCCCTTTAAAGATAGCAGAAAACCTGCAGGAAAATTACATATCATCAATCCTCAATGATCCTAAAACACAGGTCATAATTCAAATTCAATTTGATGCACTCATAGAGTTCATGGGCCTAAGATCTCTATGATAATTACTGTATAAATTCACATTTGTATGGAAATTTTGCCAACACAGAACTGCAAAATACTTTACAAATTCTAAATATAACTAAGCCATACTTCAGTTGCAGTGGAATTTAGGAATATATTACATTCTTCCCCTCTCCTACTGGCTCCGAGAAACAGGACACAACATAGATGGTGGGTACCAGCACTTGAGGGTTAACGCTAGAGGTGTGATATGTGAGTAAATTTGCTGAGAAAGTAAAGCAAGCTGACTCACTGTCCGTTTGCCAGGGTTGACTGCAACAAATACGCGGCAGGTTTTCTTTAAAATTTACAGTTTGCGGTAACATTTTTCCAATATAGCTCAGCAAATTTCTGAATCGATTTTGCTGTAGCAGTAACATTCACTACAAATGGTGATGTTTCAGCCAAGGCTGGCTTCCTGTTTGGTTTCCAACTTAATTAAGGCCCTCTTTGCTTAAGCAACAGTAGAGGTTCCTACCGTGGCACTGGATGCTAAATGCTCCGCCGCTCTTAGGAATTCGATGAGCATTGGAGCATTTAGTGTTCCGGGGCATAGTAAAAGGTATGTGTGTGTGTGTGTTTTGGGGTTGTTGTTTTTTTTTGGGGGGGGGTCAAGTTCAATTTACTTAAATTTGAAAAAGCACACTTACCCCCTCCTTTACTAACACATAGCACGAGTTTTAGTGCCGGCAGTGGTGGTAACTGCTCCGATGCTCAAAGGAATTCTATGAGCGTCAGAGCAAGGTACCGCCGCTGCCAGCGCTAAAACCCACACTATGCATTAGTAAAGGAGGGGTTTAATTACACAAAGTTTATTTTTCTGGTATTTTACCATTATACAGTGGTACCTTGGAATCCGAACTTAATCCGTTCCAGAACCTCGTTCGAGTTCCAAAGCATTCAAGTTCCAAGCCAATTTTTCCCATTGAAAATAATAGAAACTGGATTAATCCATTCTTTGGTCCCACAAGCTCAAATTGGCAGAGACAGCAAAATCGCTTCCCCCTGGTGAGACAGCAAGATTGGGCCCCCCCCCCCTGGCAGAGACAGCAAGATCAGCAACGGCAACTGCATGCGTTGCTCAGCCCAAAGCTTCCCTCCCAGGCGGAAACAGGAAGCTGCGTCAGAGGGGAAGCTTTGTGCTGAGCAATGCATGCAGTTCCTGTACGTTCGGATTCCAAAGCAGCGTTTGGATTCCAGGGCAAAATTTAATTTAAAAAAGTTTGAATTCCAAGTTGTTCGCGTTCTGGGGCGTTCAGATTCCAAGGTGTGTATATATATATATATATTTTTTTTTTTTTTTCTTCTACCTTTTGAGTTAGAATGAAGCAGATTTTTTATTTACTGTATCTGTCCTGGTGGGCTCACAGTCTATCTAATGTACCAGTGGAGGATTAAGGGCTCCTTTTACGAAGGCGCGTTAGCGGTTTCACGCATGTAATAGCGTGCGCTAAACCACTGGACGCGCTAGCCGCTACCGCCTCCTCTTGAGCAGGCGGTAGTTTTTCAGCCAACATGGGGGTTAGCATATGATTAAAAGTCACGCGCGTTAACCCCGCTAACGTGCCTTTGTAAAAGGAGCCCTAAGTGACTTGCACAGTGAGCAGTGCGCAGTTGGAACCTGCAACCTCAGGGGGCTGAGACTATAGCTCTAACCACTACGCCACTCTCCTCTCATTTTATACTTGCAAGGATATATCCTCGAAGCCTGTAGTTACTAATCTCTGATCATACACAACAGCATCGCTAGATAAAAGAATCAAAATTTAATGGATGTCACTTCTCCTGGGAGATGCCACATTTTTAGCAAGCATTGCCCTTGGCGGCAGAACCTGATAAAATGTTTGGTGGAGACTTGTAACCACAGAATAGTGTCAGGAGATCAGCATGGTTCATTCATCTTCAGAGAATTGTTCCCTGAGCAGATCTGTCAAGTGACTACTGCAGCTAAAGGAAGAGTGCACTGTTTTCTACGTAGCTACTTAGAAACATATAAGCGATGCCATGTGGCCCACCAAGAAACGCTGCATGCAGACCAAAGAAGGGCATTTTGCATCCTTTACACTGACAAAAGTTCCCCAGACAAGAATGATTTTGCTCAATGGTTTCTTTTGAAGCAAAATAAATGGAATCACAAGAGTTCCATTCAGCTCTGCTTGGCGGATTTATGGCTCCTCCACCCCCCTTCCCCCCACGTTTGTTTCTTCTTTAAACTGTTTGACGACTACTGTATCGCTTTAATTAAGTTGAATGAGGAGGCCTGAATTCCTGCTCCACATTCTCTGCTTATATTATAAGTGACCTGTGGAAAGACTGTCAATAGAGAATTTGTAGTTCTCTGTGTAACCAGAATCCAGCTTTGTGGTTAGGAGCCTAGCTTTCAGTCACTTAAGTAGTGGGGCTCAGTAATTTAAGCACCTTTCTTCTTCTGCCTTTATCTCTGTACTTTTACTCGTATGTTTTTTATTTATTTAGTATTTAGCTCAACCTTTCCAATGGTAATTCAAAGTGTGTTACATTATCTCAAGAAAGATACAGCGGCACCAGAAAAGGTTCAAAGAAGAGCGGCCAAGATGATAAAGGGGATGGAACTCCTCTCGTATGAGGAAAGACTAAAAAGGTTGAGGCTCTTCAGCTTGGAAAAGAGATGGCTGAGAGTTCAGATAGAGGGATGAAATGGGGAGATAAAGCATATACTATCTACCTTATCACAAATAACACATTTTTTAAAAATTTGTTCTGACAGCTCCATCTCCCGTCACTTTGATCCAGTCAAAGGAAATAACAAGGCACAGTGTAGCATTGGCCTGGCCAGAACCTGAGAGGCCCAATGGAGTCATCTTAGAATATGAAGTCAAGTACTATGAAAAGGTAAATGCTGCAAAGAAAAGTATGACTTGCTTCCCGCTATGCTTAGCCTAGCTAAGGTTGTATTATCAAGGATTTAAAATCCCTTGGATGGTTTAATTCTATTAAGGATGTCCTCCTTTTGGGTGTTTGCAATAAATAAGACCATCATAAGGAAAATATTTCTTTCCCTGGTAAGAAAGTCCTTTCATGCATTTGCCCATAGAGTATTTGTACAAAGGATCAATATTGTAGACTGATAAGTGCATCCAATGAAGTAGTGTAAGACCCTTCCCCCTCCCCCTTCCTTTTACTAAGCCACGATAGAAGTTTCTACTGTGGCCAGCAGTGTTAAATGTTCCGATGCTGCTCTGACGCTCATAGAATTCCTATGAGTATCAAAGCATTTAGCGCTCAAGGCCATGGTAGAAACCTCTACTGTGGCTTAGTAAAAGAGGGCCAAAAAGTATTCTGCTCAATTGTGTCATTAAACACTACATTGAATGATGTCATGAGTTTGCTGGTTGTATAGTATTAGATAAAGAAAATTACATTTTACCATCCCCTTTAAATGTATGGGGAGACATTATTTCTGCAAAAAGTTCTTCAATTTAATACACTAACGTACCAAAAAATATATCTGTGCTGCCCGATTGTTAGATAAGAGACTGAAAAAACAAGCAATTGCATAGTTCGTTGTAAAGCAGATCTTCTCTGATTAAAGCCAGCAACAAGCACCAGGATTGTATTAAAACAGCAACATTTCTTGACACTTTTCTACCTAAAGAACAACATGAAACTTTCAGGTAAAGCAGTGGCCCAAGTAGGCTGGAGCCCAACCACTTGGGGCTCAGCCTCACCCAAACTTGGTGCTCCTTTAGTGTGGCTGGTGGAGACCCTCAAGCCTCACCAACCAAAGACTCCTCCCAGCTGGAGCACTTGCAACCTTGGCAGCTGACAGCAGTATTCCCAAGCTATTGCCCTCTCCCCACCCTTGTTCCCCCTCATGCAAATGAAACTGAGCATGCATAAGGGCCAGTGGTGGCAGTGGAGACACCGCTACTGGCTGAATAGGTTGCAAATGGTGCATCTGGGAGGAGGCTTGCCGCTGGTGGAACTAGTTTTTTTTTTTTTTTGGGGGGGGGGGGCACCGGAGGAGGAGGAGCAAAGAGGGTAGGGTGGAAATGTAATTATGGGCCCACCTACTTTGAGCTTAGACTCTCCCAAAAAAAATCTATTTGGCTATTCCACTGAAGCCCTTTTTCTATATATGTATCCAAAGGATTCTTGGATATGTTGCTACTTCGAGAAGCTGATGAGAAAGTAAAATGTTTTGGGCCATATCAAAATCGGAGTCATTTTCGAAAGATTCTTGTACTCATTTAGGGTTTCTTCTATTAAACTGCGCTAGCAGTTTTTAGCGCAGAGAGCCGCGCTGAATGGCCTGCGCTTCTCCCGACGCTCATAGGAACTCCCTGCTTGGCTCCCTGCGCTAGAAGCTGCTAGCACAGTTTAATAGTAGAGGTCCATAGTGTTTCATAAAGAGCATCACAGGAATCCAGTTTTCCAACCCAAGCCTCCTATCGGTGGTCTCTCCAGGGCACATGTTGTACTTTGTAGTGCTTCGAATCGCTTTGGTATGTGGGATGGTAGAAGCATTATTGTTTTCTATGTCTCTTGTATGGTATAGAAAAACTGATCTTCCCTGACCCTAATACAAGGATGAGGGGGAGAGACAGCTAGAACCACTGAAAACTAAAATTTATAACAGTATGTGATAAACGGGGAGCCCTCAGTCACACAGCTCGCAATGGGGTTTACACAGCCCCTAAAGCACCAGCTGTCACATCAATGTGCCCATATGGGCATAGTCTGTGAAACATCCTCGGGCTCGCCCGGAAGTGATTACATGTGTACTAGTGCACCAAAAACAAATGTGCTAAAAGTGCAAATAATAATCAACAAAAGTGGTAGAAGTTATCTCTGCCTCTCATCCAAGGGTACAAAAGCAACCAAAATCAACCATAAAGGCAAGGGCAAGAGGAACAAACTGACAGTCTAGAAGTACTTAGCTTCTCTGTGGGTAAAGGCTCAAGGCAGCCAAAGGGCTTATCCAAACATGTCCGTCCAACGGAACTCCGTTTCAAGGGTACAACAGACCCCCCCCTTCCTCAGGAACCAACCACTGAGTGCTGTGATCCAACTCGCTTGAACACCCGCCTGAATGGAATAGAAGAAAATGACATACATTGTGGGAGACTGGGCATCAAACTGGCAAATGATGTTTAATGTCAATAAGTGCAAACTGCAAAGTGATGCATGTGGGAAAGAGGAGCCCGAACTATAGCTGCGTGATGCTGGGTTCCACATTAGACATCACCACCCAGGAAAAGGATCTAAGTATCATCATTGAGGATATGTTGAAACCCTCTGCTCAGTGTGCAGCAGTGGCTAAGAAAGCAAATAGAGTGTTAGGAATTATCAGGAAAGGAATGAAAAACAACAATGAAAATTTTGTCATGCCTTTGTATTGTTCGATGGTGCGCCAGTTCTGGTTGCTACATGTCAAATAAGATATAGCGGAATTAGAATAGGTGCAGAGAAGGCAACAAAAGAAAGTGGCTAGGGCTCTTCAGCCTGGGGAAGAAACGGCTCAGGGGAGATATGATAGAGGTCCATAAAATACTGAGTGGAGCGAAATGAAAAGATGTGACTTGGTTGTTTACGCTTTCCAAAAATATTAGCACTTGGGGGGGGCATGCGATGAAACTAGTAAGTAGTAAATTTAAAACAAAGCAGACAAAATATTTCTTCTCTCAACAGGTAATTAAACTCTGGAATTCACTGCTGGAGAATTTAGTAAAAGTAGTTAGCATAGCAGGGTTTTAAATAGGTTTGGATAATTTCCTAAAAGTCCATAAGCCATTATTAAGATAGCTTGGGGAAATCCACAGCTTATTCTTAGGATAAGCAGCATAAAATGTGTGTGGGGGGGGGGTTTTCCTTGGAATTTTGCTGGATACTTGTGACCTTAGTTGGTCACTTTTGGAAGCAAGATATTGGGCTTGATGGAATTTCGATCTGTCCCGGTATGGTAACTCTTATATTCTATGTGTATGTTTTTATGTGATCCACCGATGATACTGGTTTACTACAAATAGCTGCAAATAAGTCATTAATAGCCCTCAGCTGGAAACATTGGCATTTTTGCACCATTCACTGTAGGCAGTGTCAGTATAGAGAGAGACATGTTCTATATTCATTATTCACTGGGTTATTTTTCTGTCAGGACCAAAATGAGCGCAGCTACCGAATCGTCAAGACTGCCTCCAGGAATACCAATATCAAAGGCCTGAACCCCTTGACATCGTATGTGTTCCACGTGCGGGCTAGGACAGCAGCTGGTTATGGGGACTTCAGCGGACCTTTCGAGTTCACCACTAACACAGGTAATGGAGGAAACACTCAGCCCATGGTAAAATCTTATGCTAAATAAAATGAGAATAAACTGAGACATGACCTTTGCTTTTATGGAACTCCGTATCATATCAACCATTTCTCTACTCATTTGCTCATTTAAATTATGCAAGTATGTTCTACCCCGTGTCTTCCTACCAAACTTAGGGGGTCCTTTAACTAAGGAGCGCTAGCCGTTTTAGTTCACGCTAACTATTAGCATGCGCTAAACGCTAATGCGTCCATAGACTATAATGGACATGTTAGTGCTTAGCGTGTATTAGAACGGCTAGCGCGCCTTAGTAAAAGGACCCCAGTGTGACTGTATTAAATAAATGTGGTATAACTTTCTGTCTTGTTATTTACCTAAAATGAACAAAATAATACATGGAGGATGTTGGTTATTAAATGCACAAAAAAATCCTTAACAGAAAACATTAACCCCCCTCCTTTTCAGTGCTGGCTGCCGCGGTAACAGCTCGGACGCTCATAGAATTCCTATGAGCGTCCAAGCTGTTAGCCGCTGGTGCTAAAAAAAACGCTAGCGCGGCTTTGCAAAGGAAAGGGTAAGCAAAAAGGATGAGATGGCTCCTATGAGTCAGATAAATAATGACAAGTTCAGGTGCATGAGTGTTTTATTTGATTGGTAAGACTACAGAGCTCTTTTGTGGTGCAAACCTCCTTATTTGATTTTTTTTTTAATTAAAATAATGGTTAAAACATTACATTAAATGAAAATGGATACTGGTAGCAGGAAAGAGATTTTTTTTTTTTTCTTTTCAGTTTAACTGACTGAAAATTAAAAGCCAATTATGTTTAAATTCCTTTGAGTATGCACAGTACCTTACATTCGCAAAGAGATAAAATGCAGTGCCTTTTAAGTCTTCACACATTTGCAAAAAAAATACAGTTCTAATTTTGGGAGACTTTTATAAAGGTGCACTGCCAAGTAGTGCATGCTAAATTGCAAGCCGCCCATAGGAATAGAACGGGTGGTGTGGCATTTTAGCATTCACTTCTTGGCTTGTATGCCTTTGTTAAAGGGCCCATGAATTATATAGTGGGCCAGTAACAGTGGCTGAACCATTGAAGAGGAAATATAGGACAGGAAGGGTTAAGAGGGGTGGGATGGGATTTGAGGTAAGGTGGGACATGACAGAATTGGAGAATGGAGCAATAGAGGTTGTCAAGGAGAAAATTGGTGGATGATTGGTGAATGGGAACGATTTTGATTGGGTGAAAGATAAGCGGGAGTTTAGGTCTGTGAGGAATGAAATGTTGAGTTATTGGGTTTTCAGGGGAGGAGAGGGTGGTGAGGGGTTGGTGAGAGGGTTAGTGAAGAAAGGGTCGAGAGTGGAAGTAAAATTTCAATTTTGCCCACCCACCCGGCCCTTTTGCCCTTTTTTAGTTTTGAGATCTGGTTAGTTGTTTTTTGTACTTAGATTGTCAGGGCATTGGAGTGGTGGTTATAGTGGTTAGGGGGTAGTGGTGGTGGAGGTAGGGAGGATTTTTGTCACAGTTTTGGCAGTAATTGGGTATTCCAGGCAGTCAACGATAGGTTTATGACATGTATACTGTGATTGATGGAAGGGCAGCTACTTGTGTGTGATACCGCCACAGGTATTGGTGAGGCCGGGCAGCACCGCAGGTCTCAGGGGGGAGGGGGAAAGGGTTGTATCAATGTGGGAAAAACACAAGATGAATTGGTGGGGGCTGTCAGCTAGGTTGTTACCAACTAGCTGACATGGGTTGGGGTTTGGTGGGAAAATGGAATGTATTTGATTCATGCTTTAATGTTATGGCATTGTTTATTAATTAAAGCTGCGGCAAGAATTTATTTATCCGATTGAAGAAGTTTATGGTGTCTTGATTTTAAAGTTCTTTTGAGTATAAACGATGAAAGAAATGTCAATGTTAAAGGACCTGTTTGTTAAAGTAGGAGTTGGTTTCATTGATGTACACGTACTCTACATTTTCAATGTGAAAGGACAATTACAAAAATATTCAAAAAGTAAGAATAAGAAACCAAGAATCTTGATTGTACAAGTCTTCTCACCACTTGCCTTAGTGTTTGGTGGAAGCCCTTTCTATAGCAATAAAACCATGAGTCATTTAGGATAAGTGTCTATGAACTTTTCACAGTAGGATGGTGCAATTTTTTCTCCCCCATTCTTCGAGCCAGAATATCTCAAGCTCTTTTAAATTGCCCGAGAATCATCTGTGTATTGCAGTTGAAGCCTTGCCATAGATTTTCTGTGGAATTCAATTTTGGGCATTGACAGGGCCACTCGAGAACATTCACCATTTTGCTGAGTCACTCAGTGTTGGTTTTTGCTTTGTGCTTAGGGTCATTGGACTGCTGAAAGGTAAATCCTCTCTCTACTTTCAGGTCTCTGACAGACTGGAACAGGTTTCCCCCCGGGATCTGACTGCACTTTGCACCGTCTTTTCTTCAGTGTTTACAAGCCTCCCTGTCCCTGTTGCTCCACACACCTGTACAACACAAGATCACAAGTTAGGTGCCAATTATATACCTAACTTTAGACACTGAGATTGGAAGTTAGGCACCCAAAAGGGGTAAACAACAGTTGGGTTTTTAACTGCACAGGCACTATTCTCTAAGTCAGGGGTAGGCAATTGCGGTCCTTGAGAGCCGGAACCAGGTCAGGTTTTCAGGATATCCACAAAGAATATGTATGAGATGGATTTGCATGCACTGCCTCCGTGAGAAGCAAATCTATCTCATGCATATTTATTGTGGATATCCTGAAAACCTGACCTGGCTCCAGCTCTCGAGGACCGGAATTGCCTACCCCTGCTCTAAGTGAATGCCAGGAGCATAGTTACCATTGAGTGAGCCCAGCAAAATACCTAGGGCTATCGAGTGGGAGGGGCTCCTATGGTGGTGAACTCCTTGCTTTCCCTGCAAATCCGGCATCTCTACCCTATTGGCCACCAGTCACCACCACCCCTGCCTGCAGGTCTAACGTCTCTCCGACCCTCCTCTCATCCCCATATGGCTCGGTGTCTCTACCTACTCCTCAAAACAAGTGTGCGTCAGTGGCAGAGGCAGTGATTGAAACAGACTGCCTCTGTCCAGGCCTTTCCCATGCCATATCCCACCTCTATGATGCAATGTCCTGTAAAAGATACTACAAAAAGAAATTGACATAGGAACCTCGGTTATACATACTCAACATTAACCCCTGATGCAACCTATCAGAGAAAAATGTTGGGTTCTATATACAAATATATGATTTTTAAACATAGAGTTGTACATTGTTTTAGTTTGGAGTGCATGCTTTTTTAAAGTCTTCACCTTCCCCTATCGGCCATGCTTGCAGAGTAATTTTGATGGAACAGTCATTATTTTCCTCAGTTAATAGGTTTGGGGGTTTTTTTTTTGTATGTAAATCTTAGGTCTTCCTCAGAGTTTCCTGTCTTTGCGTTCTGGTGGAATGGACCTGACTTCCTCTTCACTTGATGTCAAAATTACTAATCTCCTATATACTCGGGGTCTATATCACTCGTATATGTATCCACAATGTATATATATCCACAATACCTTATAATTCCTTATAATCAGGCACATTAAAATTTCAGATCTACTATGATTGCATTCAAGCAGGCAGACTCTATTTAAATTTATTATGAGCCTCATTGAGACAATTTTTGGAAAAGGAGCTATTCTGAGTTTCCCATAACAAAGGTTTTGAAAACTTATGCAATAAATTGGCTTTTTTTTTTTTAATTGTTCATGTTGAAAAAGCTAAGTATTTTCTGTAGACAATGAAACCAACTCCTACTTTAATGCATTTTGAATTATAGAGTGTAGAAGGGTGTAAAAACTCTTTACTCTTTACAAGGCACTGTAGCTTGGTAATATGCTATTTCTCTGTGATTCAGGACTGATGTGCTCTTGGACGTCTTGTGCTAAGGCAGGGAACTTCTCTGGTGATTGCTTTAAAAGCTCCTCAGGGGCTCAGAAAGAAGCTAATGCATGGCACCTGAAAGATAGCTATGAATCGTGGAGGAATTTAAAAATATCTATCTATCTTTCTATCTATCTATCTAAATCTATCTGTCTTTCTATCTATTTATCTATATCTGTCTATCTTTCTATCTATCTATCTTTCTTTCTATCTATCTATAAAAAGAGAGAGAGCTTTTTTTAAATTAATAATTGCTGCCCATTTTAAAATGTCATGCATGTAGGACAATATGTTATCATTGTCTCCTAGATTCTGTATATGGTGCTTAGAATTATACGCACAACATAATTGAATAACCAGCCAATTAATGCTGATAATTGCCATTTTTAACAGCCAGTTATTGGTGCTAATTAGACTGAATTAAAAGTTGCGCATGTAAATTTAAACATGGGTTCTGCACCTAAATTTTACACATGGCTGCAACAAGGGGTACAGAAATGGGAGGGTCATAGGTGGATTGGGAACGATGTTCTTAAAATATACCTATGTAATCATAGAATAAGGAGGATCTGCATTTACCGTAATTTAGGTGTGAGGATTTACACCACATTTCAGTTGGTATAAATCAGTGGTCTCAAACTCGCGGCCCGGGAGCCACATGCAGCCCGCCAGGTACTATTTTGAGGCCCTCGGTATGTTTATCATAATCACAAAAGTAAAATGAAACAGTTTCTTGATCATATGTCTCTTTAGCTATAAATTACAATATTATTAGTAAGACTTAGCTAAAAAGAAAGATTTATAAACTATAAAGAGTTTTACCTCATACAAAATTGTCGTTTCTTTAATAAGACATTAACTATTTTTTTTCTGAGGCCCTCCAAGTACCTACAAATCCAAAACGTGGCCCTGCAAAGGGTTTGAGTTGGAGACCACTGGCCTATAGGAAGAGGAGATGCAAATGTTAAGAGCCTTAGCCAATAGGGAGAGGAGGAGACAGTGGATGCTGTGGATGGCCATCGTGTTACTATGTTTCTATAACCATAAAGTTCTATGACATCACAATGCAGGTGTAAAGAGCCTTAGCCTATAGCAGTGGTCTCAAAGTCGCAGCCCGCCAGGTACTATTTTGTGGCCCTCGGTATGTTTATCATAATCACAAAAGTAAAATGAAACAGTTTCTTGATCATATGTCTCTTTAGCTATAAATTACAATATTATTAGTAAGACTTAGCTAAAAAGAAAGATTTATAAACTATAAAGAGTTTTACCTCATACAAAATTGTCGTTTCTTTAATAAGACATTAACTATTTTTTTTCTGAGGCCCTCCAAGTACCTACAAATCCAAAATGTGGCCCTGCAAAGGGTTTGAGTCTGAGACCACTGGTTTAAATGGTCCCAAGACATAAGCGCTATTCTTTCTTTATAGCATACCATTGGTCGGGTTTTTTTAGGCACCATATGTAGAATTTAGTTCTGTATGCCGTCAGGAGTATTTCATGCCATAATACTATATAATATATCTCTACAAATAGGGAGGACAATTAAAACCAGCTTGTATTTTATCTTCAAATAAGCCAACCTGACTAAATAGTTCAGATGCTAGTAACAATTATTTGGGCATCAGCAAACCCATTTTGTGCTTAGATTGCTGGGTGGTCATTGCATTTTAGGAGATGAGATTTTACCAAACCATGTTTCACATTTATTGAATAGCGAACCATTATCTCATTATGAGTCTCCAGGAAGATGAGAGAATGAATGAATAAATGCACAATGAAGGTGCGGGAGAGGCTTTGAGCGCCCGTCTAAACCACCACAACCTTCAGCACGCTGGGTTGATGTCTTATTTTGTCCTCTGGATAATAACGAGAGCAGCATTGAAGATGGAGAACAGTCCAAACAGACGTTACACTGACTGATACATTCTGTTTTTCCAGTTTCCTCGCCTATGATTGGCGATGGTGCCAGTCCCACAGTCCTTCTGGTCTCAGTTGCTGGCAGTGTTGTTCTGGTCGTCATTCTCATTGCCGCTTTTGTCATCAGCAGGAGGTAAGAACATAAGCGGCTTTCTCCATCTCTTTCATAAGGGAGCTTTTTGTCTCACCCAAACAAAGCTAAATTCTTTGGTTAGCGTAAAAAAAAAAAAAACAAAAAAAAAAACAAGCAGCTATTTGCATTAGAAGCCCTCTTCTACATGGCTTTGATCTTCCAAACATTGCTACCACCACAGCATGTAATGTAGCGATAATTGTTCTAGCCGTATTTGCCCTTGAAATGCAAAGCTGACTCAGTAAACTGCAGCTGAGAAGCAAGCTAGTTGGAGGTTGCAGATGTCAACACTTGAGCATTCCCCATGATTATACTTGTGATGAAGTGCTAAATAAGAATATTGTACAGCACAGCACACTGCACTGAGAGGTACCGCATATAATTAGAGAAGGGGGCATTAGAAAAGCACTTGGACAGTGAGCAAAATTACCTCCAGAGACATTCCTTTATATGTACAGTATGCATTGCCTTATGTCTTGCATTTTATCATTCGTCAGAATCGTCATTTCATTATGGGGGGGGGGGGAGGAGAGACATGCAGAAGATAACATCAGAAGAAGGGTCAGTGTGTGCAGTGACACCTGGAAACCTCTTAATGCATTCAGCTTGGATTCTGGGAAATGCGGTTTGCATTCCACAGTTGACTGCATGCATTTGTGATGGCACAGGTACATTTTCATTAGTTCATGGATCAGACAACATGGCAGAATGGAGAGGGTAATTTTCAAAGCCATTTCCTTGAGTAAAGCAGTGCTTTGCCTATGGAAATGTTTTTACAAAATTGCTTACCAAACGCTCGCATAAAAGCATGAATACAGGATCCGTGTGCATGGACTTATATTTGCAGCGAGCGGAGGCATTCCAGGGGTAGTGTCGGGATGAGATTTTCATTTACAAATATACTTTCAAAAGAATGCATGTATTTATCTCCTCCCCACCCAAAAAAATTATGTATGCCTAATAGGAGGTGTAAATTAGAGAATGACACGGTGACAAAATTCATCACCTTTCCCGTCCCCGCAGATAACCGCGGGAAATAATCCCATGTCATTTTCTAGTGTCTATTTCAACCTCGGTCCTTCTACACCAGCATTCTTCAAAGCAAAGCTTGCGGGTCAGTGGTTGTGGCCATTCATACTCTGATTCTTATGTGAGCCAAGGATAATGAAGCCATTGTGACATCACTGATGTGATTGGCTCTTAGGCACTGGTGGAATGAGGCATTATGACATCACAATATCTGCTCTGGATATCAGAGACTGCTATTCTGTAGTGTCTATCTCAACCTCAATCCTTCTACACCAGCATTCTTCAAAGCAAAGCTTGTGGGTCAGTGGTTGTGCCCAATTATACTCTCTCCTTAAAGAATGACATGAAGATGGTTTCCCGCGGTTATCCGCGGGGACGGGAACGGTGATGAATTTTGTCATCGTGTCATTCTCTAGTGTAAATGTGTATACATTGTTCTCCTGAGGTAATTGTCAAAACAAAAGTGTGCCTAAAATATAGAAGTATATATACTCAGTTAAATGCTAGTTATGCTATAAGGAAAAATGAACACCTATTTATTATCTGCCTTTTTCAAGAAGAGATTCACCCAAAGCGGTTTACATAGGGTTACCAGATGTCCGGATTTCTCCAGACATGTCCTCCTTTCCGAGGACATGTCCGGGGGTCCGGACAGTTTTTCAAAACCCGGCACTTTGTCTGGGTTTTGAAAAGCTTCCAGCTAGCGGCGACGTCGGGACGGCATCTGCGCATGTGCGAATGTAAAGTGGTGACGTCGCGCGATATCATGGTGTCACACCAGCGCATGCGCAGATGTCCTCTCGACAAGCGACTAGGTTGAGGGGGCGGGGCTGGGGGTGGAACTGGGCGTGACTCAGGCGGAACGGGATGTGACTTGGTGGAATGGGGCGGGCCTGGGTGCGGGACCATGGTCCGGATTTTCATTCCCGAAAATCTGGTAATTCTAGGTTTACAATACATTGAATAGTAATCAGGAAAATACTCAAGTACAGTGGAACCTTGGTTTACGAGCATAATTCGTTCCAGAAGCATGCTCGTAAATCAAGTTACTCGTATATCAAAGCGAGTTTCCCCATAGGAATGAATGGAAACTCGCTTTAATTCGTTCCACCAACATCCCTCCCCACCCGAGGCTACCGGCGCTGCTCCATCACCCCCTCCCCCCGTCTAACTGGCATCGCACCCCCCGAACCAGCATCGCAACCCCCCCCTGTGAATGCCCCCCCCCGCGAGAACCGCATCGCACCCCCGTGTTGAAAGCGGAATCCGCCCGCCCTTCCTCTCAAACACGCTCCTTACCCCTTCTGCTGGTTGTGAGAGTGAAAGCAAGCTCCTGCCTCTTACCTGGGCCGGGCCTTGAGCATCTGCGCATGCTCAAGCCCTTCTGGCTCTCGATGGGCCTTCTGGTTCTAGATGGGCCGTGGCCCTTTTCTGCCTTCATGTTCTATGTTTCTATGAGGCGGGAGCTTGCTTTCACTCTCACAACCAGCAGAAGGGGTAAGGAGCGTGTTTGAGAGGAAGGGCGGGCGGATCCATTTTCAGCACGGGGGTGCGATGCGGTTCTCGCGGGGGGGGTCATTCACGGGGGGGGGGGGGTTGCGATACCGGTTCAGGGGGTGCGATGCCGGTTAGAGCGGGGGGGAGGTGCTCGCATATCGGAACATGCTCAGTTTGCGAGGCAAAAATTTGCTGAGTGTTTTGCTCGTCTTGCAAAACACTCGCAAACCGGGTTACTCGCAAACCGAGGTTCCACTGTATTTTCCTTCTCTGTCCTGGTAGGATCACAACCTAACTGTGGTACCCAGATTCATGAGGTATAGGAGGGAATTATGCACACAACCTCAGGGGATTGAGGCAACAGCTCTAACCTCTAGGTCACTTCTCCCCTACAGAATATATGCCCCTTCCAGGTGCCTAGTTATATGTGCTCTGTTATAGAATTACCCTTTAAAAGTCAGTGACCAATCATGGAGGGAATATTCCAACCAGCCCACATAGTTACAAAATTGGCGGACACTTCTATTCCCATTCACAAAGGGGAAGTATGAGCATGTTTTCCCTTTGAAAATTACCTAGGAAAATACAGAGATTTTCTCCATCTAAAACAGGCTTTGGATGGATGGATCATGCCACTGAGTCAGCCAGCGACGTATGGGAAGATGCACAGTGAGGAATCCACCCTTTGATGTTTTATGGCAGAGTACAGGAGTGGTTTGCCATTGTCTTCTCCCGCACAGTGTATGGCTCCACTATGTTGCTGATGCCTAACATAGGGCCCCTCAGCCTATAGCACCTGGCATTCCCAGGTAGTCTCCCATCCAGGTACTAGCCAGGCCTGACCCTGTTTGGCTTCAGATAGTAAGAGCTAGGGTTACCAGATTTTATTTTAGTAAAATCTAGGCCCGCCCCAGGCTCACCCAGTTCCACCCATCCCTGTCCTGTTACGCCCCAGCCCCACCCCATAGCCTGCCCAACGTGATTTCGAGGAAGTGCCGGGTTTTGAAAAGCCATCCAGAGCCCCTGGTCATGTCCTCGAAAAGTAGGACATGTCCAGGGAAATCTGGAAATCTGGCAACCCTAGTAAGAGCAGGCCTACTCAGGGCAGCCAGACTATAGGCCCAAAACAGGCTTTATACATGGAAAAAGTTTTATAAAATGATCCCACCCACACAAGCCTTTTTAGGGTCAAGAGCATTAGCCATCACTGTAGCTAGAGACAGTAACACATTTGTGGCTTACTCGTATCTTAATTACTTGTTTCACAACGGCTGAGCGGCCATTTCTACCTATGGCGTGCTATCTGAATAAGTTGCGTCCTATGAGTAGGAAATGCTTAGTTCTAAAATTTTACAGCTATCATAAATTATTTAATTATAGTAAAGGATTAAAAATGTCATCCCAATTGCCATGGAAAAAATCTGGTTGCCATGGTGAATTTTCACTATTTACTGTGACATGCATTTTGTAATTCTTTATACTCCATACTGTACCCACCCAGGTATAAAATCCTAGCTTTCCTTAGAAAAAGCTGTATCTGGCTGCTTTATTTTCTCTTCCATTTTAACCTGCATTTGAAAGATGTTGAAATCAGTAGGATTCCTAGTCTGGTTAGTAGGCCTGTGGTGTAATGATTTCTGTGGGTGTTTTGCTTAAAATATTCATATGGCAGGGAGGAGGCGGCAGGGACACATGAAAATGCAATGAAAGGAGACAGCTTTATTAAAAGTCATTGCAACAGGAAACAGCAGCATCAGGCTGGATGACTTAATCTCCTCTCTCCGTTTATTGATCACGTTATTATTTAAGGCAGGATTGATAGCCAGGTGCATTGGATTTCTAATTACGAGCCACCACCTTGAAGAACTGAGTGTCTTGGCGTGCTCGGAGATGATTCCTCTCTCTCCCCCTCTTGAGAAAAATGTCACTCCCCCAGGCTGATAAACGCCACCCAGTGATTGGTCCTCAATGGATCACTTTTTAGAAAATGAAATGTCAACCCCTTGCCCTTATATCGATTTTTTTCTTTAGTATCGTCCATAAAGCTGTCAGAGGAAAAGGCTGTCTGGAGCCAGGTAGTTGACAAGTATTCTTCTGCCGATGCGTGCCTAGCCCGTCCTCTTCCTGAACAGGCTGTCTGTTTAGTTACCAGTTTAGAGTTGTTTCAACTGACAAGAACCAAAGGGTGGGGGGAGGACAGCTATCTCCCAAAATCACTAGAATGGGGTTGACAGGCAGGAAAGCGGTGAACAGCACATGTCAGGTGTGCCAGTGGAGATAACTAAATGAAGAAAATGCAGAAAATATGCACTTGAAATGCACAAAACAAGATTGTCTACAATTAAGCACCAATCGGGCGTACAGGTTATAGAATGTTTGCACTTGTGCACGTACCGGTTGGTGCCATGCTGAGAAGTATTTTAAATTTTAACACTCAATGTGCGCAGTGCGCAGATGCTAAGGAGTATTCATCAGGGTTATCTACGAGATGCACAATAATTTTTTTTTTTTTAATCAAAGCTTAGGCAATTTTATATATTTATTTATTTGGATTTATGCACAACGATTTTGAAGACATTTTAAAAGACTTATTGCTGAGGCGCTGCTGGTATGGCACTGCTTTTCAATGCTACTGTTTGGGAGAAAAATTGGTTTTGAGCACCGATCAGTGGGAACCAAAGGTCACCTCTCAAATTTTTTCCCCCTCCCCTCCCTTTCCTGGCACTGATGTCTGATTGAGAGTAAGGAGCAAGCATTCATAAGTAGACTGATTCTTTGGGACCTTCCATCAGACAATGGTCCTCAGGCCAGGAGTAGAGACCTTCCCTCATGCAGAGGGAGTATGCAGGACCTTCCCTCAGGGTGTGATTCTTGAGCTGGAAGGGTGATCTGTGCTGACCCAGTTGGTATCTATGAGGGAGGACAGAAAAATCCAGGGGAACTGTCCTGAAGAACCAGCATGTTTACGGTTGTCTCCTGCTTACTCCTAATCAGAGGTCAGCGCCAAGGAGAGTTGAAAGAACTTGAGAGGTGACCTTTGGTTGCCACTATTTGGCTGCTCAAAAGTCTGGCATCCAAGTGAATGTGCCCAAACAGCAGTGGCCAAATGGGAGTGCCTAAATTGCAACAACCAAAAGTCCTACTTCATCTGGCAGATTTGCACCTGTAAATGGTGATATCCCCCGGATTCTATATATGTCACTCAAAATTGCATACAGTAATTTGGGCCTGTGCCCAGTTTACTAACACATTTTAATTGAGTAACAAGCCAATTAATGCCGATAATTGAGAGCTAACAAATCAATTACTGGCAGTTTACAACAATTTGGATTTATGTGTGTTTCTTGCTAAGCACTGTTCTATAAAGATGTGTGCATAAATATCTTAGCACATAACTAGAAAGGGGGTGTGGCCATAGGAGGAGCATGGGCAGGTCAGGGCATTGACTAAAGATGTATTCTATAGTATTATAGAATTTGGAGGATCCACGCCTAATATAGGTGTGAGAACTTACATCGGGCTTCAGCTGGTGTATATCTTCATGCCCAAAGTTGGGCACAGACCTCAGTGCTCTGCGCTATTCTGCAAAGAGGGCCCAACTCAGAACACCGCTTTTAGAATAGTGCTCAGTGCTCTTTTTTTTTTTTTCGGCGCTCAAACTGGGCAGAAGGTATGGGAAATGCCAGGCAGACTTCTACAGTCCTGTAAATAATAAAGACAGATCAAGATCAAAGCTGGAGTGAGCTTCAATAACAACTCCAGTAGTTGGGAAGTAGGACCAGTGATGGGTAGACCTCCATGGTCTGTACTCTAAAATTGGCAGGGAAAGATAGAGATTAAGTATACGAGTGTTAATTATGATGAAGGGTAACCTGTGCAAAGTGCTAGATTCAACTCTGGTCATCTTGATGGGCAGACTGAATGGACCATGCAGGTTATATATTATAGAGTTGCACGGGGACAGAAATTTCACTCATCCCTGTCCATCCTCAATGGAATCTAATCCATACCCACCTTTACCTGCTAAGATCCATTCCATCCCCACCTAGCCCTACAGTTAATCTCCTCCATTCCAAGCTATACCTGCTGGAGTCAACACTATTATCTAGTTGCAGCCCTCTGTTTCCTCCCAACCCCTACAGCTTCCTATATTTGTTTGTTTGTTTTTTGAATGGTATTCTTCATTCAACCAATGAATGTTCCAAGCCTCAATCTAGTGTTGCCTCTCTAGGCATTCCAAGCCTCATTTTGGTGCTCCAACTGCCTCTATGTATAACAGTTCAAAGTCTTCGTGGGATACAGAGGATTTGCACATTGAACTGTTATGGTGCTATTTGCATGAGGATGGCCCTGAGGAAGTAGTTTGTAGGACACGAAACGATCGTAGACTGGCTTGTGACAGATAATTCATGTGCTACTTTTTTGTGCACGGATTAGAAATGCGTTGTTCCTCTTGTTTGGGATTTAAACATAAGAATATTTTTCAGAGGGTGCCTGCTTATAGCAACGAAAGTTTTTTCTCTGCCTATGATGGATGGATGGATGATGGAGAGGGTTTTGCTATGAAAGCAGCACTGCTCTGGTAGGTTGTGTGCTTGGTAGTTCTAAATATTTCTGGTGGGAGTTTTTGTTCTGTTTGGATGATATTTATTACCTCCCAGCTTCCTTTTTCAATATTATTGTCCTATAAACCGTGCCTAACCTTAAATACGGTTTATAGAATAATGCCCTTTATGGTGCCAATATTTGAAGTGCCATATATAGAATTTACACCTATCTGTATATCCTTAAATTTTTCCTAATTTCAATTGCAGCCTTATAAAAAAGAATTTGAGAAACATTCTGTGTAACAGATTGAGACTTAATGAAGAGGGATGAAAGTAGCTGGCTTTTATGAATCCCCAGTGGTAATGCACTGTACTTATATGCTAAAAGGGTATCCAACAAGAACTATTCTAGTTCTGAGATTGCTCTACCTTCATTAATCTGCACTTTAGTAGAATATATTGCAGTTCTAGCTTAACTAGGATGGAAACAGTATGCTTCATTCTTCAAAGCTTTGTGCTTGAACACTTAAGTTACTGTATGATCAAACTAGGCCTCACTAGCCCTTTGCCTCCTCCCCTTACACTTATCCCTTTGTCTGGGTCTAATGAAAAGCAAAGGTAACAGCAGGTTTGGAGCTCACACATCATCCTAACAATGTACACGAATACTTCCTTTTGTTCTCTCCAGTGGACTCCTATAGGGAAAGGTCCATGCACCTCTTTTTTCTCATCTCACCTACAGACCTGCATGTCTCCAACTCCTGCTGTTTCTATATACTTTCTGAACACTGCTGTCCTCACCCCCCCCCCCCTTCCTTGCCTCTTAATCATCACCTCCCTAAAACCCTATAATTATGAAATTCAAATCTGCCACAAAGATTTTCTTCAGTGAGTCAGGTGAGCTGTAAATTCAGGCTCAGCAGGCCTGTGACTGTCCTTTGACTTCCTGTTGCTCAGGGACCGAAAGAGCAGTTTCCAGGGGCTGACTTCCCTAGACAATAGTAGAACCCTAGAGTCCAGTCCTAAGCTGAAGGCAAAAAGGTCAGTGGATGACAAAGGTAGAAATGGAGGTGGATGTTTGGTTTTAAAGGTAGTATTACAAGCTAATAAGCTATAATTAGGATTTAAACAGTAATCCATTTGTTTCCTTTGAGAAAACCTGACTTAATATTTTTCCTTTTCCAAGCAAGATGAAAGATTATTAATGATACCTCTGCTTCTTCAAAAGCCTTTTTAAATGTCAAATTTTTATCTAGTTCCATTTTCATGTTCATTTTAGTTTTGGGGCCAATCACAGAGGGAAAAGAAGCATATTTTCTATCTCCTGCAGGCCGATATGTACAATTTGTAAAAAGTAAAAGAATCATGGACATTTTCTGTCTTTTAAAGGGTAATATATAAAATTTCACCTTTTTCCCACTTTCTTTTGTTGATTTTCTTTAGAATTTTTTTTTATATATATATATAAGGTCTTCTCATAGAAAGAAAGCACAAAACGCTCCAGAGTTGTGGATGTTTTCCTCATGAAACCCCCTTGAAATAAAACATACATTTGCTGTTTTCCCAAGTAGTAAAATTTCACACATAATCCACTGCACATCAAATTTTAGTAAAATTCTGAATTTTTGAATTGCTCTATATGTTATTGCATTGCAGTAGCTCTCATTAATGCAAAATCAAGTGAAGACTGCAATGCGATGATATCATTGCACACCGTTTCTTTCCAGGAGAAAAAAAAAAAAATCTACAGCTTGCAAAAGTTTACCATGAAGCCCATTTGCACACTTAGCAAATGAAATGGACTGTTAAATTGTGGGAAATCCCATGGGTTACATCAGATAGACAGATGCTTTTGTTTTCAAGCAGCATATTTATCATGTCGCTTGTATTTTCTAAATCCAACATGTCAGAGTTTGTTGCTTCCCTTTTTGTGGATAAATACTACAACAATTTTCATTTGTGAAAAAAAATATATATATATATTACTTTCATATATGGAATCCCATTCTTTCTGGCTAATCTATGTAAAAGAAATGGCTCTGAGATTCCAGCCAGCCCATTCTCAAACCTCCAAAACTCCATAAGCTAAGCAAACAGGAAGACTACTACTTGCTCGGCTTCTCATGTTGCTCTGACAGTGTTACACTAGCTCTTTTGGCTCTCTTTAGTTTTGCAGGAGAAGCTACTACTACCGTTACTATTTATCATTTCTGTGGCACTGAAAAGCGTACACAGCACTGTACATTCAATATGCAACAGATGGCCTCTGCTCAGAAGAGCTTACAATCTAATCTGGACAGACAGATAGTACATATAAGGGGGGGGGGGTGGTGCTGGGGAGTTTCTTGCCTCTCTTCCAATGTATACATATTGAGATCTTTAAGTCTGTCCCCGTACATCTTTTGACCTAGACATCAACCATTTTAGTAGCCTTCCTCTGGACCAACTCCATCCTGTTTATATCTTTTTGAAGGTGAGGTCTCTAGAATTATACACAATGTTCTAAATAAGGTCTCACCAGAGTTTTATACAGGGGCATCAATATCTCCCTTTTTCTGGCCATAGCTCTCCCTATGCACCCTAGCATCCTTCTAGCTTTCGTTGTTGCCTTTTCAACCTGTTTGGCCACCTTAAGATCATCTCATGCTATCACATTCGAGTCTCCCTCCTCTTTCGTGCACAAAAGTTCTTCTCCCCCTAACCTGTACCGTTTTCTTGGGTTTTTGCAACCCAAATGCATGACCTTGCATTCCTTAGCTTTAAATCTTAGCTGCCAAATTTCAGACCATTCTTCAAGCTTCACTAGGTCCTTCCTCATGTTATTCACACTATCAGGGTTTCTACTTTATTGCAGATTTCACTAACATCTGCAAAGAGGCAAATCTTATCTGACAGCCCTTCAGCAATATCACTTACAAAAAACTGCAACTGAGTGGAACAGCCTAATGGTTAATATATTGGTCTGAGGACCTGGTACATTCATCCACAAAACACTTATATGCTAAATTTTAGTGCGCAAATGGCCCCTTATATATTGATGCTAAAATTATAGAATGAAGGGATACAGTATATGTACTTGGAAGGGTATAATCAAAAGATAAGTCTAAATCCATTTTGGGCCTAAGTCGCTAGTTGCCCAAAGTTGGACATGGGAAAAGGTCCATTTTCGAAAAATACGTCCAAAATATATATATATTTTTTTTTTAATCGTCTAACTGTACGTCCAGCCGTCTGATCGTCCAGACCGCTAAGTCATCCATCTTTATACCCCATTTTCGTCCAAAAATTCATCCAAGTCAAAAACGCCTAGAAAATGACCTTTTGGATGTGGGCGGGGTCAGCAAAGTGGTGGACTGGACACCCAAACATTGCACCAGACCCAAACATTGCACCAGAGTAGTGGGGTATCTTACAGGGCACTGCTGTGAACTTTACAAAAAAGGTGCCACATACACATCTCACCACAACAACCTTATAGATCATGGTGAGCCCCCCAAAACAATTCCCAGAACTGACTAGACCCACCTGTCTACCACCCCAATAGCCCTTATGGCTGCAGGTACCACTTATATAGCAGTACATAAGGGTTTTGGGGGGGGTGCACATGTTTCACCATGCATGTAGTTGTTAGAGTGGCTTATGGGCCTGGGTCCTCCTCTCCATGGTTCACTAGCCCACCCCCAAGACCACTTAAGCCACCTCTGTACAGCTCTACTAGGCTTTCCTATACCAGGCTGAGAGGTGTTGATGTTCTGGAGGCAGATATGTAAAGTTGTTATTACGATTTTTATGGCGGGGGGGGGGGAGTGTCAGTGATCACTGGGGGAGTGTGTAAGGGTCTGTACTTTGTCCGTGCAGTGGTTATCTGGTCACTTTGGATACCTTCTTATGACTTAGACCTGGTTTTAGATGGCCTAAGACACAACGTCTAAGTTCCGTCTAGGCAGTATTGTTAAATGTGCAGTTATACATGCAATACGACTAAGTCTGGATGGCCCACGGCCCACCCAAATCCCGCCATCACCACTCCTCTTAAAACGACCCTTTTTGCTCTGGGCGTACTACAGCACTGTGAAGGCCTAAGTCATTTTTAGATATGTCTAAAACCCAGTTCAATTATCGGCGCTTGGATGACTTGTCTCACTGATCATCTAAGTGCCGATTTAGGCCAGTTTTTAGACGTATTTCTGTTTCGATTATGAGCCCCATATGCTTTAAGCAAAATTATTATGTAGCACATATCTGTGTTAGAATTGAAAAAAAAATGAGCAGCTTCCAGATGAAAGATTTATTTTAGAGGATGAGGGATCTGCTTCTCATATTCATTTTAGATAATTCTCTTATCCAATAATAAGCACCTCTAGCACTATTAGCTTAGAAGAAAGGAAGTTCATTGGGTTATAATCTCTTATTTGTTAATCCCACAGGCACAGCAAATACAGTAAAGCTAAGCAAGAAGCAGATGAGGAGAAGCACTTGAATCAAGGTAAAGGAAAATGATTTTTGAGTATTTGGTGGGCTTTTGCTAATCGATGCTACGCTTAGAAGCCAAAAATTTGTCTCTCTTCTTTGTAGTATGGCATCTACAAATGATGAGGAGATAGATTGTAAAAAAAATATACTGTATATATAATTTTTTTTTGTTTGATCCAACCAGTTTCCAGCTCATTCAGAGGAAACCAAAAGGGTCATTTTTTTTTTTTGGTTTTTGCTCCAGCTCATTCAGAACCAGGGCTGAGATCTGGAGCCATGAGCTTTGATTTACAACTGCCTGAAGATTCCCACCCCAATTTTGTAGCATTTCTCCCTACTTGTATTTAGCCCACTCATAGCTGTGCTGGAACCCAGGAATCATATTTCCCAAACCAGGCTAAGATTTCCTTCTTTCAGGGTGGTGACCGTTGCCTCCACAATACACTTCTCCCTCCGGATTCGCGGGGGATAGGGGCAGAGCCAGACCCACCCCCGCCTCCCTCCCGCCTTCCCAGCCTTACCTGGTGGTCTAGCGGGCTTTCGGGGCAGGAGCGATCTTCCTACGCTCCTGCCCCGTGCAGATCGCCATTAGAAAATGGCTGCTGTGAGTTCCCGTAGTCTCTCGAGACTAAGACGGGAACTCCCTACAGCTATTTCCTCTCTGAAACCACAAGATATTGAGTATGCTTTTTGGGATCCTATACAATTACAACAATTTTTAGTTGCAAGAGAACAGAAATGAGATTTTGTTTCATTTAGCTGAGAATATGAGGAGAATTAAATAAATAATATCCCATTTTAAGGAATGATTCAAGGTTCTTTAGTTTGAATCGAGAATTATTGTCCTTTATTTTCCTGAATTTATTTGATTAGAAATAGCAATATGTGCTCCCCATTAATGTGGGCTTAAAAGGAATTACGTATATATGATTTGATTATGTATTGATTTATGTACTTATCCTTTTTTCTTTTGGAATTATTGGATATTGTAAATGTATTCAAAATTTATAAATAAAAAAAATAAAAAAAAAAGTCCAAGAAAATACTTGTTGAAAGGGATTTCAGGAGAATCTATTGAATACAGGAATGGTCTCTTAAGAAGCTTCACACAATAATTAAATAAACAACTATTGTAATTCTTTTTTTGTATGTGTAGTCGGAGAGTGTTTACTAAACCTGTTCATGTTTATAGTGAAGATACAGAGCACGCTGTTCAGATGGAGCCCAACACGTGTTTCTCAAGTTTATTAGTTATACCCTTCTCCTAACGTTTTGAAATCCAAACCATGTAGCTAATAAAATATTTATATAATACCATTTACCTATATGATAAGGTAAATTACAGGATTATATCATGTCTGCTCCAGAGAATTTATAGCAGGACTTCTCCAGAGTAATAAGAGTCCTAGTGTAAGAACGTTCATTTTGTACATATTTATTACAGATGTAAAGAAATGAGCAGGATCATTTTCAAATTTTGAGGGGCTTTGTCCTGATTTTTGGGTGGTTTTGCTTTTTTGTTGTTGTTGTTTTGCAGTTCATTCCTGACATTTGTTTTAATAATAATAAAAAAAGATAACACATATTAGAACTTTCCAATGTAGGGAAAACAATTGTGCATATCTTGAGCCTTAGGTTAGAAAGCGCATTAAATCAGTTTTGCATTCACAAATTTTGTAAGTGAAGCGCTGCTCCCGACGCTCATAGGAACTCTATGACTGTCAGGAGCAGCGCAGAGCATTCAGCGCGCCGGCCTGCACTATAAAACTCTATCACAGTTTTGTAAAAGGGGGGGTAAATGCCTCTTTTACATAGCCAAAATAGCATTGTTGCTGCACTAGGGAGTCTTTTACTAAGGCGCGCTAGCCAATTTCGCGTGTGCTAAATTGGCTAGCGCGCCCTAGTAAAAGACCCCCTAAATGCACCAAAGTACATAGGAATTGGATGGGCTTTTGTGCATTTACTACGGCAGCATCGCTACCGCGGGTTTGTAAAAGGGGCCCTAAGATGTCCTTTTAGTAAGCTGCATTAAAGAGTGGCCTTAGTGTACCCTTACGTGGGTCTTTTCCATTTTCCAAATTAATGGCCATGCGCTAATGTTGCCCTTAGCGCACAGCCATTAACAAATAGCATATGTGCCCTTGCTGCCGTCTGTTTTGTAGGCAGTAAGGGCCAGATTCTATAAACGGCGCCTAATTCGCTAGGCACCTGGAAAAGCAGCACCTACTGCATGTCAATCAAAGTTAGGCATTATTTGTAGAATTGCGACTACTAGCATCCTAATCAATTTAGGTGCTGGTAGGTGTGCAGACCATAGTCACCAGCATATAAAGCCAGGGTTTTCTCGGTCTAATATATTGACGCCTAACTCAATCCATGCCCAAAGCTGCCCCTAACCATGCCTATTTGTGGAGTAAACACCTCAGTGTAGACGGCCACCTGCTGAGTTAGGCGCCTATGGGCCAATTCTTATTTTTTTTAATCATTTTAATTGGTTTTTAATGGTGCTTTCAATTAATAGCGCCAATTAAGCCAATAAAAACCAAATTAACCCCTTCTTTTACAAAAGCCAGCAGGAAGGTAATCTGGGGACTTAAGCTGCTTTTTCCAGGTTTGCAGCATTGTAATCTATGCAACATTCAGGAAGAATCAGAAATCATTCTAAAGTTTTGTGTGCTGTGAATTGAAATTCAACGATTAATGGAAGATTTGCGGCAAACAGTAACAAATTCTGTCACTAAAAGACAATTCCGTAAATTGGTCCATCTAAAGATAGGTACCAATTGGGTGCACAATTTGTAGAATAGCACTTATACATGTAATTGACCCCATTAATTGGCATTTATATGCATAAGCGCCTGGCACTTACTACCAGATTCTATATATGGTGCTCAAAGTTGCACATGCAATTTAATTGCGTTGAGCCAATTAGTACCATTAATTGGCTGCTAACAATCAGCTATTGGAATGAATTGGCAACAATTTGCATTCACACATGCATCTTGCACTGGCCTATAAAGATGCACGTGCAAATCTTGTAGCATGTAACTGAAAAGGGAGTGTGGGCATGGGTGGGTGAGGGGTTTTCATTAAGATGGCTGCAGGAGTATAGAATTCAGGGGATCAGTGCCTAATTTATGCACGAGGAGTTGCACCAGATTTCAGCTGGCGTAAATCCTCTCACCCAAAGATGGGCGTGAATCCCAACGCTACATGTTATTCTATAAATGGCACCCAGTTCAGAACAATGCCTATAGAATAGCTCTCTGTGCGCATTTTTTTGGTGCCAAAATGTAGGCACTAGTCCTTAGTGTGTAGGTTCGAGGGGGATGTGAAAGTGGGCAGAGTGGGCGAGTCATTGGAGTGTCTGAGGTACGCATATGACTTATAGAGTACTATACTTTATGAGAACTTCAGGGCACACTTAGGCAGCAACGGTTACAACTGCCATTGGCTTGGCACAACTATTGGTGCCTAATGTTGACCTAAACTCAGGCTTTGATTGTATAAACGGCGCCTAACATGTAGGCACTGAGGAGTGCAAGTGTCTATCATAAGCTGGGCGCTATTTATAGAATCACACCTAGTAGTGCCTAAAGTGGTCTTAGGTGCTGGTAGGTCTTGAAACCTTAGGTGCACTTTATGCCAGAGTTTTCTTGGCCTAAATGAGTGTGCCCAAATCAAAACATGCCCAAGATTTGCCCATAATTTGCCCCTAACCATGCCTAGCTTCTGGCAGGCACCATGGAATAGACACCTACATTGATGTGGTAGGCACCTACCACCTAATTAATTGCAATTTAATTGTAATTTTTAATTAACTCCCGCTTTTACAAAGCCTGATAGCGTGGGCCGCTGTGTTAACTTCCCCAAAGCCTGTAGGGACTTAAAGGGCGTCGGGGTTTTTTGCCGTGTGGCAACTGCTAGCATGGCTTTGTAAAAGAGGGGGTAAGTTAGGTGCCTAGATCAACTAAGCACACTGATCTAACCTTAGGTGGCTTTTATAGAATTAGGACCACATTCTTAACAGAATCTTGGCACCCAAACTCCATTATTGAATTGGGCACTAAGCATACTGCAATGGGACGCCTAAATCTTGGCACCAGTTTATCCTGTAGAATTGCCACCTACATTTTGAGGGGATTATGTATTCCTGTACGTATAAATTTCTGATTTGTACCAAGAATAATTCAGTTATTATATATCAATGTATTTTTCTCCCTTGAAAACCTCCAATTGTGTTCTACAGGTATAAGAACATATGTAGATCCTTTTACATATGAGGATCCCAATCAGGCTGTCCGTGAATTTGCCAAAGAAATTGATGCTTCCTGCATCAAGATTGAAAAAGTTATAGGCGTTGGTGAGTGATGAGACATCTCCATTTAAGTGATAAATCTGCAAATGGATATCTCCGGCATCCATTTTGTCTTAATTAATTAAAACACAATTAATAGTACATTATAGAATGTCAAAAAATGAATGAAAGTGATTATTAAAAAGCATCTTATTTATCTGCCAGTTAAAAAAAGATGGCCAGTAATAATGTAATCATTATACAAAATCTTTTGTGTATTTTTACCAGTGGTTTTTTTTTAATCCTTCTCATAGGTGAATTTGGTGAAGTTTGTAGCGGGAGACTTAAAGTGCAAGGAAAAAGAGAGATTTGTGTTGCAATCAAAACACTAAAGGCTGGATATACAGACAAGCAAAGGAGAGACTTCCTCAGCGAGGCCAGCATCATGGGACAGTTTGACCATCCCAATATCATCCACTTAGAAGGAGTTGTCACCAAATGTAAGCAACTCTTGTCACATCAAGGCTCTGCTTGAGAAGTCATTGAGAAATTAAATCTGCATATCTTCCCAGTGAAATGACAGATGGAGCAGGTCCACCGATAGCTAATAGAAGGAAATTAGTGCAACACAGATCATTTATCTTGCTGGCATCTATAAATGGGTTTATGGTTTCCACTATTACCCTGTGTCTAGGCAAACTGCACAGGATTCTAGATTGAAATTAACACTACTGTTTTTTTTTGGGCTGCTAGGCCAACTTGCAAATCTTTGTTGGACTGAGCTAATTTGAGGAGAGGTAAAACCAGATGGCCACAAAACTTTACAGCACTTAAATAAAAATAGCCCAGTCTCTCTATTCTTCCCTTTCTCCCCCTCCCTCCCTCCCCTCCTTCAGTGGTCTGTTGGGTTTAAAGGGGACCACATTTGCTAAGAATGTGTCCTTCTAAGACAGTGGTCTCAAACTCAAACCCTTTGCAGGGCCACATTTTGGATTTGTAGGTACTTGGAGGGCCTCAGAAAAAATAGATAAAGCATGAATCTGAAACAGTACTCCCCCACAAATTCGTGGTTCAGTGTTCACAGCCCCAGTCATTCGCGTTTTTTTCCCTCCTCAAAAATATACTGTTTCTCTCCTGTGCTGCGAATACCCAGAACTCCCTGCAGCCGCTTTCTCCAGCACCCAAGGATGTTCTGTTGCATGTTTCCCTTCCAGGGGTTCTGCAGTAAAGAGGAGGGGAAGGGTGAGCCCAAAACAGAGTGCATCACCGAAGTCGGGCAACCTGCATGGCGTGAAGATACAGAGAAAGCTGGCCCTGCAGCCCTCTCCCACCTCCCCTAAACCGCATCCAATTAGTGTGGTTTTTCAAAATTTGTGGGCGCTCCTGGAACGGAACCCCTGCAAATTTTGGGGGAGTACTGTAGAACATTTAAATTTATTACAGCTTTAGACAGAGGGTGAGTAGCTCTTTCTCTCTGAGAATGGTTATTAGGCACAAAAATCAAATAACATAAAAATACAAGAATGGACAATAAGGAAAAAAACAAAAAACATTTTGCTATTTTACTTGCACCCCTGGCACAGAACAGTGCCAGCTGGTGGCCTTACAATAAACTTCAGGCTTTAACTTATGGTGGTTGTATAACATTAACTGCAATTCAAGTACATTTTAATCTCTCTGTGGCCTTGTGCTTCATATAACAGATGGATTACTATGAGCAAATGAAGAAAAAAAAAATGGGAACAAGTAATCTGGGACAGAACCAAATTTTTTGTCTTACACCCATATGTGCTTCAATTTTTGACTGCTTATAAAATGAAAAGAAAAAGATAAACCCCAAATCTGAAAAGCATGAGAAAAGAAGAAATTATAAGGCACGCTTACTGTTTTGTTTTTTCCCCCCAGTATCCTTCTCCTTTTCACTGCAGCCTAGGATTTAATTCTTTCATTTATGGTGTTCTGTTGGTCTGCTGCAGCAGATCCCTACCTTCAAAAGGCATAACATTAGTATTATCCTCACACACAAAGGGCTTGTATATGTTGTGATGCCCTAAAGAAAATTTTTTTCAGGTGGGAAAAAGACTTCAGGCGCTCACGGGTGCTGCATATTAGATTGAACTAGTGCAGTCCCTTCGTTGTGAGTTATCATTAGTCTTTTTTTTCTTTTTTTTTTTTTAAACCCGTTTCGTTTCTCACAAATTATTTACATTTTTTTATTATTTACTTTTTACAATATTCTCTCTATATTAAATAAAGCACTTAACTCAAAGATGAAGACTGCCAGTTCAACGGCGCTTCCGTTTCAAGGAGCTTCTTCAGGAACCAGTCGTTCATAGGAGTACTTTGCTAGTTTTACCCTTTTCAGCGGAGTAGCAAACTTTCATTAGTACATTGAGGAAACACGACCACATCACAGAGGCAAACCTCAACTCACACTGGCTTCCAATTCCGGCAAGAATACTGTGCAAATTCTACTGCCTACTATTTAAAACCATAAACGGCGACAGCCCAACCTACCTGAACAATTGCCTCAACCAAACTACATCAAATAGACATAGGAAAATCCACACTCCATTCACGCACCCTCCTATCAAAGAAGTCAAACGGAAAAAACTATATGATTGCCTCCTAGCCACACAAGCAGCAAAACTCGACAACCAAATCTCCAATCTACTGATTATGACCCCAGACTACAAAACATTCAAGAAATTCTTGCAAACGACTTAATACCGCTAGCTCCCAATACCCAATACCTCTTCCTAATACCTTCCCAATTCCTCAAAGCAACCTTATCCACTCTTTATCTCCTCTAGAAATTATCAGATATCTTCTTCTTGTAATAAGTTTTTTGTAATTCTTTTGTAATCCGCCTTGAACCGCAAGGCAATGGCGGAATAGAAATCTAATGTAATGTCTCCCACCGGTGCCAAATCTCTATTGCCGGTGGGAGACAAGTGTGCTAATGAAAGTTTGCTATTCCTCTGGAAAGTAGAAAACTAGCCAAGTACTTAAATGAACAACTGGTTCCTGAAGAAGCTCCATGAAATGGAAGCTCCGTTGAACCAGCAGTCTTCATCTTTGAGCTAAGTGCTTTATTTAATATAGAGAGAATATTGTAAAAAGTGAAAAATCAAAAAAATTTAAATAATTTGTGAAAAACAATACCGGGTTTTTTTTTTAAAGACTAATGATAGCTCACAACGGAGGGACTGAACTAGTTCAATCTAATATGCAGCACCTGTGAGCGTTTGAAGTTTTTTCCCCACCCGAAAAAAAAGATTTTGTTTAGGGCACCTCAACTTATAATCTTTGTGTGTGAGGATAGTCTTTTAGACCATTTATCTGAGAGGATTTGGATAACATTAGCATTCTCACTTTGTCACCTTTACATCCGCAATCATACCAATCAAGACACCACCAAATATTTCTGGATCAATTAGTTTGGCTGCAGCTTTAATTTAAAACCCCCAAACCTTATTAAACATTGTACAATTTCATATCAAACCCCAACAACACTCCCAATAACATTTCACTCCCACAGGGAGCTATTCTGTGCCAAACCTAGCTCTCCATTAAATTGCATCCTTCAACATCCCCTAAGACATGGCCCATGGTAATGCCAGGCAATGTTTCCCTCGCAACGGTGCCATCTATGAAATTCACATTTCATCATTTATCAACTATATATTTACATACCCCAACTGTGTCAAAGCACTCTTTTTGCTAACTCCTAATTTTGTTATAAGTAAGCTGCGATCCCCACCACCAACCCAACATAATCCCCTTTAAAACAAACACAATAACCACAACACAAACCAAGGGAGGGAAAATTTCCTAATCCCCATCCAACCCTACCCTTCCCTTTCACCACAAATCTTTCCAAACCTCAAAAAACTCACCCACCCAATCCCTGCCTAGCGTCAATCTACATAATGCTCACCTACCTCCACCAATCACAACCTCCCTTACTAACCTGACCTATAGACCCTAACTCACCATACACACCATAATTCTTATTCTCCCTCCTCCAACCTTTCCCATTAACTACCCCTCCATACCCCCACCTATCTCATATTTCCTAACATTGGTAACCGGCTCAGATAATGTTAATTTCCACCAGATAACTCTGGTGTTATCCTTCTCACAGAATGATGGCATATTCGGCAAGAGATCAAAGAAATTCAAAATACCTTTTGCTAGTTTATGACCCTTCCAAAACCCTCTGATGCTTTTAGCTAGGGCTTCATCCTAGTACCATTAGAACTTACAGTAACTTTGAAACAATTGACTTGGTCTTCAAGGAAAGGATTTTAGATTTAGTTCATGCCGTTTTCAGTTGGTGCTTAAGGCAACTTATATTCAGATACAATAAGCATTTCCCTGCCCTCAGAGACATGCAATCTAAGAGGGCCGATGCAAAAAGCCACTGACCTCATGGCTTTTAACGTGGGGTTCCCGCAACTCTTTGCCAAATGTCACACTTCCTATCAGTGCCTCCAAGCACTAATTTCCAATGTGGCAGCCCCTGCCCCACACAGAACATCTCCTCAATGCACCAGGCAGGGGACAGAAGCTGCCATTTTGGAAATGACGGCTCAGCGATATTAAGGGTCTGGGGGTCCAGGGAGGGCTTGGAAAGCAGGTAGGGAGTCATGGATGGAATGGATGCCACTAGACACCAGGAATTTCTTCTTTTTTAAAAAATTCTGATTGGGCAGGGGGAGGGAGGAGTGCTGCTAGACAACAGGACAATAGTTTTGTCAGGAGGGAAGAATGAAGAAGGTCAATCATCCAGTAATGTCAGAGGAGGGTTGCCATAGGGGATTTATCTATCTATCTAATCTAATCTATTCTAATCTTCCATTTGTGTGTTGCACAAACCTATGCAGGCTCTAGGCAACTTACATTTAAAAGGAGAGCGAGGGAGAAGAGGGGTCAGGGAAGGAAGGAAGGAACATGGGAAGGACAAGAAGGGGAGGCCTAAATAGTGAGAGGAGGGGTGAAGAGAACTAGTAGTGTCAATTGTCAAAGAGAAGAGTTTTCATCTTCTTTCGGAATAAGGTGTAGGTGGTTTCCATTCTGATTGCTTCTGGAAGGTCATTCCATATTTTTACTCCCATATAGCTTAGCATGGAGTAGAAGATTCGCCTGTAGTGGAGGTTTTGTGTGGATGGCATGTTTAGTTGAATTATGTTAAGGATTCTTCTGGAGGTGGACCTGGCTGCTGAAAATAGTCAGATCAGGGGGCAGCTGAGTTTCTGTGAAGCATGTTCTGTAGGATGCATGGAATTTTGAAATTTATCCGCGATGGTGTGGGTAGCCAGTGTAATTGTTTGGTGAAGGCTGAGATTGAATCATATTTCTTTAGGTTGAAAATCAGTCTGTGTTCTGGATGAGCAGCAGTCTGCGGATTAGAGTGGTGTATCACTCTGTGTGTGTGGGGGGGTATGTGCACACACATGTGAGGGATCTGACGTGGGGCAGAGGGGAAAGAGATGTGGCCTATGCTGACCGCGGGGGCTCTATGTCAGCCTCAGACTTAGCAGTAGGTTTCTGGCATTGAGTCCTCACAGTAGACATCAGCGCACAGCCCTGCATGTGCAAGATGGCTGATAAGCTCTTTAGCAACATACAGCGACTATTAATGAGATGGTAAACTGCTCGTTAAAGGTGCACTATAGCCCACAGTAGCTTTTTGCATCAGCCCTAAGTTTGTACATGAGTGACTTGCTGAAAATAATAAGGAGTTGCACTGCTGTAATTATTTAGGTGCTGTGAGTGGTTTCCGATATCTTTTTTTTTTTTTTTTTTCTCTTCCTTTAGTAAGTGTGACTGTGAGCTCATAGGCTGTCTTTATGTTCCTAAAGGTTTTCTTCATTGTTGTATTTCGTATATTCTAATCTTTAGCATCTTTGTGTTTTCAGTAGTGTATTCTTTTTTTTTATTCTTTTATTTATTTATCAAATTTTTCAATATATAATCAAGTATCAACTTGTACAGAAAGGTAAAGTTAAGCTGGAGTGTATTCTATTTGAATCAGCCTCTCCTGGTTCTCTTCCCACTGCTGTACCAGTAGGCTACTTCTCAACTTCAGAAAGAAGATTAAAGTTTTGTTGCTTGATCAAATATTTACAGGTGGGGATTCACTACTATTATTGTATGGCTAAACTGTGTGGGTTATAATGGCTATATATCATTGGGATTAAGTTAGGAAGAACCTGTGGGATTTTGATGAGCGCACTGTCCTAAAATGTGTTGTTTTGGAGCATCAATCATTGCTGGATTGTTATTAAGAGTACATTGTCTGAATGTTTTTGCACTGGCTTTGGTGCATTCAACAAATTAATGGATAGCCAAATTTCAATAAGTAAATCATAGCTTTTGTAGCAGCTCGGTAAATGGATTCAGAAAAATCATTGCAACGAGGTTTAAACCTGGAGCTATTATTGCTCTAGCCATTAGAGAAGGATGGATTTATTTGTGCAGTACAACTGCAGTACCTGAAGTGAAATGATGTGAAAATCGTTTGCACAGAATAGAAAGGGTGACCTGCCGTGTCCCATTGCCTAGCTCCCGGTAATCACTGCTTCTGCTGCAGTCAGCATGGGAGGCTCACAGCCCCTGCCACGGTTAAGTGCTGTTTACTGGCAAGGGCATTCATCTCCATTCTTCCTTTAGGCTTTGCGAGTGCTGTGATAAATGGATGCATTTAATAAACACAAAATTAAAAATGCTAAATAAATTGCAGAGGTGGAACAGGAGAGATGTAGAAATTCATTAGTTCTCTTGTTGAGTAATATTGTGTTATTAACTGCAAGATGATCGTAGCTCTCCTAAACCAATGCCTTTATAGGTAAATTAACTGATTATATTCAAGCAGAACCACTTTTACTTGTTTACTGACAAAGGGGTGTTTTTGTGAGGTAGTTTATCTACTTACTCATTTGAATTTCTCTTTTGAGTCAAAACTTATCTTTTAAGTCACAAAATATGTGGACTATTAATGATTCAAGGAACCTTTTTACTTAGGGTTTCTTTTACAAAGCCGCGGTAGAGGTTTCTACAGCGGGCCGGCAAGGTAAATGCATTAGAGCATTTACCTCACCGGCTATGTCATGCCAATGATGTAAAGACTCAAAGCTTTTCAGGGGAAAGCAACCAAAATGGTATGGGGTGTCTTCCTGAAAATTTAAATATGTGTACTCTGAAGGAGAGCAGGACAGGGGAAATATTACAGAGACATTTACCGTAAATTCTTGAAACTGAATAAGAAGCAAAAAAAAACAACAAAAAAACCCAACACTTTTACAAATATGAAAAAGCTATAGAACTAGAGGATATGAAATCGCAAAGAGGGAAACTTAAAAGCAACACCAGGAAATACTTTTTTATGGAGAAGGTGGTATGTTCTTCCATGGGAAGTGATGGGGTCAAGAACAGTGATGGAATTTAAAGAAGCAAGGTATAAACACAGAGGTTTCCTATTTGGCATGAAGATGGAATAAAAGTATAGAGCATTTCCACACAGTAAAACCTAATTTAACTTTTGAGCTCTAAAAGAAAAATAGAGGTATAGAAGGGAATAAGACTATTGGACATTAGTTATAACCCTAAAGACAAAGGAGGAGGGTAACCCACACAGAGTTACAGGTACAACCCTCGCCACCTTTCTGGGCCAACTGGATGAGCCATTCTGGTCTTTATCTGCCACCATTTACTGTGTTACTTTATTATATCTCTAGTGTCAACAGCTTCAGAAGACTCCTGGTGTGCCTAATTCCATAACAGGAAAGGAGTTTAATATTCACAAAAATGTATCATATGGCTTCCCAGTCTTCCTTCCAACAATTCAATTTCTTTTGCGGTCCTTAAGTACGCAGTTATCCACTTTTACTGCCCCCCCCCCCCCCCGAGACCCTCAGCCATGTCAGTGAAGCCCTTGTAAACAAGTCAATCAAGGGGTTAATCTGCCAGATGGAGTCTGAACCTGCCCTTTAATATTTCATTTCCATCTCTGCACAGCTGAGGCAATAGCTTGGCGCTTTTAATTAAATTAGATGGTGCAAGACAGATGTCTTGGAAATAAAATAGCATGCAGCCCATTTTTATCCCATTAATGGCAGTGTTTATCAAGTAATGGTGTTTTTCTTTCTGAAAACTCTAGGTAAGCCAGTGATGATCATAACAGAGTACATGGAGAATGGCTCCTTGGACGCTTTCCTAAGGGTAGGTGATTGCCGAGTGATAAATGAGAAACTCCTGCACAATTTCTTCATTCTGCATCCAGAAATATGAGTTTATTAACTTAAGGAAATAAAATTCCAGGTTGCTGTAAGATTTTTTTGAAAGTGTTTTATGTTACAGTGCCTGTCTTATTGAGAGTGTGCCTGATTTATTTTAGTGTCCCCTTTCTAAAAGCATTCTAATGTCATGGTCCCACTAAAAAAAAGAGATCCAGAATATTCCATATTTCACAGGAAGCCATAGTGAAATTTCTCAGTGCATCCAAGCTTTATGGCTTGGTTTTCTGAAGTAGGCTTTGAAAACTGTAAGGCTGTTTATAGCAATTCTGCATGCTGTTTTAGATTCCTTAGGAGCCTTTTTAGAAAGCCGCATTTAAATGTATCCTGCGCTAAGTCGCATTAAAATGTGTCCTGCGCTGTGATTAGCACTGGGGTTTCCCATGTGCTGAAGCCACTTTTATCATGGCTGTAAAAAGGCTGCATTTTCCACTTGTGCATCTTCCCATTAACATGTGAACCCTTAACTATAGCTCGTATTTTGTAGGCGTTAAGGCCCAAATTCTATAATTGGTGCCATTTTTAATTGGTTTAATTGCCTTTAATTGACATGATAATTAATCATTTGGTCTAAAAGCAATTAAAATCTCATTATATAAAAAAAAAGACAGCGCCTCCACAAACAGTGCTGGAACCGTGACCACGGAGGCGCCTGCCGGTGCCTACGGATAAAATAGGCATGGTTAATGCTGGAAGTATCCTTAGGCGTCAGTAGGCATTTCCGTAGTCACGATTCTCGTCACAGATTTCGTGCCAGAAATGTAGACCTTGAAAACCCCGGCCTACATTTCCGGTGCCTATCTGTAACGTAGGCACGATTCTATAAACAGCGCCATCGCGTGATTGACATGAGATTGGTGCTGCTTTTGTGGGCAGCTGCCAATCACGGCACCCTTTATAGAGTCCGGGCCTAAGGGCTTACGCAATAACCATGTGCTAATCAGCACCAGCGTGGGAAGGTCATGCAGATGTCAAAACTATTGCAGGAATCCTGATTGTGCCCCGCAGTAGTGGATTTTAATTTGCGGTAAGCATGCATTAATACTTACCACAGCTTGGTAAAAGGACCCTTTAAATTGTAAATTTTCCTCTTGTTTTGTATTTTTTAACTTTCATTACTTTTTATTCTTTAATTATTTTAGGGCTGCATTTTGATTATAATTTGTAATTAAAATTAATCATGTGATTAAAGATATGGGTTTAAAAAAATTTTTTTTAACTTGGACTGTGGAGGATTCCCAGTCACAAGGAGCTGTAGTGGAGAGAAAAGTAAATAAATAACATACCTATAAATGTGCAATTAATCACAATTAAAATTCTAACCAAAATGCAAACCTATTTACTATCATATCCTATGTCAGTCTAGAGAAGCTGTTTTTTTTTAATCTGTGGTAATGTATGATTCAATATCGCCTTTTCCTCTTTCTCTGTAGAAGAATGATGGCAGGTTCACAGTAATCCAGCTGGTCGGAATGCTGCGGGGCATTGGGTCAGGAATGAAGTACCTGTCTGACATGAGTTACGTGCACCGAGACCTAGCTGCACGCAATATTCTGGTTAACAGCAATTTAGTGTGCAAAGTGTCAGACTTTGGCATGTCCCGCGTGCTCGAAGATGATCCAGAAGCAGCCTACACAACTCGGGTAAGCCTGGGCAGACTTGATGGCGTGATACAACGCGGGTTATATGTGCCCACCTGTGCAGTTCTCTTTAGTGCACGCAAAGATGCCCGTGCTTAGTAAGGATGCGCAACGCCACCATTTTCTGCTCTCTTTTTTTTTATGGGGGGGGGGCCATTCGCAGCGGTGTTGATTTAAGTTTGTTTATTTAGTCTTCACTAGTGTTTCAGAAGCAATGCCATTAAGAGTGAGCTTTCTTTCCTGATATTGCCAATCACGCATGGGCGGCAGTTTATGCTTGTATATACTATCGAAAAAGAATATGCACTTTTCAGCAGGAGACTAATTTATTCATTCATTCAATTTTCTATACCGTTCTCCCAGGGGAGCTCAGAAATAGTTTACACTCGAGCATTTTTCCCTGTCTGTCCTGGCGGGCTCACAATCTATATAATGCACCGGGGGCCATGGAGGAATCAAGTGACCTGCCCAGGGTCACAGAGGGCAGCGTGGGTTTAAACCCACAACCGCAGAGTGCTGAGGCTTCAGTTATAACTACTGCGCCACCCTGTCAGCAGCTACGCTATCCGCTCTTACCACATCCTCTGGCAATGCGTTCCAGAGCTTAACTATTCTCTGAGTGAAAAAAAAAAATTTCCTCCCCTCTGAGTATTATCCCCAGAAGCCTGTTTGATTGCTTTTTGAATGTGACAATTGCCACAAAAGCTCTGTATTCACGCAGCAAATAGCAGCAAATCTCTGCTGGACTTAAATCAGTTGCTTTGGTATATCGCCACTTCCACACAGCCATCTAAAACACCGCCTTCAGTTGAAAGTGATTCGCGGGATGGAAATGCCAAAGCTCAATTAAAACCACCTTGCACGTCTGTGTAAACAATTGAATAAATCTTTGGTTGCGATTGGATAGATAAGCATGGAGGAATTCCTTCCTAAACATCTCTAAGTAATTACTGCGCCTGCTTTCAGATTAGAAACTGCCGCATCTTGAGACACATACAATGAGAGGGGGGAAAAAAGGAGTTCTTTTATTTTCTATATTAGTGGAATGGGCAAGACTTTCCATTTCTCTGTCTTTGTCCTACATTAGCAGAAATATTCATTCTTTTCCTAGGTCAGAGACTTCCCAAGCAGTTTCACTATGTATTTTACTTATAGCCTGCTTGTTATAAAATAAATAGTCCAAGTGGGAATGGGCATTACAGGCCAATTAATAAAAACACCTTATAGCAATATTTGCTAAAAAAAAAAAAAAAAAAAGCACATAAAGAAGTATTTTTATTAAGCTGCACAAAAAAAGTGGTCAGTGCTGTGTGGGGGTTTCCTGTGCGCTGAGACCACTTTTAGCGCATCTGTAAAATGGCAGTAATTTCTATTTTCCCTTTAATGGCGATTCACTAATTTCCAAAGTACCTTATCTTTGTGTGAATCGCGCCTACATAGGCATTTTAGGCCTCCTAACGCCACTTCTGGCATTGGCCACACCTACTTTGGAATTTGGCGGTCTAAAGCGCCTTTTATTTAGGCACCGACAGTAGCTTCAAGCTTGCCGCTTTTTGCTGTTTCTAATGGTGTTCTTCAAGTAACTTAGATGTCAGTAGGGTGCCTGCCAGTGCCTAAGCGCTGGTTTTAGAATTTCCCTGTCACTTTACAGCATCTACTTCAGCCAGCCATCCCTGGATTACACCAAACCATCTTATTATTATTAAGGTGAAATGCAAGTTTAGCTGAAAATGAGTATCAATGCTGCTTTAAAAAACATTTTCTGGGCATTTTGAGTAGAGATTGGAGGTAGCTATTGCTTTCTGTGGCCAATCTGAATGCTATAAATACTGAGCAAAAAATATCTGGCATTTTTATTCCCCCTCGTTCCCTTATTATGGAATGCTTACAGATTTTCCTTTGCAAGAGGCATCCAACAATTCAAACTCTCCCTTCCATCTAGAAAAGGATTTAAGGGGTTAAGATCTTCAGTCAATCTCTGGCTTTTAAACTTTCTCAACTATAGAATGAACTCCCCTTAATTCTGAGGAGCCCCAGTTCTTTCCAATCTTTCCGCAAACTTCTAAAAACTTTTATTTTTGCCAAACATTTTGAAAACTAATCTCTTTGAAACTTTTGCTATTACTTTCTTTAGTTTTTATCTAATTGTTGTAAACCGAGTCGAGCTTCCTTAGGTTGACGACCCAGTATATAAAGTTAAGCTTTAGTTTAGTTCAGTTTAGCAGGTCACATGGGTGTGGATAGAAGCAGAAAGGTCAAACAGCTGACCTGAGTTATGAACCACTTGGGCAGGAGAGGCACCAATGTCAGGAAGAAAAGAGTAGAGGAATGCATAGGGTTACCAGATTTTCCCGAAGGAAAATCCGGACACATGGACATACCTCCAGGCCCACCCAGTTCAGCTTGTGTCATGCTCCATTCTGCCCCCTGCCCTGCCCCCAGATGGCATCCGCACATGGTCGGATGCCCCTTCCCAACGCAATTTTGACGGGAAGCTTTTCAAAACCTGGGCAAAGTGCTGGGTTTTGAAAAGCAGTCCGGACCCCTTGACATGTCCTCGAAAAGGAGTACATGTCCTGGGAAATCCAGACATCTTGTAACCTTAGGAATACACGCTTTGCTCTGCTAGAGGTGCTCTCTTTCTGTCAGGGAAGGATGTAGAGGGCCAGAGGAGATGCAGCAAGAAGGCCATGAACCAATTCTTTTCATGGCTTAGTGGTATAACAACAAAAGCCCTTCAAATACTATGTGAATCACACTAAACCACCTAATATAGACACGCTTTGTTTAAGAATGGTAACAGTCAAGATTCCCTTCACAAAGACAACTGATCTCCAGTGTCTGCAGTCAGACCTCATAGCTAATAACAAATCTGAATAGGGCAACAGCTAAATTTGCTTATTATAACAGTCCCCCTGAGATAAATACGATCAATGATAGTCTGCATATGAGTTATTCCTCATGACTAGCTCTGAGGTGTGACTGCAGACACTGGAGATCGGTTGTCTTTGTGAAGGGAATCTTGACTGTTACCATTCTTAAACAAAGCGTGTCTATATTAGGTGGTTTAGTGGCATAAAAAGCCATGTTAAATTGAATAATTTAAAATATTAACACTTGTGACCTGATGCTTTACACCCATGGTACACCACTGAAGTACATGGTCTAGGAGGAGACTCATTTCACTCTCTGGAGTGCCATTGTGTAACCAGACCATGAATCTGTTCAGTTTTGCCCTGTTGAATGCTCACCCTGCTGTGCATAACACTCAGATTCACATGCCATGTAAACAGAAGCTATAATATGCTAAAGTGGTTGCAAGCTGAAGGGATTGCTCATCAAGGCATGTATAAAACACAAAAGTGCAGATGTATCATTTTTTCCTCTAGAAAAAACACAGGGTCCAGACTAATAAGAATACTCTTATTCTGGTGGACTTCAGTTTTAGCCTTGATTCAGTAGAGGCTGAATGCCTGAGCTATTGTCATTTATGTGTATGTGAATGTGAGTGTCTCTTTATAACTTTTTGACTGGAGATAGGCCCTTAGAGGTCAACAGATTTTTTTCTCTTTTCAAAGTTGGCAAGTGATACAGTCTGCTCACGCGGCGGCCTCCAGGTGAAAGACCTGGGCCCTAAACTGAGACCAGCCCTACCTGTGTTCGTTCCGGTTCAGCAGGAACTTGTCCTACCTTGTCTTGAATCCCTGGAGGGTGTTTTTCCTTATAACAGATTCCAGAAGAGCGTTCCAGTTCTCCACCACTCTCTGGGTGAAGAAGAACTGCCTTACGTTTGTACGGAATCTATCCCCTTTTAACTTCAGAGAGTGCCCTCTCGTTCTCTCTACCTTGGAGAGGGTGAACAACCTGTCTTTATCTACTAAGTGTATTCCCTTCATTATCTTGAATGTTTTGATCATGTCTCCTCTTTTCAAGGGAGAACATCTGCACCTGCTTTTTTCGTGCCGAATTGGAGCCAAACAATCGGCACACTATGGCCTCCTTTTACGAAGGTGCGTTAGTGTTTTTAGTGCATGCACTGGATTACCACGCGCTATTCCGTGCGTTAAGGCCTTAACGCGCCTTCGTAAAAGGAGCCCTATGTAGAATGAGGGGGTCTGTGATTTTTTTTTCCCCCCATGTATAATCATCAGTGTCAGGTCAAAAGCGCGCCGGGACAAAGGCGCGCGCAGACAATTGAGCGCAGCGCGGAGGCGCGCGCCGAAGAAAATTACTGTTTTTATGGCTCCGACGGGAGGGGGCGTGGGGGGGAATACTTAATAGAGATTGCGCCGCGTTGTGGGGGCGTTGTGGGGGGTGTGGGGGGTTGTAACCCCCCACATTTTACTGAAAACTTCACTTTTTCCCTGTTTTTAGGGAAAAAGTTAAGTTTACAGTAAAATGTGGAGGGTTACAACCCCCCAAACCCCCCACAACGCGGCACGATCTCTATTAAGTAAACTGGGGGGGGCTCCCCAACAAAACCCCCCGTCGGAGCCCCTAAAAACTGTAATTTTCTTCGGCGCACGCCTCCGTCTTGTGCTCAGTTGTCGGCGCGCGCCTTTATCTTTCGCCGAGTTGTCAATGAACCATAATCATCCTTATGAATAATTCTGTATGAGAGGGAGCAGAGTTTTCAAGAGCTTTCATTCTTTTTCAGGCCCAGTGTTTAGCTGATCCTGGTTTCTCCCTCTATAAGCACAAACTTGTAGTTTTGATTTTTCTATTGATTTCCCTAAGAGAATAGAACTACAAGGCTCTGTGTGCAGTGGAGCAAATCCCAGACCTGGATTAACCTGTCCTGAAGAAAAATGGAGACACCTGAGCATCCCTAAGAGAAGCCACTTACTATACGTTAGTTAGGGGCCATCAATTGTCTCCTGTTTGTTTTGTAATTCTATATCACAACTGATGTTATTTATCTACTTTTACCAAGGTGAACAAGCTAGTCCTATGGGACAAGAAGATGAGAAATGGTCAAACCTTTGTATTAACAATAGATAGTGGTTATTAAGTATACGGTGTTTATATAATGTGCACCTGGCATTTTCCAGGCCTCAGTGCAGCCCAGGGCTGAGGTATGCTGAGAATATGTTCTAGTACTTACTGTGTCATTCCATAGTGACTATAGAAAACAGTGTGATTGTAATAATTTGAGCAGTGGCGTAGCAAGGTTAGTGCCATGGGCAGTTGCACCCTGAATCACCACGCTGTGCACCCCCTCCCCCACACTCTTCCCCCCACTAGAGCATCCCCCACCCCCCTGTGTACCTCTTGAAATGTTCGCCAGCCCAAGCAACATCTTACATCTTCTGACTTCACGTCCTGGTCCCGTGAGCAGGAAGTGAGCCAAGGCTGGCGCAAGCAGCAAGTGGAATATGCTACTGGCACTGGCAAATGTTTAAAGAGGTACGCGGGTGGGGGGGGAGCGCAACAAGGAAGAGAGGTGCCAATGCCCCCGGGAAGACAGTGCTTGGGGCTGTCCGCCTCCTCCCTTACTACGCCACTGAATTTGGGGGTCCTTTTATTAAGGTACTGTAAAAATTGGTCTTAGCACACCCTTCCATTTGTTGACAGCTATAAGGGTTTAAAATGATGTTCAGTAGCATATTCTGTGATGTTTGTTTTTACTTCTTCTTGCTTTCTTTTTTATGTTTATTGTAAACCATTTGAATGGATATGTTCCCATAACAATTGTATAGAAATCTTATATACATATAAATAAAAAAGTAATAATTTTCTTTCAACCTTCAAATAGATTGAAGCGGATAGCCCAACAAAGTAGTTCATCTAAAAGCAGATTTTCTTAAACCTGGCCCTTATCTGAAATGATGACCAAGGGGTCTTTTTAATAAGATGCATTAGATACTAACATGCACCTAATGCAGAAAAAAAAAAGCCTAAGTGAGATGCGCTAATGCAGGAGTGTCCAACTTCAGCCCTTGTGCAAAATAGAAGTGGGGTGGACCTTTTCCCAAACAAAGCCAATGGATGAAACCAAAGCCAGAGGATACTATTAGAACTGTTTATTAAAGTCCAAGTTGAACAGTCCAAACCCAGCACAGTACTGTGTTTCGGCATGGAGAACATGCCTGTATCAGGGTACTGAGAACTTGAATCTCGTTCACAATAGGTGATGGTTAACAAGTATCTGTACACAATATAGCTATCGATCATAATGCCGAGTCCATTGCATTAATACAATGTCCAACAGAACAGTTTGAAAACAACCGTTCAAAAAAAATGTCGTGTGTTCCATTAAATCACAGTCACTTATCTCAACAAATGCTGTGGCACTATCCATTCCAAACCTGACAGGAGCCTGTTTTGTGATCCACTATCACTGCTTCAGGGGAGGGCAGCGACATTAATAAACAGTTTTAACAGTATCCTCTGGCTTTGCTTTCATCCATTGGCTCTGTTTGGTGGAAAGTGCATTGTCCCACCCCACTTCTATTTTGCATAAGGGCTGAAGTTGTCCCACCCCATTTCTATTTTGCACCTATTCTGTCTACGTGGGCCTGTATCCTGCTGGACTCCTTGTGGTTCCTTTGGACAACTTCAGCCCTTGCCAGGTCGGGTTTTCAGGATTTCACAAATGAATATACATGAGATCTATTTGAATACAATGGAAGCAGCGCATGCAAATAAATCTCATGCAAATTCATTGGGGACCGACATTGGACAACCCTGTGCTAATGCATTCCACATTACTTATGGGGTGTGTGCATGCTAACCGTATGCTAAATTTATTTTTGAGGGAGGGTGTTGGGGACTAACCAGTTAGAGCATCTACATTATCATGTGCTAACTGGTCAGCGCATGGGTAAAGCGAGCCCTTACCACCTACAAAATAAATGGTGGAAACTGTTCCCATGGTAATTTTAAAAAAAAAAAATGGCCGCATACCAAAGACTGTTGAATTTTCTATTCCTGGGGAAGCTGATTCCAACTTTCAGAGCCTATGACCTTAAAAGCCCATTTTCTCCATTGTACTTGTCTCATGTCCTCCCAACTTGGTATTTCAAAAAGAGCCTGGAATACGTGCATAAAGTTTTCCTTGGAAGATATGGTACCAGCAAATCTGTAATATATAACATTATTGTCATAAGCTTAAATTGACATTGTTTCCATACTGGAAGCCAATTGTAGGTGTTCTAGATAGTCTAAAAATTAAGCCACATTTATTTATTTTATTTTAAAATTTCTATACCGTTTTTTTTCCAAAACAGTTTACAATAAGGTTACATACATAAAATATTGAAACAGGTGAGAATAGATAAAAACAAAAAAGATTCAATCCTTACAATAGGTCAAATGTTCAAAGAAATGCATCAACAAATAATTGCGTTTCTGAATCATTTGCAGTTGCTCCAGCAATTTTGCAAACTGATGCTTAGGCCATATGTTCTACTAGTAAGTGAAAGTTTTGGATATGTTATGTGTACTTTATCATTTTTTTTCTTTTCTTAAGGGAGGCAAGATTCCCATCAGGTGGACTGCGCCAGAAGCAATTGCGTACCGCAAATTTACCTCTGCCAGTGATGTGTGGAGCTATGGGATTGTAATGTGGGAAGTTATGTCTTATGGTGAGAGACCATACTGGGACATGTCTAATCAAGATGTAAGTTATTTGTAGCTAGCACCATTTTTTTCTCTTTTTATCAAACGATTTAAAGCAGAAGATGTACCTTTTTGTGTGTGTGTGTAGATTGCCATTTCCTTAATAGGACCCTTGGGACAGATAGTTATTTTCACCTTACTGCTGTTTGCAGTCCTTAACTAAATATGTCACCCACAATGTGTTTTTCCTTCCCCATCTCAGAGAAAGTGGCATTTAATTATGTTGCTAAATATGGATTGACTGCTAAACCTCAAGTTGCACTCATGTTTAACTTATAAAAAGGTAGATGTAAAATGCTAATGCTTCTATTAACTAGTTGAGAGCATAAGAGAACAGTGACCTTGAGGAAAGCAAAAAGGGTGCCCTAGAAAACCCTCTTTAAATCATATACATTCATTGCATCACGCCATCTGGACCATTTCAGGCTGTTCCATATCCTGCTCCACTACTGTTTCTGAAGGGCACTTACTTTTACTCTGACAATTTAAGTTTCTGAGTATAATTATGTTATAATGGGTCAAACATTTTTCTCATAGGGACATGTAAACATGTGAGGGAATACTTTTAAAAACCATTTCATCATGTAGAAATGTGATTAATGTGTAAAAATAGCTTTTTACAAAATTGCACAGACTGTATACAGTATGTGGGCCATGCCATTTCACTCACGAATATCCTGAGGGTGAAGTAGGTTTGGACTTACATATATACCTTTGGTTTTTAAAAAATGTGTACTTAAATTTTCAGAAAACTTTGTGCATTAAAATGTCAGGTATAAGTGTATGTGTGTAGATTTACCCCCTTTTCTATTAAACTGCGCTAGCAGTTTTTATCGCAGAGAGCCGTGCTGAATGGCCCGCGCTGCTCCCAACACTCATAGGAACTCTATGAGCGTCGGGAGCAGCGCGGGCCATTCAGCCCGGCTCCCTGTGCTAGAAACTGCTAGCGCAGTTTAATAGAAGAGGCCCTTAGTGGGGTAATTTTCAAAGGAAAACCATGTGCATATTGTCCCTTTGGAAAATTGAAGTAAACTATTTATCTACCCCTAAATTCTCTATATGGCACTTTTAAGTTGTGCATACAAATTGGTGCGCACAGCTGATTTGCATGTGCAGCTTAATTATTCAACAAGCCTAAACGGTGCTGATAATTTCACATTAACATCTATTAATTGATGCTAATTGCCACTAAAAGTTATGTGCACATCATTTCCAATGCGTGAATCTGAAAAGGAGGCATGGCCAGGGAAGGATCGTGGTTGAATCATGGGTGTTCCTAAAAATTAGGCACACTATTAAATATGCCTGATTTGCATGCAACTTAAGCATAGGTATTTAGGCCTAGTTTTCCTTGGCCTAAACGGGTGTGCCTAAAAGTTTTGACAAGCGCTGGCGTTAAGCGTGATTCTGTGTATTGCACGTTCCTTTTATAGAATCATGCTAAGCACTATTCTAGTCAGCGCCAATTATTTTGGCACTATATATAGAATCAGGCCCCTACTGGCTATACAAGTTAGGTGGATTTATTTATTTAAGTTTGATATACCAGGGAAGTTATCTCATAGGGGATAATTTTATAAAGGCTTTTCAGCATAGACAAAGGTCCATCAAGCCCAGTAGCCCGTTCTCACAGTGGCCAATCCAGGCCAAAACCCAAAGTGTAGCAATATTCCATGCTACCGATCCAGGGCAATTAGTGGTTTCTCCCATGTCTGTCTCAACAGCAGTTTATGGACTTTTCCTCTAGGAACTTGTCCAAACCTTTTTTTAAAAACTAGCTACATTAACCACTCTTAGTACATCCTCTGGCAATGCATTCCAGAGCTTAACTATTCTCTGAGTGAAGAAATATTTCCTCCTATTGGTTTTAAAAGGATTTCCCTGTAATTTCATCAAGTTTCCCCTAGTCTTTGTAATTTTTGACAGAGTGAAAAATCGATCCACTTGTACCCATTCTACTCCACCCAGGATTTTGTAGACTTCAAAGTACACACATTGGTATGCTTTATGCATGCATTTTGTGCAAAGTCTCACCTTTGAAAATTGAGAAGAGTACTGATAAAAGACTTGCACCCACTCTCTCTGCCTCAAATTTTTCTGAAGAAAACAACACACAGAGTTTTGATAATGCAAAGCTAACTCACCCCCAGCACAGCCTCTCTTACAAGGTGGCTAAAATTACATGGACCTTCACCTGCAGAGAGGATGGACAATTTTCAAATAGCTCATTTAATAAGCTGCAGTAAAAAGTGGCCTTAGTGTTCCCTTAGACATGTTTTTCCTATATACTTAGCTCATTATGCCATGGCCACGCACTAACGTTGTGATTAGGGCATGACCATTGAAAAAAATGTATTGCCCACTTGTGGCCACCCAACAAGTAGGCATGGTTAGGGGGAAGAGTTTGGACGTGGAATGAGTTAGATGTCAGTAGGTTCCTACCTTAGGCGCCGGTATTTTAGGCCAAGAAAGCCCTAGCCCAATATACTGGTGCTTAAGTTGCAAAAGAAATGCCGCTGCTGGGTCAGACCAGTGGTCCATCCTGCCCAGCAGTCCGCTAGCAACGCCTAACTTGATTTAGGTACTGCTAGACGTGAGTTTATAAACAGCACCTAACTTTTAATGACAGATGGCAGGTGCCGTTTTCTTAGGCACTTACCGTGGTAGGTGCCGTTTATAGAATCAGGACCTAATAGGCTAGTTAGTCATTCATACATAACTAATAGGCTAGTTAGATGTACACTCATGCATGTTTCTTGGATTAGCGCACAATTTTGCGTGCATAAATTTGCATGCTAATTATAGAATCTGGTGGGGTATTGTGTTAGGTGCACCATATTAAAAATATTGAACTAAGATTAAAAGTGCAAAACATTTAACTGTTGCCTGTTTATTCAAATATGTCACTACATGTGAGAAAACATCTGTTCCTGAAGTATCTAGGCAGCTGACCCGTAAAACTCTTCCTCCTCAATAACTGATCCCTTGAGCTGTTAATCACTAGCTTTCACCCTGCTAAGTTCAACCAATTTGTACCATCTTTTAATCTTTGTAAACCGCTTAGAACTTCACGGTCCTACTGTATATAAACTTATTATTATTATTATTAAAACTAGCATATCATATTATACCGAGCCCCTGGAATCGACTGCCCCTGCAGATCAGATCCCTTGAAGGCCTCCTCAGCTTTAGAAAAAGAAAAAAAAAACATACCTCTTCACCTAAACCCCTACCCTTGACCAATAAACTACAAAGAAATGTATATTGGTACCAGAACCAGTATGTCATATAAGGATAACTTATATCATACACTGTAGCTTTCTGTGTCTCAAATTAGGAAACAACTTGTACTGAAAACCTTGCACCATAAGGACAATTAAAACAAATTGTAACTAGTAAACTGTATATTATGCATATTAATATTAGACCCTAGTATAGGGGAAGGGAACTCAGGTCTGCGAGAGACGTATTCCAGTCGGGTTTTCAGGATTTCCCCAATGAATATGCATTGAAATAGATCTCATGCATATTCATTGGGAAAATCCTGAAAACCTGACTGGAATACGGCTCTCGAGGACCGGAGTTCCCTACCTCTGCCCTAGTATGTATCAAGTTAGGATAAAAACTTGTATCGTAAACTTGTACAGAATGTTAACCCATTCTGAGCTCTTTGGGGACAACGGGAAATCGAATTAAATAAATAAATATTGACTGCTGCATGCCAACGTTTCACCGTAGAATGTACAAGACTTAACTGGTTTTGGAATTAACATCCGCTCGGACTTAACTGATTTTGGAAGGAAATCTTATTTTAACTTGGCTACAAGTGAATGACAAATACACTTTTTATCTCAACAATTAATGAAAAGCTGAGATATAACAATATCCTTTGTTCATACCAAACTATACATTTTGCTGAAAGTGGACATAGCAGGGTTTTGGAAATAAACCCTTTCACTTGCCTCTTAAGTGTTTACCTGAGGTTATAGAGGGTAAAGCAACTTGTCCAAAGTCACAAGGAAGTTCAGCAGGATTTGAACCAGGCTTTCCTGGTCCTCAGCTTGTTGTAGTTATTTCATCACTAGGCTTCTTCAGCACTCCATACCTCTGCAGTATCCTGACTCTCAAAGAGAGCAGAGGTTTTGCCCTAAAATCAAATCTGAATCCTCCTTTAAGTGGCAATAGAAATGCCTTCATGCTCTTCTCTTTTGTGTATGGTTGAAAATTTGCAGTGTTTAAATGGGCACGTAATATATATATATTTTTTTCTGAGGATTTGTTTTTCATTTCCTCTTGATATCAGTGTTCATCATTTGTCAAACTGCCTTTTCCTCCCTCATGTACAGGAAGTCAGCTAAGGGAAAACCAGGTGCACCTTGAAACCAGAAACACTTTCACGAGCTAGAAAAGAGAATTCAGTGAAGATAAAATCAGCTCTGCAAATGCTTTGCCCCATGAGCTGAGCTAGATGCAAAAGTATATATATATATATGTAGTTTACTTGTGTTTATAATAAAATTACAATGTCATCTGGATGTCAAAGAAAAACAGACGTTATAGTAATGTTTTCTTCTTTTTACAATTTACCACAAGTGGCGGATAATTTTGCAACAAGACACAAAAGCAAGGGGAAAAAAAACCACATGGGGATAATTCTATAATTAGGCGCCACAATGGGACATATTTAGTGCCAATTCTGTAATAGCAGTTATGTACGCTTTAAATCATTATAGAATACTAGTGCAAACCCATTTTATTATGCCAAAAGTTAATGATCTCTTAAACCAGGTCAATGGTTGATGCAAGTTGGCCAATCATCATACACAAGTGAGAATATTCTATAATTTGAGCATGTTGTTGGTAACACAACCATGGCCCACCCGCACTTCACCTATGTGTGCCTCTCCCATACTCCCTCCCTTTGAAGCTACGTACTATAGCATTTATACAACAGCATCTAGGGCATATATGTATGTCACTGTTGATTAATGGAACCAGTGGCATATGTAAGTGGCGCATAATTCTAGGTGTCCATTTAGAGACTTGCGTCTGTGTATGGTGCAGTAGTTAGAGCTACAATCTCAGCACCCTGAGGTTCTGGGTTTGAATCGCACGCTGCCCCTTGTGCCCCTTGCCCCTGGGCAAGTCACTTAGGGCTTCTTTTACTAAGGTGCGCTAGCGGTTTTAGCGTGTGCTACAATGCCGCACACGCTAAACCCTAACACCTCCATAGAGCTTGCATTAGTATTTTTTGTTTAGCGCGCACTAAAAACGCTAGCACACCTTAGTAAAAGGAGCCCTTAATCCCTCAAAATTATATGTTCTTATTATCAAGAAGAAGTGGTTTCCCTTTTCAGTTTGCCTGCAAGATAAACTCTGGCGGCAGATGGGGATCTGAGGCTTTATCCTCCTTGAAATTTGCTGTAAATTTAAATTTGTTTGAAGTTTCTTTCCCCTTAAATTAGGGGTAGGGAACTCCGGTCCTCGAGAGCCGTATTCCAGTCGGGTTTTCAGGATTTCCCCAATGAATATGCCTGAGATCTATTTGCATGCACTGCTTTCAATGCATATTCATTGGGGAAATCCTGAAACCTGACTGGAATACGGCTCTCAAGGACCGGAGTTCCCTACACCTGTCTTAAATGGTATGAATGTTCAATAATTGATAATAATTAATTGTGGATATTTGTATTTTTTCTCTCAGCTGTCTTTATTATTTTTGCTTGGATCAAGTCACTTAATCCCCCATTGCCCCAGGTACACTAGAGAGAGTTTGAGCCCACAGGGACAGATAGGGAAAAAATGCTTGAATACCTGCTATAAGTGGTATATAAATCCTAAAAATAAATAAATAATAATCTGTTTTATGAAAGCAACATATGTACCTTTAAAACGGTTCATAGACAACAGCGCGAAAGACAAAGGCGCGCCCAGACAATTGAGCGCAGCGCGGAGGCGCGCGCCGCTCAAAATTACTGTTTTTAGGGGCTCCGACGGGGGGTTTTGTTGGGGAACCCCCCCCACTTTACTTAATAGACATCGCGCCGGTGTTATGGGGGTTTGGGGGGTTGTAACCCTCCACATTTTACTGTAAACTTAACTTTTTCCCTAAAAACAGGGAAAAAGTGAAGTTTTCAGTAAAATGTGGGGGGTTACAACCCCCCCACCTCCCACAACGCCCCTACAACGCGGCGCGATGTCTATTAAGTAAAGCCCCACGCCCCCCCCCGTCGGAGCCCTAAAAACATTAATTTTGAGCAGCGCGTGCCTCCGCGCTGCGCTCAATTGTCTGGGCGCACCTTTGTCCCGGCGCACTTTTGACCTGACACCCTTTAAAACACAGGCAGCAGAACAGGATGGGAAAGAAGAGGGATTAGAGAGTATGAACCACAAAGGAACACAGAAAAAGTACAATTGTCCTTCATGTCCTGGGCAATTCTACTGTAATGAAGGAACCGACAAGGGCCGGGCTTTGGCGCCTTCGCCTGCGTCAGGGATCATAAAGTTTTGTAGTTCAGTACAAAAGATCAAAATACTGAAGTTGCAATGAAACCTTCACCCAACCTGGTGGAAAAAAGAAACATGCTCAGTCCAGGATTTAAGCTACACCATACGTTCTGTGCAATTTGGAACGTATGGTGTAGCTTAACTGTTAGACTGTGTTTCTTTTTCCATCATTTTGGGAGCAGGTGAAAATTCTAACCTTCTCTTCTCTCTGAACACACTACCAAAACCCTTATCCACGCTCTCATCACCTCGCGCATAGACTACTGCGACGTACTTCTCTCAGGCCTCCCGCACACCCATTTCTCACCTCTTCAATCCGTTCAAAATTCTGCTGCATGACTCATGTTCTGTGAGAGCTGCTATTCTCACATTACCCCTCTCCTCAAGTCACTTCATTGGCTCTCCATTCATTTCCGTATACAGTTTAAACTCCTCTTGCTGACTTACAAGTGCATTCACTCTGAAGCCCCCAATATCTCTCCTCACTTATCTCCCCCTATGCTCCCCCCAGTGATCTCAGTTCATCGGGCAAGCACCTTTTATCTGTACCCTTTTCTTCCACTGCCAACTCCAGACTCCGTCCCTTCTTTCTTGCAGCACCGTATGCCTGGAACAGGCTGCCTGAATCAATACGTCGTGCTCCATCCCTAGCAGTATTCAAATCCAAGCTAAAAGCCCACATTTTTTGAAACTGCTTTCAATTCTTAACTCCCACTTACTGCAGTCAGATACCTATACACACTGTATCATTTCCTCTACCATTATCTCCCCAATCCTGAAATGTCCTGTCTAAATTAGATTGTAAGCTCTTCTGAGCAGGGACTGTCTATTGTATATTAAAATGGACAGTGCTACATACGCCTTTCAGCGCTATAGAAATAATAAATAGTAGTAGTGACCTTGATCTCAATGTTTATTATTATTATTAAGATTTTATATACCGCCTATCAAGGTTATCTAAGCGGTTTTTACAATCAGGTACTCAAGCATTTTCCCTATCTGTCCCGGTGGGCTCACAATCTATCTAACGTACCTGGGGCTATGGAGGATTAAGTGACTTGCCCAGGGTCACAAGGAGCAACGCAGGGTTTTGAACCCACAACGCCAGGGTGCTGAGGCTGTAGATCCAACCACTGCGCCACACTCTCTTTCACAGGGACATACTCTGAAATCGGGAATACATGGGTATGTTTTGGCCTGCCTAGTCCCACTTCAATCACCCCCAGGCCAAGTTTCCTAGCACAAGTTCAAAATTTGCACATGTAAATCCCAGCTTTCTAAATTTGGTTAACTATAATTATTCAATGTGCATATGTAAATACTGTAATATAAATATGCAAACCATGAGTTACTCTTCTAAAATAACCACCTTATTGTGATATCTTGACATCTACTGTAATACATTTTAATCCTTAATGTTATGTCTTTTTCCTGTTTGAAGGTCATTAAAGCCATTGACGAAGGCTACCGACTACCTCCTCCTATGGACTGTCCTATCTCACTCCATCAACTAATGCTGGACTGCTGGCAAAAGGAACGCAGCGACAGGCCTAAATTTGGGCAGATTGTCAACATGTTAGACAAACTCATTCGCAACCCCAACACCTTGAAGAGGACAGGCGTGGAGAGCTCTAGGTCAGCATTGCAGCCCTCACAGCGATGCATTAGACATTACGGGCAAGCTACAATCCACCTAACATTTCTCTGCAGCTATTAACACATGCTTCACGGTGCTTGTCAACCTGTACATATTTGCTATCAAGTGGGAAAATTCAGATTGTTCTGCACTGTGGCTTGGGCTAATGTTTAGTTATTGATTTAAATTATTTATTTATTTAAAAATGTATAGGCTGCACCATTCACTGCACTGGAAGGGTTACTTTTATGCATAATTATACAACCAATGCATCCAATAACAGGCATACAGCTGTTTCAGAAAGCTGTAATATGCAAGCTGATTGCATTTTCTCAAAAAATGACTTCCTTTGATCCAGTGAAATGCCTATTTCAGTTTTTAACCTCATTGGTATTCATCTAACCCCATTTCTGATGATTCTTAGAAAGCAAATTCAAAATGTCTTTTTTTTTTTTTTACATTAGATGCAAAATGGTCTTCAAATGGATATTGCAGTTAGTAGTTAAATATTCAGCAGGTGTTAAATATATAACTAATGAAAGCTTCTAAAGTTAAAATATTGGACCAATATCCAAAGCAATTTAACAGGGAAGAGAAGTTTCCTGCCTGGTTAAATCGTTTGTGCCTGCCTATCCAATGATAGTTAGCAGCACTTAACCAGATAGAGCTGCTGAATTAAGGCCCTGATATTCAGACCACGAGAGGCAGCCCACCTACAGCCGCAGTCGGCAGCGATCCCGGATTCAATGCAAGTGCCCTATCTAGCCATCGACATTGAATTTCTGGGATAAAGTTCACTGCTGCGGACTTAACTGGCCACGTAAATATTCAGTAGCTGGCCAAAGATAAACATATTTTGGCGCATGTAGCTGACCACATTTTAGCCGGCGAGAAGCTGAATATTGGCAGTGAATGGCTATGTCACCAACCTGGATATTGAGCGGAAGATAGCCAGCGAAAAGGCTGTCATAACTTTATCTGCTAAGCTACCGGGCACCAGTCTGAATATTGACAAGTTCCTGGTTAACTTCCGAGTGACTGCACATATCTAGGTATTCAAAGCCAGAGTCTGTCATAGAATATCTGACTCAGTTCTGCCCATGGAGGTCATAAGAACATAAAAATTGCCATACTGGAGGCCGCATTGCCATACTTGAGGCCGCATTATCAAAAAGATGTGCGGAGAGTTGAGTCGGTTCAGCGAATGGCCACCAGGATGGTCTCAGGACTCAAGGATCTCCCGTATGAGGAACGACTGGGTAAGCTGCAGCTGTACTCACTCGAGGAATGCAGAGAGAGGGGAGACATGATCGAGACGTTCAAATATGTCACGGGCAGTATCGAGGTGGAAGAAGATCTCTTTTTCCTTAAAGGACCCACGGCAACAAGAGGGCATCCGTTGAAAATCAGGGGTGGGAAATTTCATGGCGACACCAGAAAATATTTCTTCACCGAAAGGGTGGTTGACCGCTGGAATAATCTTCCACAACAGGTAATTGAGGCCAGCAGCGTGCCAGATTTTAAGAAAAGATGGGATTGGCATGTGGGATCTCTTCATGGAGGTAGTTAGGGGTGGGCCATTAGTGTGGGCAGATTAGATGGGCCGTGGCCCTTTTCTGCGGTCATTTTCTATGTTTCTACTATGACAGACCGAAGGTCCATCAAGCCTAGTATCAAGTTTATTTTTAGTTTCAAGTTTATTTATTTTTGATATACCATCTATCAAAATATATGTCTAGACAGTGTACATTACAAAAAAAATTATAGGAAACAGTTAAAATAAGTAAATAAACCCAATAATTTATCAGATATTAAAAATACTGGTCCCAAGTACCTAGCTAGATCCCAAGTAGTAAAACAGATTTTATGCTGCTTATCCTAAGAATAAGCAGTGGATTTCTCCAAGCCATCTCAATAATGGCCTATGGACTTTTGTTTTAGGAAATTATCCAAACCTTTTTTAAACCTTGTTAATCTAACTGCTTTCATCACATTCTCTGGCAACAAATTCCAGAATGTAATTACATGTTGAGTGAAGAAATATTTTCTCCAGTTTGTTTTAAATCTACTACTTAGTAGCTTCATTACGTGCCCCCCTAGTCCTAGTATTTTTAGAAAGAGTAAACAAGCAATTCACATCTACCCTTTCTACTCCACTCAGAATTTTATAGACCTCTATCACCCCTGAGCCGTCTCTTCTCCAAGCTGAAGAGCCCTAGCCGCTTTAGCCTTTCCTCATAGAGAAGGCGTCCCAGACCAGTGGCTTTAAATCCATTGACCGTTGCAGGCTATGTCTCCCTCCCCCCCTCCCCCCTCCGGTGTATAAAATGAAATATTAAATTCCTGTGAATGAATCAGGCAATATAAGAGCATTTTGTAGTAGGGAATCATTGCAGAATTTGTGGACTTCATCAAGTGTTCTTTTTTTTTTTCTGAGCTAACGCTGCACATAAATGGATGTTGGTCGGACGTGACTGATACTTTATAACAGCGAGAGAAAAAGTTACAGTAGTGCAGGTCTGTTCTGCTGATCACGTCTCTGATTTCCAGGGAAGCACGACGATTTGGAGGAAGGGACAAATGCACTAAGCCTTCAAAGGGGGAACTTAATATTATAATTTGAGGATCATTAAGGAAACGATTGGCTTGCACAGTGCAAACAGAAGTGCTAGTGCTTCTGCTGACTAAGTCAGCGGAATGAGTCTCTGGCATGGAGGTAATTCACTGGAGATCCTCTGCGTATTAGCCAGTGGCAGGGCTGCATCTCGGGGAAGGCTGTTTTTTCTTTGAAACCAGTATATCCCTCAGTGACTATCCCTTACCTCTTACATTAACAAAGACAGGTTATTAGTCTTCTGAGGCCTCTAGCATCACGTTTCTTCCACGTCGCTGTAATTGCTGCTGTAGCCTGGCAAGTGTATCTCTTTCTGTGGTTTTGTTATTCTAAGAGGAGGAAGCCTTAGGCATAGATTGCATCGACGGTTTAATTCCCCCCCCCCCCCTTTGACTTCCCACTGCAGTGGCAGTCATACTGCTTTAACACCAATATGCTTTAACATGAAATACCAGTACAGTAAAACCTTAGTTTATGAGCATAATTCATTGCGATAACATGCTTGAAATCCAAAACACTCGTATATCAAAGTGAATTTCCCCATAAGAAATAATGGAAACTCAGACAATTCGTTTCACAACCCAAAAATTTAATACAAAATACTATACGTACTTGTATTGCAAGACCTCGCTCGTGTAGAACAGTCACAACACTCTTGCAGTGTCAGAGAGAGAAGAACCATCGGCTCAATTGTGATGATGTGACGCGTGTATACTGTATGTACTCGTATTGTAAGACCTCGCTCGTATAGAACAGTCACAACACTCTTGCAGCGTCAGAGAGAGAAGAACCATCGGCTCAATTGTGATATGTGTATACTGTATGTACTTGTATTGCAAGACATTGCTTGTTTATCAATTTAAAATGTAATAAAATGTTTTGCTTGTCTTGCAAACCAAGTTACTTGCAATCCAAGGTTTTACTGTATATAAGTAACAAAATGCCATGCATTTGCGCAATAATAAATTCATTATCATAGTGTAACATCTGCTAGAGGATAATTTAGTAAGTCAGTAGTACAGTTGCTCTGTGATGCACCGTATTAATAAGCTATGCAGATTAGCCTGACAGAATTGATCCAGTCCTGGGATTGCTTCATTGCATGCATAAACTTGCAGGCTTGCTTATCTTAGGGAACGCAATAGGGAAAAGAAAACTATGGGCTCCTTTTAAAAAAGGTGCGTTAGGGCCTTAACGCGCGGAATAGCACACGCTAGCCGCTACCGCCTTCTCTTGAGAAGGTGTTAGTTTTTCGGCTAGCGCGCGCTAATCCAGTGCGTGCGCTAAAAACGCTAGCTTTGTAAAAGGAGCCTTATAAGTTCCTCGTCTGCAATGGACTGGAGCAACCGTAACAGAGTAATTTTATTACAGAGCACCATGGGGAAGCATCTACATAGGTGTTATTTTATAAGGAAAGGTCCTCACCTACTTTTCTTTATAAAATACTAGCATAAGTCATCCATTTACACTAACCCTAGATCTGGTGTAAACTCTGCCCATGTGCACATCCACCAGCACAGTACTTGCTTTGACACCACATCAGACAATTTTAGACCAGTTAATATATGTAGCAGGTCACTTGCCGTGCGTGTCATTTATGCAGGTGTCCAAATAATTCTTCAGTCTGTAGCTCCCAGGAAACATAGGAATTACATTCCAACATTCCTCATTGGAAACATTGTCAGTTATTACTGCCAATTCTGGACCACGGATTGAAAGGTCACTTTGGTCAGCCACAAAACTTAGAGAATTGAAGAAAGCAACAGGGTTTTTATTAGAATACGTATGCGACTCCCGAGCACCAAGCTGGCAGTTCAGAAATCCCGAAACCAGGAAGTTACAGTGATATTTATTCATTTTTCTGGCTATTCAAATGAATGCTAGAAAAACTTCTCACGTTTTACTTTTCTTAAGAATCATTGGTCCTAAGCTCACACTAGCAGGGCACTTATCTAAGCCCTGCAGTTTTTCTATTACATGTCCAGGAGGGCGGAATACAATAGCGTGTATGCTGAGATAACCATAAGAAGCTAAAATGCCCAAGCTAAAACACCCAGTGCAGGCAGGCTAGAAAATGAGATACGTTAGGTCTGCAATTAAACATAATTCAGCATTTTATTAAAGAGAAAACTTAGTTCAAGACTCAGGAAAACCAGTCCCAGACTCCTTCAGGATTGCTTAGGATTGGGTTGATTAAAATACAGATTATTGCTGTACTGACCCAAGTATGTAGATTACATTTTAACACACTTATCTTTGCTGGCCCCACAGGCATTAGCCGCTATGTTTGGCCAGCGTTTAGTCTTTTAATTCCGTGGCTGAAGCTGGCAGCTACAGCCACAGAATTAAGAGCCCAAATGCTGGCCCAAATTTAGTAGCTATTGCCCCGCAGGGTCAGCAAAGATAAGTGTGTTAAAATCTAATCTATACACTTGGGTCAGTATAGCGATAATCTGTATTTTAATCAACCCAATCATAAGCAATCCGTGGGCCAGAATTGGCAGCACTAACTGATAATGTTTCCAATGAGGAGCTTGTTAAAATTTAATTCTAAACTGCTGATGCACTGAAAAAGAGAGGAGAAAAAAAAATCTTTTGCGGTAGTGAATTTGACATGACTTCTTTCACTCTTAACTTTATATATTCATTTATACACTTGCACTTTTGCACGATTTGTTTTCAGCACAAGGGAGGGTCCAAGGAGCAATGGGCTGTATAGCCTGTACATTAGTTAAGTATTGAACGTTATCGCGCTCACATGACTATGCAATCATGCTGAGGACCTCCTGTTTCAAAAATATTAATATTTATTGGTGTGATATTTAAAATTGTGCAGAAGGGAGTGTGCCCTTTCACTACTGCTTCTTTTCACTAGAGAAGAACTATATACCGTATTTTCGCGGATATAACGCGCGCGTTATACGTGATTTTACGTACCGCGCATACCCCTCGCGCGTTATATGCCTGAGCGCGGTATACAAAAGTTTTTAAACATAGTTCCCGCCCGACGCCCGATTCACCCCCCCAGCAGGACCGCTCGCACCCCCACCCCGAACGACCGCTCGCACGCGCTCCCACCCGCACCCGCATCCACGATCGGAGCAAGAGGGAGCCCAAGCCCTCTTGCCCGGCCGACTCCCCGACGTCCGATACATCCCCCCCCCGGCAGGACCACTCGCACCCTCACCCCGAAGGACCGCCGACTCCCCAACAATATCGGGCCAGGAGGGAGCCCAAACCCTCCTGGCCACGGCGACCCCCTAACCCCACCCCGCACTACATTACGGGCAGGAGGGACCCCAGGCCCTCCTGCCCTCGACGCAAACCCCCTCCCCCCAACGACCGCCCCCCCCAAGAACCTCCGCCCGTCCCCCAGCCGACCCGCGACCCCCCTGGCTGACCCCCACGACACCCCCACCCGCCTTCCCCGTACTTTGTGTAGTTGGGCCAGAAGGGAGCCCAAACCCTCCTGGCCACGGCGACCCCCTAACCCCACCCCGCACTACATTACGGGCAGGAGGGATCCCAGGCCCTCCTGCCCTCGACGCACACCCCCCTCCCCCCCAGCCGACCCGCACCCCCCCTGGCCGACCCCCACGACCCCCCCCACCCCCCTTCCCCGTACCTTTGGAAGTTGGCCGGACAGACGGGAGCCAAACCCGCCTGTCCGGCAGGCAGCCAACGAAGGAATGAGGCCGGATTGGCCCATCCGTCCTAAAGCTCCGCCTACTGGTGGGGCCTAAGGCGCGTGGGCCAATCAGAATAGGCCCTGGAGCCTTAGGTCCCACCTGGGGGCGCGGCCTGAGGCACATGGGCCAAACCCGACCATGTGTCTCAGGCCGCGCCCCCAGGTGGGACCTAAGGCTCCAGGGCCTATTCTGATTGGCCCACGCGCCTTAGGCCCCACCAGTAGGCGGAGCTTTAGGACGGATGGGCCAATCCGGCCTCATTCCTTCGTTGGCTGCCTGCCGGACAGGCGGGTTTGGCTCCCGTCTGTCCGGCCAACTTCCAAAGGTACGGGGAAGGGGGGTGGGGGGGTCGTGGGGGTCGGCCAGGGGGGTCGCGGGTCGGCTGGGGGGGAGGGGGGTTTGCGTCGAGGGCAGGAGGGCCTGGGATCCCTCCTGCCCGTAATGTAGTGCGGGGTGGGGTTAGGGGGTCGCCGTGGCCAGGAGGATTTGGGCTCCCTCCTGGCCCAATATTGTCGGGGAGTCGGCGGTCCTTCGGGGTGGGGGTGCGAGTGGTCCTGCCGAGGGGGGAGAAGAATCGGACGTCGAGGGGGGGCATCAGGCTTTCAGGATGGGGACAGGACTTCAAGGGGGGACAGGCAGATCTTCAAGGGGGACAGGCAGACCTTCAAGGGGGACAGGACTTCAAGGGGGGACAGGCAGACCTTCAAGGGGGGACAGGCAGACCTTCAAGGGGGGACAGGACTTCAAGGGGGACAGGCACGGAGAGGCGGGGCAGTGCACCGAAAGTCAGGGCGGGTGAACGGTGAGTCGGGGCAACCAGAGGAGAGTCGGGGCAGTGCACCGAAAGTCAGGGTGAGTCGGGGCAACCAGAGGAGAGTCGGGGCAGTGCACCAAAAGTCAGGGTGAGTCGGGGCAACCAGATGAGAGTCGGGGAGGGCGAAAGGAGAGTCGGGGTGGCCAGAGGAGAGTCGGGGAGAGCGAAAGGAGAGTCGGGGTGGCCAGAGGAGAGTCGGGCAGCATGCGCGTTATATGCCTGAGCGCGGTATAGAAAAGTTTTTGTACATATCATCGTGATTTCTGCGCGCTATACCCCTGTGCGCGTTTTACAATGGTGCGCGTTATATCCGCGAAAATACGGTACATTTGTTTAAGACATTCTTAAACAAAAAGTGTTCTTCAGAGGGTTTTTTTGTACTGAATATTAGCATTTAGCCAGCTAAGTGCTATTTAACTGGCCAGGAGCCATTCCTGGCTGGTTAAATAGCGCTGAATATCAGGGGGACTATGCCTAAGAAACTTACTTAGCATTGCTACCTTTTTAACTAAACGTAATGCCAGGAGCGAGAAAGAGAAATGCTGTGATTGCACCAAGGTATGTCTGATAATCGAGAAAGCTGGATAAACGAGACTCTACTGTCATTCTATAAATTGGCACCTAGAAGTATATGCCACTTATGTGCATCATAGGCTCAAATAATTGGTAGTTATGTGCAAATCTGCACTCAACACGATTCTATAAGGTAGCATCTAAGTGCTATAATGCATAACTTTGGGAAGGGGGTCATATATCGGGTTGAGCATGGGCAAACCATGGATGTGATTTCAAGTGACGCTCATAACGTACAATACATCACAAGCATCACTTGTGCATGTAGATGCACCCATTTACCCCTGCATTTGCACAGTGTAAATCCAGCGTTCCGTAGACTTTGTCGAGCCGCAGCACACTAAACGGAGTAGCCGCGGCTCCAGGCGTCCGGAAGCGAGCGGATGTCACCACATAACATCATCACAGCGCACACATAACATCATCACGTCAACTTCCACACCTGTGCGAAGGCCCTCCAGAGGGGCCCTGAGACGCCAGTGGGGGGACGCCAGAAGGGAAGAGGGCCAGAGAGAAGGAGAGGTGCTGGCACCGGCTGACTGCCTACAGGACATGCCTCTGCCAGCATCTCTCCTTCTCCCCAGTGTGCCGAGGCACACAGTTTACGATACACTGATGTAGATAATCATGCCTAAACTAGTGAGCAACCATGCTTACAGATGCCATTTTAGGTGCCCCTAAATGGAGGTGCCAATTTATAGAACTGCCTCCTAAATTGATAAATAGACCCAATTCACAATAATGGGGCTTGCATTAAGTAACATTACCACACATACCCCCTCTTCTATGAAAGCACACTAACAGTTTCTAGCGCGGGGAGCCGCTCTGAATGGACCGCGCTGCCCCCAATGCTCATAGGAACTCAATGAGCATCGGGAGCAGTGCGGGCCATTCAGCGTGACTCTCTGCGCTAAAAACCGCTAGCGCGGTTTGGTAGAAGAGGGGGGATAATGTTACCAAGTCTAACCTTAAGTTTTTTGCTTTCTTCATCATTATGTTCTGCCCATTTTCTTTCATGTACTCTTGAGAATACTCACATCCAATCTGCCTGAAGCAGAGGACTTTTTGCATTCCACAGATGGGAACTAAGCTTTTGTTTTCTTGTGCTCTCTTTTCGCAGACCCAACACTGCCTTATTAGATCCAAGTTCACCTGAATTCTCTCCTGTGGTATCTGTCAGCGATTGGCTCCAAGCGATCAAAATGGAACGATACAAGGATAACTTCACAGCTGCTGGCTACACCACCCTGGAGGCTGTGGTGCACATGAACCAGGAGTGAGTAATCAGCCTTACAACAACAGATCCAGGGAAATTCTGTTTGAGCTTAATTTGTCCCTATTGCATGCATATCATTATACTCATTAAGCAAACGGGTTGTGTTTTATTTTGATGGAGCACATAATAAGAAGTGCTACTACATTGCTGCACTGAAACATTTAATTTAAGGTTCTCCCATACCTGCCGTGCTCTAGAGCAGGGGTGTCCAACCTGCGGCCTGAGGGCCGCATGTGGCCCCGTGAAGTATTTTGTGAGGCCCCAGTCGAGGGCGATGCAGTGTTTTCCTCTGCTGCCCCTGCTCCCTCCTCTGTCTTGCTGCAGTGTTTGCGCATTTGTGCGGCCCCAGGAACATTTTTTTCGGCCAATGCGGCCCAGGGAAGCCAAAAGGTTGGACACCCCTGCTCTAGAGTATGAATGGTGGCTAATTCTAGCACAATTTGGAAATCAACATAAAGCTCTTAATTCAAGTCTGTTTTTTTCCTTTTCTCTTTTTTGAACACAGCGATCTGGCAATAATTGGTATCACTGTCTCTGCACATCAGAACAAGATTTTGAGCAGCGTCCAGGGAATGCGGACCCAAATGCAACAGATGCAGGGCAGAATGGTTCCCGTCTGAGTCACTGCTAAATAAACTGAAACTCTGGAATTTAGTTTACCTCATCCATGCACTTTAATTGAAGAACTGCACTTTTTTTACTTCATCCCTGTCCTTTGGATTAAAAGACCTAGAGCCTTGCTTGAAACAGAGGCTGCTGAACTGCAAAAGGCCTATCACACTGACCCATGTTATTTGAACCAGATCCGGAATGAGCTGTTTCTTGCAGTGAACTTCTTTGTTGGTCAACAGTATGTAAAATGTATATCTACGTATATAAACATGAAACCACCATGAATGTTGACACTGTTAGATACCACATACTGTGCTTAGATCTACACTTCCTCTGCTCTTATGCACCATGCTCATGGATTACAACCATAGTATTTTATTGGTGTGGAGAACCAGTTGTGCAGCTTACTTTGGAATGAAGAATTTTGTTGGTTTCTTTCTCTATAACCGTGGTCTTGGCTTTCAGCGTGTGCCCAATATTTTGGAGAAGCCTCAAAAGACTACATTTGGGCTTGTGGATGCCTAAGATGAGCTACAAGGCGTTAAGAGACCATTTGTTGGATAACTGCCAAACCTGACTTCTGACTAAAAAAAAATTTATGAAGGGCTTTTGCTGATTGTTGGGTGCGTTACATTGGGACTAATTTAAAACAATGTAAATATGCTTGGCCAAGACGAATTGTTAGTGTCATCTGTAAAAGTCCAGACACATCTTTATCCCTACCTAAGAAGCAACCAATTTCAAGAAGACAAAGGTCAGTTGAAGAAGCCCTTGTTTATAAGTTTTATATACTGAAAGTTCTTATGATGCTGCTCATTCCTCTCCTTGAGGCTGAATCCAGTTTGAATAGTAAAACAAATTCTGTGTACATCCAAGTTGTAGTTGCGTTGTAGATGTTACAATTAATTTAGTAGAAATAAAGGGAATGATCCCAATGTTGTTTCTTCATTAGAGGTACAAATTGCAGTTTTTCCTTGCTTAAAAGAGAAGGCCTGGGATCCCCAGAAACCTTTATCGATTTGATTTGATGTGAATATTTTCGGTACCACTTAGCACCATAGTATTAAAGTGGTATATGATGCAATAATGAATACAAACCCACACACACACACAATTAACAATCAGTGCAGTTCAAGTGAATTTCAATGGAATTTTAAAAAAACCCAAAGAAGGAACTTTTCTTTCTGAATACTACAGCCATTGTCTTGTAAAAAATGCACACCTCTGTTTGTCCGTAACAGTATCACGCATCGCTCAGTCTGTGGTGACGTTATTACTGGGAGTGGAGGGACACATTACAAGTCCTTTCTGCCTCTTTAATATATTAATTGAGTGTTATATTTTCAATTTCTATACTTGGCCCTCTTTACGGATACAGTATGTGTAGCGAACTACAGAGGCTCTTCAGATCTGCAACAGCAATGATGCAAAAGAAACATCCTAGTTGCAGTGGCATAACGAGAGTAACATAGTATATGACGGCAGATAAAGACCTGAACGGTCCATCCAGTCTGCCCATAAGTTATATCTATTAAATAATGCATGATTCTTGGGTAGGAGGCGCCCGGAGCAGTGGTGCCCCACACGCCCTTCAGTGCCAACCCCTTGTGCCCTCCTCTCCGCCCCCCGCCACATTTGTGCCCTCCCTCCCCACCCCGTGCCTCTTAAAATCTTCACCAGCGTGAGAAGCTTCTCCAGCCTGCTGCTCGCGCTGCTTTCCCTTTGAGGTTACTTCCTGGCCCCACGATCCGGAAGTGATTTCAGAGGGAGCCAGGTCGGTGCGAGCAGCAGGCTAGAATAGATATGGGGCGGGGAAGGGAAGGCCCAAATTTGGCTTGAGGGGGGAGAGGTGCCGACGCCGCCACCAAGATGGCGCCCGGGGAGGTCCACTCCCCCTTGCTATGCCACTGCCTAGATTGCCTGTTTCTATTAAAACAATCACCCAACGTAACCCATGTTTTGCCCACTCTTGGGATGCTTCTGGGATATGGTACTAAAAGTGGGAAGGCTAAAGGATTTGCAGTCCCAACTAAAATGTACAATAAAGCACAGCAACATTCAATACTCACAGACTGTTGTTTTAGGGGGAGGTTCTCAAAAAAGTTTCAAAAATATAGACGCACCGAGCATGAACACAACCATTTTTGATAAAATTAGATAGACATTTTGCAGTTTTGAAAATGGGCCTATTTGCTGCTGGATTTTTGTGTGTGTTCTGCAAAACGTCTGACCTCAGATTGAGAGGTCATGTTGAAAATGCCCCTCTATACAGAATTAGGAGGATACTCTGAAGGACTCTCCAGAACTGGGGGCTCCTTTTACTAAGGTGTGCTAGTGTTTTTAGTGCACACACAAGATTGAAAAATTACCGCCTGCTTAAAAGAGGCGGTAGCGGCTAGCACACGCTGTTCCGTGCATTAAGGCCCTAACGCACCTTTGTAAAAGGAGCCCTGGATGGGCAACATTGGTCCTCGAGGTCCGCAATCTGGTTGGGTTTCAAGATTTCCCCAACAAATATGCATGAGATCTATTTGCATGCACTCTCTTTTGTATGTAACTAGATCTCATGCATATTTATTGGAGAAATACTGAAAACCCAACTGGATTGCAGCCCTTATGGCCCACCCTGCTCCAGAACATGCCTCCTTTTTGTACAGAGGAAGTTCTGCATTGTACTGTCTAGCACATTTTCTAAAATGCTATGTATAATCATATGCCATTTAACATGCATAGCTGTTTTTCACATGTGTGAATGTTACCTAAGGTTACACAAGTAACCATAGTATAATGCAAAAAGAAAAAAAAAAAACAACCACCTACAAATCTCCCTGAAGTAAGGCTGAATTCCACACACATTGTGCTAGGTAGTCTGCCTTATACTCAAAACACTCACAAGAGGATTCCTTTTTGGTTATAAGTTTTCTGTTTTAAACCAGGCACTCTACCCTTTTTTTTTTTTTTTGTTTGTTTAAATCTTTTATTCATTTTTCAAAGTTAACAAAAATGCAGTACAGTATCTACACAAACAGGATTATTCATATATGCATTTATAATCAATCAAAATCCCCATAGCATGATAACCCCACCCCCACCCCCACCCAACCAATACCTTGCAAGAGAATAAAACCATGACATAAATATCTCTCTCCCACCCTCCCTCTCCCTCTTGGTAAGGCACTCTACCCTTTTATTAAAAAGAGATTTGTTTAAGGATGACCCCTGATGCAGGAGATCTGCTGAAACATAGCCTTTGTTGGGTCCCTTAATAAAGCTTGTTGTTCACCCGTTCTTGGAGACCCTTGGTGCTTTATTTGGTTTGTTTGCTGCCTTGTGTTGCTCTGCTGTCTTATTTGTTACTTCAATTTCTCTCCAAGAAGCTTACCTTAACTCATTCACAGTCAGAGCAGACCCACGGCACAGTCAACTTATCTTTGACTGTGTCCCTTACCACCTGGAGTATGTATCGAACAATACACCCCTGAAGGACACAAGGAAAGTAGCACCCCACAATGAAGAGTAGAAGTTGAAAAAAACTGTTTAAGAACATAAGAAGTTACCTCCGCTGAGGCAGACCAGAGGTCCATCTCGCCCAGCGGTCCGCTCCCGCCCATCAGGCCCATTGCCTGAGCAGTGGTCCCAGACTATCCCTATAACCTACCGCTACTCCTATCTGTACCCCTCAATTCCTTTATCCTCTAGGAACCTATCCAAACCTTCTTTGAAGCCTTGTAACGTGCTCCGGCCTATCACAGCCTCCGGAAGCGCGTTCCATGTATCCACCACCCTTGACTAGGGAAATGCTCAATGTGGCCATATTTCATTTATATAGGCCGCTTCAGGGGGTCATGCTCATCCACACTGTATGGTAACATTCAGTATGCGGAGGTATTTTCCTGCCAATGCCAAGCAATGTTTTTGAGTTTCCACTCTACATTATTGGGTTCTTCTTTCCCTGTGTCCTGTGGTGATTTTCTTTTTCTTTTTTTTCAATATTTTATTTTAATTTTTCAAAAAGTATGCAACAAATTATATGACAAAAACGATACACTATTAAGCTGCAAACTTGCAAGTCCAGAGATATAAAGGAGTCATATGAGATTAATATTCAAGTCCTTACAGAATGCAACAAGAGAAGCCCAAGTTCCAGTAAAACTGGCAATGTTATTTTGTTTGAATGCTATTATTTCTTTGTATTTTCTGATGGTACAGAGATGATTCCACCATTCGTGAAAGTTAAGTTTAGAATTATCCTTCCAGTTACATATAGGGCTCCTTTTACTAAGCTGCGCTAGCGGTTTTAGCGTGAACTACAAGGCTGCATGTGCTAGTCGCTAACGCCTCTATTGAGCTGGCATTAGTTTTTCCGCGTAACGCACGCTAATCGGCAGCTTAGTAAAAGGAGCCTATAATGTGATGAATAACTAAAGCAATCATGACATCAAACTTTTTTGTGAATGATGGTGGAATTGAGATATCTGGGTTTAAAGAGCGCAATATGATGGATTTATAGGATATTGTTAAATTGCTACCCATATGAGTGATAGAGAGAATTCTTGTCCATAGGCCCAACCAATAAATTTGTAGATTAGGACATGCAAAGTACCAGGTTGCTAAAAGCAAGACCAACATAGCCCAGAAGACGATTTTTGAGCACTGCCCTTTTTTCTTTCATAAGAACATAAGCAATGCCTCTGCTGGGTCAGACCTGAGGTCCATCGTGCCCAGCAGTCCGCTCACGTGGTGGCCCAACAGGTCCAGGACCTGTGAAGTAATCCTCTATCTATACCCCTCTATCCCTTTTTCCAGCAGGAAATTGTCCAATCCTTTCTTGAACCCCAGTAACCTATTCTGTCCTATTATGCTCTCTGGAAGCGCATTCCAGGTGTCCACCACACGTTGGGTAAAGAAGAACTTCCTAGCATTCGTTTTGAATCTGTCCCCTTTCAACTTTTCCGAATGCCCTCTTGTTCTTTTATTTTTTGAAAGTTTGAAGAATCTGTCCCTCTCCACTCTCTCTATGCCTTTCATGATCTTATGTCTCTGTCATATCCCCTCTAAGTCTCCTCTTCTCCAGAGAAAAGAGTCCCAGTTTCTCCAATCTCTCAGCGTATGAAAGGTTTCCATATCTTTTATCAGACGCGTCGCTCTCCTCTGAACCCTCTCGAGTAACGCCATATCCTTCTTAAGGTACGGCGACCAATATTGGGCGCAGTACTCCAGATGCGGATGCACCATCGCCCGATACAACAGCAGGATAACTTCTTTCGTTCTGGTAGTAATACCCTTCTTGATTATACCTAGCATTCTATTCGCTCTCTTTGCGGCCGCTGCGCACTGTGCCGTCGGCTTCATTGTCATGTCCACCATTACCCCCAAGTCCCTTTCTTGGGTACTCTCACTCTTTCTGTGTGTGCAATCGACCCCAATCCACTGAAATTTCAGCACCTTCATTTATTCCAGAACCAAAACTGCTGACACAGTTCAATTGAACAGACCAAGCTTATCATGTCAAAATGGGATTTTTCTCCCCCCCCCCCTAGCATCTTCTTACTGCTTCTGACAGCAGCTCATTGACTTGAACTGCTTGCTTTCACCACACTTCACCCTGAAAAGCAAATTGTTGTTCAGCACGCTGTGGATATAGGATGCTAAATTTGGAGCTTGTCAGACTGACAGCTTCATAAAAAATTTTTCTGCAAGATTAGTTAGGAAAGCTCTCTTTTATTCCAGTGGAATTTATGCAGCGTTTGAAGCACATTTTAAACAGTCATGCACAGAGCATTGAGAATTTGGGTTTGAAGAACTGACAAGTGCTTTTCCCTGGGGGGAAGCCTTTTATATATTAAAAAAAAAAAGCTTCCATTCTATATCATTTCCCACTGGAAACTGGATACAAGCAGATAGTGTTAGTTTTGTTAAGGAGTAACACTAGAATGTAATCTCAGTTGCTGATTAATTTAAGAAATTATGCACGTGGAGAGATTTTCAATTATTTCAAGTGATATCCTTTATTCATAGTAAATTAAGAGCTTAAGAAAAAAATGGAATATTTTTAAGTGGTCAGTAAGGCTTAAAGTGTACTTTATCGCATTAGAGCAGTAACACTTTTTAATTTATGTTATTATTGCAGGCCTCACTTTATGCACAGGAGTCTACAAATAACGCATGCTAATGTGATCTAAACCTAAGGGGCCCTTTTATTAAAATGCAGCAAGCTTTTGCACTTTCTGTGCTTTAATAGCCAAATTTAGCATGCGGTAAGTACAAAAGTTGAGCAGGAACTGTTGGGAATGTGCCCAGTATATCTCCTGCATTTATTGCATCTGGATACACCAACTACTCAGTAATCAGAGCAGAAGTTTTTGAAAAATAAACCCAGTTCAGTAAATACACAATTTATATAAGAAGCTATTCTACTACAATACCAATATTATAATATGTTATTTTACATTGTAAATTTTATTATGTCATTATAACTTCAACAATCATTTTTACTTAAAATCACTTTTTTTTAAAATGTATTACCCAATAAAGGAGCCCTCCCACACTCATTCATCCCAAAGTCCAAGTACTCTTCGTGAAATCCAATTCTCCTTATCAGCTTCAATATTGAAGTTACCGTCCTTGACATGGATCCTAGATTACACAATCTCCATACTTTTTCCTTGTTCACCTCCTTCACTTGATAGAGTCAATATCTTTTTGTATGTTGAAAAAAACAGTACAGCCCGACACAGAACTGTGTTTCGCAATCAAGCGTCTTCAGGAGTTGTGACCAGTGAGGTCTCCCATTCCATTCTAAACATCATAAATACACTCATAAACTTCTCATAACAAATTCTCTTCATAACAATTCTATACCATTCAGCCAATTTAATATATTTTACCTTGTTCACAAAATTATTTTCTACCATTGCAACCTCAAGGAAGATCCACCCAAACCGGATATTCAGTATTCTCAACCTCTCAGATCACTGATCACAATTTCCCATCAGCCTTATCGCCCCCATTTTAAACTAACCCGCTCATATCTATAACAAGTTTCACTCAACCTCCTTATTGAGGCCCCCAGGTTCTTTCATGCCCCACTGGTAAATTAATCTTTGTTCTTTCCTAAGTAAAATATCAGAAACATTCCCCCCTATAGACAACTTAATAACCATTAACACCACAAACCTTAACTCCTCTACCTCATGATTAAACTCCCTCCATTGTGATACCAGTAGTAGATAAATTTTTCCCAATCGTAGATTGCTCATATGCTGAGCAATATGTTGTTTAATCTTCCTTTTCGTTTGTCCAATGTACTATTTCCCACATGGGCAAATGATCCCATAAACCACTTGAGATGTCTCACAATCAGAGTAACCACGAAGGAACAAATGTTTACCTTATTTACTTGTAGAGCATACCTGCAATAAACACATTTATATACATCATAGGGTGCTGAAAGAACTCAAACATGAAATTGTTGATCTGCTGTTAGTGATCTGTAACCTGTTGCTAAAATCGTCTGTAGTACTTGAAGATTGGAGGGTGGCCAATGTTATGCTGATTTTTAAAAAGGGTTCTAGGGGAGATTCAGAAATTACAGACCAACATGATTTAATAGGACAGAGTCAGCAAGGGTTCAGCCAAGGGAGATCTTACCTCACTATTTTGTTTAACTTATTTGAAGGTGTGAGTAAACGTGGATAAAGGTGAGCTGGTTGATGTGGTATATCTAGATTTTCAGAAAGCTTTTGACAAAGTTCATCATGAGAGGCTCCTGAAAAAATTAAAGAGTCATGGGATAGGAGGCAAAGTTCAGTTATGGATTAGGAACTGGTTGTCAGACAGAAAACAGAGGATATGGTTAAATGGCCATTTTTCTCAATGGAGGAGGGTAAATAGTGGAGTGCCACAGGGATCTGTTCTGGGACCGGTGCTATTTAGCATATTTATAAATGATATGGAAATTTGAATGATGAGTGAGGTGATTAAATCTGCAGATGACACTAAACCGTTCAAAGTTGTTAAAATGCAGAATGTGAAAAATTGCAGGCAGACCTTAGGAAATTGGAAGACTGGTCATCCTTATGACAGATGAAATTTAATGTAGACAAATGCAAAGTGATGCACATTGGGAAGATTAACCCAAATCATAGTTACCAGATGCTAGGGTTCATCTTGGGGAGGGGTCAACGCCCAAGAAAAAGATGTGGGTGTCATTGTAGACAATGTGCTGAAACCTTCCGCCCAATGTGCAAAGGCAGCCAAAAAAGCAAACTAGATGCTAGGAATTATCAGAAAATAGATGGTAAATAAGACTAAGAATGTTATAATGTTTTTGTATTGCTCCATGGTGCAACTTCACCTTGAGTATTGCGTTCAGTTCTGGTCTCCTTATCTCAAAGATATAGCAGAATTAGAAAAAGTTCAAAGAAGAGCGACCAAAATGATAAAGAGGTTGGAATTCCTCTTTTATGAGGAAAGATAAAGATGTTATGGATCTTCAGCTTGGAAAAGAGATGGCTGAGGGGAGATATGATTGAAGTCTACAAAAATTACAAAGACTAAGGGACACTCAATGAAGTTACAGAGAAATACTTTTAAAACCAATAAGAGGAAATATTTTTTCACTAAGAGAATTATTAAGCTGTGGAACACATTGCGAGAGGCTGTGGCATGAGTGGTTAAAGTAGCTGGTTTTAAAAAAGGTTTGGACAAGTTCCAGGAGGAAAAGTCCATAGTCTGCTATTGAGACAAACATGGGGGAAGTAGCCCTGGATCAGTAGCATGGAATGTTGCTACTATTTGAGTTTTTGCCAGGTACTTGTGACCTGGATTGGCCATTGTGATGATGGGATACTGGGCTAGATGAACCATTGGTCTGACCCAGTATTCTTATCTTCTTATGTAAAGCCCAGGGCATTGCAGATGGTTCAGAATGCCGTGGCTAGATTGATAACTGGAACATCAAGATATGAGCATATTACCCCCATATCTCTGACAATTGCATTGGCTGCCAGTTGCATTTAGAAATCAGTATAAAGAAGAACACCAGATTCATCTGGTGTGATATAACATTAGCTGAGCTGATGTCACCGGCTGGTAATATTTGTTGAATGATGATGTGGGTAAAATGGGAGGGGGGACAGAGAGTGAGGGGAATATATGAGGTGTTATCAAGGATCTGTAGAATAAGGATTGACAATTTTATAAGAGGAGGTAAGAAAGGGTTAATAGACAGAGTTTGTAAGAAAGAAAAATGATTAGGGAGGTTGCTAAGGTGATGGGGTGGAGCAGTCAAGTGATTGGTTGGATGTTGTGGCACTCTGGAGTGAACTCTGTGAGGAAAGGGGAACAGTAGAGTAGTCTCTTCAGGAAAAGATTATTCTCTTCAGAGTATATTAATTCTTGCTAAAAATATTCTTCTTCATTGTGATTTTAATGTTAGGAAGTTTGGTTTATTTTGAGTAAGGGAATTTCTTACCTTGTTAACTTTCTCTGTGTCTGTGTTTTAATCAGAGCAGGCTATTTTGTCTGCCAGGTGCTGGATTTGTTGCCTGATTAAGCAGAGACTGCAATGGAGAGGGGCAGTTTGGGCTCTTCTGTGGAGGTTTCACAGCCTGGCAGCACAAGTCCCCTGTGTGGAGTTGCAGTTAGCGCTGTCTGCACAACAGTGAGCAGAGTGGGTTGGCTGTGAGGGAGATGGGATGTGAAAGGTGTATTCTCGCTAATGTACGGTGTGTCAGAGAGGGACTTACCTGTTGGGGTTATTTTTGTGTGACACAGAGAGGTCTTTCTGTTGAGGTGTAATTTTGCCAGGTTGTTTCTTAGTAGGCTAGTTTGGAGGAACTGGCAGGTGGTTGGTCTTTAGTTCACGAGGGTAGTGACTGGCTGATCTGTGTGCCACATGGTAGGGCACTTCTAGATAAGTTTGAGGCTTTGACTCTAAATTCTGGTGTTAGAGGGAGGGAGTTGGGAAGTGCCAATGTTGCATTCAGGTGTTTGTTTTTACAGCTAGGCAGAGTTGTGGATTTGCGGCCTTCGCGGATTTGGTGTTCCCGTGTCTGGGGGCTTAGGAGCACTGGCAGCTGCCATTGCAATAGTCATATGCTCAGCGGCTGCATGACTGTATGGCATCACCATTCACAGTATTGTGATTTAAAATTTTGTTTGGAGTGTCAATAGGGGCCATCTTCCTAATTTTCCTTTTGTGCTGTGGCCTTTCTGGGTCTCTTGGATCTTCCTGTGTCTGCCATTCTTTCTGTGGTGATTCAGCATGGTGTCAGCTGTCCTGATTTGTTAGCTCAGCTGGAGATGACCTGTTCTTGGTGTTTCAGGTACATTCATATTATGTACTTGTGGTGTTTTTCTGGGTGTGTGGTGTGTGTGTGTTAGGGGGAAATAGATTTCTTGGTGTCTGTCTCTGTGGAAGGGAGAGGGTTCATTGTAGTAAAGTTGAGGGTTTGGTTTATTTGTGCTGGAGAAATTAAAGGGTAAAAGTTTTTATGGTGTTAGTGGGGAATCATCTAGGTAAGTGGTGAGCAAACCTAAACAAAGTTATTGTAAGGGTAACAACCTATTGTGTATGTCATGTATAGGATATACTGAGTGGAGTGCAGTGAAAAGGGTTGATGTGAATCGCTTATTCACTCTTTCCAAAAATACTAGGACTAGGGGGTGTGCAATGAATCTATTAAGTAGTAGATTTATAACAAACCAGATAAATATGTCTTCACACAACATGTGATTAATCTATGGAATTCATTGCTGGAGAATGAGGTGAAATCAGTTAGCTTAGCGGGGTTTAAAAAAGGTTTGGGCACTTTCCTAACCGAGAAGGCCTTATTGAGATTGCTTGGGGAAATCCTCTGCTTATTCCTATGATAGGCAGCATAATTTCTGTTTTATTACTAGGGCATAGAATTTGGATTATAGGATCTCACTAGGTTCTTGGGTCCTGGGTTAGCCACTGTTGGACACAGGATACTGTTGTTGATGGACTTTTGGTCTGTCCCAGTATCACAATTCTTCTGTTCTTCTGTTCTTATAAGGTGCAAGGCATCAGAAGCACTATTGGATAGAGTTAAAGGGGGGGGGAGGGGGTTGGTCGAGTAGTCTGGAAAGTAAAGATAGAGATGGAAGGATAAATAGCTGCCACGGTAATGATGGGGGACAAGACATTTTTGGATTTATTAGGGATAGGAAGACATGCAAAAGTGGCATTGTGGAACCCAAGAGTACAAGAGGCCAATAAGTAGCAGCTGGTAAAGAGGTAGATGACTTCTTCACTAATATTTTCTGTTCTGGGTTCCCAGCTGAAGTGTTTGGGGGGGAGGGTGTACAAACACCTCATGTGACTGGGGCAGGAGGTGTAATAAACCCTGATTGATTTTCAGTGGCTTGGGTTTGTGAGGGTTCGTAGAACTACGGGTGGATACCACGAGGGGAATGGCTGGTACATCCAAGGGTACTGCAAGAATTTGGGGGGTAGTTCTGGTGACTCTGCTGACTACCTTCTCACTGCTTCTTTAGAGTAGGGAGTGGGTAATGCAGGAATAGAGCAGGGAGAATATGGTTTCCCTCCACAACAAATGGAGAAAAGGCAGCACTAGGGATATACAGACTGGTAAGTTTGACTTTTTGGTAAGTATCTCAATGGAAACACTTTTACAACAGAGCTTGGGGATTCACTAGAGACAGATTTGGATCGACAAATCTGCTTACTTTCTTTGGGTGATCTTGGCATTAGATAAGGGGAGTGTGGTGAATATGGTGTATTTTGATTTTAGTCATTTTACCATTTTCATAGGCATATCGTATTCAGTGTTCTCGGTATGGAGGGCTCCACTGGTGGTCTGGGGCAGGAACTAGGCTTGTTCTTTTCACAATTATGTAAGTGGGATTGTTGTAGGAGGCCAAAGCAGTAATGGACCAGACAGTCCTGATGGTGTGCCTAACGAGGATGGGCTTAAGTTGTAGAATGGCTTCATATTGTGCAGCTCAGATTTCATGTTTAGAAATGCCATGTCATGAATTGCATTGCTAAACCACAAGGGAATGGTGCGATTAAAGGGTGAAGACCTTGGTATACGAATGAGGAGTGTGGGTTTGGTGTGATTGTTTGTGATGAGCTTCAGGAGGCAACCAGGTTGTAACAGTGCTAGCAAAAGCTAGACAGATGTTTGGATGCATGGGAATCAGTATGGCCAGCAGGACAATGGAAGTTTGCTGCCCCTCTACAAATTTTGGTGAGACCTCCTTGTGAATTTTGTGTACATTTAAGTTCAGTTCAAAGGAAGGCTACTACAAGGGTTCATGGTCTTATGTCTTATAGGCATATGGGAACTGAGTTCATGATCTCCATCTGTATACTTTGAGGAGGGGCATGAGAAGGGAGATAATAGTGATGTTTAAATACCTATGTGGCCTAACTATACATGAGATGACTCCCCTTTTATTTGACAGCAAATCCAAAGTAAGAGGGCAGGGGATGCAGTGCAGCAGTGCTGGGCTCTGCAGTACGGTATGGCACTACATTGTTACAGAAGGTGAGGTAGATGCATGAAATAGTTTTGGAATTCCAGTAGGTGTAGGAGTAGTAGATGCATGGAATTCTGAATTCAGGACGGCATTGGATAGGCACATGGACTCTCTGGGAGAGAGGAGTTAATTGTTGCTGTGGAGGGGTATACTGGCTGGACATTTTGGTCTTTATCTGTCCTTATGTTTGTTTGTTTTTTTTTCTAAGTGGCTTTGTTTGTGTCCTCAGACTGGAGGAACTGCAAGGCGCTGGATAGGTGCTGAGAGCCAAACTGCTTTGTTTGACTCATTTTCTGCAATTTTGGGTGCCAGAGGTGCATTGCTCCTTTCTCATATGGAGCAGCCACATGTTCTATTAGTACTGTATTGTTTGTTTGTAGGATGATTTTAGAAGATGGTTCACTTGACATTTGCTGGTGTGGGGATTTTATGGAAGTTATGAAATTGGTTGTGGGTGCGTGTGTTCTGGTGTCCATGTGCAGGGTTTACTTGTTTGTTTGTTTTTTGTATGAGGGTTTAGTGACATTTGTTTGCAGTATTGCCTGATGTGTGCACTTCATGATTTGTAGTGGTGCTCTGGCGATTAGCCTTTTTGCAGCACTGGGCAGATTATTGAGTGGGTAAACTGGCACCTTCTCGACCTGCTATTGTGTTCACGGGGTAGCTGCCTGGAGTAGAGAGTTGCGCGGGGACAGAAATCCCACCCGTCCCCACCAAAATCCCACCCGTCCCCACCCGTCCCCGTGAGGAATCCCTCCGTCCCCACCCGTCCCCGTGAGGAATCCCTCCATCCCCACCCATCCCCGCGAGGAATCCCCTCCGTCCCCACCCGTCCCCGCGAGGAATCCCCTCCGTCCCCACCCGTCCCCGCGAGGAATCCCCTCCATCACCATCCTTCCCTATAAACTTCAGAAATAGTTATTTTATTTAATTATGCTACTGAATTAAAGGCTCTGGTAGAGACCCATTTACAAATAAGCAAAGAGACTTTATTAATTTGGAAATATTAATTGGGAAGAATACATACTTTGTAAATGGGTTTCTACCAGAACCTCTAATGTAAATATAAAATATAAATACTCAGCTGATGAGAACCCACAAACTGTCAGCTGAGGACTTCCTTTGCAGTTGGCCTGGGGTCCCTTTTGCCAAGCTTGGCAGGCAGCAGTAGCGTCCCTGAGTCACAGATGCTGGCACCTCAGTGACTCATGGTTGCGACTGCTGCGCTTGGTGGAGGGGAGTTCTGACCATCTCTAGAGGAGGTCCTCTGCTGGCGGTGCTTAGGGATCCCCACCAGTCACAGCAAGGGCCAACAAGTACTTCAACACTGTAGAAATAAAACCAGAAATGCATTTCCTTTTCTTTTGAACACAAAACAAAGATATCTGCCATATACATTTCCCAAGGCACATGACTCTATGCAATGTCACCTCGGTAACAAAATACAAAAATAGACAAATACACCCCCTCCCTTTTTACTAAACCACAATAGTAGGTTTTAGCACAGGGAGTTACGCTGAATGTCTCGTGCTGCTCTCAATGCTCATAGGCTCCCTGCGCTAAAAAACAATATTGCTGTTTAGTAAAAGGGAGCCATAGTGCAAAATATAGACAGCAGATATAAATTCTCAAAACAGACACATTTTGATCACTAAATTGAAAATAAAATCATTTTTCCTATCTTTGCTGTTTGGTGATTTCATGAGTCTCTGGTTGCACTTTCTTCTTCTGACTGTGCATCCAATCTTTCTTCCTTTCTTTCAGCCTCCTGTATGTTTCCTCTCCTCCAGACCTCATTCTCTCCCCCAACTTTTTCTTTCTGTCTCCCTGTTCCCCCTTCTTTCTGTCTCTCTGTCTGCCCCCTTTCTTTCTTTCTCCGTGCCCTCCCCCAAGCCACTCGGTTTGCTGCCACCGCCATCGGGGAATAGCCCCCAAGCCACCGCTGTCCCAAGCTTTCCCTGCAGAAGCGTCGCGCTGACCAGCATTCCGCTCCCTGACGTCAATTCTGACGTAGGAGAGGAAGTTCCGGGCCAACAAGGCATTTCTCCTCATTTCATCCAGCCTGAGCCCCATCTCTCCTTGATCCAGCATTTCCCTTCTGTGTCTGTCAGAATTACCATTCCACCTATTTTCCAGCATCACCCTTCTTTGTGTCCATCTCACCTATATCCCTATCTCACCACTTTTTCAGAATCTTCATTTGTCTCTGTCCTTGTCTTTACCCCATATTCACCATTTGTCCTTTCAATGTCTTTATCTCCCCCCCCCACACACACACACTTTTTCAGCATTACTTCTATGTCTCTATTTCACCTCCTCTTCATGTCCCCTCTGTATCTCTATCCTTATTCAGTAGGTCCTGCTTACCCTTTCTCTTCTTTGTGTCACTATCTCCATTTTCAGCTTTTCCCCCTTTTCCTTTGTTACTGCACCCTGTAGCCAGAATCTTTCCACCCTCTCTCCACTCCGGCCCAGCCCAGTATGAAATATTTCCTTTTGTTTCCCTCCCCTCTCTCTTCTCCTCCCTCACCCACGAGTCCTGCATCTGGCCCTCTCCCTTCTACCTGCACCTGGCAACACCCCCCCTGCTCCGCGGCTCTCTTAAGCAACTCGTCAGCAGCGGTGATCAAGACAAGCTGCCGACATCGAGGCCTTCCCTCTACGAGTCCCGCCTTTGTGGAAAAAGGAAGTTGAAACAAGCGAGACTCGCAGAGGGTAGGCCCCGATGTCAGAAGCTTGTGTCGATCGCTGCTGCTGAGTTGCCGAAGAGAGCCGCGGAGCAGGGGTTGTGGCCGGAAGCAGGTAGAAGGGAGAGGGAGATAAGAAGGCTGTAGAAGCTCCGGAGCATGACACCGAACCCGGCCAGGATGATTTCTTTTTCAGGCTGCTGCTGCCGCTGCCATCCCCCACCCGAAATGACAAAAAACAGCCTAATGCCCGCGTCGGGAAATAGCCATGCTGAGCAGTGAGCTCAGCACGTACACAGATGAAAGCCTTGCTTGCTGATTGGTCCGGCGGCACGGCGGGGCGGGGCCGCCGGACCAATCAGCAAGCAAGGCTTTCATCTGTGTACGTACTGAGCTCACTGCTCAGCATGGCTATTTCCCGCTGCGACGCCAGACTTGTAAGCTGCATGCCTGCATCGCCAGAATTTAGGTAGGCTGTTTTCATCCCCGTGGGAGTCCCGTGGGCCAGGGGGCGTCCCCGTGGGAGTCCCGTGGGTCAGGGGGCATCCCCGTGGGAGTCCCGTGGGCCAGGGGCGTCCCCGTGGGAGTCCCGTGGGCCAGGGGGGGAACCCGCAGGATCCCCGCGGGACCCGCGGGATCCCCGCAATCCCCGTTCCCGTGCAGACCTCTAGTCTGGAGATGTTGGGTTGACTGCAGGTTAAAAGCAATTGCCTATTCCCCGGTCACCTTCTTGGAAGGATCAGGAATTTGGATTCTTTTATACGTGTGTGTGGAGTAACGGGAATGTGCAATATCTTGTGTACCATTCTATTGGGCTGGTGAGGATTTTCTTAGCTGTTTCTGAGTCCAGTGGGGCATGGACTATAGATTTTATGGTTAGGTATATGGAGCATTTGTTGGGAGTGACCCTTGCTAATCCTTTTCCAGCAAAGACAGTTTCCTAATCTTCTATTCTGCTTCCCTTATGATTCTTTTGGTGGGTTGTGACATTTGTTCAGCAAAGGGAGAGGATTTCATACTGCCCCTGAGGCAGGATCTGTTGTCTGCTGTCTGTGTTTTCCCTAATGCCCCCACCCCTTTTTGTTTTGTTTGGTCCTCTATTGAGTGTGTAAGGAGGATTGGGACATGGTTGCTATTGAGTGGGTTTAATACTAAGCTTTTGGAGTTATGGATAGCATTTGGGGGTTTAGAGTGGTTTCTCATGAGTTTGTTGCAGCTATTTTCCATGGACATTATTGTCCTGATGCTGTCAACCTTTCAGGCATAGGTTTGGCCAATTTTATTGGAGACTTGTTTTAAAGCTGTTGGCCGCAGCTTATGTGGTGGGAGAGCGGTGACAAGCTCGAGGCTGTCACCACTTGTGGCGGAAAATGGGGTTTGGCCCAGTTGGATCTGGGAGATGAGCAGTTAATAAATAAATAAATGTGACACTCGTATGCAATACCGCTGCGAGGGGAAGCATGACCTTGCGTCACCGTGGATCATGTTTGGGGGGAGGGGAAGCATGACCTTGCGTCACCGTGGGTCATGTTTGGGGGGAGGGGAGGGGAAGCATGGCCTTGCGTCACCGTGAGCCGTTTGGGGGAATGTTATAAATTTAAAGACTTAACTGGAGCTAGTTTACCTTGGGGTGTGTGAAATATGCATTGGGAGTTTGTTGGTTTGACACAGATTGTATTGTAAGTGAAGATAATATTCAGATAGATAATAAAGCTGCGGCCAAATATTTATTCCAATAAAACTGAGTTGTGTGATTATTGATTGATGGTGATTAGCAGGTGACGGGAATGCGAATGCTAATGTTAAGAAGAACACCAGATTCATCTGGTGTGATATAACATTAGCTGAGCTGATGTTACCGGCTGGTAATATTTGTTGAATGATGATGTGGGTAAAATGGGAGGGGGGACAGAGAGTGAGGGGAATATATGAGGTGTTATCAAGGATCTGTAGAATAAGGATTGACAATTTTATAAGAGGAGGTAAGAAAGGGTTAATAGACAGAGTTTGTAAGAAAGAAAAATGATTAGGGAGGTTGCTAAGGTGATGGGGTGGAGCAGTCACATGATTGGTTGGATGTTGTGGCAGTCTGGAGTGAACTCTGTGAGGAAAGGGGAACAGTAGAGTAGTCTCATCAGGAAAAGATTATCCCTCCCTCCCTCCCATTTGTGCTGGTGTTATGTTTTGTGTCAGTGTTATGGGGTGGGGTTGGGGGTTTACATGTTATATGTCGAATTGAGTGGGTTTGGTGGAGCTTGAGTGGGTTGGGGGGGAGGTTGTCGCAGCTTTGGGTGGGGCGGAAAATGGGGTTTGGCCCAGTTGGATCTGGGAGATGAGCAGTTAATAAATAAATAAATGTGACACTCGTATGCGATACCGCTGCAAGGGGAAGCATGACCTTGCGTCACCGTGGATCATGTTTGGGGGGAGGGGAAGCATGACCTTGCGTCACCGTGGGTCATGTTTGGGGGGAGGGGAGGGGAAGCATGGCCTTGCGTCACCGTGGGCCGTTTGGGGGAATGTTATAAATTTAAAGACTTAACTGGAGCTAGTTTCGACACCGAATAGCTCCCTTGGGGTGTGTGAAATATGCATTGGGAGTTTGTTGGTTTGACACAGATTGTATTGTAAGTGAAGATAATATTCAGATAGATAATAAAGCTGCGGCCAAATATTTATTCCAATAAAACTGAGTTGTGTGATTATTGATTGATGGTGATTAGCAGGTGACGGGAATGCGAATGCTAATGTTAAGCAATTATGATATGTCACCAATTTCTATATGATATGATTACTGAACTTTTTAAGAGTATGATGTCTGTGTATCAACCCTAAGATCATTGCGTTCTGATAGTTCGGCATTACTGAAAACGAAAGCTAATCCTAAATATGCGGAAACGAATGCCATGACTTTTACATGTGCAGGAGTTAAGCTATGGAATAGCCTTGTTGGCCAAATTCGAAAATATAGAGATAAGAACTCATTCAGGAAAATGTTAAAAACATAACTATTCGTAGATACATTTCTTTGAGCAAATGGTCTAATGTAAAGATTGAATCTGTCTGTTTTGTTCTGATTTTTAATATTTTATGTATGCAACTTTTTGTAAATCATTTTGGAAAAAACGGTATAGAAATTTTTAAAATAAATAAAATTTCATAACCTGTATAGATCGTATGTGCAACCTGGAAAGTTCATAGTGAGCCCGTAAGAAGTAGCTAAATATTAATAAAACACTTGCAAAATAAGATGCCACATAATTTGTCAGAAGAGACATTTTTTATTCATATTCTAATGAGCTTCCATAAATCTCAGTTCAGCTTTGCCTTGCTTAAAACAGATTTCTTCTCTCCGTGCATTTGTCTGTATTGGTATTATTTCCAAAGATAAATAAGTATATGGTAGCCCAACTGGAAACTGTTATAGATTTATGGCTAAACAGTATCTTCTGGGATCTTGTATGTCTGTAAGCATAAGAAAATGTAGGAAGCTACAATCCTAAGTGGACAGTATTTCATGTGTAAAACACTTATGAGGAAGTATTCCATGAAACAAGAAAACAGCCATATTTAAAATATATGTTTAATTGCCTGCCACATGAATAATGGGAGTTTTCATTTACAGTCAAACCAAAAAGAAATCTATTGTTTTTAAAATATAAAGGGGAGCACACTTGAGAGCTCCTATTAAAATTGAAAAATTAAATAGAAATAAAGATCTCAGTCAGGTCTCTCTCTAACCATGAAAGGTTCCGGGGTTTTTTAATCAAATGTCTTAAAAAAAACCAACTCCATTAAAACCAAAATCAATTTATGTCCATCAGGTATGTCTCTGCTTACGGAGTTCTTCTAAAGATCCCATGCAATATCACAAAACTTTACTTCTCAAATATAAGTATAATACAAAAAAAATCAATTTAAAAAGCGTATCTGTGTTAACTTTTGTGAATATTCACATTTCAGATCTTTTCAGTGTTCCCAATATTGTCTGTTACATTATGGAATTAACGTTTTTAGATGCCATAAATGATTGATGCTTGGAGCAGCTGAAACTAGAGCCAGTGAGAGGAGGAACAATTACATGGGGAATGATTTGTCCCTTGTAGGAGTTTCTGGAGTAGGGAATACTCCCAAAAAAATTAACATTAGCATTCACATTTTACCACTTGCTTCCAATAGTATAACTTTCATCAATAATCACACCAACTCATATTTGTGGAATAACTAATTTGGCCACAGCTTTATTAACAATCTTCATAAGAACTTAAGAATTGCTGCTGAGTCAGACCAGTGGTCCATCATGCCCAGCAGTCCACTCACGTGGCGGCCCTCCGGTCAAAGACCAGCGCCCTAACTGAGACTAGTCCTATCAGCGTACGTCCTTGTTCAGCAGGAACTTGTCTAACTTTGTCTTGAGTCCCTGGAAGGTGTTTTCCCCTATGACAGACTCCAGAAGAGCATTCCAGTTTTCTAACACTCTCTGGGTAAAGAAAAACTTCCTTATATTTGTATGGAATCTATTCCCTTTCAACTTTAGAGAGTGCCCTCTTGTTCTCTCTACCTTGGAGAGGGTGAACAACCTGTCCTTATCTACTAAGTCTATCCCTTTCAGTACCTTCAATGTTTCGATCATGTCCCTTCTCAAACTCCTCTGTTCAAATCATTTAAAACTCAGAATAATCCAAATAAAACAGCAACAAACCCCAAAGTGGCATCACATGCCATTAGGGAGCTATTCAGTGATAAAACTAGCTCCCTTTAATTCTGTAATCTTTTTGAACATCATACAAGAATGACCTATGTTATTGTCACACCATGCCTCTTGTCGTAGCGTTTTCAAACCTTCCCATTCCTCCACCCCCAATCCCCATCTCTAACCTACTCTCATTTCCTTTCCTTTATAGGCACCTTTTATCCAATTTTGTCCAAATGTAGTTTGGGGGTTGATACTCAATGAGACTTATCTAAGTAGGAATGGCTCCTACCAATTTAAGTTCCACATCAAATCCATGCCTGAAATTTCAGCATTATCCAGATAATGCTACTGAATATCTGGTAAAGTCCATCTTGGTATTATCTAGGTCAGGTCCATCTTGGTATTATCTAGGCAATTCCGGTCCTCAACAGCCACAGGTAGGTCAGGTTTTCAGAATATCCACAATAAATATGCAAATGCAGGCAGTGCATGCAAATCCATCTCATACATATTCATTGTGGATATCCTGAAAACCTGACCTGCCTGTGTCTTGAGGACTGGAATTGCCTACCCCTGATCTAGATAGTGGCCAGAGTAATCTGAGGGATGGTACTAAGGCAGGGGTCTCAAAGTCCCTCCTGGATGGCCGCAATCCAGTCGGGTTTTCAGGATTTCCCCAATAAATATGCATGAGATCTATGTGCATGCACTGCTTTCAATGCATATTCATTGGGGAAATCCTGAAAACCCGACTGGATTGCAGCCCTCAAGGAGGGACTTTGAGATCCCTGTACTAAGGAGATATTCAGTCAGCTAACTGCGTAACTATCTAGATAAAGTTAGGGAAACTATAAGGCTGCCTTGACTTTATTCATGTAATTATCTAGGCTTGTGTCCCATAAGACAGTTTAGAATGAGCTGGAGAGGACATCAATGATAATTCTAATAGGGATCTCAAAGTCCCTCCTTGAGAGCCGCAATCCAGTCGGGTTTTCAGGATTTCCCCAATGAATATGCATTGAAAGCAGTGCATGCACATAGATCTCAAGCATATTCATTGGGGAAATCCTGAAAACCCGACTGAATTGCGGCCCTCAAGGAGGAACTTTGAGATCCCTGATTATAGCATGAGGACAGTGCTAGGTGGACCTCTACGGTCTGTGTTTCATTTTTGACAAAGCAGATTGGGATAGGCTGGAGAGGGCTATGATGGCATCTTCAGGAATCGGAGCTTAAGGACAGTGCTGGGTAAACTTCTATGGGCTATGTCAAGAGGAGAAATAGGGCAGGAGAGTGGCGGTGATGCTGAGTAGAAAGGGATGTTAACCTTGATACAGCAAACGCAAAACATGTTATGCACTTTAAATAAATACTTATTATTAATAAGTTTTTTATACAAAAAAAGTTTGAAAATAGTAAAAATTGTACACCTGAATATTTACAAAATTTGATGGATCAGTGAAGATTTGATGCACTCCCCGCTTAGCGGCAATGAAGTTTTGAATGTGGCGGAGGCACATCGCTGAGAGCCAAGGGATATAAGAAAAGGAGTGAGTGCTTCTATGATCCATGGAAATAGAAATTAAGCATAGATGAAGATATTTTCTTTTCCTTGAGAATTTACTGAGCTGCTACATTTTTTATTTATTGGCTCTATGAATTAATCCAGAACTGATCCCATCTGCTGCTTGTTACATTCTTAATAGCATTAACCCTGAGAAGTCAATCAGAGCTTGATGGAAGATAAGTGTATTCTCTCAGCTCTTCTATGTAGACATAATAAGTAATGGACAGTAAATAATACGTTGAAGGATAATACCTCAGTCATCCCGTTCATGTAAATAATTATACATCAATAGGAAGTGATCATTGATTGATAAACGTTTAGTCATTAACCAAATTAAGAAGCTCATCATAATAAAAACAACATTCAGGTGTTACACACGTGGAGAGGCATTTTCAAAACACAAAAATGTCCAAAATCAGCACTTGGCTGTTTTTCTCTGCAAAACATCCAAGTGCCGATAATCGAAACAAAGAAGTTAGACATTTTGTGGGACGTTCGCCTTTCCAAAATGTCCAATGTAGAAAGGGTCATGTTAGAGGCATGTTTTCAGTTGCAGGCTGTGGGTGAGAAAAACATCCAAGTGCCACTTTATGCCTTTTTTTTATGTCTTTCTGTTTAGAAAATGAGCCCTTTGGGAGGTTAAAGATGGCACACCAGGCTGTCATGCCTCTGCTAACATTTTCCTTCATGTTTCTTCGTGGAGAAAGTGTACTTAGTGATAAAATGGTAAAGAGAAACGGGAAGATAAGGACTTACCCATCTGTGTCCTCAGCATTTCCCATCTCTTCCATTGAAAAGGTTATAGCCGGAACAGCGTTGCCCTTTGAAACTGGTGCTGTCAAAGAGGCAGCATTATGGGGGTTTGATGCAATTCTTAGCCCAGAGGAGAGCTTCCATCCCCAGATGCAGGCATGATGCAGCCACTGGAAGTAGGAAGTCTTGCAACTACTGCAACGTTGATTGAAGAGAGTCTGCGGAGCATGAAGGGGGCTGTAGGAGGGACAGACGCCGATGCCGCAAACTTGAGCTCCACAGAGGCTGAAGTGTCAGTTGTGAGCTCAGAAGATGGTCTTGGATGCTGTGGCACATTTGGAAAAGGGGTTTTTTGGGGGGAGGGGTTTTTGTGAATAAATCGGCTATGGATATTTCTTTACAAAGTTATAAGATTTCTCTAGTCACCCAAGAGGCCAAAAATGTTGAGTTAGAGAAGAAAATGAAGTTTGTTCAACAAGATTTGCTGGAGGCTCAATTGAGGTCTTTAACATCTGGACAAGGATTTATTGGATAGAGTAATAAAGTGGGAAAGTTAGAAAATTATACTAGGAGACTGAATCTCCGTTTTGTCAACTTTCCCCAAGCTAAAAGTATAGCTCCTTAGAATTATTTAAAACATATCTGATGGAGATTTTAGGGGTCCCTAAGGAAGCTATCCCTCCTACCTCTCAAGTGTATTTTTTGCCAGAGAAGAAACAACAGGAATCGAGACTGGAAGAACTATACAAAGCTGCTGAAAAGATCATGAGAAGAGTGTGTTAGAACTACACTCTTAGGACTTGGCTGCTGATTGCGCATCAATCATGCGATGGTGATGTTTACAGAATTGCACCTTCAGGAAAGGTAGGTGCTGGAAATGGAGGCCAGGGTTTTCTAGGCCTATGTTTCCAGCGCTTACCTTGTACATGAATCGCACCTACAGAGGCACTTTATGAAGCCTAAGGCCACGTCTGGTATTAGCCACACCTACAATGGTGTTAGGCATCGTAAAGCACTTCTGTAGGTGTGATTCTGGTGCTGTTTATTTTTAGCTATCTCCCACTGAATATGCCGGTCAGTGGGTAACCTGGTCACTGGCTATGTCACACGACATAGCTGGTTTGCATCAATATTCATTGGCTGACTGGCTAGGTTTAGTAGCTAGATAGTCCTCCCTAAACAGCAGATCTATTTTGGGCTGTTAAGACTTAGATGGTCAGCCAATTAATATCAGCTTGGCCAGCTACGTCAAACACAACTGGAAATAGACCATAAATTCAATGCTAGTCGCTGGATACAGTCCTGGCATTGAACTTCCAAATTCACCGCTGCCCATAGGAGATAGCCGGGCTACCTCATGCAGTCTGAAAATTGGCCCTTTTGTACCTACTGTAGAGCAGATGCAAATCTCCATGTGTTGCTTTCTGCCCCACCCCTGACCTTGACCCCTTCTGACATGTTTTTTGGGGGTTTTTTTTTATACACAAAACAAGAGAATTCAAGTAGATTCAAAAACACATATAGAAAAATGACAAAAAAGATAAATAAATATATATATATATATATATACACACTTCTCCCTCGTCATTCGCAGGGAATACGGGCAGAGCCGGACCGTGAATGCCGAAAAACTGCGATTATCCGGCTCTGACCCACCCCCATCTCCCTGCCGCCTTCCCGGCCTTACCTGGTGGTCTAGAGGGCTTTCGGGGCAGGAGCAATCTTCCTACGCTCCTGCCCCGTGCAGATCGCCATCAGGAAATGGCTGTAGGGAGTTCCCGACGTAGTCTCGAGAGACTACGGGAACTCCCAGCAGCCATTTCCTCATGGCAATCTGCACAGGGCAGGAGCGTAGGAAGATCGCTCCTGCCCCAAAAGCCCTCTAGACCACCAGGTAAGGCCGGGAAGGCGGCAGGGAGGAAAAAAAGATGGGTTTTTTTTTTACATTAAGACTGTTTTTTTTAATTTTCCCCCTCCCCAGAAAAAATCACGATTATATGAAACCGCGAGTGCAGGAACCGCGAATGGGGAGGGGTAAGTGTATATATATATATACGGTATATATAATTTTTTTTTAACCTGTAAAAGGAAGGATTTTGGATTTGACTTATGCCTTTTTCAGTAGTAGCTCAAGTTGAGTTCCATTCAGGTGCAGTAGCTATTTTCAAATTCCTGGAGGGCTTACACTCGTAACTCGTCAATATTTAGCTGGTAGTACTGAGCATTTTCTAAGTGCTGATTACTACGGCAAAAATAGACCCAGATATTCAATGTTCTTGTACAGTCATTACATATCTGGGTCTACGCCAGTACCCAGAAGTTATTCAATACAGCTGATATTCAATGCTTTACCCACATATTTAACTGGCCAATGTTAGGACTGCATTTTCTCTCTCCAACTTGCCCAATTAAGTAAGCAGGCATTGGCAATGATAATTTATTCACCTGTTTCTTGCCACTACTATTAATATGGTTTAAGCTTATCCTGCTCACATCAATCATGTTAAGTTTGTACATGAGGCAATGAAGGGTTAATAGATATGCCGAAGATGACAAGGAGCCACAATGGAATATTCATAGAAACCAGCCTTCCCTGGTTCTCAAGGCTCCTTTTACTAAGGTGCGTTAGGGCCTTAACGGGCGGAATAGCGTGCACTAAATTGCCGCACGCGCTAGACCTTAAGGCCAGCATTGAGCTGTCATTATTGTAGAAGTGTAGCGTGTGGTGTAGCGCGCGTTAATTTCGTGCGTGCGCTAAAAACGCTAGCGCACCTTAGTGAAAGGAGCCCTTAGTCTACAGCTACTCTTCCACAGTTTCATCTGGGCAACTGCTTAGTTACCCAGGTAAAACAATTTGGAAGCTGTCCTTTGAAACGAAAAGCCATTCTTAGCCACTTGACATTTGAATTTTTAATATTTCAGAAAAGATTTCAACTGCAGCTCGTCATTCTTCACACCGACGGTCCAGGGCTGTTTGGTGGTGAGTGCAGCCTGTCAGACTAAATCAGTCACACCAGTAGGATGTTCCATTCTCTTTAAATGGAAACCCATTAACACTTCCTTTTCCTAAAGCTGTCTCCGCCACTACATCTGGTTTATCCTCTCTGGTGACAGCCAGCAGTGAATGCTGTTCCCAGGAGATTTGCTGGCATCCTTGATAATGGAGAATGGATACTTTTCCAGTTTATCAGTGTGTGATTCACTGCATGTAGTAGCTCTGTACTCAATTGTATGTGTAGGCACGGGACTCTTCCTAAGAGGCTGGATGGATAATGTTAAGTGGAAACTTTGGTTAATTTTGGATTCCTTTTATCAAACCACAGAAGAAGCCACCTGCTTTTTACCACAGGCCGGCTAGGAAAATTCTCCAATACTCATTCAATTCCTATCAGGGCCACCATCAGAAATTTCTGGGCCCCTTACTGAGCAATCCTATTGGGCCCCCCCCCCCCCACGCACCCCTTCCTCCCCACTTTTGTCCGGGGGGGTGCTATCAGGAAATCGGCAGGGGACAAAAAAAAGTATGACAGCAGTGTTTATTGTTGTGCACAGCAGAAGCATAATACAGGAATTTGTGCTATGGTGGCCTAGGAGTCTAGGACCCTGGGGGAGCCCGGGCCCCCTGTCAGCTCCGGGCCCCTGAATGCAGGACTGGTAGTACTGCCCTGATGGCTGCCCTGATTCCTATGAGCGTTGGAGCATTTACTTCGCCGGTCCACGGTAAAAAGCTCTATGCGGTTTGATAAAAGGGAGCCTTTATCTGGATATTCATTTTGAAAATGCTTTGGTTGAATGTTCAGTTTAAAAATAACTAGCAAAAGCTGGTTAACTTTTTAGGTCTGCTGCTTGGCTAACCAGAATTTGTTGAGTAACTTTAACTTCCATTGCTGCCAATAGCATCTCTTTTTGGACAGCTAATATTTTATTTGGGGGGTGATTTGCCTGGACAAAATAACTGGTGATCAGGAGAGAAATTTGAAACTTCTGGGTTTGCCCAAATAACTCCAAATGTCAGCAGGACTAACCCTATTCATACCAACTCCCAAATATCTTGACTATCAAATCATTTTTTTTTTTGTTAATCTAATATACACTTTTCCCTCCCTATTCGCGGGGGTTAGGGGCAGAGCCAGCCTGCAAACAAGGAAAAATCGTGAATAACATTTGGCCGGCTCTGAAATAAGGGTGGTTAAATTTCCTTTGTGGATATGCTTTCATCAGCATCAGATATAAGAATTGCCATACCGGACAAACCGACGATCCATTAAGCCCAACATCCTGTTTCCAACAGTGGCCAACCCAGGTCCCAAGTAGTAAAACAAATTTTATGCTGCTTATCCTAGGAATAAGCAGTGGATTTCCCCAAGCCATCTCAAAACTGGCCTATGGTCTTCTCTTTTAGGAAATTTATCCAAACTTTTTTAAACCCTGCTAAGCTAACTGATTTCACATCTGAAAAAAAAGAACAAGTTTAACAGGTTCTTAGCACATAAAATAATTATATGCATTTCTAGCAGAAAATATAAACTCTTGCTTTGGAAAGGTTATAATCAGATATGTTGTAATATAAGTACTTGTTTTTCCTTAGGTTTAATGTGCCCATTTTCTTGTACTTTCAGGAGAAATAAAACCTGCTTCGTCAGTCTCACTTACTTCACACCCTTCACTCTGATGTGTTGATCATAGATAAACAAGAGAATGGACTCAAAGTTTTGGAACAAGAGAATGGACTCAAAGTTTTGAAGCTTCAGGGTGACGGGCCCCGGCTTAACCAGCATGGTTCTGTGGAGGGACACCAAACGCGCAGCGACATCATTGTTTTGCATTGAAAAATTAGGCCCTTTCAAGTTCAGCATCCAGGTTGCCACTTGTGGAATGTACTGCATCAAAGCAGCTAGCTCTGCAGACTCCTCTATATTTTGCCCAGGATTTTATTTTCATAAATGTTCTTTTGTTTTCTGCATGTCAGTGCCCTATCTCTAAGAGGGTAAGTGACAGCACACTGTCATCGTAACCATTGCTGCCAGGTCAGCTGCCATAGCACAGATCCCTAGTGCATGTCAGCTGCCGACATATGTTGTTGAAGTAATATTCTTCACAAAATGTGCCATTGTAATGATATATATTCTATTTTTTTCTAGACTGATAAAAGTGCTTCTGATATTTGTGTACTTGTTTCACTCCGTGTTTTAAGCATGCTTCTTACACCCCCAATCCACAGGCTCCAGACTTTATCAGTTGCAGGTCAAAAGTCTACATGACCCGCCAAATGCGTGCAGGATAATGGTGCACCGACAATGGTGCACCGGACATTTGCACGCCAGCACACACTGCACTGAGACCCAACAATTTTTTTTTTATTTTTGAGGGTTACAAAGTAACCCTCTTTTTTGAGGGGTGGGGGACCCCGGGTGGGGGACCCCATCACTAAACATTTAGTTGCAGTCCGTTTACGGGTTCCAATAATCATCATGTAAACTTTACCCTAACACTAGATAGCAACTGAATGTTTTCAGTGTAGTGGGGGGAGGTCCCCCCCGCTCAAAAAACAGGGTAAGCCTCAAAAATAAAAATATTATTGGGTCTCAGTGCGCACTGGTGCACCATTGTTCTACACGCAATTGTCGGTGTACCTGATATGCAATATGGTGGAACTAATCATTGTCTCTTCACTAGAAAAGAAAGACAAAGAATGACAAAATTTCAGATTGTCTTTGGTACTTGCGATAATCATATTTCTTATGGAATTGTTCTCCTGCTTTGATTGCAGACATTTCCACTAACGTGGTATAGAAATAATCAAGATCCATAAGGATGGTAAAGACCACCATCAAGATTGCCTTTTGTCAAGGCCTGTTCACGATTAATAATATGTAAATCATTTCATTGAAGAAAAAGCTGAGGTGCATCTATTAGCTGGTAACCCTAAATGAAATATAAGTGGACTTTCTGCACATTGGCATTTGAAAGGATTTGTTGAATGTGAATATATACAGGTCTTCCAAGTTTATTACAGCACACTAATTAATGTGGCAGTCTCTGAGAATCTGTTGTGCCCTCTCGCTAATAATCAGGCATTTCGTGCAAACATTGGAGATTTTAGTTCCTCAGGTGGATCCCAAGTTACTAAAATAGTCATAGTCGTACCTTTTATGGCCAAGGCTTAAAGAAGATATATATAGGGCTCCTTTATCGAGGTGCGCTGCAGGGGTTAGCGCGTCGGACATTTCATCACGCGCTAACCCCTGCGGCACACCAAAAAAACTAAGGCCTCGTCAATGGAGGAATTAGCGACTAGCGCGGCAGGCAGTTGAACGTGTGGTATTCCGCGTGTTAACCGCCTATCGCAGCTTGATAAAAGGAGCCCATAGTCTGCAAATATATGGACACCAGTACAGCATTAATCACCTACTTCCCCAAAATGATTTCTAAATTTGAACTTCCCTTCCGATAAACTAGCCATTAAAGTGAGCTACAGTCATAGGTGTAGTTTGAAGTTGACCTAAGTGATATTGCCCCCAAAGTGTTGCAGATACTACTGGTAAGTTGGCTCCCCCTCCACCCACTGTCATTATGGCTTCCTTCCCCATTGCCTGCCCAAAGTAAGCAGGCAAAATACACCTATGGCCACAATAGTTTTGGATTCAGCTGTCATCTTTCCAAACCTTTCATGGTTACAGAGCACTAAAGATGTAAGGGTTAATAAGATGCCAGTGAAAGGTGATCTTTTGATTTGAATAGAGCCATAAGTAGAGCTATTACTGTTATAGAAATGTATTTCACTTCCAAGCAACAATCCTTTTCTCTCTGTCTTATTCACTATACATTTTTTAGTTTTAAAATTTTCTTTGTGATTTTGAGTCCTTATTGATTTTTTCTTTTTTAAAGAAATTGAGAGAAGGAATAATGTATGCACAGTAGATTATAAAGAGAACGCTTTGTTCATGCGGCCCTTCTCCTTATCTGAAAAGGTTTACGGTCAATATGGAATGTCAATATATGTGAGAGGATATCTCAGGCAAGACAGTAACAAGAAAACCTTTACAGGTTCTCGGCAGAGTTAGCAGAGAAGAGAGCCTTCTGAGTAGAGAAATGAATGTAACAGAATATTAATGCACTGTTACAGAGAGAAGACTTTTCTGATGTATAATGAAACAGAGACCTGACTTTCAACTTTGAAAAATTACAAATAATGTAAAGAAGCAAGGGATTTTCCTTGAATCTACCACTATATTGGTTTACATACCCCTTATCTCTAATGTTTGCAGACTGTGTTCGACAAAGGAATATCAACTGCATCATTGTACTGTGGGTAAATTTTCCCTTGCAGGTTTTTTTTTTTCTAAAAATATAAGTTTATAACATGTTAAGATATGCTGGCATCCAATGCTTCTTATATCTTTCAACTTGAAAGAGTGCTATAGCTTGCATATTTATGTTGACTTGTTGCATGTATCTTGTGATCTCCACAGCGTAAGTGTGGCCATCTGAGAAGAAGCACCTGCTCCAGAAAATCTTAACTTGTGAAACGGGCCATTCCATGAAACCTTTTGCCGAGTCCGCAATATTCCAATGTAGCCAGCAATATCATTTAAAATGGTCAAAACAACTTGACGTTCTGTTGGTGTAGGATCCTCACAGCTGTCCTTCATTGCAGAACCTCAAGTGGATATCCTTTTGAGACCTTTTGGATTACAGAATATCCCTTTGTCAGTTCTGGTAACCACAGAAAGAGGAACCTGCAGTTTATTTCCAAGATCCCACTGCTGTCCATGCCATCTCTTTCTTCCATCTTCCATCATTTTGCAGGGACCATAGCGATACATAAAATATATCTAACTCTCATTGTGGTATTTGCCAGATGTAGAAACCAAGACAGAACATACACATAGTCTCCCTTTAAGGTTAAGGTTTCTTATCTCCGGCCGCTGCTATAAAAGCTCCGATGCTCATAGAATTCCTGTGAGCTTTTACCACAGTGGTTCGCGTTAAAAAAAACAACCCTAACGCAGCTTGATAAAAGGGGGCCATAGTTACAGGACTATGTGGGTCACAAATTCAATACATTCGGATTATAGATAATTGAGGGCAAATTTTATAAAAAATCCCCAAAAGGCGCCAACTTAGGCACTGTTCAGCGCAATTTAAGTAAAATTGGGTGCTGTTTAATGAATGACGCTGAGCGGCACCTATTTTGGAGGCGCCCAATAAATAGGCCAGCTCTAGGCACAACTAAAAGTTTGGCACCTATGTGGGCGCTTAAACACGCTTAAGAGCAGTAATTCTGCAATAAGGCGCCTAACACATAGCCACGACCAGGCCTAATGTGCATAGCACCTATTTTTAGAAGGCCACCTAAATTTTTAGAGGCGCCTTGTTACAGAATCGCTCTTGCTTGATAGGCGCCTACGTTTCAATTATTGCTGATTAAAAAGCTTAATTGAGCTTGTTATTCAATTTAGATAGGCACCTATCAAGTTGGCCGCCTCCGAAATAGGTGCCTAACATTACAGAATTTGGGCCTTATTGTTTGTTTTTTTCTAATAAAAGAAAGGAGAAGTAGATTACTAGCATTTGCTTCTATGTTATCTCCTAGTTATGAAAGATGCCAATAATTGGACCTCAGCTGTGCAACTGCCTCTGTATAATAGAACGAATGGCAATGATCGTTTCTCCAGGTTTTCTTACTGTGCTAAATGTGATGGATATATGTACTAAAAAATTATATATATATATATATATATATATATACATGCACAAAAGCAAAAAGAGGAAACCTGGCTCTCTCTGGTTTCTGAACATAAAAAGGACATTAGAATCATTATTTTCATTTACATGGCTTTGCCATCTCCAGAGAAAAACTTCTTGAATACTAATCAGACAAATGAAAGAGAGCATTTATTTTTTTGTATCACTGCAAAGTATGTTGGGATATGCAAGGACTGTGGTTTAAAATTAGAATGTATGAGGCATACTATAATTTAGTTCATACTGAAAAAAAAATCTAACCGAGCATTTCTTTGGCTCTTGTATTTGAATGATCTATGGTTAGGCATTATAGATTTTCTATTTTGCTTTAATTTGTATTTTTTTTCTTCCCTTCCTTGAATTTTAGGTACATATAACTTATGTCATTTATTTATGGTCTTTTATACCTAGTTTGTAAAGTTGTAAAATAGCAAAATAAAATGCAGAAGTTTGCATTTGAAAATAATAAAGTAGTTGCTGTACAAACTTGGATTATGGCCTTTTCCTTGTGGTGCATTGGGGGTAAGGAATAAAGGGGTTATGCCATTGATCAAATGTTCTGAAGAGAAACTGAAACGTCATCATAATGCTGTAATGTTCACAAGAGCATGGGGAAAAAAAACATTTCTTAGTTGGGCCCTCAACATCTATTGCACACGTGGATTCCTTTCTTTGAGACTGTTGACTGCATCGTTTTGTTGACTGAATAAATACCTGATTCACGAACATCTCCTTCCACAGTATTTCTTTTCTCTTGGATTTATCATTTTACTGTGGAACTGCTGGGTTTCTTTTTGGTTTTTAGTTTCTTTTTGATCATTTTCACTTTTCCCATTCCCTGATTATTGTAGGGTTATTTTTTTTTAACTTCATTTCATATGTGTGTTCATAAAAAGTTTTAATCTTACATACATAGGAACCCCATATGAGGCTTACTAAGAGCACTAACTTCCCCTCCCTGCCTGAGCCCATGAGGTAGCAAGAACAAATAGGAAGAGTGACCTTCCCTTCCCTAGCACTGTCTCCTTAACTCTGGAGGCTGCAAGGAAAACTAAATTATGCACAGGGCCAGAGCCCTGTGCACACCACTGTCAACTCTGCTCATTTCCTTCCTCCTCTATTCCTGAAACAGGAAGTTGCATCATGGAGAAGGAGGAATAGGAGAGAGATGAACAGAGCCTTGCATACAGGGCTGGAGCCCATGTATGACTTAATTGCTTTTGCAGCCTCCGGAGTCAGGGAGACAGTGGCATGAAAAAGAAGGGAGCATCACCCTGCTCTTGTCACCGTGGACTTGTGCAGACAGCGACCCGATGGAAGATTCAGTGAATGGGAGTTGTGGAGGGATGATGGGATGAGATAGGACAATGGTTAGGGATGGGAGGAAATAGAGAGAAGGACTATTGGGGGGAGAGAGATGGGCGATGCTGGATGGAGAGGGGAGGAGAGAGACAGAGGGTCTCGCACCCCAAGGATTTTAACTTGGACCACTCCACCCCATCCTTCCTCACTTTAGCCTCTCCAAACTTCTAAGTCACTGACACCTACGCTTACATAAGAACATTTTCAACTGGGCATACAGATTGTCATACAACAACCATCCAAAACATGCACCGTTCTGAATTATAGTTCAGTGGACTACAAAGCACTTAAGAGAGGAAAAAAGGACCTCAGATGCCGCTGTTGTAAGTACCTTTTAAACTTTCAATAGTACAGCTTCTTTCTCTTTCATCAGTCCTATATAGAAATAGAACAAAAACATCAAGAAAATAAGATACCTTTTTTAATTGAACTAAATGCTCATTTTGATTAGTGTTTGATGGTAACCCTAAAAAAAATCTAATATACATCAGTTTTGTTTCTTTTTTTATATATATTTTAATTATTTATTGGCATTTCAATATTACATATTCTTAATCATAATTATTGCAAATAAACAGAAATAAAAAGAAATAAATTCAAGTGGTGAACTTTATATCAGCAATTTTGTAAACATTTTGGGTTCCTTTTACAAAGATGCGTTAGGGCCTTAACGCATGGAATAATGCACGCGCTACACTTTAACACCAGCATTGAGCTGGCATTATTCTAGAAGCGTACCACGCAGTTTAGTGCGTGGTAATTTTGTGCATGCGCTAAAAATGCTACCGCACTTTAGTAAAAGGAGCCCTTTGTATATAAATCACACTGCTAGCTTTAATAACAAGGGTCATGGTTTACATATGCATATGCAGTATTATTTTTTTATTTTTTTTGTTCCTAGTGGGTTCACAATCAAAATGCCTTTCATTTAGAATACCATAATTGCTGGTGGGTTAGAACCTTTATCTTGGAGTCTTGACAATGGGACAGCTTATACTGGCTTCTTCAGGGGTTGCAGTTCCAGTCTGTGTTCATTCATAACACCGCATTTGTTAGTTTCATGTCTGAAGCTCAAAGGTTTCAAAAATATTATTATTATTATTAATACCTTTATTTTTAAAATAATAGCTCATTTTAAAGACAGATGTCCAAAAAAATGGCATAAACTGGCACATGGAAGTCTTGCTAGTTTAAACATCCAAATGGGCATTTTTGAAACTGAATTTTTAGGGATCTTTCTGGTTGATTTGTGTCCAGTGTGTCTAAGGCCCTCTTCTATCAAACTGCGCTAGCAGTTTTTAGCGCGGGTAGCCACGCTGAATGGCCCACGCTGCTCCTGACGCTTATAGGAACTCAATGAATGTTGGGAGCAGCACGGGACATTCGGCTTGGCTACCCGCGCTAAAAACCGCTAGCGGAGTTTGATAGAAGAGGGCCTAAATCTTAAGGGGGTGTATAAGAGGCTTGTTTTGGATGGGATTAGCACTTGGATGTTTATTTAGAATACAAACATTTTATAAAATGTCCAGGGCACAATTTGTGATAAATTACTTTTCACAGGGGTAAAATACGAAAATTAATAGGCCTGGCAATTCATCAGCAATAAATCAAAAAACACCAGCCCCGCCATCTCTTAATAATAGTTATACATACCAAGTTGTTTTTCTTTTGAACACAATTGAGCCTCAGAAGTGGCTTATTTTCTCAGGTAAAGTTACCTGGTAAGTATTTTAACAGCTGCAAGCTTCCTTACTGGCTCATCAACATTAAAAAATTTCTCAATACAATTATTACAATATTTAAGCACTTTATATATTTGTTGAGAAATTTTGGTGATAAGCCAGTGAGGAAGCCCGAGAAAATAAGCCGCTTCTGAGGCTCGATTCTGTTCAAAAGAAAAACAACTTGATATGTATAACTATTATTAAGAGATGGCGGGCCTGGTGTTTTTTCCTGTAGATCCAGAAGAAGAAAAAAGTCTTTGACTATGCATAAGGCCCATGGACATTTTTATCCTCTAAATCTTTCTGCTTCATAAAATTAAATTTGAGATGTTCTCATAATTCCTAGAATGTTTCTGTAAGACATGCTTCTGTGCTGGTGACTGAGCCAACTGAAGGTTAACATAGAACCTAACTGTGAAGATTCTTTGCATCTGAACTGGAATGGATCTTTGGCACTAGTTATGGATGGGATCTGTGGTGTGTGAAAATTAGCAATTTTTATGCCTTTGGAATTTTAGTGGAAGCACATTGCAACTTATTATTCCAAACCAATGTAACTTCTAAATTGCCATCTGTATCCCCAGTTCTTCAAAAAGTACAATCCTCTCCATACATATAGCTATTTTCCTCCATATGTTCAAGATAATCTAAGTGACTAAATTATGCAGAAACTGGAGATGCAGGAAGTGGTTTCATGCTACCCTAAGACTATATAAACAATACAAGACTGAACCTATCATATGAAAAATGTATTCTTTTTTTTTCATTGGTGAAATATATTGGGTTAAGATTTTACACCCTTCACTTCTTGCATTTTTATAATCTCTACCTATGGTGCCTCCTCTCATGTTAAATCATCTGCTGGAGCATTCTGGCTCATTACCTAGGAGCCAGCTTTTCAAAATGATTGCAATTCTCAACTCAACATGCATCAAAAGGAAGGCTGTAGGGCCGGTGCGCACAGCATGTTATCACTCAGGCTCATGGCAAAGAACATCTCTCTAAAAGGTACACGGCAGGAGAGATTTCAGAAGTTGTTAGCTGTTAGGGCTTGGGGATCCCCACCAGCTACATGTAGGTGTGCTGCAACCAGGTGGATTTGAAGCCAAAGTGTGTGGGCCTGGTCCCATCCATTGCTATGCCGCTAGTACAGTAAAACCTTGGATTGCAAGTAACATGGTTTGCAAGTGTTTTGCAAGACAAGTAAAATATTTTATTAAATTTTGACTTGATATACAAGCAATGTCTTGCAATACAAGTACATACAGTATACACACATCAGAATTGAACCGAAGGTTCTTCTTTCTCTCTCTGACACTGCAAGACAGTTCTAAACAAGCAAAGTCTTCCAATACGAGTATATACTGTACAGTATACACGCATCACATCATCACAACTGAGCCGATGGTTCTTCTCTCTCTGATGCTGCAAGAATGTAGTGACTGTCCTAAATGAGCGAGATCTTGAATATTTTGTATTCAAGTTTTTGGGTTGAATGAATCATCTGAGTTTCCATTATTTCCTATGGGGAAATTTGCTTTGATATACGAGTGCTTTGGATTACAAGCATACTTCTGGAATGAATTATGCTCGCAAACCAAGGTTTTACTGTATATTCAATGTGCTTGTTATGAGTGTTTTTTGTAGACCTGGCTAACTGCAGGTGCATAACTGCAGCAGGAATGAGAATAATTTACAGTATTCTGTAAGTTAGTCCCCTAATCATATAAAAATTGCTGAAAATTGTGCTTGCAATTTACCAGAATAATGAGCTAATTAGCATCAACATTTGGCATTCTAACAAGCAATTATTGGACTAATTGGAATGAATTGCAAGTTGCGTATGTAAATTTAGGTACAGGATCCGTGCATACATTTTACATATGAGTCAAAAAGGGATGTGTGGAAATGGGTGGGTCATAGATGGATTGGGGTGATTCTTTAAGTTACTTGCATAGCTATAGAATAAGGACATCCACACCTAAATTTAGGTGTGGGCATTTGCACCATGTTTTTATTGGTGCAAATGGCCGCACATCAGGGCCGCCATCAGGGCAGTACTACCAGTCCTGCATTCAGGGGCCCAGAGATGACAGGGGGCCCGGGCTCCCCCAGGGTCCTAGACAGTGTTCTAAGGCAGGGGCGCCAGTAGCTCGCCAAGGCAAAGTGAATCGATCACCCAGGACTCACTTTGTCTTGGCGATCTAATCTATCGGGCCGATCAGTCTTCCTCTCCCCGACGTCAATTCTGCAGTCGGAGAGGAAGTTCGGGCCAGCCAATCGCTGCCTGGCTGGGCGGAACTTCCTCTCCGACGGCAGAATTGACGTCGGGGAGAGGAAGACTGATCAGCCCGAAGCAGGGAGAGCATGCGTCGGCGTCGGCTTTGGGGCCTGTTATCCATTGGTGGGTCCTGTTCCCCGATGGCAGCGGCAGTGGCAGTGGCTTGGGGAACGGCAGGGAGAAAGAAAGAAAGGGGGCAGGCAGGGAAACAGAAGGAAAGAAGAGAAACAGAAAAAAAGAAAGAAAGGTCAGGGAGAGAGGAAGAAAAAGTTGGGGGAGGGAATGAGGTGTGGAGGAGAGAAAGCATACAGGCTGATAGAAGGGAAGAAAGATTGGATGCACAGTCAGAAGAAGAAAGTGCAACCAGAGACTCATGAAATCACCAGACAAGGTAGGAAAAATGATTTTATTTTAAATTTAGCAAAGTGGAGGCAGTATTACCACAGTTTTCAAAGGAATTTGCCCAAATAACTTAATAGTTAACTGGGTAAATTCCCAGAGATGAAAACTTCCCTTTACTTACTATGCACAGTTCTGAATTTATATCTGCTGTCTATATTTTACAATATAGTCCCCTTTTACTAAACCGCAATAGTGGTTTTTAGCGCAGGGAGCCTATGAGCGTCAAGAGCAGCGCTGGGCATTCAGCGCAGCTCCCTGCGCTAAAAACTGCTATTGTGGTTTAATAAAAAGGATGGAGGGTATATTTGTCTATTTTTGTATGGTTGTTACTGAGGTGACAGTGCATAGAGTCATCTGCCTTGACCTCTTTGAAAAAAACCCAGAATAGGAATGATAATTAACATTTTCTCAGCGTATAGTGTGCTTTGTGTTTTTTAATTTTATTGTTGGTAGATCATTTTGACTTGGTCATTTTAAAGTAGCTCACAAGCTCAAAAAGTTTGGGCACCTCTGAGCTAGAGCGTTGAAACTGTGTATTTCTATTTTATCCCCCCTTTTACAAAACTGTGGAGCGTTTTTTAGCGCCAGCCGTGGTGGTAGCAGCTCTGATGCTCAGAATTCTATGAGCTAAAATCCACACTACAGTTTTGTAAAAGAGTGAGGGGTTAGTTTGTGATGACATATTCCATACTAGGCGAAGGTGTTTTCTGTGTTCTGTGTGTTCGAAAGACATGGTTTTCTGTTAGGATTGACGGTGTAGGATTGATTGGTCTGGCTTGTTTAGTTTTGCAATGGGTGTATTGATGTACTGCTCACTGCAATATGTAAGATGCTGCCTTTTCCTAGGTACTCATGTGTGACGTGTGGTTTGTTACTAAAAATCATGTTTTTCTTACAGATGGGGGGGTGCCAAAAAATGATGGGCCCCGGGTGTTACATATGCTAGGTACGCCACTGTATGTAAAGATACCAGAAAGCTGGCGTAGCAAAAACTTTAAGTAAATTGTTATTCTTCTAAGTTTTGAGTATTTAACCCTCCCACAATCTCACAGGCACTCGTTTCAAGTTTCAAGTTTATTGAGATTTTGATTTAAACGCAATATCAAATATTTTCAATGCGTATAACAAAAATAAATTTGGGGAAATAAATAAAACCATTTGAACAATAAACATACAAACATATCCATAGATGATTAAAATTACATAAGGAGTACAAGGATAAACTACATTTGTTTAAAAATGCGTCCTCCGCGCCTGCTCATAAATTTGTTGACTGGAAGGATCCAGCAATGTGGCCAGATGTCATTCAGGACAAAGACAGAGAAAGAATTGTGCAATTTGGATTAATGATGGAGGATGTTTTAAAGCAAATGGCACAGTCTATGAGTAAAGATCTTGACGGACGTTCTTTTTATGAATATCTCCTCTATGCCAAATCACCCAATGGACGTGAGAAGATTTTACGGGACTGGCTTAGGTGGAGCATTAGCAGAAAAGTATGTGTGTATTCGGCCCATGGAAGAAAGTGGGGGGTGTCGGGGGGGGAAGGGGTGCGTGGGGGGCCAAATAGGATTGCTCAGTAAGGGGCCCAGAAATTTCTGATGGCAGCCCTGCCGCACATAAAGTCAGGTGCGGTTCCCGAGTGAAAGCGCTATTCTTTAAACTATGTCTAACTATCCATCCATGAATACACCTACTTCCATTTACGTACTATACAAATTGGGTGTGCCACTGTAGAATAGCATTTAGGCACCCTGCTAACACTGTTCACGGTTAAGTATACACTTAAGTGCAAAAGTGCTAGTATTGTAGATATTTAGGGCCGGATTCTGTACAGGACGCCCAGTCTCAGCAGCCGCCTAAGCGGCTTTTGAGAATCACACACAGGCATCCTACATAGAATTTTGTCTGTCCTGACAAACAGATGCCCAACTCTACCTAACTACCCTGATTCTCTAACTGGAATCCATGTCACAGGAGCTGGTTAGAGAATTGCGTTGCCACCGAGCTGATTGCCGCAAGGGAATCTCCCTGAGGCGATCATTTTAGCGGCCGCAGCAGGGAACCCGTCCTCCTTGTGAAGTCGACCAGCAGGAGGGATGCCCACTCCCTTCTGCCAGAACCCCCATAGACCCCCCCACCCCCAAATGTCCACAGCAGAAGGGGTTCCCTGCTGTAGCCACTAAACTGATCGCGGCAGGGAGATTTCCTTGCCGCAATCGACTCAGTGGCCATGTCTATTTGAAATGTAGACCAGCATTTTGCTGGCCTACATTTCAGGTGCCTATCGCTGCTCTAGGGAGACGCCTAAGGCCACTTCCGGGTGAAACTACGTCCACGCCTAGCCTTGGGCGAGCTTAAGCGGCCCTATGCACCTCCCTATGCTTGCGAAAATGCCTACAATGTAGGCTGCTTGTCTCGGGATTGTTGTTTTTTAAACGTGCATCCCAATTGGCTGGTTAGACAGCAGTAGGATGCTTAATGCCACCTGCAATTGGGGCGCTGTTTATAGAAGTTGCCCCTTAGCATGCAAGGATAGCATAGATGTGAGCATCTAGATTTTAAAATTGCTCTTATTACATCTATTTATGTCAGTAGTGTAGCCAAACCTTTTCTTTTGGGTAGGCCCACAGTTAAGTTGGGTGATCCTTCTCATACTACCTCCACCATCACAAAATGTATCCAGCATTTTGCCCCTTCTCCTGCTGCTCCTAGATCTGGCATTTGCCATCACCTTCTCCCATCTGTGGCTTAGTAACTCTGCAGGGTCAGCATAGGGAGCGAATACATGTTGCTGATCCTGCCTGCAAAGGTGATGAGGTTTGGGAAGGGGGACGTTTAGAGAGATGAAAGAGTTGCCGGGCTTGGGCTAGTGAGTGGGGCAAATGCCAGATCAAGGTATAGAAGAAAGGGGAGAAAGGCGGCCACTACTAAATTGTCTTGGGTGTGCTTTGGTCCATCCAGGCCCACCCATCGCCACACTGCTGATTTATATTACACCATACAGAAAACAAGAACATCCATTTTGCATGCTGCTTCTCCAACGTAATGTTGATGTTAAATGTCGTAATGGTAAATATTTTTTAGGAGATGGAGGGACAAAACGCCCGGACGATGAATGGATATGCACTATTACAGCATCAGAAAGAACGGTAAACAAACTAGTGAAGAACACTCGTTTCAGAGGCAATTGAAAATCTTTTTGATTGAAAAGGTTATATAAACCATCCTCCACCCGTTCCCAAGCTCCTCAACTGCAACACTATATGGGGCATTATATTGATCAAGCCCTTGTGTCTTCTGTACCATTGACTATAACATTGGGACTCATACATCAGCCATTCTGAACTACATCACCATTTCCAATAATAACTCTTACAATGTTCCATTGGGCAAATATTGGCCGCAGCTTTATTTCATATTATTTAAACATTAATTTTCAAACTTTTGAAAACATACCAAACTTAACACTTAACAATTTATGATTTCCTTCCAAGAGCTATTCGGTATCGACACTAGCTCTCTTATCCAAACTTTCCCTAATCTCTCGGTGACTTACGGTGTTGTCAAGTCACCTCACCTCGTGGCGGTGTCGCACACGAGGACATATTTACTATTCACAATCATAGTACTTCAAATTCTATCTGCCTTTCATAAGGCCCAGGTCTACCAACATATTAGCTGCGACCTCCCCCCTACCCCCCACACACACAATTCCCTACCTTCATCCCCATCATTCACCCTTCACTCTCTTAATGCACCCAAAGCGGTGGGAGGGAGGGAAACTGAAAACCTTTTCCTCTCCTCCCTAGCTCTTTCCTCCGTGTTTCCAATTTAGCCCGCCAATTTCTTTCCTACTCTCCTCATCCCCAGCTACACCCTTTTTCCTTTTTCCTCCAATCCCCTGCTCTTATTTCCCACCAATCAAAATTATCTTCCTTGTTGCTAACCCTTCGCTCTTCTTTCCAACCCCTATTCCACCCCTTTTCTTTAACTGCTTAGGTCTTTGATATCGCCCACTGTTATTGGCCACCCAGATTAGCTGTGTGGCCTTTTTTACTGGACGCCCTTCAAAACTTTCTTATTACAGCCCATCCTGTTAAAGTTACAAGTTGTATTGTGGTTTCCATAGCTAGGGCTGAGACCCCTCTGAACTATACAACATTTTGTTACATTAACCTGTGCACTACAAGCTGTAAAGGACTCAGAGGACCTCAGCACATACTGTAGATCCTGCATCTTATTATGGTTCTACAACAGTGGCATATTTGTAATGTTTGCTCAAGCAAACATGCATAAAAGTAAAACAAATGGGGTATGTTATGCAAATGAGAAGAACAAGAAGAAAAAAAAAAAGATCTTCCTTAACCCTGATACAAGGATGCAGGGGAGAGACACTGTAGTCACCAGGAGACAGAATATATCAATAAATGTATGCATAAATAATAAGTGGGAAGTCCTCAGTCACACAGCTAGCAACGGAGATTACATGTCCCCTGATGCACCAGCTGTCACATCCATGTGCCCATATGGGCATGAACTGTGAAACATCCTCGGACTTTCACACAAGTGATTATAAATGTGGTAGTGCACCAAAAGTGGGCTAAACGTGCAAAAAGTATTCAACAAGTGGCATACACAGTCTCTACCCCTCATCCAAGGATAAGAAGCAACCAAAATCCACCAATAAGGTAAGGGCTGGGAAACAAGCCAACAGTTGAAAAGAGTAGTTAGCTCAATATAATAGTCTCGAGGCAGCCAAATGGCTTATCCGCATAAGTCCATCCAACAGAACTCCGTTTCAAGGGTACAAAAGACCCCCTTCCTCAGGAACCGATTGTTGAAGATTGTAGTCCAAATTATTCAAACGCACGCCGAATTGGGCTAGGAGAAAATGGCGCTGAACCCGGTGGAACGCCTCCACTGATATTGCAAATGAGAAGAGCATTGAAGAATTTTGAGTTTATAAGATTCTGTTTATGGTCAAACTCTTTCGAAAACAGGCTGCAAAGACCACAAAATTCAAGTCACCTGCAAAAAAAAAATATGTCAGAATTTTTTGTGTGTTGCTCTTGTAGATGAAAAATCATTTTGGACAGTCTGCTAAAAAAAGGAGAACACCTCATAAAATCCTGGGTCAATTAAGCAATTAAACTGAAGATTTCTGTAAGCCAGAGTTGATTGGATTACCAGGTTGCAATTGATTTCTGTTGATTCTTCAACTCCACCCACTTTCTGAACTAGTTAAAGGCACCCCAGTGACACATTAAAAGAGAGCTCCTAAAGTAAACATGTAGTCTTCCTTTAAAGCAGGGGTAGGGAACTCTGGTCCTCGAGAGCCTTATTCCAGTCGGGTTTTCAGGATTTCCCCAATGAATATGCATTGAAAGCAGTGCATGCAAATAGATCTCCTGCATATTCATTGGGGTAATCCTGAAAACCCGACTGGAATATGGCTCTCGAGGATCGGAGTTCCCTACCCCTGCTTTAAAGAAACCATTTCTAAAGGATAGATAATGCACATGGAAAGGATGACAGCACATGTGTTAACTTTATAGCATAGAAACAGATGAGGAAATATCTGAAGTGATGATTCATCAGTGTCTTTAAAAGAATGATGATATGCGTAGATGAGAGATTTAAAACAAAAGATGCTAGGGAAAACAAAATTTGCAGTGGTCAGCATTTTCTTAAACACTAGCCACTGCAAGTTTTTCTCTACACAGACGTTCAGTGTCGGACTGTATCCAGAAACCAGCTTTGAATACGATGATGTATCTGGTTAGTTTTATGTACGTTTGTTTTGTGCATATTGTTTTTACACGTTGCTTAGTTTTAGGTGGGGTATAAGTTTTCAATATAAGTAAATAATAAAATAAATATCTGGCTATCTGAGAGTCTAATCTAATCTTCCATTTGTGAGTCGCGCATACCTATACATACTCAAGGAGTCAGATCAAAGAGGAAGGGGAAAGTAGTTGGGGAAGGGGACATGGAGAAGAAAGAGGAGGGACCTAGAAGTAGGGGGTGCTTTATAGCAGTGTTCTTCAACCTTTTTACACCCGTGGACCAGCAGAAATAAAAGAATTATTTTGTGGACTGGAAAACTAAAATTTAAAAACCCCGTTTACGCTCCATCTCCGCGAGCTCGGTCCCCGCAAACCATCTGATCCCATCTGCACAAGCCACAATTATGATTTTATATTGAACGTATTTTATTAAAGTATAAAAAGAAACAATATTCTGAACAATTGTGATTTTATAAATACAAATATACAGAACATGGACCAACAAAACCCCTGTCTCCCCTCCCCTTCACATATATCCTCTCTACTATCAAGAAAACTGAACAAACCAAGTTCTTAGAAATATCATGCTAACAGAATACTGCAGTCCCCAGTTATGTCTCTAGCAGGATATATATTTCAAATCTGATATATTCTAATCACAAAATAGAAATAAAATTATTTGTTTCTACCTTTTGTTGTCTCTGGTTTCTGCTTTCATCTTCTTTTCACTCTCTTCCTTCCAGCGTCTGCCCTCTCTGTCTCTTCAATCCAGCATCTGCCCCTTCCATCTACTGTCTGACCTCTCCCCCTTCCATATGGTATTTGTCTTTTTTCTATGCCCCTCTCCCCTTTCCATCCAGCCTATGCCCCTCTCTCCTTTTTACACGATTCATTCCAGCTTCACTGCTCTCTTCATTTTTATCTCTCCTACACCAGATCTAGCATCTTTGTCCCTCTCAATTTCTCTGCTGACCCCCCTTCCCATCTCATTCCTATCTCTCCCCTTCCCCTCCCCTAATCTCCCTGCAAGCTGTTTCCTTCCTTTTTTCTTCTCCCGCCCCTCCTCCCCCTGTCCAGCAGTAACTCTCTTCCTTTTCCTTTCCCTCCTCCCCTCCCAGCAGCATCTCTCCTTATCTCTCCCTCCAGGTCCAGTAGCAGCTGTCCCTTTTCCCCCCTTGCCCAGCAGCTCCCCAGACTACTTTCCCTCCTCCCCTCCCAGCAGCATCTCTCCTTATCCCTCTCCAGGTCCAGTAGCAGCTGTCCCATTTTTTTTTTTTTCACCATGCCAGCAGCTTTCTCCGCTCCCAGCAACTCTCCTTACTTGCCAGCGCTGCAATTCAGTAAGGCAGCCTCGGGTCCTTTGTTGGGTCGCACCGCCTCTGAGGAAAGCGGAAGTTGCATCATCAGAGGCGGCCCGACTCAGCAAAAGCTCCAAGGCTTCCTTCCTGAATCGCTGCGCTTGTATGGAGAGCCGCTGGGAGGGAAGAAAGCACAGTCTGAGGCTCCCCATTATCTCTCCGGCCCTGCGCTCCTCGATCTTGCCGGTCCTGCGTGGACCGGCAGGAAATTGAAGAAGTTGATCTCGCTGGTCCTGTGCGGACCGGCAGGAATTTTCTGTGGACCGGCATCGGTCCACGGACCGGCGGTTGAAGAACTGTGCTTTATAGAATTGAAGACAGTTAATTGTCAGAGGTGAGTCTTCATTTTTTTTCTGAAAGTAGTGTAGTTTGTTTCTTTCCTGATGGTTTCTGGTAGGTCATTCCAGGTTTTTACACCCAGATAAGTTAGCATACAGTGGAAAATTTGTTTGTAGTGGAGGTATTTTGTGGATGGCAGGTTTAGTTGGATTCTGTTAAGGATTCTTTTTGATGTTGACCAAGCAATAGAGAATAGTTGGATGAGAGGGGCTGCTGAGTTTCCGTATAGAATCTGGTGTAGGATACATGACGATTTGAAAATTATCCCGGATGAAATTGGGAGCCAATGTAGTTGCCTGACGAAGGTTGTGATTGAAGCTATCCGGATACTGCTGATTTTCAGCACCAGCAGCTGGATAGCTATCTGACACTGAATACTGGTGGTACTGATCATTTGTGTTTGGACATTTATTTATTTTTAAAAATTTCTATATCATTTAAAACTAAACGGTTTACATAATTTGATGTTATCCTGCTGGTTCTGTTTATTGTGGAAGGCCTATTATCCCATCCCACCTGATTTCCTAACTGGTTCCATCTTAATGTCTGGTTCCACCTTAGTTCCTTCCCCACAACATTGGCACTACTCATATAGGGGGTAATGTAAATGTTTAGAATGTGCAGATAACTGCTCAAATTCCATCTAAGCACTATTCTATAAATATGCATTTAACTTACATAATGGACTGAAAATCTGCATGGAGCACTATTCTACAAACACCATCCCAAGTTGCGTACCATTTACAGAATAGCACTTAGAGCTGATTTCCATGGCAAACTTAGGGTGTGAAAATTTACACCAACTGAATCCTGGTGTAAATCTTGACACGTAATTTGGTGTGGATCCCTGGTATTCAGTAATACAGCATGCATCTTTAGTGATTGCCGTTAACCCGCTCATGCCCCTCCTAGAGCCATGCCCCCTTCCGAGTTGCACACTATAAAATTTTTAGAACATGTACACTTCTATCTGCTTATTTTCTGTCTCATGTCCTCTTTCATCTTAGACTAATTTCCTCCCATCCTCTCTGAATCTGTCTTTCCATTAATAAGAAAATGACTGTCAAACCTCCACTCCTTCTGTCCAGGGCTGAAGTCTTGCTGTTTGACTTGTATGGGAAATCTAGCCATGGACAGCACAAGAGGAGGGGAAGGGGTAAAGCACGGATCTGACGGACCTCGCGGATCTAAAACCGCACGTCCTTAAAAATCTGAGGTCCGTGTCCGTGCCACTTGTAGTTTCTGTCTCTTACAGACCTCTATGACATTTTAGCTCTGACGGATCCGTCTCAGCATAGGGAGGGAAAAGTATTAGGATCCGTCAGCGCTAAAATCTCACCGAGGTCTTTCAGAGCCAGAGACTAGTGCTGGAGCGGCAGAGCAGAAGCCTTCTTATGTATAGGTTTAAGTCTGCCGGATCTTATTATAGTTTACAGTAAGGGTACACTATAGTGAATCAGGCTTCCTGGATTGCAAATTGGAGGTCTCTTTCAGGAGATCCAGAAAACCCGGCGCTTAACAGGGCTGTTTAACCGTTTTGTGCTCTGCTTATCCTTTAAGTCCGACATAGAATTTGGCTCTGACAGACCTCTATGAGATTTTAGCGCTGACGGATCCTAATACTTTTCCCTCCCTATGCTGAGACGGATCCATCAGTGCTAAAATCTCAGAAGTCTGTAAGAGACAGAAACTACGAGCGGCACGTACACGGACCTCAGATTTTTAAGGACGTGCGGTTTTAGATCCACGAGGTCCGTTAGGGCCGCGTTTTACCCCTTCCCCAAGAGGAGGAAGCCTTAGACACCACATTTTTGTCCGTTGCCTAATGCCAAGCCCAGATTGGTGGAGTCTTTGGAATAGGAGAGATGCACTGTGTGCTGTTGCCACTTCTCATTGACTCAATCACCAAAATTTACAATGATTTCATAGATTATTATCAATGGTGTAGACTGGATCCTGAAGCCCTTACTTCAACCTAAAATCTATACATTTAACATTTTTCTCACGCACACAAAATAGATGGGGGAGGGGGGGAATTATTTGTAAAAAGGGATCTCGGGTGTCTGTCATATTGAAAAGAAAGATAAATCTACCTGGTTGAAAACTTGGTGCCTCTAACAACTGATTCACTGATGTGTAGTAATCTGAATTAATATTAACACAGTAAGGCCATTATCTTAGAAACATATCCACATGTAAACGATAGCATTTAATCATGTACTGTATATTACATACTGATTTCAGAAAGTCACTTTTTACATCCATACCACATACAGATATTGAGGGAGCCTGGTTTGGGTGTAGCTTGGGTAGGCTAAAATCTACTTATGTGCTCGAGGAAGATTTTTCATGCTGTTTTACAACAGATTAAAAAAAAACATGCATGTATCCAGCATGCATGATTTATTAATAACATGCGAATAGCATTAATAAATGCTAATGCTGTAGCCATATTTCAAATACATCTACAACATCAATACCAGAACAAAATTAATGCAAATATTTCAAATACAACTCTTTTATTTGGGAGCTAAATTGCAGCTCTTTTTTTATGCATTTGGTTTATTCTCAGAAAAAAAAAAGTGTCCTTTTTGACCTGATGTTGCCATTACAATATGTGCCAGGACAAAGTGTCCCCTGCTAATCAATCAGCAAGCTTTGGAGATAGGTGTAGCTTTTTCAGGCTTAGTATAAGATTACTATGTTGCACAGAGTTTTTCAAATGTATCCTGGGGCATCTCCAGCCATTTGGGTTTTCAAACATATAGCACATCAGTCATCTCTCTACTATGCCTCTGACTGACTGACTGATCATTTGAAGGAAATGTATTTTGCAAAATTATTGCACCATTCAATGACCATTCTATTTCCTCTGAAGGCTCTTCTTTTCTTGGTACATAAAGAAGAGCCCGAGAGCTCGTCTCGATGGGCGGCCGTAACACGGGGATGAGGGCCCGCGCGGCCTCCCATCGAGACGAGCGCTCCGCGCGAGGGGAGGGGGAGGGTAGAGTGCAGGAGGCAGCATAGGATAGGCGGGTTTAAAATTCCCGCGGCGGGGCTGCCTCCTGATAGGATGGGGGGAGCCGGGCGGAGATGTTAAAGCCGGGACCTTGGAGGACCCGGTCTCTTCCTGGGTCCTCCGAGGCGGCTTTTCCTAATTTCAGCTCTTCCGAGGCGGCGCGACGATGGCGGGTGCGAGCAGAGAGGCGGAAATCTCCCTACTCGCCGGCGACTCCCTGAGTGATGACGAACAGGTGGGAGTCGGCGGCGGCGGGGAGAGGGGGAGACCGATGCGCCGTTCTAAATCGGCTGCTCTTTCGGCCCTCGTGGTCTCGGGGGCGGGCCTGGGTGAGGTGGGAGGCAGGGCGTCTCGATCCGGTGCGGGGCCTTCTGCGCCCATTCTAGAGCGAGGGAGGGGGAGGACACCTGCCAGGAGACCGCGTAGTCGTGGTGCAGGGAGAGCGGCAGAGAGGCCTTCCAGTCTGCCGGTTTTGGCCGGCAGACTGCATAGCCATCACAGCCCTTCTGTGGCTGGCTTGGGGCCTGCTGTGGTCGGGGAGAGGGATGCTGTGGGAGGCAGACAGTATGGGCAGCTCAGCCCTTCTGTTTTAGGTGAGAGGGAGGTGGCCAGAGATCCGGGAGGCATTGGGGCTGTCGGGGTGGGCGCTTCTAGTGACAGGCACTGGGGTCCCCCCGGGACTGGACCTTCCTGGGGTATGACTCCCTGGGGGTCTATGTGGGGGATCCCCCCTTGGATGTCGGGCGGCCCCCCTGGCGGATCGTCTTTGCCATGGGGTTCGGTGCCGGGAGCGGGTTGGCACCCGGGACAGGGCCAGGGGTGGGTTGCTGGATTCCAGAGTCAGGAGAGTTTTGGGGTCCGCGAGGGTGGGGGAGTGTCGGTTGCTGCTCCTCTGTCTGGTTTTTCGTTGCAGGTCCCGAGTGCTGGAGTGGCTGTTCCTTCTTCGCAGAGGCCGGAGCGTGAGAGGGCGGTGCATGGCGAGCCTCCTGGAGTGATGGCACAGCATGGATCTGGTGAGGCTGTTGCTGGTGATGCTCGGGAGCCATCGGCTGAGCGTGCGGTTGCTGCGGACGGCGCTGTGGATCCTCTGGCTGGAGTGCGGGACCCCCCGCTTCAGAGTACTACGGCGCCTGTGGCTGCTACAAGGGGTAAGAAGGGGAAGTCAAAACGTAAGAAGCGGGGTAGGCGCGGCCGAGTATCCTCGTCGTCGTCCTCCACTTCGTCATCGTCTTCTACTACTAGTTCTTCTACGTCCTCACTTGCATGCCAGGCGGGGGTGGGGACGGGTGGTGGTGAGGCGGGGCCGTCCGGGTCTCAGGCGAGGGGTGCTCCGGCGTTAGTGGCGTTGTCGGAACTATGGGAGGGGGTGCCAAAACGGTTGCGTCATAGGATCAGAAAGCGCGCTTGTGTAGATATCTTCCGCTTGATGGAAGGCAGGTCTCGCCGTAGGAGTAAAAAGAAAGATAAGAAGGTGGGCGAGGCGTCCAAGGCGGTACCGGTGTCGCGGAACATAGTTAATTGGATTAGATCCTTCCTGCGCTTGGCCAGTGTTTGGGGGAGGGCGCGGCCGCAGGACTACGGGATTTTATTATCTTATGCGGACTCGGTGTTGGACGCCTACCATCGTTTCGGAGGCTGGTCGTGGCTCAATTACGACGAGGCCTTCCGTGACAAAATGGAGGAAAACGGGTTCATGTCCTGGGGCACGCAAGATGTTAACTTGTGGTTAACCCACATGGCGTGCCGGTCCAATTCCGCGGTTCAGGGTCCCGGCAGGTCCCCCGCGGGAGGGGGTGGTGGACGGTCCTTTCGGCCCACAGTTGGAGGGTTTGCGGGAGGAGGCACAGGAGTGTGTTGGCGCTTCAACCAGGCTACATGCGCCTTTACGGATTGCAGATTCCGGCATGCCTGTTCAATCTGTAGTCAAGCGCATTCCGCCCTCAAATGCCCCAAAAAAGGGGGTGGAGCTTCGACCGGACCAAGTAAACCGTAAGGTGAGGGGCATGTTGCCCACACCAGTGCGGGTGGCAGCCCTTCGCCCTTGGTTACAGCGTTATGGGGATCGCGCGGCGGCAGACCAGCTGGAGCGGGGGTTTACGGAGGGTTTCCCTATTCCTTTTCAGGGCAAATTGCGGGAATGTCGGGTACACAATGCATCTTCTGTGCGGCACTTAAGGGAGGTAGTGCAGGCAAAATTAGATGGGGAAATTGCATTGGGTAGGATTGCAGGGCCGTTCCGGGTTCGCCCCTTTCCTTCCCTGATTGTATCCCCCTTAGCGGTGATTCCCAAGAAGGAGCCTGGGAAGTTTCGACTAATTCACAACCTGTCTCGCCCAGTCGGAGCCTCGGTTAATGAGGGAATCCCAGCGGATCTCTGCTCGGTGCGATATGCTTCTTTCGATACCGCTGTGCGCCTGGTGTTGCGCGCTGGTAGGGGGGCGTGGCTGGCGAAGGTAGACATAGAGGCGGCTTTTCGCCTCTTGCCGGTCCATCCTGATTCGTACCCTTTGTTGGGCTTCCGCTTTCAGGGGTTTTACTATTTCGATCGTTGTTTGCCTATGGGTTGCTCCATTTCGTGCGCCTACTTTGAGAGATTCAGTTCGTTTCTCCACTGGGTTACGGTAACGCGGTCTTGCCTGGACTCAATGGTCCATTATTTAGATGATTTCTTGTTTGTCGGTTCTCCGGCCTCAGATGATTGTGCTCACTTAAAAAGCGTTTTTGAGCATATGGCTGCGGAGTTCGGGGTTCCCTTGGCGGTGGACAAATCAGAGGGGCCGGTGCATGTGCTTACCTTTCTGGGCATTGAAATAGATACGGTGGCCATGGTTACTCGGCTTCCTGCGGGTAAAATCGTTCAGCTGTTAGCTTTGATTCAGCTTGTTCTCCAATCGCGGTCGGTGACTCTGAAGCAGGTGCAGTCACTGTTGGGGTCCCTTCACTTTGCTTGCCGGGTGCTTCCTATGGGTAGAGCGTTTCTGCGACGATTGGCGGTGGCGACGTCGGGTGTTCGTGATAAACGGCATTTTATCAGACTGTCTGCGGGAGTGCGGGCCGATTTAGGTATGTGGAATTCCTTTTTGCGTGGGTTCAATGGCACTCTTCGAATTCAGGCCCTAGAGGTGGCCAATTTCGATTTAGAGTTGTTTTCGGATGCTGCAGGAGGTCTTGGATTTGGACTGTATTGTCAGGGCGAGTGGTGTGCGGCGCGTTGGCCTGAAAATTGGAGAACTCAGGGTATTACGCGTAACATTACCCTGTTAGAACTGTTTCCTTTGGTGGTTGCGTGTGAACTTTGGCCTGCAAGGTTACGAGACAGGCAGATTGTTTTTTGGTGTGACAATCAGGGTGTCGTGGAGGTGGTGAACAAGCTGAGCGCGCGTTGTTTAGAGGTCAATGTGTTGATTCGGGAATTGGTGTTGCGCTGCCTCCAATTAAATCTTTTTATTCGCGCGCGTCATGTCCCAGGGTCGCAGAATTCCATAGCTGATGCATTATCTCGCTTTCGTTTTTCACAGTTTCGGCTCCTTGCTCCGGAAGCACGCCTGGAAGGCACACCGATGCCCGAAGGTTTATGGGACCTGGTCAAGACGAAGTCTGGGAGATGCTCCACTTGTCAGTAGCTGCGTCAACGTGGACTCATTACTGTGCAGGCTTCCGTATAGTGACTGCCTTTCTGGAGTCGAGAGGATGGGTCTCGGGTTCCGTGTCGGAGGCGTTGTTGGTGGAGTATGTGTTGCATTCTTTCCGATCCGGGGATTCCCGGGGTTCTGTTTCGGGGCGCCTTGCGGGCTTTGCCTTTTTCTGCAGAGCCTTTGGTTGGGCTTGCCCTATGTCGGGGTTTTTAGTGCGTCGCATGCTGGCCGCCATGGGGCGCTTAGTTCTGCGTCCTCCGGATAGCCGTTTGCCCATCACTCATGACTTGCTGGTACGTCTATTAGCGGCACTGCCTGGGATTACTCGCTCCCCTTTTGAGGGGCGGCTTTTTCAGGCAGCTTTCTCTGTGGCGTTTTTTGGAGCGCTGCGGGTGGGTGAGTTGCTGGGGACGCAGTCTGTCGGTGGATTGGCGCAGGGGTTACTGCGTAGGCATGTTAGTTTTTCGGGTCCCACATTGCGGGTTTTTATTGCGCGTTCCAAAACGGATCAAACGGGTAGAGGCCATTCTATAATTTTGCATTCCATCCCTGGCAGTTCGTCCTATCCTGTTACTTTGATGCAAAACTTCCTTCAGGTACGGGTTCAGGTGGGAGCTCCCTTATTCATGCATGAGGATGGCTCTTCGCTCACGCGCTACCAGTTTTTGGCGGTTCTTCGGATGGCTCTTGGTAGCTGTGGCGAACTGCCTACTCGTTATGGGACTCACTCCTTCCGTATTGGGGCTGCGACCAGTGCCCACGGGGCGGGAGTGTCTGCTGAGGGTATACGACGCCTAGGGCGTTGGTCTTCCGGGGCTTACAGGGGCTATATTAGGCCTGGGGGCCTCGGGAGGCCAGACAGGGTCTAGGTTCCTTGGGACTGGGGTGGAGTGTGTTGGGGTTGGAGCATGGGCACGGGCACCTTATTTCACTTACAACTGTCTGTGCTTGTCGGGACTGGTGTTCATTGTGTGCTTTGTTTTGCAGCCATTGTTTCCCGGGCCTGTTCTGTATGGATCGTGGGCCACTCCTTTATACATCGGGCGGGGGAGCGGGCACTTATCCGCCCAGGTGGCCGTCATTTAGGATTGGAGCACCGGGGAGTCCGTGTTTCCTGGTGGGGGCAGCGGGGAATGCGCTGGCGACAGCTTCTTCCTCTGATGGCTCGCCAGCGTTCTAATCCCCGGAGGCCGGATCTCCTGTTGATTCATCTGGGCGGCAACGATGTGGACGCCATGACAGTCAAACAGCTCATCGACCGCATTAAAGATGACCTTCGCTGTGTACTGGACTGGTTTCCCCATTTGCGGCTGGTATGGTCGGATATCATTCCACGCCTGCGCAGATTAGAGTCGCGCAGATGGACTCGAGGGTTAATTAAAATTAATAGACAGGTGGCTAAGTGGGTACTGGGGATGGGGGGGTTGCAGATTCAACATTCTTGGGTGGATGTAAATTGCAAGGGTTTGTATGCACGTGATCGGGTTCATTTGTCGGCGGTGGGGTGTGACTTGCTCCTGGATGATTTTGCCACCTGTTGCGAGTCTCACCTTGTGGTAGCGGGTGTGTAGTCGCAGCTCCTGTTTTGGGGGGAGGCCTGTTTTCCAGGCCTTGTGGCGGTTATCCCGAGCTACGGTATGGTACAGCTCATCAGGAGATGAGCGGGGGGGGCCGGCAGGGAGTCGTGCCCGGGTTCTGGTTCTATGGTTAAAGGGGCATGTTGGGACATGCCACCCCCCAGAACCTTGCTGGCATGGCAGGATCGGGGGCCGAATATTATTGGGATTGGTTAAGGTGTAGCTCGGGAGAACTGTTTGTTATGTAATGTTAAATTAATGGTTTATTAATAAACAGAGCTGCGGCTGTTTATCCATATTCATGAGTTGTGTTGTTATTGGAAGGGAAGTTTAAGTGTGGGTGGGGTGGGGGAGAGAGAGCGGGCTAATACATATCCCGCTGTTAAGAAGAGCCCGAGAGCTCGTCTCGATGGGCGGCCGTAACACGGGGATGAGGGCCCGCGCGGCCTCCCATCGAGACGAGCGCTCCGCGCGAGGGGAGGGGGAGGGTAGAGTGCAGGAGGCAGCATAGGATAGGCGGGTTTAAAATTCCCGCGGCGGGGCTGCCTCCTGATAGGATGGGGGGAGCCGGGCGGAGATGTTAAAGCCGGGACCTTGGAGGACCCGGTCTCTTCCTGGGTCCTCCGAGGCGGCTTTTCCTGCCCACCCTCCCGCCCTCTCGTTGTCTGGGTTGGTGGGTGACTGAGTTTCGGTAGGCGGTTATCCCGAGCTACGGTATGGTACAGCTCATCAGGAGATGAGCGGGGGGGGCCGGCAGGGAGTCGTGCCCGGGTTCTGGTTCTATGGTTAAAGGGGCATGTTGGGACATGCCACCCCCCAGAACCTTGCTGGCATGGCAGGATCGGGGGCCGAATATTATTGGGATTGGTTAAGGTGTAGCTCGGGAGAACTGTTTGTTATGTAATGTTAAATTAATGGTTTATTAATAAACAGAGCTGCGGCTGTTTATCCATATTCATGAGTTGTGTTGTTATTGGAAGGGAAGTTTAAGTGTGGGTGGGGTGGGGGAGAGAGAGCGGGCTAATACATATCCCGCTGTTAAGAATTTTTTTTGTTAAGTTTGATGATCTTGCATTGGTATCACCCTCTGCTTTGTGTGTAATACTTTAAAATGAATCCTCTGTTCAACCGGCAACCAGGTAGTCTTTTTTAATACAAGAGTAAAATGGAATTTTTTCAATATCCACTAATCAATCTGGCTGCAGAATTCATCAGTACCTGTAGGTAATAGGAAAACTGGTTTTTGTTTATATATATATATATATAAATTACAACCTATTATGAAAATAAGAGGAAATCAAAGCATAGTGAAAATTATAAGGACAGACAATTAAATAATGAAAGTACATCCATTTGAAAAACAACAATGTAGGCCCAAAGGCAGGGAACTGGCTTCTAGCCAAATTACCAGATCCCAAGCAAAATTTGAAAAGCATCTCTAAAGTAGTTCCAGCAACTTAAGGAATTAAAGTGATAAAGTAAACAGTTTGCATTAATTCCTGTTAAATAAACTTCCTCTTAACATTGTTTTTGATACTTACATGATTGCTGCTTTTGTACGATAATCAAGCAAAGATCCTACAAAATGTTTACTTAAAAGCCTGGTCGTTACTCCAAGCAGAACCACTTGCAGGATTCTGGTTTTAGGGGGTGAGGGGGGTGGGGGGAGGCATTTTCAACTACACCGTTATGTTTTAATTGAAATTGGGTACATATTTTCTGGCTACGGTTTTCTAACAGGAGGAAAATGATATGGGCCGGTTTCAGTCTGTTTTGTTTAATCTTGATTGTTGCTGTTTGTGAAGTGCTCTTAAACAAGCCCTGGTTGTTTCCACAGGGGGAGGAAAAATGCTAATAGAAAACATTTTGCATTCCAGCTAAGCACATTACCATGTTGGGCACATTTACAATGATTGCTGCTTCTCCATAATGGCCTGAGATAGAAGATAGAAAAACATCACTTATTGGAGGCTGTGGGGATCATTTTCACACTCAGGCTGCTGGCATTTTTTTGTTTTGCGTGCAATTGCTGATTATTATTATTAATAAAGTGACTTATATGAGGGGCCACTGAACAGTTCTCAGCCCAACCAACAAAGCTGGGGCAGTCTCCATCGAGGGCTATGCACTTAGTCAAATGATTTTCCACTCTTTCCATTCTGTCGGAAAAATACACAGGGGTATAATCAAACGTCCATAATCTGCCTAAGTCAGCACTTGGACCTCCTAATAGCAGATACATCCAAGTGGCAATAAGCAAAACAAACTTTCTGGATGTTCAGGCAGCACTTCTAAGCTGCTGTGCATCCAGGATCAAAGGGGCATGATGGAAGGTGTGTTATGGGTGGGAGTCGAGTGGGCTTCCACCTGGACATCCTGAAGCAATAATCAAAGCTTTTTCAGGACATCGTTGGAATGAACTTCCACTGCAGGTGATTGAGGCCAGCAGCGTGCCAGATTTTAAGAGTAAATGGGATATACATGTGGGATCTCTAGGTGGGTAATGTCAGGGGGTGGGCCATTAGAGTGGGCAGACTTGATGGGCTTTGGCCCTTTCCTGCCGTCATTTTCTATGTTTCTGTGTTATGTTTCTATGAACTTAGAACAAAGTAAAACAGGTCTATGTGCCCCAAAGGTGACCAAACTGGCATTATGACTACTGGAGGGTTTAAAGCAGGACAGGCCAAGTCCGATCCTCAAGATCTACTGGCAGGCCAGGTTTTCAGAATATCCACAATGAATATGCATGAGAGAGATTTGCCTGCACTGCCTTCTTGGTATGCAAATCTCTCTCGTGCATGTTCATTGTGGATATCCTGAAAACCTGGCTTGTCAGTAGATCTTGAGGACCGGACTTTGGCAGCCCTGGTTTAAGGCATGACAGCCCCCCCCCCCCCCCCCCACTGAGAGATGGAGGAAAAACGAGCACATTGAGGGACTGAGGGTTTGCTATCAGCTGATCAGCTGAGCCAGTTTTAGGGATTCCTGCCAGCTCAGCTGATGGGGATTACCCCTGTCAAGATCAGCTGAGTCTGTGACATTGGTGCTATTTAAGTAGGGTTAGGTGTCTGTCAGGGTAGATGTGATTCTGTATAGGATGCTAGTCTGCGATTCTCAGCCACTTCTTAGGCAGCTGCTCAGACTGGCATCCTACACAGAATTTCCCCCTTAATCTTTGTAAATCACCTTGAACCTATATAGGCAATGAGCGATCCACAAATCACAGATTAGATTAGAATATTGTCATTTAGATGGCCCTAGGCCAGGGGTAGGCAATTCTGGTCCTCGAGAGCCGGAGCCAGGTCAGGTTTTCAGGATATCCACAATGAATATGTATGAGATGGATTTGCATGCACTGCCTCCTTGAGATGCTAATCTATCTCATGCATATTTATTGTGGATATCCTGTAAACCTCTGGCTCTCGAGGACTGGAATTGCCTACCCCTGCCCTAGGCAATTAAAGCAGGCAGGAGCCTTTTCTGCCTGTTTATATCATTTTTAATATTGGTGGGAATAGATGTTTAGCAGTATAATAGCAACAGTTCTCTCATCAGTACATTTATTTATTTTGATTTCTATCCCATTCTCCCAGAAGCTCAGAACGGGTTATAAGTAGACATTCACAATCGTTTGAAAACAGACTAGTCATGACAACAAATAGGTTACAGTAGAAAATAAAATAGCTTATTCTAGAGACCAGACTGGTCATAGTGAAGAGTACTAGGAGAAGTATATTGAAGAGGAAGGTCTTTACTGCTTTGCTGAAGGTCATTAGTGAGTCTAGCGGCCTGATCTGTGTGGGTAGTCGGTTCCATAGCTGAGATAGGAAATGGCTGTAGGATCTTTTGTATGCCGTACTCATTCAGAGGGATCTCCCTGCAGGAATGCTGAGTCTTTGTTCTGCTTTGGAGTGGAGGGGGCGGTTAGGGGTGTGTAGGCGTAGCTTGGATGCTATGTAGGCTGGGTTTTATTTGTAGAATCTCTTGTGTGTCATGACCAGGACTTTGAAGATGCATCGCTTTTTGACTGGTAACCAGTGAGCTGCATAGAGCACTGGAATAATGGGGTCATGGTAGCTGAGGTTGTATAGGAGTCGAATTGCTGAGTTCTGGAATTTTTGAAGGCATTTTAGATCTCTTGCAGCCATGCCATTGAACAGGGAGTTGCAGTAGTTTAATCTAGAGAGTACATAGGCATATAGCAGTTGGGCTAAGTCTGCTTCTGGGAGGTAGGGTTTGATCCTTCGCAGTTGGTGTAGGTAGTAAAAAAATGTGGAAACTACCTGCGAGACGTGGGCGGAGAAGGACAGGTAGTCATCCAGTATAATTCCAAGACTTTGGCCCTGATTCTCCAAAAGTGCGTCCCGATTTTAGGCAGCTGTAGACGTCCTACAGCTGTCTAATCAGCCAATCGGGATGCACGTTTTTTTAAAAAAAATGCTCCCCAGGCAGGCCTGAAGGCGCCTCCCGGAGCCTAGGGAGACCCGCAAGATGCCTAAGCTCGCCTACAGGCCTTAGGCAAACTTAGGCGGCCCTACGCGTCTCCCTAGTAGAGGAAGAGACGCTTAAAATGTAGGCCAGCAAAATGCTGGTCTACATTGTAAGTAGACGCGGCCGCTATACTGATCGCGGCAAGGGATCTCCCTGCTGCAATAAAGTATAGCGGCCACGGCTGCCTGTCCCATCACCGACAGGAGGAGTTGGGCATCCTCCTGTCGGCGATTACGAGTTTGGGGGGGAGGGGGGTCCGGGGTTCCGACAGGAGGAGTTGGGCATCCTCCTGTCGGCGATTACGAGTTTGGAGGGTCGTTGGGCTTTCCGGCAGGAGGAGTTGGGCATCCTCCTGTCGGCGATTACGAGTTTGGGGGGAGGGGGTTCCGGGGTTCCGACAGGAGGAGTTGGGCATCCTCCTGTCGGCGATTACGAGTTTTTTGGGGGGAGGGGGTTCCGGGGTTCCGACAGGAGGAGTTGGGCATCCTCCTCTCGGCGATTACGAGTTTGGGGGGGAGGGGGGTCCGGGGTTCCGACAGGAGGAGTTGGGCATCCTCCTGTCGACAATTACGAGTTTGGGGGGGAGGGGGCTCGGGGTTCCGACAGGAGGAGTTAGGCATTCTCCTGTCGGTGATGGGACAGGCGGCCGCAACAACCGCGGCCGCTATACATATTGCAGCAGGGAGATCCCTTGCTGCCATAAGTATAGCGGCCGCGTCTAATTTAACCCGATTCTCTAAAGACGCCGGTTACAGAATCGGCGTTTAGTATAGGCCGATTCTGAATAAGACGCCTCTCCCGGGCGGCCTGCCTGGGAGCATTTTTTTTTTAAAAACGTGCATCCCGATTGGCTGATTAGACAGCTGTAGGACGTCTACAGCTGCCTAAAATCGGGACGCACTTTTGGAGAATCAGGGCCTTTGTACCTGGTCTTTTGCTGTTAAGGGGGTGGATTCCCAGGATAGTGTTGGACGGGTGAAAGTAGTGTTCTTTTTCCTGATCCAGAGTAGTTCAGTCTTTGAGGCATTCAGCTGGAGTTTATTGGCTGTCATCCAGTTTTTTATATCAGAGAGGCAGTGTAGGAGGTTAGTGAGTTGGGTTGGCCGATAGTCACCTGGGGGAGCAATAGTTGAAGGTCATCAGCATAGGAGTGAATCTTAATGCTGTATTTGTGTGCAATGTCGATGACTGGCCTGATATAGAGATTGAAGAGGAGAGGGGATAGCAAGGCACCTTGGGAAACTCCGTATTTAATTGATTTGGGGTTTGATTTAGCTGTCTCTAGTAGCACAGATTGTGTTCTTTGATCCAGGAAGGAGGTGAACCATTGCATTGCTGAGTTCATGATTCCTATGTCAGCGAGTCGGTCTAGTAGAAGTTAATGATCTATAGTGTCGAAGGCGGCACTAAGGTCAAGCAGGACTAGTAAGGCATCATTTCCTTTATCCAGCATTGACCAGCTGTCATCATTACACTCCTCCCTCCGTATTTGTGGTGGTTAGGGGCGGTGCAGACCTGCGAATATGGAAAAATCATGAATAACATTTTTTATGTTATTCGCGGTTTGTTTGTTTTTTTAAACCCTCATGGATATGATGAAACCGTTAATAATAAAAAAGATCATATTTGAGATTTTTCTCTACGCATGCCGAAGAAAGTAATGGGAAGTACACTACACTAGTGATTTTCTATGTGCACGCTGAAGATAGTGCTGGGAAGTAGCAATTTTCTCTGTGCAGCGTTTTTCTCTGTGCACCAAAATTTTTATCAGCACGCAAGGATGATGTAATTGGGGGGAAGGAGCCAGCAAGCCAAAAACTGCAAATAATCAAAACTGTGAGTGCTGAAACCATGAATACTGATGGAGAAGCGTAGTTCTCAGTACCATAATACGTTTATTGAAATAGATATGCGTTTTGATGTTTTCTAAATTCAAGTGTTTTGGACATAGCAAGTTTTCAGTGTGACAAAAATTCTGTTAAGGCAATAACATCTCTTTATGCTGCGGGGGGCCAGACTCAATTCACAGATTTACGATTCATAATGAAAAATAATAATTTTAAAAACGAAGAAGCTTGCCTGATGTTTTTTCCTGTACCTTTTCCTTTTTAATATTGAATCCTTACCCTTTCTCCCTATATTCCAATTTTTGTTTTATTAGTTACTATTAGTTTGTCTATTCCCCAAATTTTTAATTAATTTTTTTAACACTACAAAGATGCAAACCGCTTTTGTATATAAAAGCGGTATATATCAAGACATAATGAACTTGAAACTTAAGGAATGCCATTTCTGGCTGTATTTATGTTGGATGCTTCCATTTTAACTTGATTGATTCAACATCATTGAATTTTGTTGGAACATTAATGCTGTTGACTGGAGAGAGTTTGAGGACAGGAGGTTCTGGAAAGTGTTGGAATTGAGGAAAGAGATTTCCATCTCTGCCTGCAGTGTTTACAGATTTCACTTCCCTCACCCTGTATATCACCAAGATTAGCCAGCTGTGAGTGAGTTATGGGGAAACAAAGGGGGATATGTGGAAAAAAACACTTGCTGCATCTAAACTAGGTCCTATGGACAAACATTTGACTGGAATTATTGAAACAGTAAGTACTTTTTTGTCCTCTCTCTCTCTTCGGATGTATTATCTCTGAGTCCCAACACTAGATCCTCTCCATCCCTGCCTGCAGCTGTAAATATTCAGGTGGAGTCTTTACCTAATGGGTTGCAGGACAAACCTGAAATAGTGCAAATTCCCATTGTAGCATCTGAAGGGATTGATAACTTAGCTAAATTGCAACCGGTCAGTTTTGAATTGAGATGGTTTCCACTCAAGATGTTTCTGATGGTGATATTTCCTTGAAAGATATTTGGCGAGTTGTCACCTGGACTGAGAATTTGCTTAAAGGGTAAGTAGCACAATTATATACTTTTTCTATTCAAGTCGTGTCTTCGATCTCTGTATTACAAGATAATGTTACAAAAATGAAATCCGCTAGTGAGAAGATGCAAAATCAAGTGAAAGTGCTACAATCAGTTAGTACCTCATCTGTGAAAGATAGTCTAATTTTGCATAATAAATTGGAACAATTGGAAAATCGTTTGCATGTTAATAAGAACATAAGAATAGCCTTACTGGGTCAGACCAATGGTCCATTAAGCCCAGTAGCCCGTTCTCACGATGGCCAATCCAGGTCACTAGTACCTGGCCAAAACCCAAGGTGTAGCATTATTCCATGCTACCAATACAGGGCAAGCAGTGGTTTCCCCCTTGTCTTTCTCAATAACAGACTATGGACTTTTCCTCCAGGAACTTGTCCAAACCTTTCTTAAAACCAGATATGCTATCTGCTCTTACCACATCCTCTGGCAATGCATTCCAGAGCTTAACTATTCTCTGAGTGAAAAAAATTTCCTCCTATTGGTTTTAAAAGTATTTCACTGTAACTTCATCGAGTGTCCCCTAGTCACTCAGGATTTTGTAGACTTCAGTCATATCTCCCCTCAGCCGTCTCTTTTCCAAGCTGAAGAGCCCTAACTGTTTTAGTCTTTCCTCATACGAGTGGAGTTCCATCCACTTTACCATCTTGGTCGCTCTTCTTTGAACCTTTTCTAGTGCCACTATATCTTTTTTGAGATAAGAAGACCAGAATTGAAAGCAGACAATCTCCCTGAGGACATTTGGAGCACATTCCAGTCCTGTCTGGCAGCCCCTCCTCCACAAAGTTCTTCTTTTACCCAGAAATCTGCAGCACTGTGAAACTTCATCCCTCTCTTCAGCACATCAATAGAGGAACCTCCGCTTTACATGCCAAGGGCTAACGGCCTCACCTCCCTCCCCCGGACAGCCACAGCGCCCGCCCACTTATCAGTGTCACGCTCCCAGCTTCTGAGCGCCGTCGCCCCAGCCAATCGTTGGCCACCTTGGTCTGGGCTGCTCCGCGGTGCTAGGCAGGCGCAGCCCATGCCACTGTCATGCCAACCCGCCACCGAGCTGTCTTTCCTTCTCTGCCGGCAGGGACCGCCGGGGCCTGGGTGCGATGAGGAAGGGGGGGGGGGGGTCTTGCCTGACTGGGGCCAGCCGAATCCCGGGCCTGCTCTCCTTCCCCTAAGTTCCGGCCCCTCACTCCGCGCTATCTAGCGCATGCGCACTCTTGCTGCCACATCCCGACAGATCAGGGAACACGCGGCGACAGTGCACATGCGCGCGTAGCATTTTATTATTATAGATAAGACCAAAAAAAATATAAAGGACCTGTGAAGATGTCTGCTTGTGAGTGTTAAGTTACTGCATGGCATTCTGAGGTTCAAAGAAAGTTAGATTTTACAGTTCCCAGATGATAAGTTTCAATTGATAAATCTATAGTTTCTTTTTCTTTTTCTGAAAGTTTATTGAGTTTTTGAAAAATACAAGAAAGTATAAAACTTAAACATCTGTGAAATTCACAGTACTACAATGCAGGAATTAATACAGAACATAGAGGTACAATATTTGTTTATATGCTTACATTCAATGCAAGAGAACATAGAGAATTAATATAAATTGAGATATCAGCATGAAACACTGCTGGGCAGTGACTGCAAGTAGACCAGCAAAGGTGACCAGTGTTTATTGAAAAAGACTGTGGTTACAAATTTTTTGGCAAGAACCAATTCATATTTATAGTATTGTAAGACTGATTGCCACCAATGGTGTGAAGAAAGAGAGTTGGCTGACTTCCAATTTGAAAGAATTAACTTAAGAGTTATGGTCAATCCAGGTCACTAGTACCTGGCCAAAACCCAAGGAGTAGCAATATTCCATGCTACCGATCCAGGGCAAGCAGAGGCTTAATAACAGACTATGGACTTTTCCTCCAGGAATTTGTCCAAACCTTTCTTAAAACCAGCGACAGTGCTCACCGGGGCTGCCAGCAAAAGAACTGCAGGAGAAAACACAAAGTGAAACAATGTGGGCAACAGGAATTCCTAGGCCTCATCAGACGAAGAACTACAGAAGGAGCTACCAGCCAAGCAGTGTGTCACTGGCGAGGATCCTGAGACCCTGCCAGCTGAACAGACGAAAGAGCCACTAGCAGCTGAAACAGTGGGAGCCTATTCCACTGTTCCCCACTACTCTACACACTCTTCTCCAGTATTGTGAATTTTGAATATGCATATGGGAGAAGATGCAGAGGAGGGAGGCAGGAAGCTGAATGCTAGGGAAGAGGGAGGGGTAGGTGGAAGAGCGCTGGGGAAAGAGGAAAAGGAGGCAGGAGGGTAGATGCTGAGAAAAGAGATGGAGAAAAAAGGAGGGGGATGATTTGCCTGCATCATCAGTAGCCAAAGGAAGGAGCATGGCTTCAAGACTACAAGGGTGGGAGAAAAGTCAGGAGAATATGCTCCTGGTCAGGGGAGGTGAAACAGATAGGGGAATGCGGAGAAGAGTGTGTGGGGGTGGGAGGGAGGTAAAGGGGATGTTGTGCCAGATCCACATCCACTGAAGGAGAGACCATTGTGCAGAACCACTACAGTTAGGAGCTAGTTCTAGGAGGATGGAGCACAAGGCAGGCACCTAATACCCATGTACAAGCGCTGGGTTTCAGCACTTTAAGAGTTGAGCGCTTAAATCTGTCCTTTTGAAAACTGATCTAAATATATGCATCTAAAATGTGGTCTGCTCAGGGGAAACAATGTAGAGAACTTAAGGGGGTCCTTTTACTAAAGCCATGACAAAAGTGGCCTCAGCGTGCTGCTCATGCATGTCTTATGTCACAACCCTAGCACTAAGGTTCGGCTTGTGCCAGGGAAGGCTACTCCTAGCCCTGGCGTGGCTTTGACCCGGGCTAACCAATGTGATGGGTTAGACAGAAAGAAAACAGAAAGGTCTGATTTCCCATTTAAAACTCAGGTTACAAAACCCTGGGGAGGAGAGGATGATGGGGAGAACAGCCTAAGAACCAAATCACAAGCACAGGTAGTTCACAGCTGCTGGGTCTGATTAAAGCTCAGAAGAAAACCCAGCAAAAGCAACAGGCTGCCCTTCCCCCTCACAGAACAGGGCATGGTCGCCTCAGTGCTTTAGAGACAGCACTGAGGAGGAACCAGGCAGTTTACCCTGGGTCAGCCCAGGAAGGAGGTGCTCAGGACCAGTCTCCTGAACCTCCCAGGAACCAGGACATCGAGATGGTAGATGCAGCCCCTGTTCCTGAAGCCAGCCAGCTTGCCAGCCTGGAGCCCATGGAGTTTCTGGACGCTTCCATGGAACCAGATGCCACAGCCATGGATATGAGCTAAGTGCAGTATCTTTATCTTTTTGGCTGTGCTTAACTGGATGTACTTTGTTCTGCTGGTTTTTTGTTTTCTTTTGAAACCTGTATGCACCTGTTGAAAGCCCGTTGAGCAGTGCTAGGCTCAAGGCTGTAAAGGTGCCAGAATCTGGAAGCCTTAAAACCAGGTTCATTTTGTTTCTAACATTTTTTCCTTTTTGGTGGCTGATTGTGGACTATGTTAGGAACTGTGTGAAGGGATAGTAGTTGGGGAGAATCCACACAAGATCCTTGGGTGGGATTGTGGGGCCATTTGTGGCAAGCTGTTTAAAAGCAGATTTGAAGTGGATTCGGCTACTCCCCTCCCCCACCAACTGCTTATTGAGTTGGCTGGGACAGGCCTGTGGTAAGCCAGGCCTAATTGGAACACTTGCATAAAACTGAGCAATTGTAATAGTCTTATTCCTGCCCTACGTGGGACTGCAGGATTATTAGGGCTGGACTATTATAGACTGTTGAATTACTGACCTATTGATACCTGCAAGGAAGGTGTGGGCTTTTTGGATTTACAGCCCAGATATTTTCTTCATGTTTTTTTTTCTATTCATGAAGTAAATGATTTAAACCCCTGACTTAGGGGCCAAGGCACTCAATAAATTGAGACTTATTGCTATAAGAACTTTATTGTTCCTGATTTGTTTTTTTTTACTGATTAAAAACCAGCAGGACCTCCAGCGTCTTCTGGAGGCACGTGGAGCGCAGGCTATTCTGGGCGCTGACCGGGGCCATCATTCAAGCCGGCACCGGCGGTGCCACACTTTCCAGTGCACTAAGGCCACTTGTGCCATTTGTGCCATGTCCTACTTTCCCATTTTCCTAATTAATGACCATGCACTAATATTAACAAATAACAAAACAATAACAAAAGTCCAACAGGACAAGAACCCACGAGTTGAAAATCACACAAAAAACTGTGGGAACGGACAAAGAACAACCACCAAAAAATCAAGAATGTAAAAACAGTCGTTTATTCCAAAATAAAGGGACAAATATCAACTGTAGACCTGACACAGTACTGTGTTTCAGCGAATCAAAACGCCTGCATCAGGGGTCGCTGGGTCAATCAAATGCAAAAAAAAAATTGAGCGCTAAAAATCTATCAAAGCACTAATATTGCCATCAAAAAGCTACTGTGTGAGCTTTTACCGACACCTATTTCATAGGTGGTAAGGGCACATGCACTAAGCCCAGGCTAATCAATTAGCATGTGGCAATCACACACACACACACATTAACTGATTGGCAGTGTCACGCTAACTCTCCATCCCCAAACATGGCCCTTAAAATTAAGACAAATTATTTTAACACACTGTCTACTATTCAAAGCATTAAACGGCTCTGCCCCCTCCTACCTAAACAACCGCTTAAATCAGATCCTCACCACAAGACAAAGAAGAACCCGGACCTCTTTTGCCTTCCCTCCGCTCAAGAGCACTCAACGCAAGAAGATGTTTGACAACCTTCTTGCGACGCAAGCAGCAAAACTTAACCACTCCATCTCCAACCTACTGACGGCAACGGGCGACCTCAAAACATTTCGAAAAGAAATCAAAACCCTGCTTTTCAAAAAATTTATCCAGATATCTTAATCCCCCACCTCCTCCCAGGTAAATTCCCCTCCCAAAGCCTCCAAGTAGGCAATCTCTCCCTCCTCAAAACACCAAACAAGAATATAGATCCTTGAACTGTAATGTAATCTTATTTGTAACCTAACTGTAACCTATTTGTTATATTACCTAGAAAGTACAGTCATCTTACTATCCAATTTCAAATTATTACCTAGAAATGTACAGTCGTCTTACAATCCAATTGCAAATTCTTCCGGAATTTATCTAGCTTTCTCATCTCTTTTATAACAACAACAACAACAACAACAAAAAATATATATTGTAACCACTGGAAATGTCCAGTCAGCTCTTTTGTAATCCGCCTTGAACTGCAAGGTATAGGCGGAATAGAAGTCACTAATGTAATGTAATGTAATGTAATTTATCGTGGGACGGCAGTGCGTGTCCCCCTTTTAACATATGGTAAACACGTGCAAGCATTTACTACAGTTTATTAAAAGGACCCCTAAGTTAGATACCTATATCTAGATGAATGAATGGCAGACCTACATTAAGGAAAATATTCAGCAGAAAATTTGCTTAAAATGTAGGCCTTGAAGCATGACCATTTATTTTTTTTCATCAAAATGGGACATCTATTAATATTCAGTCTCGCCCCAGCCCCGCCCCCAATTCATTTTTCATGTACATACAATATCTTAGTAATTCATAATGGTAAATAAAAATTTTTTAAAAAACACAAAGCATACTGTATGCAGAGAAAATGTTAATTATTTACGAGTTTCGGTTTTTTTTCAAAGATGTCAAGGCAGATGACTTTAAAATATGCAATGTCACCTCAGTAACTATAGAAAAATAGACAAATATAGTGCAAAATATAGACAGCAGATATAAATTCTCAAAAGTGACACATTTTGATCACTACATTGAAAATAGTCCTTCCTTCCTGTCTCTTTCTCTTTCTCTCTTTTCCCTGTTACCCTTCCCAGATCCAGTGTCAGTTCTCCTTTGTACCTATCACCACCTTTGTTCCAGGTCTTCTTCTCTGTCCCTCCTCTGTTATGATCTTCCATCTCTCTGTTCTTCCTCAAGGTTTCTCCTACTCTGTCTGCACCTCACATAGTCCAGCATCTATCTCTTGCCTTTCCCCTATGGTCTAGGCCTTTCTCTCTCTAGTCTTTCTTCTGCTTATAAGCCCCCCCTTTCTCTGCCTCTCTCTCTCTCCTTCCTTCCTCCATCCCTCCTTCCTATGTCCCACTCACTGCCTTCCAGCCTTTGTCTCATCCCTTCCCCAAAGCCAGCCAGCCTGCCTGCCTCCCTTCCTGCTGCGCTGAAGCCAGCCAGCCTGCCTTTCTCTTTGTCTCTCTCCGAAGCCTGGCCTACTGCCGATTCTTCTGCTCCCCCCACCCGGTCCGCCGCTGCAGCCCGCTGCTGCTTCCTGCCCACTGTAACAACCGCAAGAAAGGAAGATCCAGGCGCCGGTCCTCAAGCCCTCTCCCCAACATCAATTCTGACGTTGGAGAGGAAGTTAAGGGGCAACTAGGCAGCGACTGGCTGGCCCAGAACTTCCTCTCCGACATCAGAATTGACGTTGGGGAGAAGGCTTGAGGGCCGGCGCCTGGACCTTGCTTTCCTGTAGTTGCGGTGGCGGGCAGGGAAGCAGGGAGAGAGCCCATTCTCTGCGATTGTCTGCCCCTTTGAACCACCACACAGCTTAGGGACACCGTCTCTGAAAATGGGACATTCGGGATATTTCGGCGTCCCGAAGCTGTGTGTGGTGACAACAGGACAGGGGACGTATGGTCACATTAACCATGGATCCTTTTTTCAATAACTGACCTGAGTATTTTCAAGAATAATACAAACCCTAAGGACAGTAGTGATCTGAAAAAAACAAAACAGTATATTAAACAGACCAAAATGGCAGAAACAAAAGGCAAGCAAACATGTAACTGAACAGGTGTGACTTTTTTCCAAGCCTGGAAAATAAGCACTATGGCTGTGTTTATCCTGTATGATTGTGATATGAGCTGCGTGATATGAGCTGCATGATAATAGCCGCAATTTATACCTGTCTCAGCTACAAAGACATCTAAAGCTATAGACCTCTCTTTTTAATTGGAGTTTGTTTGCCCATTGTGCAAGATCAAGGAAGAGCCAAACATTTGTTAGGCAATCTGTTTGCCTTTACTTTTAGAGCTTTAGGAACCATGCTTAATAAAAGGAGTTTTGATGATTATTGTTGCAGGCCTAACAACAGATTTTTGTTGCAACTAAGGCATTTTTTTTTTTTTTTTTAAAGAAAAGAAAGATGAACACAATTCTCTAGTTGTCAGGCACTGAGAAGTTCTGTCTCAAAAGATTCTCTAGCAGTTTTTGGAACTATATAAAGAAGCTTACAGGCTGTAGCTCTCAAACTTCTTCTTATCAGTCAACAGAATCCCTCAGCTACTGCTAGCAGGATCTGAAGATTTCCTTCACTTGTGGCTCACAGGGTCTTGGAGTCTTCCTTCAATCAGCACCTCTCAGGGCTTTTCTAATTTTCCCTTACTCAGACATTTTATCCTTCCTGATCTGAGCCCCATCCTCCTACCTAGGCTTACCTTACCATACCATACTGATTGTCGACTAGGAATCATTGCGGCTTACATAACATTAGAAATGATACAGAGGTATAGACCATAAGCCACACAAAATGATATTCATAAATTTCAAATACCAGGAAGTAAGTGCTAACACTCTTCAATATAGGACTGCGGAAGAGACCTCAGAGTTTCTCAGGAATAACCTGTGAAACTATCTATGGCAATATGCGTATTGTCATAGAGAAATACATCCCTGGTCTCATCTATTTCCGCTGCCAGTTCACTTAAAACTCTTTACTTTTTTATCACTCTTTTGATTTTCAAAGTATCATCTTATATAAAAAAGAGGAAGAGAGAGCACTTATCTTAGTAGTTTCTTCTGGTAATGTGAAATCACCGCAGAATGCAGTTTGCAAAAAACTAGCGCGATAATAAACTATCTCGCTTAAAGAAGTCGGTCTCCTTTTCCAGAGTCAGCCTCTTTCCCACAAAGATATCCCGACAGGCCCTGTTTCGCCCTACGGCTGCAACTTTAAAATAATCCCCTGATGCAGCCGTAGGGCGAAACAGGGCCTGTCGGGATATCTTTGTGGGAAAGAGGTTGACTCTGGAAAAGGAGACCGACTTCTTTAAGCGAGATAGTTTACTATCGCGCTAGTTTTTTGCAAACTGCATTCTGCGGTGATTTCACATTACCAGAAGAAACTACTAAGATAAGTGCTCTCTCTTCCTCTTTTTTATATAAGATGATACTTTGAAAATCAAAAGAGTGATAAAAAAGTAAAGAGTTTTAAGTGAACTGGCAGCGGAAATAGATGAGACCAGGGATGTATTTCTCTATGACAATACGCATATTGCCATAGATAGTTTCACAGGTTATTCCTGAGAAACTCTGAGGTCTCTTCCGCAGTCCTATATTGAAGAGTGTTAGCACTTACTTCCTGGTATTTGAAATTTATGAATATCATTTTGTGTGGCTTATGATCTTTTGAAGATATTCAGCTTGTATTGAGATAACAGAGGTATAGACGTCATACACATGAATATGTTATAGCAGATCAGTGCAGTGAAGTGAATAGATGTGTTTTCAGCGCCTTTCTGAATTGAAAGTATGTGGTAAGTCGTTAAGGCGTTGTAAGCTGCTTGGGAGTTCGTTCCAAACTTTGAGTCCTTGGAATTCAAAGGTGGTCTCGAAGAGAGCTTTTCTCCTGACCTGGTGTATGGAGGGGAGTGGCTTCCTAGTCATAGCTCTGTTCAAGTGGCCTAGGAGGAACTAGGGTTTGTCTAGATTCTTCCTCTCTTGTACTTTTATAATTACCGTCACAGGGTTTTCAATAGTGCAGGGAGAGATAACAAAACAGATTAAGTTTAGACAGTAGTTTAGTAGTATGCAGGTAAGTTTAGTAGTAGGCAGGTAAAAAAAAAAAAAATTGAAAGACTAGATGAACCAAGAGGTCCTTTTCTGTTAACCTCATCATTGTTAGTGGGAAAGGTTAGGACTTTATTAGGCATAGATGTTTAAAAAAAACAAACCTACAGGATGTGGTAACAGTGGCTGACGACATAGATGGGTTTAAAAAAGGTTTGGACAAGTTCTTTGAGGAAAAGTCTATTGAGACAGACATGGGGAAAGCCACTGCTTGGTAGCATGGAATGTTGCAACTATTTGGGGTTTTGCCAGGTACATGTGACCTAGATTGGCCACTGTGGAACAGGAAACTGGGCTAGATGGACCATCAGTCTGACCCAGTATGGCTATTTTTATGTTTTTATCTTCTACTGTTGTGCTTGTAGAGCCCAGTAAAACAACATAAATAAACAAAAAAGTTAAAGGAAACAAAAATAAGTATAAAATAAATAGAGAAAACATAACAAAATGGAAGCATTTCTTCATGCATACCTCTATTACTTAAAACATTTGGCATATAATCACTGATATGGATTCTGCCTAGGGCCTTCAGCTTCAAACTGTTTGGGAACCCTATTGGTCTTCTCTAACTATGTATGCTCATAGCAATGTCCTGAATCTCTAATTGATTGTCTTACTAGTCCTGTTGCCCCTCTCTCTTGCCTCCTTTTTCAGTTTGTGGGGGTTTTTTTGTGGCTGGGTAGGTGCAGGTGGAGTGGTTTGGATTTTATATACAGTACTCCCCCGAAATTCACGGGGGTTCCGTTCCAGGAGCACCCACGAATTTAAAAAATGAGAATATTTGACGCCGTTTAGAAGCGGATTGGAGGCAGGAGAGGGCTGCAGGAGTGGCGGCGGGTGCCTACGTAAGTGAAGAGAATTTAAAAAGAGTTTGTCTCGTTGAAAATGAAACCATCACAAGAGCGGATCGGAGGCGGGAGAGGGCTGTAGGGGCGACGGCAGGTGCCTATGTAAGTCAAGAGAATTTAAAAAGAGTTTGTCTCGTTGAAAATGAAACCATCACAAGAGCAGGCAAGGAATTAATAGATCCGATACCGAGAAACACCAGAGTTTAAAAAAAGAGCTCGCTAGGATAGTGTAAGGGCAGCTCCTTGTATACTCGCCTGAATGTGGAGAAATTTTGTTTGTCATTGATCCTTGGAGCTTGCGAATTAGGGGCGGTGGCGGGGGCCTAGGAAAGTCATTCTCGGTATTTTCTGATCGCCAGAAGAGGCGGTCAGAAAATACCACAAATGGCTGAGCCCGCGAATCGCGGACCGCGAATTCACGAGGGAGTACTGTATACTGTGTTCAAACAAACTGTCCTATTGTTCTGGTTGTACTACTGGTTCTGTTCTGTTTGATTAATAAAAGATATTTGAAATAAAACTTTTGGCAGACGGAACTGAAGCTATAAATACCACGGTTTGAAATGCGCAGCAGAAAATCTATTCATTGGGGGGGGTCACAGTTTAATTTGTACTTTGTCCAGGAGACAAAATCTTTTCAGCGAAAATGAAACCCATTTCTGCTCTTATTGAGGAATAAAGAAAAAAAGGATCAGACTGTAGTTTGCAGAGTTACAAAATGAGATTCTTGGTCAATATTTGAACATTATGCTTGCAGCTATTGTCCAGACCCACTGCAATACGTTCTCAAACAGTTTTTGGGAACAACATAGACAAACAGAAGCATCTGGCCACATATTGTATGAATCACATTAAACATATGGAGAACAGCAAAGTAAAGGAAATAATTATTAAACTCTAAGAGGTCCCCTAAGTATTTTAGTGTCATTAAAAATAGCTCTGAGCACTACATAAACCTTTGTTTATCTTTATAAAATATGTACACGTGGAAAAGGTTACTTTTTATAATCCTTTTAAAATAATTTTGGAGTCATGCAGGATATCAGCAGTCATGCATAATTATACAGTCCTCTCTACGTAATTATAAGTTAGAAACAAATGGAAAAATGTTCCACTTGAGGGGGAAAAAACGGTCAATTGATAACAAGCAAATGCATTATGGACTCTGGGCCTTATTCTAAAAATGGTGCCATTTTTTAATGGTGTTTCAATTATCGGTGATGAATAAGCCAATTTTTAAAAAAAATTATTAAGGCGTCTAGATCGACTAGGCTTGCTGATCCAAATTCCTAACTGTAAGCATCTTTTATAGAATCAGGTAACTTTCTATTTTAAAAGATCAATTTTTGCAGGTACTTTAGATTCACCGAGATTGCACCAGTTCACTGAGTTTGCACCCGTTAGATTCACTGAGTTTGCATCAGTTTGCACCAGTGAAAGTACGGCATATTTTCCCTTTGAAAACTGCCCAAGAGAAGATAATTTCATCTCCTTTTATTGCTTTGCACATTTGATTGCCGCCTAAAATAAAGATGATCATTCCTTAATGCACATTTGATTGATGGTCATGCCTTAAATTAATTAAAGGGCTCTTTTACTAAAGGGTGTTAAGCCTTTAACAAGGCATTAACATGGGAAAACAAGCTACCGCAAATGACATTAAAACATTTTCTCCTATTTTGCCTATCCCTGAATAAGGGCTACATTCTACGTATGGTGCCCCAAAAGATCAGTGCTGAAAAAAGCGCTAGTCTATATAGTGTGCTTAAAGTTAGGCAGGGTGTATAGAACAGCGCTTATGTCTGGGAACCGCAACTAAGGGCTCCTTTTACAAAGGCGCACTAGCGGGGTTAACGCGTGTGACTTTTCATCAAGCCCTAACCCCCGCGCTGGACAAAAACTACCGCCTGCTTAAAAGGAGGTGGTAGCGGCTAGCGCGGCTAGCAGTTTAGTGCGTGGTATTACGTGCATTAAACCGCTAGCGAGCCTTTGTAAAAGGAAGCCTAAATTTAGGGGCAGTCATTTGCATTGAGTAAAATGTGGTGCAAATGCCTGCACCTCAATTTAGGCACAGATGCTCGTATTCTATATTTATTTTTTTAAAATTTCAATACCGTTTATAACTAAACGGTTCAGAGAGTTACATACATAATTTAAAAACAGAATCATCATAACATACAAATAATCCTAAAAAATCATATTTAAACATAAACTATACAAAGTAGGGTAAATATAGTCAATTACTGATATTCAATTTATTAAAATACTATACCAAGAATACCATAACATAAAATTAATTAAATATTTAATTTATTGATTTCTTTAATTCAATTCATGTCCTAAAAACTAACAAAATTTATTTACAATAATATGTAATACAAAGTGCAAAATGATACTAATAACAAAATCATAGGCTGGGAAAAGCTACAGGTACTATCTAAAGCTTTAAGAACATAAGAACTGCCATCACTGGATCAGACCCAAGGTCCAGCGATCTGCACACGCGGAGGCCCAGTCAGGTGCACACCTGATGTAGTTTTAGTCACCTGTATCCCTCTATGCCTCTCGTAAGGAGATGTGCATCTAAAATAGAGTCCATCAATCAATCTTCAAGGTTCTTAATGATGTTAAGTTTTGAAGCCATTCAGGCCCAATGAAGCTCACTTATCTTGATGATGAGTCAATTAAAGTCCCAGTATCTGCTTGAGTAGTAATCTGTAGGCTTGACCAGACCAGTTGTTCCTTATATTAATGATCCAATTAGAAATGCTTAATCAGTTCTGAGGTTCTCTCTTCTAAATCCTTAAAGTTTTCCAGTTTAAATTACTTATATTGTTCAATCAGCATAAGCCTCCAACTCCAGCTGAGTTTCAGTTGAGTCCATCATCAGGGAGGTTGAAGATATAAGTACTGACATTACTTCTGATACAGATCTCCGGCTGAGAGTTCCTGCTGGGAAACTTTGTATTACATATTATTGTAGATTTTAAATGTAGATGAAATAAATTTTGTTACTTTTTAGGATATGAATTGAATTAAAGAAATCAATAAATTAAATATTTAATTAATTTTATGTTATGGTATTCTTGGTATAGTAAAACATTATTAAAAACTAAAACCATAATAAGAATGATCATGAACAGTTCATCAGCTTTGCCAAAAAGGCAATTATTAACTAGAAGTAACATAGTAACATAGTAACATAGTAGATGACGGCAGATAAAGACCCGAATGGTCCATCCAGTCTGCCCAATCCGATTCAATTTAAATTATTATTATTTTTTTTTCTTCTTAGCTATTTCTGGGCGAGAATCCAAAGCTTTACCCGGTACTGTGCTTGGGTTCCAACTGCCGAAATCCCTGTTAAAACTTACTCCAGCCCATCTACACCCTCCCAGCCATTGAAGCCCTCCCCTGCCCATCCTCCTCCAAATGGCCATGCACAGACACAGACCGTACAAGTCTGCCCAGTAACTGGCCTAGTTCAATCTTTAATATTATTTTCTGATTCTAAATCTTCTGTGTTCATCCCACGCTTCTTTGAATTCAGTCACAGTTTTACTCTCCACCACCTCTCTCGGGAGCGCATTCCAGGCATCCACCACCCTCTCCGTAAAGTAGAATTTCCTAACATTGCCCCTGAATCTACCACCCCTCAACCTCAAATTATGTCCTCTGGTTTTACCATTTTCCTTTCTCTGGAAAAGATTTCGTTCTACGTTAATACCCTTTAAGTATTTGAACATCTGAATCATATCTCCCCTGTCTCTCCTTTCCTCTAGGGTATATTCAGGGCTTCCAGTCTCTCCTCATACGTCTTCTGGCGCAAGCCTCCTATCATTTTCGTCGCCCTCCTCTGGACCGCCTCAAGTCTTCTTACGTCTTTCGCCAGATACGGTCTCCAAAACTGAACACAATACTCCAAGTGGGGCCTCACCAATGACCTGTACAGGGGCATCAACACCTTCTTCCTTCTACTGACTACACCTCTCTTTATACAGCCCAGAATCCTTCTGGCAGCAGCCACTGCCTTGTCACACTGTTTTTTCGCCTTTAGATCTTCGGACACTATCACCCCAAGGTCCCTCTCCCCGTCCGTGCATATCAGCTTCTCTCCTCCCAGCATATACGGTTCCTTCCTATTATTAATCCCCAAATGCATTACTCTGCATTTCTTTGCATTGAATTTTAGTTGCCAGGCATTAGACCATTCCTCTAACTTTTGCAGATCCTTTTTCATATTTTCCACTCCCTCTTCGGTGTCTAGTTACAAATCTTGGTATCATCTGCAAAAAGGCACACTTTTCCTTCTAACCCTTCAGCAATGTCACTTACATACATATTGAACAGGATTGGCCCCAGCACCGAACCCTGAGGGACTCCACTAGTCACCTTTCCTTCCTTCGAGCGACTTCCATTAACCACCACCCTCTGGCGTCTGTCCGACAGCCAGTTTCTGACCCAGTTCACCACTTTGGGTCCTAACTTCAGCCCTTCAAGTTTGTTCAACAGCCTCTTATGAGGAACTGTATCAAAGGCTTTGCTGAAATCCAAGTAAATTACATCTAGCATATGTCCTCGATCCAGCTCTCTGGTCACCCAATCAAAAAATTCAATCAGGTTCGTTTGGCACGATTTACCTTTTGTAAAGCCATGTTGCCTCGGATCCTGTAACCCATTAGATTCAAGGAAATACACTATCCTTTCTTTCAGCAACACTTCCATTATTTTTCCAACAACTGAAGTGAGGCTCACCGGCCTGTAGTTTCCTGCTTCATCCCTGTGACCACTTTTATGAATAGGGACCACATCCGCTCTCCTCAAATCCCCAGGAATCACTCCCGTCTCCAGAGATTTGTTGAACAAGTCTTTAATAGGACTCGCCAGAACCTCTCTGAGCTCCCTTAGTATCCTGGGATGGATCCCGTCTGGTCCCATCGCTTTGTCCACCTTCAGTTTTTCAAGTTGCTCATAAACACCCTCCTCCGTGAACGGCGCAGAATCTACTCCATTTTCTCGTGTAACTTTGCCAGACAATCTCGGTCCTTCTCCGGGATTTTCTTCTGTGAACACAGAACAGAAGTATTTGTTTAGCACATTTGCTTTCTCCTCATCACTCTCCACATATTTGTTCCCAGCATCTTTCAGCCTAGCAATTCCATTTTTTATCTTCCTCCTTTCACTAATATATCTGAAAAAATTTTTATCTCCCTTTTTTACATTTTTAGCCATTTGTTCTTCCGCCTGTGCCTTCGTCAAACGTATCTCTCTCTTGGCTTCTTTCAGTTTCACCCTGTAGTCCTTTCTGCTCTCCTCTTTTTGGGTTTTTTTATATTTCATGAACCATATCGGCTTCCTTTTTCTCTTGTTTTTATTGATTTTCTTCACATAAAGGTCCATAGCCATTTTTATCGCTCCTTTCAGCTTAGACCACTGTCTTTCCACTTCTCTTATGTCCTCCCATCCTAACAGCTCTTTCTTCAGGTACTTTCCCATTGCATTAAAGTCCGTACGTTTGAAATCTAGGATTTTAAGTATCGTGCGGCCGCTCTCCACTTTAGCCGTTATATCAAACCAAACTGTTTGATGATCGCTACTACCCAGGTGAGCACCCACTCGAACATTAGAGATACTCTCTCCATTTGTGAGGACCAGTTCCAATATCGCTTTTTCCCTTGTGGGTTCCGTCACCATTTGTCTGAGCAGAGCCTCTTGAAAGGCATCCACAATCTCCCTACTTCTTTCCGATTCCGCAGACGGAACATTCCAGTCCGCATCCGGCAGGTTGAAATCTCCCAACAGCAGAACCTCCTCTTTCCTTCCAAACTTTTGGATATCCACAATCAGATCCTTATCAATTTGCTGCGATTGAGTCGGAGGTCTGTAGACTACACCCACGTAGATAGAAGTTCCATCTTCTCTTTTCAGAGCAATCCATATCGCTTCTTCCTCTCCCCAGGTCCCTTGCATTTCGGTCACTTGGATATTGATCTTTACATAGAGAGCTACTCCTCCTCCTTTATGACCATCTCTGTCCTTCCTAAAAAGATTATATCCCGGTATGTTTGCATCCCATCCATGTGATTCACTGAACCATGTCTCTGTGATAGCAACAATATCTAGATCTGCCTCTAATATCAGGGCTTGCAGATCATGAACTTTGTTGCTTAGACTGCGAGCATTTGTGGTCATCGCTTTCCAGCTATTTTTCAGCGATAATCTCCTTTTTCGTATGGATTTTTGTGTCGTTTCACTTTCCGTTGCAATACTAAGAAATGAGTTGCTGATATTGCTTATGTTGCAGCCTTTACTACTATCACATCTTTTCTTTTGCCAGGGGTGGTCTCTATAATTGTCCTTCGTACATACACCACCCCCACCTTCTAGTTTAAATGCCTAGAAAAATATTGTCTAAATTTCTCTGCAAGGTTTCTTTTTTCCTGCTGTAGTAATATGTAGCCCATCAGTGCAATATAGCTTCTTGTCCTTCCATGTATTTCCCCATCCTCCTATGTAACTGAAGCCTTCTTGATGACACCAGGCTCTGAGCCATCTATTAAAGTCCTCTGTGTTTTTCACTCTTTGCTCTCCTTTTCCATATGCAGGCAGTATTTCAGAAAAAGCTAAAGTCTTTACAAAAGGTTTCACGCCCTCACCAAGCTCCTGAAAAGCTTTCTGTGCTGCAAGTGTGGAGTTGTTGGCCAGGTCATTTGTTCCCAGATGGATAACAACATCAGTGTTAAAATCCTTAGTTTCTTCCTTAATTATAGTCAGTATTTGCCTGGAACTCCTGGTAGCTGAGGATCCTGGAAGACATTTCACTATTTTGGTCTCCTCGCCCTGTGTTCCAAGGTTAATGCCTCTGATGATGGAATCCCCCAACAGTAATAGTTTTCTGTTTTTGGCTTTTTTATTTGTACTTAGGGTGCTCTTGTTCTCTTCAGTTTCCTTCATTGGTTCAAGTCCCACCTCCCTTCTGTTTTCCTGAGTATCGCAGTGCACTAGTGGAGCGAAGGAATTCTGTAAAGGTAATATTAGTGAAGGTGGATGTTTCTGTGTTATATGTCTCAGTCTTCCTGAGCCTACTGTGACCCATTTATTCCTGGGCTGTTTTATTCTTTGAGGTAGAGGTGGTAAGTTGGTATGATTTTGTGGCGTGATGGAAGCTGCTTTAATTGTATTCAATTCCTGTTTAAGTTTGCAGAGCTCCTCCTTAATACTGGCAAGTTGAAGACAGATGGGGCAAGCCTTAAGCCTCCAAATAGTATGTCTTGGAATTAAAGCACCACAGTGATTGCATAGAATAAAGGTCATCTTGATTGGTTGTGAAGTGACCAGAAATATAGGCTCTATACCACCTAAAACACAGTATTTTAAACAAAAATGCAGGTTCTATCAGTGCTACCCTAAAACACAGGATTTATAACAGGATTTTCCCTACTTTAGTCACCCTGAGCTACAGGCACCAGAAATATAGGCTCTATACCACCTAAAACATAGTATTTTAAACAAAAATGCAGGAAGAGGAAATAAGATTTAACAGAGGAAAGAGAAGGATTTATTTTTTTGTGCTTTTTTATATTTTTTTTTTAGTAAGAAACAGGGAGGAGAAGAGAAATTAAGCAGATATAATGCTGAAAACCAGTGAAAAGAAAGCATCTACAAATAGCTGTGTCTTGAGCAATTTCCTGAACATGCCCTTTACATGGCAGTATCGTATTTGGCTCACAAAGGAGTTCCATTTTTAAGTCCTGCACAGCCAAAAGTCATTTTCCCAGTCTCAACAAGCCATGGGTTTACATTCGTCTTCAGTAAAGCTAAGTCTTCAGAATGTAATGATGTGTTTGGTGTGTAGCCGGACCTAGTTTTAAACAATTCTGGGATGTTTCCATACAAGAATTGCTGAAAGTAATGCCCTTGATCGGGAGAGGTGTGGCAAGATGGTGGACTGACCTGCTTGCTGCGTCTTGAGTAAAAGCTGCAGTAGCTTGCCTCTTGTTTCATTAGTTTCAATGCTTCACACCAAGCGCAAAGGAAACATGAAGGCAACGCTGCTGTTGCCCCCTCCACAGACATCATCTCCAGCCCAGCAGTCTCATGAACATAAGAACATAAGAACATAAGAACTGCCATCTCCGGATCAGACCCATGGTCCATCGAGCCTGGCGATCCGCACACGCGGAGGCCCAGTCAGGTATACACCTGATGTAGTTTTAGTCACCCATATCCCTCTATGCCTCTCGTAAGGAGATGTGCATCTAATTTGCCTTTGAATCCTAGCACAGTGGATTCCTTAATAACCTCCTGTGGAAGAGCATTCCAGGCGTCTACCACTCGCTGTGTAAAGCAGAACTTCCTGGCATTTGTCCTGGACTTGTCCCCCCTTAGCTTCAAACCATGTCCTCTTGTCTGTGTCGCGTTGGACAATGTAAATAATTTATTTTCCTGCTCTATTTTATCGATGCCTTTCAGCATTTTGAACGTCTCGATCATGTCCCCTCGCAGCCTCCTCTTCTCAAGGGAGAACAGTCCCAGTTTCTTGAGTCGTTCCTCATATTCCAAGTTCTCCATACCTCTTATTAGCTTCGTTGCTCGTCTCTGCACCCTCTCAAGCAGTTTTATATCCTTCTTTAGGTTGGGAGACCAATGTTGGACACAGTATTCCAAGTGTGGTCTGACCATTGCTCTATAAAGCGGCATTATGACTTTCTCCGATCTACTCATGATTCCTTTCTTTATCATGCCCAACATTCTGTTTGCTTTCTTTGCCGCTGCCGCGCATTGTGCCGACGGCTTCAGGGTCCTATCTATCAGTACACCCAGGTCCTTTTCTTGTTTGCTCTTACCCAGAGTTGCGCCTGACATTCTATACTCGTGTTCCTTATTCTTACTCCCTAAATGCATTACTTTGCATTTCTCCACGTTGAACTTCATCTGCCATTGCTCTGCCCATTTCTCTAACTGATACAAGTCGCTCTGGAGTTCCTCGCTATCCTCCTGCGATCTGATTGCCCGGCATAGCTTTGTGTCGTCTGCAAATTTAATGATCTCACTGGATACTCCTTCTTCCAGGTCATTGATGTAAATATTAAATAGGATCGGCCCAAGAACCGAGCCCTGGGGCACACCACTAGTCACTTTCTCCCAGTCTGAGAACTTCCCATTTATGCCCACTCTCTGCTTTCTGTTTTCCAGCCATTTGCCTATCCACCTGTGTATATCTCCCTCTATACCATGGCTTTGTAGTTTCCTGAGAAGTCTTTCATGTGGAACTTTGTCGAACGCCTTCTGGAAGTCCAAATATATTATGTCCACCGGCATTCCACTATCAATTTGCTTGTTCACGGTCTCAAAAAATTGAAGTAAATTCGTTAAACATGATTTCCCTTTCCTGAACCCATGTTGACTGGGTTTCATCAAGTCGTGTGTATCTAGGTGCCGGACTATGCTATCCTTGATCAGTGCTTCAACCATCTTTCCAGGGACAGACGTAAGGCTCACAGGTCTGTAGTTGCCCGGTTCCCCTCTCGATCCTTTTTTGAAAATTGGCGTGACGTTTGCTATCTTCCAGTCTTCTGGTATCTGTCCAGTTCTGATTGTCAGATTGGCAAGTTTTTGCAATAGCTCTCCGATTTCAACCTTCAATTCCTTTAAAACTCTCGGATGAATTCCATCCGGTCCAGGGGATTTGTCACTTTTAAGTTTGTCGATCTGGTAGTATATCTGGTCCAACTCCACTTCAACTGTGGTGAGGCTGTCTTCTATTACTCCACTAAACACTTTCACTGCTTCTGGTATTTTTGCGGTATCCTCCTCCGTAAAGACGGACGCAAAGAAGGAATTTAGTTTGTCTGCAATTTGTTTATCCTCTTTGATGTACCCTTTTCTTCCCTGGTCGTCCAGGGGTCCCACCGCCTCTTTTGTGGGTTTTTTCCCTTTCACGTATCTAAAGAAGGGTTTGAAGTTTTTGGCCTCTTGCGCTATTTTTTCCTCATAGTCCTTTTTGACATCCCTCACTGCCTTGTGATATTTCTTCTGATCATCTTTATGTTTTTTCCATGCTTCGGTTGTTTTCATGTGTTTCCATTTTTTGAAAGAGTCCTTCTTTTCTTTTATGGCTTCCCTCACCTGTCTGGTAAGCCATGCCGGTTCTCCCTTACCTTTTGTTCTCCCCTCTTTGGAGATCCTCGGAATGTGGAGATTTTGTGCTTCTGTGATAGTATTTTTCAGTAGGGACCATGCCTGGTCTACCGTTTCAAGTTTGTCCACCTTTTTCTTGAGTCGTTTTTTCACCATGGCTCTCATGTGATCGTATTTGCCCTTTTTAAAGTTTAAGGTTTTGGTTAGGGTTTTGGCATGTTTTCTATTCCCGATGTCAAGCTTAAATCTGATCACATTGTGATCGCTCATCCCCAGCGGTACCGTAACTTCTACTTCTTTTGTCGGACCCGTGAGGCCATTTAGTACCAAGTCCAGGGTGGTGTTGCCTCTTGTCGGCTCTTTTACCATTTGTTCCAGGAAGCAATCCCCTAGCGCCTCCAGGAACTTGGCCTCCTTGCCGCAGTTGGAGGTTCCTAGTTTCCAGTCTATCCTCGGGAAATTGAAGTCTCCCAATATTATTACATTGCCCGTCTTGCATTCTTGTTTGATTTCCTCTATCATTTCTGAGTCAGTTTCCTCCGCCTGTCCTGGCGGACGATAGTAAAGGCCAATTTTTGTGTCTGCGCTGTTTTGGCCAAGAATCTTGATCCAGAGGGACTCTAGCTTCTCTTTCATTTCCGTCGTAGCCACTTCAACAGATTCTACTCCTTCCTGAACATATAGGGCAATACCTCCACCTTTCTGCCCTACTCAATCTCTTCTATATAGTTTGTATCCCTGTAACACTGTGTCCCATTTGTTTTCTTCGTTCCACCATGTTTCTGTTATGCAAATGATTTCCAACTTATCATGTCTTGCTATTGTCTCTAGTTCCCCCATTTTGTTTCCTAGACTTCTAGCATTCGTATACATACATTTGAGTTCTCTTCGTGTTACCTTTTTGGACTTCCTACTCTTTACTGTCTCTACTGTTTCTTTCACGGTTTCCTTAACCGCTCCAGTGTTGTCTCTCTTGTTTGCTGTACGGTCATCCCCTCCTGTGTCTGAGTTGTCCCTTCCTGCCTTGTCTTCTTTATTTGCTGTGAGGTCGTCCCCTCCTGTGTATGAGTAGTAGCCCATGGTTTCTTCATCGGGGCATCCTGTCGTCCGTGCCATCGACTGGTGGTCGACTGTCGGTTTTCCCCTATTTGTTAGTTTAAAGCCTTCTCGATGGCCTTCTTCATGTTGCCTGCCAATACTCTTGCTCCTTCCTTGTTGAGGTGTAGTCCATCCTTTCTATAGTACTTGCTTTTTCCCCAGAATGCCGTCCAGTTGCGCACAAATTCAAAGCCTTCTTCTTCGCACCATCGTCTTATCCAGGCGTTAATAGCTTGCAATTCCCCTTGTCTCTTTCCATCCGCTCTTGGTACTGGGAATGAATGCTATTCTGTAAGACTTCAACCTGTGTTGCCCAGAAAAGATCCTGTTGGTAGCGTGGAAGAAGGAGCAACCACATTCTTGGGACGGGTCATCTTGTTGTCACCTCCGGTTTTTGAACTTTCATCATGTCTGGCATCTTTGTGGATCCTGGAGGTGCCTTGCTGAAAGTGGATGATGCTGAGGGTGTGACTTCAGGTGGCAGAACTAGACCCGATGAATTGAATGCCGAGAATAAAGAGCGAGGGCAGGAACAAGTTACTGAAAGACCTGTGGTGGTTACCCTAGATGTGTCTAAATCAACTTATGCATAACTTTAAAAAACACCCAGTATCTGGCCCTAACCACACCCACCTGTAGATACTTGCACTGGACCTACCAAGTTGTGTGCGTAACTTTTAATTAACTCCAATTAATATCAATTATGAGTTGTTAATTGCCAATTATTGGCGCTGAATAGACCTATTAATTAAGTTGTACACACACATCGGCTACATGGACCAATGTATGTACATAATTTTAGGTATCATATACAGAATTTGGGGGTAACTTTTAAAAAAAATATATCTTTATAGATGGGGTGTGTCATGGGCAGAGAGTGGGCATTCCTTTGTTATCCAGCTAGTGCCTTTTGATTAGTGTGAACTAATCAGATAATGCATATATAATGTGGGAGACAAAAAAAAATCTTTTACAGATTTCTACAAGTCTTTTCAAAGCAGAGGCTATGCAGGTGAGTTAGTAGGTTTATGGTAACCTTACCACAGGTACGGTCAGTTGAGATGGGTGCAAATTTCATGAAAGACAGGTTGAAAAGATTGTGGGTGAAGGATTACAGGTTGATTTCACACAATATATATTACAAGAGAATGAGGTTAAGGCTCTTCAGCTTGGAAAAGAGATGGCTGAGGGGGGATATGATTGAAATCTACAAAATCCTGAGTGGTTTAAGATGGGTACAACTGGATTGATTTTTTTTTTTTAACTATATCAAGATTTACAAAGACTAGGGGACACTAGATGAAGTTAGAGTAATATTTTTAAAACCAATAGGAGGAAATATTTTGTCACTCAGAGAATAGTTAAGCTTTGAAATGCATTGCCAGAGGATGTGATAAGAACAGTTAATGTAGCTGTTTTTTTTTTTTTTAAGTTTGGACAAGTTCCTGGAGGAAAAGTCCATAAACTGCTGTTGAGACAGACATGGGAGAAGCCACTGCTTGCCCTGGATTGGTAGCATGGAATGCTGCTACTATTTGGGATTTTGCCAGGTACTAGTGATTTGAATTGGCCTCTGCAAAGATGGGATACTGGACTAGATGGACCTTTAGTCTAATCCAGTAAGGCTATTCTTATGTTGTTATCAAATGAAACTTTAGAATGATGATGCCTCTTTTAAGTATTAAGAGAGATGCAAGATGTGTCTTCATACATTTTTGAAACATGTGAAAGAGTTGTAGGTACTGAGGATGTGGTGGGAGGGGAGTTGAACGTTGTTAATCCTAAGGGACTGAGGGGAATATGGGGAGGTTGGAATAAATTTAAAGTAAAAAAAGATGATGAGAATGATCGTGCTTCATACCCTGCTTTTTTTTTTTTTTTTGGGGGGGGGAAAGTTTTGAAATGGTAGGTGAAAGAGAAACCATGGCTGTACTGAGTGTGGCTAAACTGAACGGGGGACAATTGCTACCTTGGAAAGACAACAATATACAGGTAATTAAAAGATGATGTTTATGCATTATAAGAGGTTATGATATAATTTTATGCAAAGATATGCACAAAACCCTGAATAAACTAATGGAGTGCATAAAACAGTGGGGGAGGGAGTTGAGAGGGAGAAATAGGAATGAGTGTCAGAAAAAGTTGGGTGTTATGAATATTGGGAAGGTGGTGTGAGAGAGAGGGGGAGGGAAAGCAGTGGTGGACAGAAGGAAATAAATGGGAGGGGGCAGGCTGATTGACCATAATAAGAAGTTTCTCTGGATAAGGTCACGCTGAGACAATGGAGCATGTCTTGTTTGCTAAGCCAGAAGGACATGCGGGATTTTATGTGGGAGGTAACATTATCTTGCGATGCAGCGAGCGATGTAGTTCTTTTCTGCTTTTTTATTAGTTTTAATTGCATACTGCTTTATTTGCCTTTTTAATTTATTAGATGGTATATTTAGAGCTCCTTTTACGAAGGCGCGTTAGGGCCTTAACACGTGGAATAGCGCGCTCTAGCCGCTACCGCCTCCTTTTGAGCAGGCGTAGATTTTCAGCGAGCGCGTACTATAGCATGCGCTAATCCGATGCGTGCGCTAAAACGGTTAGCGCACCTTCATAAAAGTAGCCCTTAGTTTAATAAATCTGTAATTGATTTTTTTTGTTACTTACCTGTAACCTGGCTGAAGAATAAGTAAGTTAAAAAAAAAAAAAGCAAAAAGAAATTTCCAATAGTGAGAATGGATGTTGCGCCTTTTTTGTTGAAACAAGCAAAAAGTGGAACCAAGCCCTGGACTAGCAGAAGTAAAAATCAATGTTTATTGGTGTATCATTGGTCTTTTGTCCCTTTTCCTGTTCCTTTGGCATACGTTATTACTTTCTAGTTCTGGGCTCTCTTTTTGTTTCTCTCTGTTTCTCTTAATTAGTGTTTATATTCACGAATGGCACATAGTTTGTGACACTTTGGTTTTTCTCCTTTCTTTTGCAAATGTTTGTTGATATATTTTATATTTTATGTTATTCTGTGCCCCTATTTGGGACACATATTCTTTGCTGAAACATGGAAGGGTAGGGTCTGCTGTTTTGATATACAGAGTCTGCTGATTTTTTTATGTAGCACAATTTTATGTTTGGTGAACTGTTGACATTGCAAAGTATGTTTCTTTTTTAAATTGAATTGTATTTTATGTTGCACCAATAAACACAGATTTTTACTCCTGCTAGTCCAGGACTTGGGGGTTCCTTTTAGTAAGGTGCGCTAGCGTTTTTAGCGCATGCACAAGATTTGCACGCGCTATAGCGAACTAGCTGAAAAAATTACTGCCTGCTTAAAAGGAGGCAGTAGCATCTAACATGCGCAGCAATGTAGCGCACGCTATTCCGCGCGTTAAGGCCTAACGCACCTTTGCAAAAGGAGCTCTTGGTTCCAATTTTTGCTTGTTTCACTATTCATCCTTGTGGTACCAAGGTCTTCCATTGTGTGTAGTTGGACCACCGTTTTTTGGTGGACACTACCTCACAGCGTTTTTGTGGTGTTTCGTTGACACACTTTTCATGTTAACATGCAAATACCAAGAGCATATTGCCCTTTTTAAATAATACATGCTACAATTTTACCAAGTTGCAAGCTAAAAGTTTAAGTTGCAATAGCAAGGAATATTTGCACCTGGGGTGGAGGCACCTGCCATTTCCACATGTAACCCCAGGTTCACTGTGTCATGTGCCGCTGATATATCCTTCCCTTTGTCCCGTACCTCTTCAAATATTATCTGTCAGCAAGCAGCATTTCTTACCTGTTCGCAGTGGCCTCATCCTTCCCTCTGACATTACTTCCTGATTTCCACAAACAGGAAGTGATGTCAGAAGGTGGGATGAGGCTGGTGTGAGCAATAGATAAGAAATTCTGCTCACTGTCAGCAAAGATTTGAAGGTACGGTGAAGAGGAGAGATGCCGGCGCCACCAAGGCAGCTCCCGGGGCACTCCACCCCACGCCTTACTCCCTTATTATGCCACTGTTAAATTGAAAACTATCCCCCCCAATATTCAGAATTATTTAACCAGTCAGTGATGGCTGCTGACTGGTTAAATCAATAGGAAGAACATAATAGGAATAAATAAACCAAGGGCTGAAGCCCAGAAAACTAGACTGAGGAAAATAATACATCAAAGATAAAATAAAACACAATACAGATACATGTAAATAGACTATATTTAGTTGAATAGGCCAAACTCCTTAGGAGGTATGCAATAGTAAACCTAATATTAGATTTGAAGATAGGTAGGACATTTCATTTGGTATGAAAATATACATATAAGTAGGACGATCTATGTGCTGGTAACATAAGTAGGATGCTTGATTCATTATGCTATAATTATGCTGTATTAATAACTCTGTATTGTAACACCGCTACAGAAGCCCCTGTATCTGTATAGAGCCTATACATTGTAATACCTCGCAGAAGCTCTTTGTAACTCTGTATTATAACACCTCCACAGAAGCTCAAGTATTGTAACACCTTTTACAGAGGCTCATGCAAACCGCTCTGAATTGACCTCCCAGTCATAGAAGCTAACGATAAACAATACAGCCAGCTATCCCCAAATATTCATGAGGAGATCTCTGCTGTTGGCATGTAACCACAAGCCAGCTATCTCAGGGGCATTCAAGGGGAGTTTCAATAGATCCAAATTACGCCCTAATATTCAGCGCTGCCAGCCAAGTTTAGCACATAGATAAGATGGCATAACTAGCAGTCCCATCTTTATGCTCTAGCCGATGGCCAGTTAGTGCTGAATATTGATTAACCAGTTATCTGCTAGCTGCCTTTCAAAAACCCACATATTCCATGCTGGACCATAAACATCCTGGGTTTGAAAATCCAGGATTCAGCACCGGTGGCTGGTGATCTCCACACTGCCCGATGTTAGCTGAGTATCAGCCCCTATAATTTTTAGTGCCAATCTTATTGCATAAGTTCATAATTCCATTTCAACAATATGTCTACACATAGTCAACATGCTTACATTTTGATTCTAATAGAGATGACTTAAAGATCATGCATAGTTTTTATTCAGAGATACAATGATGTGGGTACGTTGTGTTTGAAGGTCAGGATTGTGCATTTTCTTCGTTTTTGTAGCTTGTTGAAAATTCACCCAAACAGAGTCCAAATGAGTGAATGCATGTGAAATATTCCTAAGCTTGGGGCTCCTTTTACAAAGGTGCGTTATAGGGCCTTAACGCGCGCTAAAATGCTGCACGCACTAGCCGCTACCGCCTCCTTTTAAGCAGGCGGTAATTTTTCAGCTAGTGCGCGTGCGCTAAAAACGCTAGCGCACCTTAGTAATAGGAGCCCTTGGGCTTTTATCAAGCACAAGCGAAGTAGTCACGTCTTTTGAAACCTTTTTTTTTTTACAATTTGTCCTTTGAGAAATAACCTGGGGGTGATATTCTATATTAATGAGATTAAAAGCTAAACTCATTCAGTAAGTTTAAAACATTCTGTTCATTCTCTACATTTAACAAGTTTATGTTAAAAGAAAAGGAGGGAAATCTGTTGCTGGTTAGGAAGACCGGTATTGGAAAATGATTATGCGATACACTGCAGACTCTTGATATTATCAAAGAAAGATGGATGTTTCTAATACGCTGTATACGTCTGCTTATCTGCTTCTAATTTTTGCATCCGTAACCTGTAGTGTTGCTTAATTTTATTTGTTTAAATTTTTTTTTCCCGTAATCCTGTTCGTCTAATGATGACCATTAACTAACAGATTGCAGATGGGGGTAACTGACATTGCTGAAAGATACTGAACTCATTTTGAGTCAAGCTTGATTTTCCTTCTGATTTATAAAGCAAACTTGTGTAAATGTACAATAAAGCAGTGCCTTACTGTAACCTATTTCTAGACCTATGTTTAGTTTCAAGTTTAAGTTTCAAGTTTATTTATGGCTTGATATACCGACCATCACATGTAACTGGACAGCTTACAATTTAAGATTTAGGGCTCCTTTTACAAAGGTTTTAGTGCACGCTTAGAGAGCGCTAAAATGCCACGTGCGCTAGCCGCTGCTGCCTCCTTTTAAGCAGGCGGTAATTTTTCAGCTAGCACACTAATCTGGTGCGTGCGTTAAAAACGCTAGCGCACCTTTGTAAAAGGAGCCCTTAGTTAAGATAAAATAAAAGGGGGGTAAAACTAGGACTAAGACAGATTGAGACTTGTTAGAAACGAAAGGTGCTTGGGGATAGGGAAGTTTTAATTACAATATGTAAATCAAAATAAAAAGGAGGGGTAGAGGGATAGGAAGTAACAAGAGGGAGACGGGGATGTCGCTTCTTAAAAGCTTTCCCCCACCCCTAATTGATAGACATCTTTAAAAAGAAATGTTTTAAGATTTGTTTTAAATTTATTTAGGGAGTTTTCACTGCGGAGATAAAGTGGCATTGCATTCCAGAGCGATGGTGCGACTACAGAAAAAAATGGAATAGTATAGGTCCTTGGTTGAGGGCACTGTCAGTAAGTTCTGATTCATAGATCTAAGGGCCCTAGGAGGGGTATGTGGAATGAGATATTTGTCTAGGAAAACAGGGAGGTGGGAGGTCTTAATTTTAAAGGTTAGAAGAAGGATTTTATATGTTGTTCTGTGAGAGACTGGTAGCCAGAGTAACTCTAGAAGAAGCGGGGTAACATGATCATATTTTTTGGCCTTATAGATAAGTTTGATCGCAGTATTTTGGATTAGTTGTAATCTATAGGTTTCTTTTTGAGTTATGCCGTGGTAAAGAGAGTTACGATAGTCCATGTGTGAGATGATTAATGAGTGAATTAAGATTTGGATTGAAGTGGGTTCTAGAACAGAGGTTATAGAACGAATTAAGCGGAGTTTGCAGAAATAGTTTTTGGTCAGGGAACTGATTTGATCGCGATAGGTAAGATCTTTATCAAAGGTGACTCCTAGTAGTTTGAGTTTGGGTTCTATTTGTAGGGGAAATGAGTCGATAGATATTTGTCCGATTAAAGAATCTTTATTTTTCTGTGGGAATAGAATCCCTCATGATTTAGCTAGAACTATATACCCTAAGAAACTTAGGAGACCCATCAAATGAGCGTAGGACAATTGCGCTATGACAAAAGCGCCCTGACAGGGATAAGTGCATGTAGGAAGATTGTGGCAGTAGATACTTTTTGTCTTTTTTTTTTTAATTGAAGTGTGTGTGAGGAACCCCCCCTCCCCTCCACTTTAAAAATTCACTTGCTATCTAGTGGTAGGGTAAGATTTATATCATGATTATGGGAACCCTAATCATGATATAAACCTTACCCTAACATGAAGGCCCTGATTTGCTGACTCTCCTCAGGCCCCATCCCTTACCCTAACACGAAGGCCCTGATTTCCTGACACTCCTCAGGCCCCATCCCTTGGGAGGGGCTTGAGGCGCCTCAGGTGCTTTAAGCCCCTCCCAAGGTACGGGGCCTGAGGAGTCGTCCTGCTTGCACTTGTCCCTGTGCACAATTGTCTGGGCACTTTTGTTGGAGCGCAATTGTCCTGCGCTCATTGTTTGTGTACCGAAACTTAGGGTCCTTTTACTATGCTGTGGAAAGAACTAACAGAGGAGGTACTCAGGCGTCCTGCAATAGTTTTGGAATTGGCACACACTACAGTACCCATGCGCTAAAAAGTAGATTATATTTTTTAGCACAAGGGCATGTTTGGAGGTAGAGAGTAGGCATGCAATGGGCTAATAATTTAGATGCTCTGGGCTAATAATTAGCATGCAGTTAGCTCAGGAGTCATTAGAGCCAGATTCCATAAACAGCACCTAAGCGCACCTACATTATAAGTGCTGCTCAGTGCAGTTGTTAATCAATTATTAGACGCTACTTAGAAAATCTCACCTAGCGGTGCCTAGGCTTACTTAGGCATCACAAAGTATCCTAGAGGTAGGCGCCGGTATATTAAGCCAGGTTTTACTTGGCCTAATTTAGCGGTGCCTAATTTGGACACCTAGCAATACCTAAGTTAACCACACCTATTATCCACCCCTAACTATGCCTATTTTTTTCAGGTAGGCATTATTAGGCATGGGAGGGCGCCTTGCCTTAGGCATTGCTAGGCATCTTGAGTTCCATGTGGAATTCTTAATTGGCAATTTTTTTGGGGATTGGCTGAAAACTGGCGCTGGCAATTACCATGCCAATTAAAAAAAGAAATTACATGCAGATTCTGAAGTTAGGCATCGCCAGGCATACTTGATTAGGCTGCCTAGTGGTGCCTAATGCAGGTGTCCTATGCAGAATCAGGCCCTTAGGGGAAAATTCTGTATAGGACGCCGATCTCAGGAGCCATCTAAGTGGTTGCTGAGAATTGCACACCGGTGTCCTATATAGAATCGCATCTGTACTGATGGACAGATGCCTAACCACCCAGATTCTCCAACCAGTGTCCATGTCACAGGCACTGGTTAGAGAATCGCATTGCCACTGGACTGATTACGGCAAGGGAATCTCCATGTTGTGATTTGCTCAGCGGCCGTGGCAGGAAATGCCCCAGCCATGAAGCCGACAGGCAGGAGGGATGCAGAAACCTCCAAAAAATCCCACCCCTAAATGTCCACGGCAGGAGTGCCCAATTCCTCCTGCTGCCACCACACTGAGACATCCCCTGGTAGGAGGGATGCCCACTCCCTCCTGTCAGAACCCCCAAGTCCCCCCCCCAAATGTCCACAGCAGGAGGAGTGCCAAATTCCTCCTGCCACCACCCCCTGAAGCTCCCCAACAGGAGGGATGCCCAGTCCCTCCTGATGGAAACCCACCACCACCACCCCGAAGATCACCAGCAGGAGGGATGTTCACTCCCTCCTGCTGGATCACTCCCTTAAAACATGCTCCAACCCCAGCACCCCTAAGCCTACCCAGATCCCCAATACCTATTTCTTGTAGGCCAGCCAGACTGGCAGGCTTTCCCCTTCCCGGTGCATCCTAGGATACACCGGGATGGGGCCTAAGGCCCTGATTGGTCTATGCAACTAAGGCCCCTCCCATAGAAGGGGCCTTAGGCGCCTGCCCAACTGGAATTATAGGTCTCCCTCCCAGTGCATTCTGGGATGTACTAGGAGTGGCCTAAGACTCCAATTGGCCAGATCCTTTAGGCCGCTCCAATGGAAGGAAGCTCCAGAGTGAAAGGGATGAAGTTAATCTGAAATACTTTTTTACAGAAAGGATGGTAGATGTGTAGAACAGGTGGAAGAGGTGGGGGCGTCTAAATTCAAGAAAGTGTGGTACAGGCACATGAAATCTCTTAGGGAGAGGAAGAGATAATGAATGTTGCGGATGAGCAGCCTGGATGAGCCATTTGGCCTTTATCTGCTGTCATGTTTCTATGTTTCTAACAATATGCCCACCTTCAAATCTTCAAATGTCATCTTTTTTAGATGCCATTGAATGGAATTGTATCACTTATAGTCACAGAGTAAGACATTGACAAGTAGAACCACCATAAATTCTCAATGTCCCCTATATTCTTTGTACTTCTTATGTAAATTCTATTTAGGGTCTCAGATTTGCCATTAGGTGCCAGACATTTCAGAAATGTTATGCAGTTCGGGATGGCAAGGAAATATTTGAAAAGGGGGGACTTTTCTTGAAACAGCCTGAGGGTGAAACATGTCGAATGACAGGTCCCTTCCCGACATTACCAACAGAAAAGATTTGAGATAAGTTATTAAGTTATTGCAAGTTTTTACATTAAGAAATAACAAATCAAGTTCCAAAAATGCACTGAGCACTTTATATATATATAAAAAAAGTAAAGTAAAGTATGATGGGCTAGTGAGGAAGCCATAGCCAAAGTTTTTTGGTGACCATAGAAATGTCTGGCACCAAATGGCAAATCTGAGGCCCTAAATAGAATTTACATAAGAAGTACAAAGAATATAGGGGACATTGAGAATTTATGATTGAATGGAATAGGGCATAAGCAGAATACTGGCATTTATCCACTGATCTGGTCACTCATATTTATTCTTGAAACCTAAATGTTGGTCCCTTCTTTATAGAATAACCTCCATGAAGAGTGTACATAAGTCATTTTTTAAATTGAGTTTTGTTCTCTTTTAGTGTGAGCTCAGTGGCGTAGCGAGGGTGAGAGGCGCCCCTTCTCCACTCCCATTCCCACCCACATCCACCCCTTCCCTCCCCCATACCTCTAACATTCCTGGCATGAGCAGCAACCCTAACCTGCTGCTCGCGCCAGCTTCGGATCTTCCTCTGACGTCACTTCATAGGCGCGGGTCCAGGAAGTGATGGCAGAGGAAGAGCCAACACTGGCGTGAGCAGCATGTTGGGGTTGCTGCTTGTGCCAGGAATGTTAATAAGGTATGTGGGAAGGGAAAGGGCATGCACACGGTAGTGGGAGGTGAGGAAGGGGTGGGGGGAGAGGAGGATGGGTGCTGGCACCCCCACCAAGACAGCACCCAGGATTGATTGTCCCTCTTTACTATGCAACTGGGTGAGCTATTTCATTTTCCTGGATACTAACATAATACTGCATACGAAATAAAATAAACAGAAAAATGCAATAACCTATTTCCCTGCACATAGGCCACCCTTCTGCATAGGCTGCACCCATGTATAGGCTGCAGAAAAGGGCAGACTATGTTTAGAAACCAGAAGATAAGCCACCCCATGGCATTAGCTGCGGTTTATCTTCCGGCACCTCCCCTGCCTTTGTCAATCATCGCACCCCACCTTACCACCTTTTCAAGAGCCCCCTGGATGGCGGATGGTAACTCCGGTGGTGCAGGGCAGCCACAATCTCTTCGGGATCCAGCCCATCCCCGCACTGCCTGCTGAATGGCCGACATCAGCTCTTGCAGGACTCATGAGACTCACGGGACTCATGAAAACTGATGTCAGTCACTCAGCAAGCGATGCGGGGGCAGGTTGGATGCCGAAGAGATCTCAGCTGCCCTGCACTGCCATAGATTTGCCATCCTCCATCCAGGGGGCTCCTGAAAAGGTACTGGGGGTGGTGGTGGGGGATGACTTAAAATTTTTATATAGGTTGCACCATATAACTAGGCTGCGCCCATATATGGGTTTGTAAAATCCATGTATAGGCCACGGCCTATATATGGGGAAATACGGTAATAAAACATGCATTATCTTGTTTAAACATGCTCTATTTAATGGGAGCAAAGTTAAATTAATAAAAAGTGCATATTTGTGGTCTTTAAAGATGAGCACAGGAAAAAAATATAACACCCCCCACACACATTTTATCAAGCTGCGCTAGAGGTTTTTAGTGTGGGCCGGCAAGGTAAGTTCTCCAACGCTCATAGGTATTCGATGAGTGTCGGAGCACTTCCAGCATTGGCCTGCATTAAAAACCTCTAATGCAGCTTGATAAAAGGGGCCATCAGTTTGTTTTCTGAATTTTCAGATTTTTTTTGGGGGGGGGTGTGTGTTAGGTCTTTATTCCATTTGGTTTAATAATTAAGGTCCCCTTTTGCAAAGCCGCACAGCCAAGTGCTGCGCAGCAAATGACCCAACTCCCATTCAGTTCCTATGGGTGTCGGCGCATTTACTGCACCAGCCCGCGCTGCCAGCTTTTGTAAAAGAGTGGATAAATTTAAATATACATTAGAGCTTTATTTTCTACTTCTTTTTTATTTTTAGAGACCTTTTTACTAAGGTTTAGCTTGGGCTAGCAGACATTAGCTTATGTTAAGTGCCATGTTCCTCATAGATATAGAAAAGGACCTGCAACATTTAGCACATACAAATGTCTATTTGTGCATGCTAAGCTTTAGTACAAACGCCCCCAGATTCATTATTTGTGGAATTTTCAACTGTGAAGAAATATAACAGTTAATTCCCAGAAAACAAAAGCTAACAAAACACATATCTAAAAGGCAACAGCAACAAAAACCCAGAGCAACACAAAAATGACAGAATCACACTTCAAAGCAAATAGCCATATTGACAAATCGTGCACTCAGCACTTGGTGCTCTACCCCCTGTCATGAAAACAAAGACAGTACACAAGCGTTTTCAACTAGTGTGGGATTTTTATTAGGCCGCAGCCATAACAGCACTATTACATCACAACTGTAATCAGCTGAGCAGAATAACTAATCAGGTATACCCACCACATGATCAGGTGCACAGCATATGCCTCTCCCTCCTCTCCGAATGTGGGTTGCCGTAACAGCTTCCCCTGCTCGCTGGACCTATCCCGTTCAAGGATGTGTCCTCTCATCAGCAGTACATTGCTGTGAAGATCATGGCCTGGCCTCCCTGCCGTCCAAGCAAGGTGACATGCCCCATTTCCTAAGCAATGTAAAGGTGTATGTCGTTGACTCATATGCTGTGCTTACCCTCCACTATCCGGGATAGCGAAACCTCGCTTATCGCGGGTTCCCCCCAAGTGCTGTAGCTGCGGCCTTATATGCAACCCACTGCATGGGTCTGCTAAAGTACTAATAACTTCATCGCCCTTCATTGCCCCACTGCACGGGTAATGCGCACTAAATATATAAGCCGAAGTACTGATATCTGTCTCGCCTCAGTGTACTGAATCGCCTCAGTGTACTGAAATTATACTGAAAATATATATATGCAACCCAATGCACGGGTACTGCGCTCCCAATATATAAACCAAGGTACAGATAACTTCATCGTCTCAGCGTAATGAAAATACATATATGCAACCCACTGCCTGGGTACTGAAAATATATATATGCAACCCCATGCACGGGTACTGCGCTCCCAATATATAAACTGAGGTACAGATATATATGCCAAGGTACAGATAACTTCATCGTCTCAGCGTAATGAAAATACATATATGCAACCCACTGCCTGGGTACAGCGCACTAAATACATATATATATATATATATATATATATATATATATATATATATATATATATATATATATAGCCTAGCCAATGTACAGAGGAGCCCCTCCAATGCACTGATGAGCATAGCAATGTACCGAGGAGCATATCCAATGCACTGATGAGCCTAGCAATGTACAGAGAAGCATCTCCAATGTACGGATGAGCCTAGCAATGTACAGAGGAGCATATCCAATGTACTGCTACTCTTCAACATATTTATCAATGACCTGGAAACGGAGGCAAAGTGTGAGGTTATAAAATTTGCAGACGATACCAAGCTCTGCGCCAGAGTTAGGACCAGGGAGGAGTGTGAGGAACTGCAAAGGGACCTCGATAAGCTGGAGGACTGGGCAAACAAATGGCAAATGTGCTTTAACGTAGATAAATGCAAGGTCATGCACATAGGGAAAAAGAACCCATTGTTCGAGTATAAAATGGGGGGGAGATTGCTGGAAGACACCGGACTTGAGAGAGACTTGGGTGTGCTAGTGGATCCATCCATGAAACCATCCGCACAGTGTGCAGCAGCCTCGAAGAAAGCCAACAGGATGCTAGGCATCATCAAGAGGGGCATATCAACCAGGACGCGGGAAGTCATCATGCCGCTGTATCGAGTGATGGTGCGCCCACATCTGGAATACTGCATTCAATATTGGTCACCGCACCTCAAGAAGGACATGGCAGTTCTTGAGAGAGTCCAAAGGAGGGCAACGAAACTGGTAAGAGGGCTGGAAAACTTCCCATATGCTGAGAGGCTGGATAAACTGGGGCTCTTCTCTCTGGAAAAAAGGAGGCTCAGGGGGATATGATAGAGACCTTCAAAATACTTAGGGGCATAGAGAGGGGTGGACAGGGACAGGTTCTTCAGACTAAAAGGGACGACAGGTACAAGGGGGCACTCAGAGAAACTGAAGGGAGATAGGTTCAAATCAAATGCAAGGAAGTTTTTCTTCACCCAAAGGGTCGTGGACAAATGGAATGCGCTCCCGGAGGAAGTGATCCGGCAGAGTACAGTACAGGGATTCAAACAGGGATTGGACAGATTCCTGAGGGAAAAGGGGATCGTGGGGTACTGAGGGAGGTGCTGGGGTGTTGCATAAGTATAGACAGCTCACCAGGTCGTGCAGGTGCAAGGCCGGAGGGTTAGGACATTGATGGGAAGAGAGGACTTCAATGAGAAACCTAGGGGGCAAGGGGGCCCCTTCTGGTGATTAAGGCAGGTCATGACCTGTTGGGCCGCCGCGGGGGCGGACTGCTGGGCGGGATGGACCTCTGGTCTGACCCGGCAGAGGCACTACTTATGTTCTTATGTACTGATGAGAGTAGCAATATACAGTGGAGCATATCCTAGCAATGTACAGAGGAGCCTATCCAATGTACTGATGAGCCTAGCAATGTACAGAGGAGTATATCCAATGTACTGATAAGCATTATCCAATGCACTGCTGAGCCTAGCACTGTACAGAGGAGCATTTTCAATGTACGGATGGGCCTAGCAATGAACAGAGGAGCATATCCAATGTACTGATGAGAGTAGCAATATACAGAGGAGCATATCCTAGCAATGTACAGAGGAGCCTATCCAATGTACTGATGAACCTAGCAATGTACAGAGGAGTATATCCAATGTACTGATAAGCCTAGCAATGTACAGAGGAGTATATCCAATGCACTGATAAGCCTAGCCAATGAGCATACAGAGGAGCATATCCAAAGCAATGTAGAGACGCATATCCAATGTACTGATGAGCCTAGCAATGTACAGAGGAGCATTTTCGATGTACGGATGGGCCTAGCAATGAACAGAGGAGCATATCCACTGTACTGATGAGAGTAGCAATATACAGAGGAGCGTATCCTAGCAATGTACAGAGGAGCCTATCCAATGCAATGTACAGAGGAGTATATCCAATGTACTGATAAGCCTAGCCAATGAGCCTACAGAGGAGCATATCCAAAGCATTGTAGAGACGCATATCCAATGTACTGATGAGCCTAGCAATGTACAGAGGAGCATTTTCAATGTACGGATGGGCCTAGCAATGAACAGAGGAGCATATCCAATCAGTGGCGTACCTAGGGTATGTGGCACCCGGGGCCCATCATTTTTTGACACCCCCCCCCCCCCATGTAAAAATTTTTTTTTTTTTTTTTTTTTTTGCAATAACCATGAAATGGAATAAATGGTCAAAATAGAAACAGGCAGTGAAAATTTTCTTTTATTGAACCTCATATATGTAACCATTATTCCAAACATAACATAACATAAATTATGTCTAAATTGTCATGACATTAGAAGTACATATGGAGTAGTTGCAGGTGATGCTTGGGACAGTTCTGATTGTGTTAGTTCGGTTTTATGTGTTTTTTGAATAGAAGGGGTTTTTATTTCTTTTTGAAGGTTTTGCAGTCTGTGGTTGATATCAATTGGTTGTAGAGTTGGGGGTCGAGTGTTGCAGCTCGAATGGCTAGGAGGTTGTCGAACAGTTTTTTTTCTTTTGACGTTTTTGGTTGGAGGGTGTGTGAATGGTGCACAAGTTCTCCTATGTCTGTTATGAAGTGGATTGAATTATTTAGCTGAAGAAATTAGTTACCCCCCATTCCACACACATTAATTCTCTTCCATTTTTGTTCCCATTATAAAAAACACTGATAAGTTCCCAGAAAAAAAATACATTAAAATAAGAAGTGAAAACAAAGGCCCCTACAGATGAGAACATAACATAAGAATAGCCTAACTGGGTCAGACCAATGGTCCATCATGCCCAGTAGCCCATTCTCATGGTAGCCAATCCAGGACACTAATACCTGGTCAAAACCCAAAGAGTAGCAACATTCCATGCTACCGATCCAGGGCAAGCAGACACTTCCCCCATGTCTTAATAACAGATTATGGACTTTTCCTCCAGGAATTTGTCCAAATCTTTCTTAAAACCAGCTACACTATCTGCTTTTACCATAACTTCTGGCCACTTCATTTTTAAGTTTAGATCTTTCCTTTCAAACAGAGACCTTGCTAGATGTCAAATACAGCACAAGGTAACTTCACATGGACTTAGCTGTGCAGGAAATGTGAATCTCCTCATACACCCACCATATAGTGCAAAAATGTGCAAAGGTCTGTTTTTTTCTTTCGATCACTACATAGCCTAATGCCACACAAGCAGCGCTGTTACAAACATATTCTGTAGGTCAATGCTAAGGATAACAAAGTTTCCTTCCTTGGACCAGAAGGAGATAAACCACTGGAAGAGATCCCAAAACAACACCCAAAGACCCACTCAGTGTGTGAATCAGTTGAGTGGAGTGGACTAACTGGGGGGTGGAAATGGCCCGGAGTTTGCTCAGCAGAATTTCCCAGACCACCTCTTCCTCTCAACACATTGACACGCTGCCACCACCACCACTAGGAACACCTCACTGGGTAGGCCAGCTATGCTATAAACTTTATAAAACACATTATTATATTTTCTTATAAAGCACATATTTTAACTGACCTCTCTGACATTCCTCAGCCTTTCCATTCACAAAAATAGAAGGAAGAAAAGTTCCCCATTTCCTGCTGTCTCATGTCCCCGGCCTATACAATATTTTTTTTTCTGCAGACCCTTCAAAAGTCTGACCAAATCCTCGTTTCACTTGCATTATAAAGTACTGAGGATGCCATCTCTCCCCAATCCAGGTCCTAAAGTCTAAGACAGTAGCGCAAACTAATGCTGCCAGATACAGGAAAAAAAAATTTTGATTCGATTCAGCCCTATTGAATTGGTTTTTCAATTCGATTTTCCTGCCCAGTTGGGTGATTTTTTTTCAAAACTCCTGGTGGATTTTATAGCTTTTTCACCCCCTTTGGCTTCTCCTAACCACACTGGCGCTGTGGTGTAAATAAAATAAAGAAACAAAAAGGACTTTTCCTCTTTCCTGTTATATCCTAGCTCACGTTTGCAGTCCAACACCAGCTCTGCAGGATACACATTTCAAATCTGACATGTTATAATCACAAAACAGAAAATAAAATTAATTTTTCTACCTTTTGTTGTCTGGTTATATTTCAAATCTTGTTGGTCCAAGGCTCTGGTTTTCTTCTGATAACTTGCTTGCCAGGGTCTCCTTCTTTCTGCATGCTAACCATCCATCTGCCAACTCTGTCCCTCCCTTTCCATTTCCCTTCCCTTCCCAGGAAGTCTGGTATCTTTCCTTTTTTTCATCTCCCTCCACAGATCCACCTTTTCTTAAATACCCTTTCATCCGGCATCTCTCCCTCCTTCCCCACCATCCCAGAGTCCACCATCTCTCCGTTTCTTTTCCTAATTACCCTCCTATCCAGTATCTCTATCCCTCCTCCACACCATCCCTTGTGTCCAATTTCTCTCCCTTTCTGTTCCTTCCCTCCCTAAATCCCATGGTCCATCATCTCTCTCCCTCTCCTCTATTTTCAGACCCATTATTTCTTCCCCCCCCCCAAAGTTTGGCATATGCATGTCTCTTTGAACACCCCCTTCCCTCCGTGTACTTCTAAATCATGGTCCCCCCCAAAGGCCTGTCCCCCCTTAAAGGTCTGCCTGTCCCACCTTGAAGGCCTGCACCCCCCTTGAAGGCCTGTCCCTTCCCCTTGTAGGCCTGTCCCCCCCTTGAAGGCCTGCCTGCCTGTCCCCCCCTTGAAGGCCTGTTCCCCCCCTTGAAGGCCTGCACCCCCTTGAAGGTCTGCACCCCCCCAAAGGCCTACACCCCCCCCCGAAGGCCTGCACCCCCCTGAAGGCCTGCCTGCCCCCCTTGAAGGCCTGCACCCCTTGAAAGGTCTGCACCCTCCCCCGAAGGCCTGTCCCCCCTTGAAGGCCTGCCTGCCTGCCTGTCACCCCCTCCCCCTTGGAAGCCTGCTTGCCTGCCCGCCCGCCCCACCCTGAAGGCCTGATGCCCCGACCCACCCCGAAGGACCGCTCGCCCCCCTGGCCTCCCCGCACCACCTATGAAGCAGCCGCAGCAGGATCGCGAAGTCAGCGTCAGTGATCCCTGCGCTGCTTCCTGCGCCACGGTCCCGCCCCTCCTCTGACGTCAGAGGAGGGGCGGGATCGCGGCGCAGGAAGCCAGCGCAGGGGATGCTGACGCTGACTTCGCGATCCTGCTGCGGGCGGCTTCACAGGTGGTGCAGGAAGGTCAGTGGGGGCGAGCGGTCCTGCGGGGGTGGCGGGGGAACTGAACGGCAAGGCCGGGAACACCCCCTTAGGGCTGGTACCCGGGGCGGCCCGCCCCCCCCTAGGTACGCCACTGTATCCAATGTACTGATGAGAGTAGCAATATACAGAGGAGCATATCCTAGCAATGTACAGAGGAGCCTATCCAATGTACTGATGAGCCTAGCAATGTACAGAGGAGTATATCCAATGTACTGATAAGCCTAGCTAATGTAGTGATGAGCCTAGCTCATGTACAGAGGAGCCTATCCAATGTACTGATGATCCTAGGCAATGAGGAGCATATCCCATGTATTGATGAGCCTATCCGATGTAATGCAGAGCGATTCAATGTGAGGAGCATATCAAATGTACTGATGAGCCTATCCGATGTAGTGAGGAGCATGTGTACCTATCACCCTACTTATCCCCTGTTCCCCATAATTCAAGCATGTGAGACCATTAAATATTCGGTCCTAATATGTGTGTATAGTAGTTCTGGAAGGAATGTAAACCGTAAGGGAAAATTATAATGTCCTGTAGACGCTGTTGAGGTAAAAGAAACCCTCATTATGAAGGTCTTATAAAACCCCATATGTGGATAAAGTGAAAGTAGCCCTTTAAGGTAAATTAATATATTTTGTGAATTATTGAATTTATGTATTGTTTTTTTTTTTTTTTGTTATACATCCTTGACCTCAATGTAGAGGCCGAATCTAGCCAGCTTCGTGTCAATATAGGACCCAGCTTCTAGTCTACATCCATTTACAACTTTCATGTAACCAGAGTAAAACTTGTTTCTAGCCAGCCACTATCTGTAGCCGATATATGAACACGCCGATTCCATCTATATCCTTCTAAAGCCCTGTTAGGCTACGATTATAGACCCATGTATCGCACTTACCTCCCAGATGCTGATTATCGTACTGCCGATGCTTGTGAGTACGGGATTCCACAAGTCAGCTGTAGTGGGTTCTGTGCAGGGCTAAGGTCTCTGGTAATGCGGTCGAACGCAAGATGGTACATGATATCGATAGACTGTGTGGGAAAGAAAACCGTTAATGCATGAGGTGTGCAGGAAGTGAGGTAAATCGAGCTGGTGTGGTCAATGGAGCTCGCATAGCATCCCCCGTATAAGGGGCCGGTAAGGTCAAGAAACAACATCAAGTAAGCCCAGTCGGATAACCCTGTCGACGGGCAATCTGGTCCCATCGGTTGTAGGGTTCGACCTGTGCTCTCGTATGGAGCAAGTGTTGTTCAGTAGTATGCATCGTACTCGTGAATCGAAGTCTAAGGGCAGGACCTGTCAATAGAAGTCCCCCCTGAGCTACCGAAGCCGTGAGGCATTTCCCCTAAGATGTGAATGCAGTCCAAATCTCGGGCGATCCTAGCCAGGGCTAAGCCACTGGAGCATCTCATTGGCGAACCTGATCATTTTCCCTCCTGATAGTGATAATGCAGCTAAATTACTTCATAGCTGGAGTAATTACTTATGTGCTGGTAGAGTTTAGAACATAAGAAGTGAAGCATGTCAATAACAAATTTGGTGTATCGGCCACAAAGAGGGGAAAATCAGATTGCTAGATCAAGGGGATCCAGAAGGTTAGCATGCGCCTGTGGCAGGATTTGGGTGTGTAGGGTCTGTTGTAGCTTGCCAGTAGCTTCTGGGGCAGGTGAAGACCCCGCTAATAAGTGTTGGGTCAGTGCGTGAACCGAGCTTAGCTATATGCTGTTGTACCACCGTCATGAAGTCGGTGAGCTCCAGCTGAGCAGAGCGGCCGTCGAAGCCGCGGTAGTAGCGTGTGTGCTGAGGTGCTGGCAGCTAAAAGAAAAACCGAGCGGCCTCCCCTTGTGGCTTCAGTGATTTATGAGGTTAAGTTCTATAGCAGAAACTGAATAAGGAAACCCAAATATTCTCAATCATTAAGTTGGTGAGGTCCTGCTGAGGCTGTGCGGCCGTAGAAGCCGCGGTAGTGCGTGTGCTGGCCGCAGGCTTCTTCAGCGCTGGCGGCTTGTATCGTGACTTACGCTGTGATGGTATGGCAACGAGAAATACTAAGAGAATGAGACTGTAAGTGGTCATAAGTAGGGTGGAACATGATTGTTTATAAGCATGTCATGTAAAAGAAAACCGAACGGCCTTCAACTTGTGTCTTCTTGGTTTTATGAAGTTAAGTTATATAGCAAAACTTAATACGGAAAACACAGATAATGCAATCTGTCCCAATTGGTAATGCATAAAATGCTAATCCGGTTGAGGCTATTCCCATCCTGATCCTGATGTGTGAGATTTTGAAGATCTCAAAGCCAGATGCTCAAAATTATTGCAAGTTATAGTTAAAGAAATTCACGGAAATGAGAAATTTATAGATAAAGATAATTCCCGGAAATAAGAAAGTTATAGTTGAAGAAATTAATGGAAATAAGAAATGTGATGAATCCAGTGTCATAGCATAACTGGAAAGATAAATGCTGATCTAATTTGTAGCAATTTTAGCAATATTTCACATCCCGCGGATAAGAATTATAGGATCATTAAAATAGCTGATTGGAAAGATGGCAAGACCAGAAATAACACAGTGAAGCATAACATACCCGTCTACACAGCTCTGAAGGCAAGTTCCTATATTTTGTCCCGCACATTGAAGCAGAGCATTAGACTCAGATAGCAATAGGGAAATTACAGAATGCAGATAATTAGACTCAGATAGTAATAGGGAAAATTACAAAATGCAGAGAATTGGACTCCGATAGTAATAGGGAAAATTGCAAAATGCAGATAATTAGACTCAGATATTAATAGGGAAAAGAACAGATTGTTCAGTGTGCTGAGTGCTTACCCTGCATAAATGTCACTGTATGGAGGCAGGCACAGCAACATGGAAGGTACCGGCTTAGTGGCCACGTGGGCGCTGTACCCTCGCCTAGCAGCATGACCCGCACTCTCCCGGCGACCCTCAACTTGCTAGCAAAGAGGCCGGAACATACGGTTCCCCGCGGCAGCCGGGGCCGTCCCTATAAACAAACCAGCAGTGCTGGCTAGGCGCCGAGACATGCGGCCGCGACTGGCAGCCCCCCGGGTGCCTGGAGCGGTCGACCGCCATCTGGGTCGCTGGCTGCGTGAGGCAGGGGTCGGGCAGCCGGGAGACTGTGATGGGGCCTTGGGCGCGTGCCCGCCCGCCTCCCCCTCTCCCCGCATGCAGTGGAAGGGAATGCCGTGTGGCCTAGTGCGGCCGCGTGGAGTCGCAGGCCGCTATGGTGCCTGGGTCGGGGTAGAGGAGACAGTGATGGGCCATGTCGGAGGCCGTGGCCTGATGCCGCGTGGCCGCTAGAGTGTGGAGACCCAGTTCTCTCCTCCCCCACCGCCGGATTGCTCACGCCGAGCGGGTGAGACGGCGCGAACAACCGCTGCCTCGTCGCGGCAGGAGACGGGCGCCTGGTTCGGGGTAGGAGTAGGGGGAGGGGCTGGGAGACAGTGATGGGCCCTGTCGGAGGACGCGTGGCCGCTAGGGGTCGGAGACACAAATCCCTCCTCCCCCATCGCCGGATTGCTCAGGCTGAGACGGCGCCGACAACCGCTGCCGCGGCGCTGCAGGATGGGTGCTGGACGCGTTGGGGCAAGTAGTTGGCTGCCGCCGTAGCCGAAGACTACCCCCCAATCTGCTCCCGTGCGTGCCTCGAACGAGAGAGTGCACGCTGCAACGGAGGCAACTTTTGGGATGGGCGCTCCCGGCCACAGCGGTTTTTCGGCACAGACGGGCCAGCGACGCTCATAGGCCGCCTGTGCAGTGGCCCAACCCCTTTTAAGCCCCCCCCAGCGCCGAGAAGCCGGCCCTCGGATGGAAGCCGGGCCTGGTCCGCCAAGGGCACCCGGTCGGGATGGCCTCTCGCGCTCGCATGGGAGCGCTGCCGCGGTCGGCCGGCCTGCATCCGCTGTGGTCGTCGGCATCGGAGGCAGAACGGTGGCCAAGCTGATCGCTCGTGCCCGTGGCCGATGGTGACCTGCCTCACCGCTTCCCGGTCGACACGTGCTCACCTGTTGTACTGATAAGCTCTGCAGCGGAACAGGAGCGCTCCAGCGCTACCCTGCCGGCGCCTCTGCAGGCCGGAGGAACATGGGGCAATCCCGGATGCAGCAGCAAGGCTGTCCCCAAGAAGTCAGCATCAGGACTGGGCTAGCCACTGCTGTCCCATGTGGGGCGCACGTGTAGGAATGCAACAGGAGAGCCGCTCTAGTCGCCGGAAGAACCCAAAGTCAAAAGGGAAATTTTGTAAGGAGAATCGCATCCGCCTTCTGTGAAGCCGGATCCAAAAGGGCGCCCTCCCCGCCGCTCACCCCTAATCTATCCTACCCCTCCCCCCCTCCCCCCTTCCGCTAGCCGATTGGCCCCAAGACTTCGGCCGATTTGTCATCGCTCCTCCCTATGTGGTTCGGAGCTTGTTCTTACTTCTGCTCAGAATTTCTAACAGCAAACATCACATTGAAAATCCAATATAGCTTGCGTTTGTTATGTTTATGTTACAGATACGAAAAAATGATTTTTGAGCAAGGGGGTAACAAATGGTTTAAACGGGTATGGGATCCATTGACTAATTTTATTGATTCTAAATGAATGGTGTTTCCCTGTACTTCTGGTTATAATTTACAGAGGGGGGGGGGGGTAAGGCGAGAGATAGTATATTGGGATTGTTGTCTGAAAAAATATGGAAGTAATATTGTTTGGTTTTCTTGATTACATTGAAATAGGGAGGGGGGTGAAAATAATTTTCATGTATTTGATTGAAAGATGTAACTGTTGTTTTTCAAATATTCTGTATGTATCTCTATATGCACTGTTTTAAGTTTGAAAATGAATAAAGATTTTTTTTTTTTAAAAGGAAATTCAACTCTTAGAAGCATAGTATCACACATATAGGAGAAATGGTTGGGGCGTATTGCTTAAAAGAAGGTTAGTTGCGATGGCTTTAAAGAAGAAAAAAAATAACATTTAATATTAGTATAATAAATCACATATTTGCAATGAAATTTCAAAAGGAATCTAACCCCAATCTGCACCTGTGTGGTCTCAGGAATTATTGCCCCTTCTTCTATATAACCTTCAAAACATCTAGGATGACCCAAAACTTAATTGGAATGCCATGGCTGTTTGTACTAGTTGCACTCAAACTGTTACTGCTTTTCTCAGAGGTCACCACGCATGCTTCTGACAAGGGTTCAGGTTCAATCCACTGTCAAACATTTGAATCCATTCCCTCCGGGCGGGGGCTGTCTATGCTCCTCTGAACTGAAACTGAAATGCCTCTTCAACAGCGGCTGCCCTTGTGTCAATATGGAGGACTCGGACTGCGCTGAAGAAAGCCATCCAAAGAACCTACCATGGATAACTTAATCAGCTGTCCCATTGAAATTCAGGGTTGACCTTTTAGAAAGGTAATCACTAGAAGGAAAAGAACACAGCTCAATGTATCGATATAGCAGCCATCTTGCTCTGCTCATCTCATTAGAGCTTTTTAATGCATGCAAATTGATCGCATGTGTGTTCATTCACAGAGAAATACACATGAAGAGACATTTTATAACTGGGTGTTCCCTCTAAGCTGAGCAGGTGTCCTCCAGCTGCATTGCTACCACTAGGGGGTGGAATATTTTCAGTCGCTAAGGACAGGTATGTTCCCTGGAGTCCTGCAGAACTTGCCTGTCCCTCACAATTGAAAAATGTGACAGTAAAACAGCACCCTCTATTGGTGAGACTGTGGGTGGAGGACTCCTGCTCAGCTTAGAGGGAACAGTCCCACTTGAGTGCATGAATATAGAGAAAATTAGCTCTTTAGCAGGCAATGGTAGATTTATGTGTGTAAGTGCTGCATGACTCATCTACCAACTTCGCTACACTCATGTCATCCCTCTCCTTAAATCAATTAATTGGCTCCCTAACCGCCTTCACATACTATCCAAGCTCCTACTGCTGACCTACAAGTTTGTTCATTCTGATGCCCCTCAATATCTCTCCTCTATTCTCTCTCCTTAATCACCTCCCAGAAAACTCCGTTCCTCAGATAAGCTGCTTTTAGCTGTACCCTTCTCCTCCACTGCCAATTCCTGACTTTGTTCCTTTCATCTAGCTGTCCCCTACACCTAGAATAAATTACCCGAGTTTGTCCCTTATTTTGTTTAAAAGCTTACTGAAAACCCACGTTTTTGATATGGCCTTCAATCCATAACCCTACTTCCCAATGCCCTCTAAACCAGCCAGCAGATTAACCGTTCCCTTTAACTCTATCCATGACATTTGTCTGTCTTGTCTGCATAGATTACAAGCTCTTTCGAACAGGGACTGTCTTCTTCGTAACTCTGTACAGCACTATGCACGTTTGGTAGTGCTATAGAAATAATTCATAGTAGTAGTAGTAGTAGAGATGGCGGAAGGGAGATATGATTGAAGTCTTCAAAATCTTGAGTGGAGTAGAAAGGGTAGAAGTGGATCAATTTTTCACTCCGTCAAAAATTACAAAGACTAAGGGACACTTGAAGTTACAGGGAAATGCTTTTAAAACCAATAGGAAGAAATTTTTTTCATTCTGAGAATAGTTAAGCTATGGAACGTATTACCAGAGGTTGTAGTAAGAGTGGATAGCATAACTGGTTTTAAGAAAGGTTTGAACAAGTTGCTGGAGGAAAATTCCATAGTCTGTTATTAAGAAAGACATGGGGGAAGGTAGGCGCCTATTGCAGTTAGGTGCAGTTTTACAAATGTCAAAATCAGACTTATCATAACAGATTTCATTTTTGAAATGGTAAAATTTGCCCCAAAGCAGGTAATTGTTGCAGAATTATGGCCCTATTGGGACTTTATTACATTACATTACATTACATTAGAGATTTCTATTCCGCCATTGCCTTGCGGTTCAAGGCGGATTACTAAAAACCTATTACAAGAAGATATCTGGTAATTTCTAGAGGAGATAAAGAGTGGATGAGGTTGCTTTGGGGAATCGGGAAGGTATTGGGAAGTGAGAAGGAGCTAGCGGTATTAAGTCGTTTGCAGGATTTACTTGAAAAGTAGAGTCTTTATTTCTTTTCTGAATGTTTTGTAGTCTGGGGTCATAATTAGTAGATTGGAGATTTGGTTGTCGAGTTTTGCTGCTTGTGTGGCTAGGGGGCCATCATATAGACTTTTCCGTTTGACTCCTTTATCTTTGAACTGTTATGTTTTATTTGCTTTTATCCATGAATATTCTGTTTTTGTTGGTTTTTGTGTTTTTGTTTATTTTGACAACCATTTTGTGGGTTTAGTCTTATTTATTGCATGGTTCATGAATTGCTTCTTTACTGAATTAGCAAATGCTTTTGTTACATATTTCATTGACTCTTGTGTATTTGTTTAGCTCAGTGTATCACAAACTGTGTGCCGCAGAGAATTTGAGGTGTGCCCCGAGATGCCTTGGGAGACTGAGAGACTGGGCATCAAAATGGCAGATGACGTTAAATGTGAGCAACTGCAATGTAATGAATGTGGGGAAGACGAAACCAAACTATATAATGTAATGTAATGTAATGTAATGTAATTTATTTCTTATATACCGCTACATCCGTTAGGTTCTAAGCGGTTTACAGAAAATATACATTAAGATTAGAAATAAGAAAGGTACTTGAAAAATATCTATGTGGTGCAGGGTGCCATGATAGGAATCATCACCCAGAACAAGGATCTAAGTGCCATCGTTGAGGATATATTGAAACCCTTAGTTTAATGTGTGGCAGCAACTAAACAAATAGAATGTTAGGAATTATCAGGAAGGAATAGAAAACACAGATGAAAATGTTAACATTTCTTTGAATCTCTCTATAGTGCGGCCACACTTTGAATACTGTGTGGAATTCTGGTTGTTGCATCTCAAGAAAGATATAGTAGAATTAGAAAAGGTTCAGAGAAGGGTGACAAAAATAGTAAACAGGATGGGTGATTTCCTTATTAGGAAAGGTCAAAGCAGCTGGGGCTCTTCAAACTGGAGAAGAGACAGTTCAGGGGAGATATGATAGAGGTCTATAAAATACTGAGTGGATTGAAACAGATAGATGTGAGTTGCTTATTTACTCTTTCCAAAAATACTAGGACTAGAGGGCATGCGATGAAGCTACTAAGTAGTAGATTTAAAATAACCTGGAGAAAATATTTCTTCACTCAACGTGTAATTAAATTCTGGAATTTGTTGCTGGAGAATGTGATGAAAGCAGTTAGCTTAACAAGGTTTAAAAAGGTTTGGATAATTTCCTAAAACAAAAGTCCATAAGCCAATATTAAGATGGCTTGGAAAAATCCACTGTTTATTCCTAGAGTAATCAGCATAAAATATGTTCTACATCTTGGGATTTTGCCAGGTACTTGTGATCTGGGTTGTCTACTGTTGGAGACAGGATACTGGGCTTGATGGACCTTTGGTGTCCTAGTAAAGCAACTCTTACATTCATATGTAAATTCTCAATAGCTGCTGTGACCTCTCATAGCAGTCTCACTTTCCGCCACAGGAAGTAACAGCAGCCTTTGTGATTGCAAAACCAGCAGGAGCATGGGTTGCTCCTTCTCCAAAGATGCTTTTAGGTCACCAGGACTTTTAAGGTAGGCCTGGGAAGGGAGGAGCTTGTGGTCATGTATATGTGTTTGGGTAGGGTGCATTTCAGCACCTTTTCTCCTAGAAATAAACCCCACTACTGCTTTGGCTGTTGAAGTACCAGTCATATCATGGAAAATCACATGTTCTACCCTATCATGTCAATAGCTCAGAGTAGGACAGTCTTGTTATTTCTTCATCATCATCACACAGAGTGTCTTCATATCATCCTCTCTGCAGTGGTAGTCTACCGGAAAACTTGCACATTCAGGAGTAAAATACTTTCAAGCAACTATATTTATAGATGGTATGCTCTCTTTAAAGATGGTATGCTCTCTATCTCTCCTCAAATACTTCTTTTTTTGTTTTTCAATAAAGCTTCACAAATATGGTGTTCACAATTTCTCAGTTGATGGGAATGCCTACCCATACAACTTCATCCAAGCTCATTTGTTTCTGAAAAGAAAGAGAGAGAAGACAATCAGGAGAATAAATTGCAGTAACTGAGTTCTAGGGAAGCGTTCTTTATCACATCTCTGCATTTTCCATTTCTATTATTGTTTTTGACCCCCTACATACTTTCATATGACCTCTGCTTTTCTCATATTGGTGGAACCAGTTTCATCAAAAGAAATTGCCAGAAGCACTCACATCAGAAGTGATGATCAGTTTTTCTTGTGGGATAATGTAAGAGCGAACTAATCATTCTAAAGAAATTGTGCCTCCTTAATGTAATCAACTTACCTTTTACCTACTTTCTAAACCTCTCTTCCTGATATAAAATATCACCTACCCTTCCTGTGGAGAAATCCACTTACTGCAAAGTGGATATATACTACTATGCTTTTAATTGCTTAAGAGTTTCCTCAGCTCCTCGATTAAAATCTTAGGAATTGGCTTGGACCAGAATCAAACTATGAAAAATCAGGTTGATTCCTTGGTGTGAAAGAGGTTCCACACATTATGGAAACTCTGTACCATTAGCCTATACTTTGACATTCCTGCATTTAAAATCCTGGTCCAATCACTGCTATTAAGTCAGTTAGATTACTGTAACATCATTTACTTTGCTAATATCAAGAAAAATATTACCAGACTGAGACTCATTCAGAACACGGCGGTAAGACTTATTTATGGATTAAAGAAATTTGACCATGTAACTCCCTTTTACCGGGAGCTGCATTGGCTTCCGATTGAGGCCCATACAATTTTTAAACTGGGCTGTATATATTATAAAATTTCTTTTGGTCAGGTTCCTTTATATTTGGCTAATATATTCTTTACGACTTCCCAGAGGAATAGCAGAAGATCTCATGCCCTTTTCATATTCCCACCTGTTAAGGGCTGTAAAAGTGAGAAATATCACAATCGTACACTCTCTTTTCAAGCGGTATCTCACGACAAGGTCTTCTATCACCTTATTCTTACATCACATTCTTATTTAAATTTCAGAAGTCAATTAAAAACTTATCTTTTTTCAAAATTTATAATCAATTAGTCTTTCTCTGATTCCTCTCTTTTGTTATTTAATTAATCTTTTGTGAATCACATTGAATGCTACAGTTATGTGGTATAGAAGCCCAATTTTATGTTATGTCATGTTATACCTTTACCATACTACCAGCCTCTCTCCAAATATCCCAGGTCCTTCTTCTCCTTGTCAATTATCTCCATTACAAGAGATAAACTAGAGTTTTCATGCCTCACTTTCAAAAGTATATGAGTCGAGTTGCTGTGGAATAAGACTGAAGGGGGGACTCTTTCTTGAGAAAGCCGTAGGGCAAAACACGACCTCGGGTGAGGTCCACAGGACCTCACCCGAGAATCAATATAGCGATGCAGTTCCTTGCTAAGTCACAAAATTGTTTATTGTTTTGAGTTAGCTAAGTTTATATTTACTTTGAAACAAAAATTTCACAAAAAGAGCACAAAACACAGAACACAGAGCACAAAACAGGTCCGGTGAGGATGAATATGCCGATGGAGTGACTCAGCCGTAGAAAATACTTGGCTGGTTGGAGACACATTCTGAAGACTTTGCTAAAATATATATTAAAGTTTTTGATTATAATTTTTGCAAATTTATAATAGATACTGTGGATCACTTTTTAAAAAGGCACATAGTATAGAAGAGTCAAAAAGCTTGCATTACAACTTACACTATGGTGGTGATTTTTGAAGCCTTATTTATGATTTCCACATGTATCTTGAATACACATAGAACTGATTTTAGAAAGTTGTTATTGGGATATGTAAATCTGCAATATATATGAATGAGGACCAGGGCTTAGTATGTGTGGAACCAAAAATACACGTTTCCCCATTTCAGAAGGGATTAACAACTGCCCCTGGGTTTTTGAAATGTGTTCATTTTGGGCAGCACTCTAATGGAGGAATTAGGGGAGGCAACCCCTTAATCCCTCAGCATTTTTTGTACCCCCAAATTGATTGTGCTGAATGATTGTACCCAATTGGGAAAATTTAGGACTCCTTTTACAAAGCCATGGTAGAGGTTTCTATTCTGGGCTGGCGAGGTAAATGCTCAGACCTTCATAGGAATACTGGGAACGTCAGAGCAGTTACCTTGCTGGATCATACTTTGTAAAAGCCAACATTAAACATATAGAGGAGCATAATAAAAAAAAATGTCTAAGTCCCTTTTTGGCCTAAGGCCTTAAACGTTGAAAGTAGAAGCAGGGAAAATGTCCATAATCAAAAAAAACGTCCAAATGGAGGTTTTTTTGATAATGGCCTGCCTCTACATTCAGCTGTTTAAATGCCCAGACCACCACTACGTCTACACTTGTAGCCCACGACGTCTACACTTATACCCCATAATGAACCAAAAAAATGCCTAGGCCCCAAACATCCAACACAAGGACTTTTAGGCGAAGGAGGAGCCCGTCCTTTGCCTAAAAGCTGGATTCTGTAACCGGTGTCTGTCAAAAACAACTCCGGTTACAGAATCCACCCCAACCCCCCCCCCCCTCTGACAACATCGGGGCAAGACGGAGCCCAAGCCCTACTGCCCCGCGATCGCTAACCCCCCGGACTATGGTCAGGCAGGAGGGAACCAAAGCCCTCCTGCCCCGTGATCGCTAACCCCCCCCGATAATGGTCGGGCAGGAGGGAACCCAAGCACACCATGCCCCAACGAGCGATAACCCCCCCCCCCCGATTACGGTCGGGCAGGAGGGAACCCAAGCCCAACTGCCCCGCAATCGCTAACCCCCCCGATAACGGTCAGGCAGGAGGGAACCCAAGCCCTCCTGCCCCGGGCACCCGCGGCACCCCCCGACAATATAGGGGCAAGAGGGAGCCCAAGCCCTCATGCCCCGCGGCACTGACAACCCCCCGACGATATCGGGGCAGGAGGGAGCCCAACCCCTCCTTCCCAGGTGGACCCCCTACCCCCACCCCCACTACAATATGGGCAACAGGGATCCAGGCCCTCCTGCCCTCGTACACAACCCCCCAATGACCGCCCCCTCCCGAACCCCCGATCGCTTCCCACCGCCGACCATGACACCCCGCTGATCCCACGACCCCCCCCCCAATCCCAGCCCCCCATACCTTGAAATGTATGGCCGGACGGGTGCCAAGCCCACCCGTCCGGCAGGTCAGCCCGCTCCAGAATGGGGCCGGATTGGCCCAGGCAGCTGAAACCCCATCCACAGGTAGGGCCTAAGGCGCCTAGGCCAGTCAGAATTCTGGACTACCCCCTTGCCAGTCTGGTTTTCACGATATCCATAATGAATTAGCATGAAAAGATTTGCTATACTCATTGTGGATATTCTGGAAACCAGAACTGACTTGGGAGATACTCTTCTAAGGTAACAAGAAATATGCAAATCAACTTTTGATAATTAGTGCAAATACATGCAAAGATATATTTTTCATATAAGTTACAGATACTCTGAAAATCATACTTCTTGAGTAGCGTTTGAACTAAATTTGAAACCCAATGACCTTTGGAGGAAACTATACTTCCTGGCTAATATTCAGTTAATTGATGTTTTTTTTTTAAAAAAACACCAGCCTAGGGTCTAGTGTAAATGTTCCGTATGTTCAATTGTGAGGTGGAAAAAAAAACAATGAGAGATTAAGGAGGAGACTTCCCCTAATCCTTCCTGTAAAAGGCTGCCCAAACAAGCACTTTTAGAAAACCTGTATGTGCTTAGAAACAACTGTAAATCCTAGTATTGATATATTAAGGCATCCATGTGCATTACCTTTTTGAAATGGGGAATCCATATGCACGTTTTGTTTCTGTTCCAACCCACTCAAGCCATGTCTCCTTTTCACCCGCACATGGGGGCAAATTCTATAAATGATGCCTAAAAGTTAGGCGTCGTTTAGACATCCAGAAGCACAACGCTTAGCTCAAGTCTATTATGCATAGACGCACAATAGAGAATTGCGCTCAGCGATGCCCAGCGAATTTAAGCGCATCTATATATTTAAGAATCAAGAGCTCCTTTTACAAATGTGCGCTAGTGTTTTTAGCGCATGTACTGGATTAGCGTGCGCTAGGTGAAAAACTACCGCCTGCTCAAGAGGAGGCGGTAACGGAATAGTGTGCGTGGCATTTTAGCATGCGCTATTCTGCGTGTTAAGGCCCTAACACACCTTTGTAAAAGGAACCCCAAGTGTTCTTATTTGTGTGCTATGTAGAATCGTCTTTTAGGCGTCACATAGACGTCCTGATGACATCTATAACACTATTGTGTTTTAGCGTTATGACATTATTAGAATGGTGATTTTATGCTGTTTTTTACATTATCATCACGGGTCTCAAAAAAATCTCCACTCAAAATTAACTACAAATGGTATTGCAAACCATGGTAATCTAATCAACAATTGTTCCCATGTCTTCAAAATTCAAAAATTGTCTTGAAAATATGATATATCAATAATTAGGAAGGCAACAGTATGAAAGTACAAAAATATTACTTGAGAAGATCTCAATCGCATCTACAAATTGATATGGTTTTACCACTTGACGTTTGCATTGACAGAAACCACATACAGCAGTGAGAACATTGGGCTAATATATTCCCCTAACACAGCTTGGAGTTTTAAGGACAACAATTGATACTTCTGTTAGGAGTTAGATGTCCGTGACAATTTGGACAATTGTTAACTGAAGAGGAGTAACATGCTCTATAATAAAACCCTAAGTGCGCAAGCGCAAGCGCACTTAGGAGGTCATGTTCCCTGACAGCGTGATGTGTCCCTCCATACCAAATTCTATTTCAGGCGCATGGGGCGGCTTCCGGCATGTGGGGTGGCTTGCGACAGCTTGCGCTACATGCAGAGGTTTCAGCGCGGTGGCGGTATGGCTCTGAGACCGCTTTCACCTGTGTGTGTGCATCGTTATTTGTACCCGTGCGAGGGATCCGGTGGTTAACTGGTCGGGACTCGATGGCGTCTCAGAATATGGACCCAGTGGTCGTTGAGTCTGTGGCGGTGGGGAAAGGAGCTGAACCCGGCAGCAACACCGCTAAATTCTGCCAGAGGTCTGCTGCCTTTGTGTTCAAAGGGCTGTCGTTATTAGGCTCTCCAAGTAAACTCTAAGGATAGCAGAATAGTCCTGACATCGTACAGGGCCGACCATTTGTCTTTCAAGATATCTAGGAAAGGAGAAGGCCTACTGCTGGACAGGGGAATCAGGTAAGAGGTACTGCTGGACAGGGGGGAGGTAAAAGGAAGGGAAAAGGCCTACTGCTGGACAGGGGGAGCAGGGAAGATGTGCTGCTGGACATGGGGGAGGTAAAAGGAAGGGAGAAGGGCTGCTGCTGGACAGGGGGAGCAGGGAAGAGATGCTGCTGGACAGGGGGGAGGTAAAACGAAGGGAGAAGGGCTACTGCTGGACAGGGGGAGCAGGCAAGGGATGGTGGTGGACAGCCACGGAAAGAGAGAGACAGAAAGAAAGAAAGACAGACGGCGGCAAAGGAGAGAGAGAGACAGAGAGAGACAGAAAGAAAGACAGACACACACATCTATTCTAGCACCCGTTAATGTAATGGGCTTAAGGACTAGTGTTTTGTAAATGGTTCATATCAATATCACCCCAATAGCCCTTATGGCTGCAGTTGTTACCTATATGGCAGAACAGTAGGTTTTGGGTAAGTTTTGTTAGCCTCGCACTTTACACCATAAATCTAGTGGGTAGGGTGGGATATGGGCCTGGATCCCCCCTCTCTATGGTTCATTACATCACCCAACTCAATCCACACTGAGGTTTCTTAATAGTGTCCCTAATCATGAGAGGAAACAGGATCTCAGAGGCTTATCAGTTTCAGATTTCAATCATTAATCCTAAAAAAACCACAAAAAACAGACCCTCATAGGTGAATAAAAAAGAAGCACTCTGTTAACAAACAAAATATATGCTATTAAGAACTTTTTGTGCATTTACTTGTAGGTTTATGTTATTAAGGGATTTTTGCCCATCTACTTATAGGTTAGTGTTGTTCATTACACGACCCACCAGGCTACTCCAGACACCTGCTTGCTGCTCTACTAGGATTTCCCATATCTGTAGCTATCATAGAGGCTGGTATAACACAGTTACATAGAAACATGATGGCAGATAAAAGCCAAATGGTCCATCCAGTTTGTCCAGGCCTGACCCCCAAGTACATAACGGACCTTTTCGCATTTTCTAATAACAAACTCAAGAGAAACACACACCCAAAACTCATTTCCCCTCCAGTTAGAGGCTGCAAAATGAAAAAACACCACGAACACCTTCTCTCTCACCAAGCAGTCCTATGGGGCAAAGACCTAGACCAACTGCTTTTGCCCACTACATACGGGGAATTCAGGAAACGCCTAAAAACATACCTGTTCCAGAAATACCTAAACAATTGACCCGCTCTCCCTCTCCCTCCCCCTCCCTATTCCACCTGAACTTACAGCACTGTTATAAATATAATCTGTTATCTTCATCTTATCGTAACTTTACGTTGCTATTTATCCCCAACAGGTCCTGTCGGACATTACCTACTAAAATGTACATATTACATTTTCGCTCAGCAAATTGTATTTCTATACTATTGCCTCCTGAGGTCTCTGATCTCTGTATTTCCTCTGAATATCTATTTATTGTATTTCGCTGAATGTCCAGCACTCTTGATTGTAAACCGCCTAGAAGTCGCAAGATTGTGGCGGTATAGAAGAATAAAGTTATTATTATTATCTCTTCTTTTCTCTAAGAAATCCCATGCTTTTTTGAATTCAGATACAGTCTTTTGTCTCCACCTCCTCTTCCGGTAGACCTTGTTCAGATGGGGGATTACATCAAGAAATTGTTGTCTGAATGGGAACATCTGGAAGGACATGTTATCCAAGGACAGAAGGCAGATATTCTCACATGTGGGTGATATCATCCACGGAACCTGAAATGAACCATCTAAAATGGACTGCCACTTTAAGAAATTAAAGACTGTCCATACCGAGCTTGCGTGGGTGCCTTCCCTCCCGCTGCCAGCTCATGGGACCATCAGTTCTGTAACAAAGCTAAGAAGCCAAGAAGGGGAGGTGGGTGGATTGTGAGAAATGTAAACCACTTAGGCTATAAGTGGTAAATAAATAAATAAATATTTGCCTGCTGTCCTTGGATAACATCTGCTACAGGTAAGTAACTGTGCTTTATCCCAAGACAAGCAGGCGGCATATTCTCACATGATCATGTGTCAGGTTATTATGTCAAACTTTATTGGCTTAAAATGGAATACAAGGTGCAATATTAACTGTTGCTACTAATTTATCTGAGTATTCATCAGCAAAACCACATAATTCACCCTATTCTTACCTCCTAAAGACTTCTACTTCCAGTTGATAACTCTTTACCCAAAGTTTTTATTACCTTAAAAAAATTTATGTCATCGCTTATTCTATTTCTTCAAAGTTTGAATGTACTTATTGTTTTTAGTTTGAATGTAATCCGCCTTGAACCGCAAGGTAATGGTGGAATAGAAATCACTAATGTAATGTAAGAGCCAAAATACTTGATCGATAGTATTTTGCATTATGCTCCCTTTCAAAAACTATGCTTGGCATGCCATTGTGATTTATATATACAAACCAGAAAGGAAATAAGACTACAAACAACTAGAGCAAATGTTTTCTCATGTTTGGGCCCCGTAGAATGGAATAAGGTCCTGATTTACATATGGCAGCAAGGAGATGTGAAGTCTTTTAAAAGACTGATAAAAATGGTATTTATTTTGTGAAATGAGTATGGGTGTTGAAAAATCATTTTATGCTATAATGGAATAGTGGTCTGCTATTGTTTTAAAATCTGAAGTCATATGGCGTTCTAATTTTTTTACAATGGCATACTATTTGATGACGGTTTACTGCCGATTAAGTTTTTAAGACCAACTATTGATTCTTAGCACCAATCTAGCCAACTGCTTTGCATGCAGATCTGCCAAAATTGAGCGACCTACATTATATACGTAGAATCTGGAGGATATTGCCTCCTCTTTCACAAGCGTACACACTCAACGACTTTGCTCCTATGTTGAAAAAAATTGCCGAATGAAAATGAATAAAATGAACGTTCCCAGAAATGACATGGGAAATGACACGAAAGAAAAAAAATGGCCTGGCTTCCTTTCCTTAATATTATAAAATATGGCCTGATTCTATATATAGCGCCTAATGCCCTGTACCTTGGGATAACAAAGGCAAGATGCAGAGCATTGGGTTTGTCTAAATATGACCATATTTCACCATATCTCGAAAAATTGCACTGGCTTCCAGTCGCTTTCAGAGTCCAGTATAAAGCAGTGATGATTTGCCATCAATTTATGTATGGAAACATCCCAGAATTGCTTAAAAGTAATATACTCAGCTATATACCAAAAAGATCTTTGCGTTCTGAGAATTTAGCTTTACTGAAGATGTCTGCGAACCCAAAACTTGAGACCAGTAAAATGACTTTCTGTTGCGCAGGAGTTAAGTTATGGAACTCCTTGGTGGATCAGATAAGAAATCCTATGTATTTGTTTTTGCTATTGTTCATTTTAAATATTGTGTACGTAAATTTTGTAAACCGTTTAGTTTTAAACGGTATATAAATTTTTAAAAATAAATAAATAAATAAAAATTCAGGGCCGATCATAACGATCATAAAAGGCTGGGCCTCAGAACCTGAGAGCGCAGCCAGGCCCAACACTATGGAGCAAGACCTGCTTGTATTGGAAAAATGGTCCAGTACTTGGCAATTAAATTTCAATGCCAAGAAATGTAAAGTAATGCACCTTGGGAGCGGAAATCCATGCAAAACATACACCTTGAACGGTGAAAACTTAACAAGAACTACTGCAGAAAGGGACTTAGGAGTTCTCATCTGGAAAGATATGAAAGCTGCTAATCAGGTGGAGAAAGCTACAGCAAAGGCCAGACAAATGCTGGGTTACATCATACTACCATTATACAGATCCATGGTGAGACCTCACCTGGAGTACTGTGTCCAATTTTGAAGGCCACAATATCAAAAGGATGTGAAGAGGATGGAGTCGATACAGAGAATGGCCACTAGGATGGTCTCAGGACTTAAAGACATCCCAAATGAAGAACGCCTGATCAGACTGTGCTTATATTCTCTAGAAGAGCGCAGAGAAAGGGGGGACATGATAGAAACATTTAAATACATCATGGGTCACATCAAAGTGGAGGAGGAAATCTTTTTTCTGAAGGGTCCTACGGCAACAAGAGTGCATCCACTAAAACTTAAGGGAGGAAGATTTCATGGTGACACCAGGAAATACTTCTTCACCGAACGGGTGATTGATCGATGGAATGATCTTCCCCGCCAGGTGGTCGAGGCCAGTAGCGTGCTCGACTTCAAGAGTCGATGAGACAAACTGGTGGGAGTACTACAGAGTTATGCTCAAACGATAGATACTCCAGGGAAGAAGGGTTCTTGAGTAGGCAGACTAGTTGGGAGGGAGGGTTCTTAGTGGGCAGACTTGTTGGGCCGTTGGCCCTTTTCTGCCATCATATTCTATGTTTCATGTTTCTACCATATATAGAATTGTGCTTAGCAGCCGTATACGCCGCTAACATTTAGGCTCATCCATTTAAGCCAAAAAAATCATGCCTAAATACCTGCACTTAAGTTCTGTACAGATTAGGTATATTCTATAAATGTGTGCTTAGCTTTTAGAAATGCCCATGCTTCGCCCCTGACCATACCTCCTTTTGAGGTTCACATAACAGAACTGGTGCACACAACTTTATAGAATGTGCCTACCGACTTCCACGCATAACTTCTAATTAATGCCAATTAGAGTCAATTATAAGATGTCAATTGCCAATTATAGGTAATGATTATTATTAAACAATTAAATTGCATGCACAAATCGGCTGTGCGCACCAATATGCACATGCAACCTATGCCGCTATACAGTATACAGAAATTGGGGATACAGTATAAAGACTAGCTATAGATATGAATTTAGATATAAGTTATCCTTGCTCATTATACAGTATTAGCTTAATAGATGCTGAAAGAACAGAAAATATGTCGACATCAAAAGTCTTTATGGGGCAAGGTTTTAATGGCTGAATAATGTGCTGTGAACGGAGCAGTAATTTCTTCTCGAATGCCAGGATGAATTATTTATGTTTGACAACAGTGTGTCTCAAAAAGCAGCTCTCACTTATTCGCTTAGTCTAGGCTACAGCTGATCCTACTGCCCGCTGTTGTAATTACATTAACCTCTTGACACCACATGACAAGCTTTTCCTGTAAACTGCAATCAATAGCCCATAACTGTTACGTATTTAATAGGCCATGGTAATTCTTTAGTTTAGATATAATTAGCTTTTTTATTTTTAATTTCTTCATTTGTAATGGAGCAAGCAAATGAACTCCTATTTATTTATTTTTTAACTAAAGCTTGCTATTAAAAGAAAAGAATAAAAGCAGGGAAAAAAGGCAAGCAACGCTCTGCTTATATTTTCTGTGGAAACGCATGGCCTTTCATTAATCTACATCTGCATTTTAATAGAGTTAGAAGTGGTGGCACATAAAAACTGGCAGGAATTAATTACAGGCGTGCTGGCGCAGGTGTGCAAGGTTGCAACCCAAGTCAATAATGCTGTAGGATAAAGAGTGTGGGATTTGTTGGGCACATTCTTCTACATCAAGGTTATTTGTTGCATCTGGTACACTGTTTCAAATGAAACATAAGCTGGGCACTACAAATTGTAGATATAAGTGGGAAAAAAAAATATTGGCTTGAAAAGAATTGGAAGATATGTTCTCAGATCATTCAAGAATAAACAGTTCAATGTTCTCAGACAATTCAAGAATAAAGAAGGAAAGCCAGGATTTTATTCTACCTATGCATATGGATCTCATCTAACACATAGCACTTCAGCTCATTGACTTGCCGCACTGTTCCCTCTAAGCTGAGGGGGTGTCCTCCAACCGCATTGCTGCCAGTAGGGGGTGATGCTTCAAGTGTTTTGAAACGCTAGGGACAGGCAGGTTTTCTGGAGTCTGACAGAACTTGCCTGTCCCTCACTTTTGAAAATGTGATCGTGAAACAGCACCCACTGTTGGCAGGACTGTTGGTGGAGGACTTCCGCTCAGCTTAGAAGGAAAAAATGCATGCTAGACTTAAAGCCTCTTTTGCTGCAGGATTTCTCACAAAAATCTTCACTAAACTGGATTTTTTTTTTTCATTTAATTGTATTTATGTGGAGGGGCATAATCAAAAACAGCGTCTAAGTCCCCTTTTGGCCTAAGTCCTTAAACGTTCAAAGCAGAAGCAGGGAAAGTGTCCATAACCAAACCAAACATCCTTGTTTTGATTATGGCCTTCCACTGCCTAAATGCCCAATCACCACTATGTCTAAAAGTACACCCACACAACGTCTACACTTTTCAGCCATAATGAAACAAAAAACGCCTAAGCCCCAAACGTCCAACAGAAGGGCTTTTAGGCGAAGGAGGAGCCAGGTCTTCGCCTAAAAGCTGGATTCTGTAACTGGTGTCTGTCAAAAACAACACCGGTTACAGAATCCCCCCTCCCCCACAACCATCCAGGCAGGAGGGTGCCCAAGCCCTCCTGCCATGTCGAACTGCGACCCCCTCCCCCGACAACATTGGGGTAAGAGGCAGCTCAAGCCCTCTTGCCCCGGCCAACCGCGGCACCCCCGATGATATCGGGGCAAAAGCGATGCTTGCGGTGGAGGGGAAGGCAGGTTGCGTTTTCGGCACTTAGACGCGTTTTGACTTGGTCTAAGTCAAAAACATATAAGTGCCAACTAGGCAACCTGCCTAAGGTTTTGGTTATACCTGTTGTATGCCTAGGTGTAGGTCGGCCCCCTCCCGCCCACCGCCCTCCCTTTCCCCTCCTCTAAACATGCCTCTTTTTTCTCTGTGCGTCTAGAGGCAGGGGAAAGGCCTAAGTTGGTTTTAGATACGTCTAAAAACCAGCTTTGGTTATGGGTACTTGGACGATCAGGCTTTTTGATCGTCCAAGTAGCCACTTAGGACACTTTTTAGACTTTTTTAAAAATTATTATTATTACTCCCATATTGTCTTTCTCCAAAATTCTCAAAGCAATTTATAGTACCAAGGAATATAATTAATCCATGCAGTGAAGTTTCAAAATAAAAAAAAAGTGAGCTACTGAGTGAAAAGGTACCAAAAGCAAGGTTACAGATGAAAGAGATATAGGCTATCGAGGTTTGGAGGGGTAAATGTGTGCAACTTTCATTTCTGAAAGTTTTTTTGTACTGTAGGGTCAGTAGGATGCATTTTTTCACAACTTTGATGTTTTTCATATTCTACAGCCTACAAACTGCGAGGGCTGGATTCTGCAACTGGCACCAGTATCGGCTGGTGCCTCCAAAACCGGCGCTGGTTGTGTGTCACTCATGTAATGACACCAGTTGCAGAATCACAGCCTCGTGTAAAGTAGACACTGGAAATGTAGGCCAGGGTTTTACTGGCCTACATTTCCAGCACCTACTTTACATGAGAATCAATCCCACAGGGGCTCCTACCGGGGCCTACGGTCACTTCTGGTGCAAGCCACGTCCACCTTGACTGTAGGCGTTTATAGGCACCTCTGTGGAAGGGATATCGGTAACCTGTTCTGTAGGTCCCTACATTATTTTAAAAATTAGTTTTTAATTGATTTTAAACAATGAGCTCAATTACTGCGTCATTTATCGCCAATTAAACCAATTAAGTTAGGTAGAGGTAGGATATCTACTGCTGCTTAACTTTCACCATCCCTATGAGAATCAGGGCCTAAGGGCCGATCTGTGGCAGGCCGACAAATTCTCAACGCGAAGTCATGGAGAGCGATCTTTGAGCTTGCGCAGACCATCTTCCTTGCCTATAGATGGTCTGCACATGTGCTGGCTCTTCTTGCCCTATGAGATGGCGGGGATGTCACTAGTGAAAACTAGAAGAAGTCAGAAATTGCTTTGATAAATAATATATGAACTGACTTCGCATTCAACACAAACCTGTCTATGAAGTGTAATCAATATGTTTTAAGTTGCTCAGAAATGTGAAACTCAACAAGGGGGGAACGCACCCCCCTAGAAAGGGAACAGAGTTTACCTCCCAGTCATTGCAACTGTTTCTGTAGAGATCACACTTCAAGCCAGGATGTTGGTTAATAAAGATTGTTACAGTCCTTGAAATGATATAAAGTATAGGATTTTCTCCTTTCTTCTTATACTTGTTTTATACTTGTCAGAACATCACTTATGCATGATTAATAGAATCATAACTTAGCTCAATGAGGGGTTTGGCTCTTCTTGCCCGGCAGAGCTTTTTTACTTTTTTTTTAACTTTGTGAGCCCGTGGTTTTAAACCTCTTTAAACCCGTGGATTAAAAACATGGACTCGCACTGCGGGGAAGGGTAGGTGAGTCGGGGCTGAGCCAGGCCGGACAGTCAGGGCAGAAAGCAGGGCAGTGGGAAAGGATCTGAGCGACTGGTCCTCAGCAGTCGCTTATTTTTTTATCGGGCAGCCCAGTCGGTGTTCCTTAATTTTTTTGGTAGATCGCGTCCTTCCTACTTTTGGATGCCCTTCCCCTCATTTGCATGCGCGGATCGGGATCGGATCTGAGGATGATCAGGTTGAGGGGTGGTAGATTCAGGGGCAATGTTAGGAAATTCTACTTTACGGAGAGGGTAGTGGATGCCTGGAATGCGCTCCCGAGAGAGGTGGTGGAGAGTAAAACTGTTACTGAGTTCAAAGAAGCGTGGGATGAACACAGAAGATTTAGAATCAGAAAATAATATTAAATATTGAACTAGGCCAGTTACTGGGCAGACTTGCACGGTCTGTGTCTGTGTATGGCCGTTTGGTGGAGGATGGGCAGGGGAGGGCTTCAATGGCTGGGAGGGTGTAGATGGGCTGGAGTATGTCTTAACAGAGATTTTGGCAGTTGGAACCCAAGCACAGAACTGGGTAAAGCTTTGGATTCTTGCCCAGAAATAGCTAAGAAGAAAAATTAAAAAAAATAAAAATAAAAAAAAAATTTAAATTGAATCAGGTTGGGCAGACTGGATGGACCATTCGGGTCTTTATCTGCCGTCATCTGCTATGTTACTATGTTACACAGGTTAGTGAATCGGGTCGGAGAAAAATCGAGTTGCAAACCGATCGGTTTGCTTAGTGAATTTAGCCCAAAGTGCCTAAAAAGTATCTACAGTGGGGTATATGATTTCTGAGTTTAATTTTTTTTTTTTTTAATTGATAAATTTTTCCCAGTTTTAGATAAGTAATTAGTCCATACCCGAGGCTGAAATTTGGCACTGTTATGTAGTTGATATCCCTATATCTTGTGTTATAAATAAGTCACATACCTCACTTTTTAGTACATAGTACATAGTACTTTTCACTCAACAGGTCACAAATATTCATATACCATAACACATCTGCTTTATGATATCAAAACAGTCTCCGTATCCTCTCTCAAGAGTAAATAGATATCTCAAAAGCACATACAGTATTCTGATTGTCATTATTGTGGCTTTTTGATTGCATTGATCATCATTGTCACTAGTGTTTTTGGAGAGCTGCTTTGATGTTATGGTTTTGTCCACATTTATTTGTTTATTTTTATTTAGCTTTATGTTTCCAGTTTTTACCATTTCAAATTAATTTCTGTTATGTATGCTTTTCTTATAACCCACCTAGATTAAAGGATAGTATAGGATAGAAATAAATAAAATAATGTAGAGGAGCATTTAAAAAAAAAATGTCTAGAACCAAAAAAGGCCATCTCATAGCCATAATCAATCAGAAAAATGTCTAGATTTGCTGTTCATTTATGGCTCTGAGATGGATATTTTTACATTGAAAATGAATAGCCATTTTCCAAAGTGTAACATTCAACTTCTATAGGACACGAAATTAGGGAAATATGACCACATGGCTGGACCTATAGAACAGAGAGTAGTCTAGTGGACTTTAAACAAGGGACACAGGTTCAAACCCCAGTAAAGCTTTTAAATTTTTTTGTAAAAATGATCCCTCCAGTAAAATTCCTACTGTACTTGAATGTACACTATTTTAATAGCCTTCAGGTCTGCAGGTTAAAGAATGACAGGGGGGGGACACATTTTTCCCCGCCCCCACAGGAACTCATTTTCCTGTCCCGTCCCAGTGAGTTCTTTTCTTGTCCCTGCCCCTTTCATAAGAACATAAGATTTGCCGCTGCTGGGACAGACCAGTGGACCATCGTGCCCAGAAGTCTGCTCACGCGGAAGCCCTTAGGTCAAAGACCAGTGCCTATTTGAGTCTAGCTTTAACTGCGTATGTTCTGTTACAGCAGGAACTTATCCAACCTTTTCTTGAATCCCTGAAGGGTGCTTTCCCCTCTAACAGCCTCTGGAAGAGCGTTCCAGATTTCTACCACTCTCTGGGTGAAGAAGAACTTCCTTATGCTTGTACGGAATCTATTCCCTTTTAACTTTAGCGAGTGCCCTCTGTGTTCTCTTCACCTCTACTAAGTCAATTCCCTTCAATATCTTGAATGTTTCAATCATGTCCCCTCTCAGTCTCCTCTTTTCAAGGGAGAAGAGGCCCAGTTTCTCTAGCCTCTCATTGTATGGCAACTCCTCCAGTCCCTTACCCATTTTTGTCGCTCTTCTCTGGACCCTTTCGAGTAGTACTATGTCCTTTTTCATGTACGGCGACCAGTGTTGAATGCAGTATTTCAGGTGGGGGCATACCATGGCCCGGTACAACGGCATCATAACCTTTCAGATCTGTTTGTGATCCCCTTCTTAATCATTCCTAGAATTCTGTTTGCCCTTTTTGCCGCCACCGCCGCATATTGCGTGGACAATTTCATTGACTTGTCTACAAGTACTCCCAAGTCTCTTTCCTGGGGGCTCTCTCCAAGTATAGCACCGGACATCCTGTATTCGTGCATATGATTTTTGTTACCGACATGTATCACCTTGCACTTATCCACGTTGAACCTCATTTGCCATTTAGTGGCCTATTCCTCGTGTGTGTTTATGTCTCGTTGTAGGTCTTCGCAATCCTTCTGTGTCCTCACTACTCTGAATAATTTTGTATCGTCTGCAAATTTAATCACCTCGCTCATCGCACCAATTTCTAGGTTGTTTATAAATATGTTGAAGAGCACGGGCCCGAACACTGAACCCTGCGGCACTCCACTCGTGACGCTTTTCCAGTCCTCATCCGCACAAGCCTCAAACACTTTCAAAAACATTCTAGAGCTCAGATTGTGATGTCATAATGCCTCATTCCACCAATGCCTAAGCTCTGTCCTCATCTGCACAAGCCTCAAACACTTTTAAAATCATAAGTAGCAACATTCTAGAACTCAGATTGTGATGTCATAATGCCTCATTCCACCAATGCCTAAACTCTGTCCTCATCAACACTTTAAAATCATAAGTGTTCGAGGCTTGTTCAGTTAAGGCAGAGCTTACAGTAATGGGACAGTGACAGTGACAAAACTCATGGGGATGGGATGAGGAAATTGAGCTCCTGTGGGGACGGGAATAAATTTGTCCCTGTGACATTCTATGCTGCAGGTGTCTTATATATTTAGGCACAGAAGGCATTTTTCTGTTTCTAGAAGGCTCACACAATCCTTTCTGAGCTTGGGCATAAGCCAGGATGGGACAGGTCTGGTAAGCCAGAGGAAATGCAGATCCTGGGGCTCCAATTACTCAGTCTCCCCTGCCCCTTGGGATGAAAAAACAGGCAGAAACCAAGAGGTAAACAGGAGCAAATTGAATGGTTTATTAACTTGCTTGAAGATGGTAGCAATCAACTATTTACATATTTACAGATGCCAGTCATCGGCCTCAAATAGTTTCATCTTTCACAAATGTCTTTTCCTTTGTCTGATCCAATATTGTCTCTCCCCCCTCCTGGGTCTCCTTCAGCATGCAGGACCTTGGCAGGAGTAAAAGGGAGCATCAAAGACCCTGAACTTCCTCATACATTGTCTTTTAGAACCTTACCTTCTCCCCTCAGGAATAAGGGACCTTCTACTCTTCCCCTTCAATCCTTACTGGTCACAAACTGCAATCTCAGTGACCCCCTGGAAAATCTTGTGTCACTACACTTTCCACCATAGGTATTTTCCAGGGGGAGGGGGGGAAGGGGTTACAAGCAGATAGATATGTTTTGGGGCATTTTAAGAGATCCATCTATTTTGAAAATGAGCACCATAACATAATACAATAAAGATTATAAGAGCTCTTTTAATTCAATAGGGTTCATATTATCACAGTTCTTCCTAATAAGGAAACCTCATCTTGGTTTGCTATCAGATCTTTCCAAACTTTTCTCAATTTTGGGATGTTTATTTTGGTTCATTCCACACATTTGTTTAATTTTTTTTTTAAATGCAGTTTTTTCAACACACAGAAATTGACCGTACATGTGTGAATTCATACATTAATGCATCTCTCAAACCCAAAGTGTGGGCTGGTTCCAAAAATGTGCTTTATGGCTATATACCATAGCTAATTCTTTTCTAATAGACTGCCATATATAAAATTAACCCCATGCTGCCAACATTATATATTTTTTTAATGTGATCTATATATAGATGTTCTAGGGGAAATAATTTGGAAAGAACAGGGACAGAGTTTATATATTTATTTTTGGGGATTTATTAAGCACCTTTAGAAAGAGATTCACCCAAGGTGGTGTGATGTATGTTCATACTTTATAAAATATGGACATACGTGCATAGCATTCATGCACGTATTTAAAAACTACCTTGGAATAGGTAAAAACTGCCTTGGAGCAGGTATAAATTTGTGTGAATTTGTGTACAACTAGGGGTTTTCAAGCAACCAGCTCACTTTCAGAACCAATCAGTGGCTACTGGTATGTATAGGGTTACCACGTGGCCCCAGAAAAAGGAGAACGGATTAAGACATCTATTGATGGAAGTAAAGCCCAGATGTCTCAGTCTGTCCTCCTTACTTCCATTGCTTTCAAATTAAGTAAAACCCGGAAGTCTCAATCCGTCCTCCTTTTTCTGGAGCCATATGGTAACCCTAGGTATATAGCAGATGCACAAAATAATAGAGATAGAAGTCAGGCACTTTCCCATTTGCTTTAGCTTTAAGGCAGGGGTGTCCAATGTCGGTCCTCGAGGGCCGCAGTCCAGTCGGGTTTTCAGGATTTCCCTAATGAATATGCATTGAAAGCATAGATCTCATGCATATTCATTGGGGAAATCCTGAAAACCCGACTGGACTGCGGCCCTCGAGGACCGACATTGGACACCCCTGCTTTAAGGGCTTTGAGCTTCCTCCAAGAATCCTTGATCCCTTGTTGTTGTTTTCTGGTGAAATTCAGGTTTTTAAATGTTAATTTTCCTTGAGAGTATAAAAGTAAAGGAAGCAACAGAATTATAAGTTTCCTATTGGGTGACTTTAATAAAAATGATTTGCAAAAAAAAAAAAATAATAATAATAATTCAAAACCTCCCTCAGAATTCACTTATCGCCCATTGATAAGTTGATCACAATTCCAAGTTAGAGAAAAATGTCTTCTGCTTGGATTGGTATAGTGTAAGACAGGGGTGTCAAAGTCCCTCCTCGAGGGCCGTAATCCAGTCGGGTTTTCAGGATTTCCCCAATGAATATGCATTGAAAGCAGTGCATGCACATAGATCTCATGCATATTCATTGGGGAAATCCTGAAAACCCGACTGGATTCCGGCCCTCGAGGACCGACTTTGACACCTGTGGTGTAAGAGGTGAGTTTTACATTTTTAAATAAATATATCTGCACATATATACCTATAAGTCAGGGGTAGGGAACTCCGGTCCTTGAGAGCCGTAGTCCAGTCGGGTTTTCAGGATTTCCCCAATGAATATGCATGAGATCTATTTGCATGCACTGCTTTCAATGCATATTCATTGGGGAAATCCTGAAAACCCGACTGGAATACGGCTCTCGAGGACCGGAGTTCCCTACCCCTGCTATAAGTAGATCTGAAGACCAATCCCATCCCAGCTACTCAAATGTGTAGATCACATACACGTGTAAATGGCGATTACAGAAAGATGCTAGTTACATGTGGCGATTCACACCGTGCAGGGATTTCAAGGGAAGCATGAGTGGATCAATATTCTACACATGTATTCCCCAGTTTTAAAATGGAAATAAAGATAACTGGGAAATAACTCCATATCCAATTGTACATTAGTTCAGAAGCCTATACAAGGGGGTACTGAAAAGTTCTCAGCCTAACCAAGAAGAGAATGACATGGATATGGTTCAATCAATGATCTGAAACAATGCTAAAACATAGAGTCTTTTTTCTGCAAATTGGCACTTAATGAAATAAGATGACACTCTTTTCAGCTACAGTGGCTAAATAATGCTCAGAAGTTAGGAAGTTGTTTGGTTGGGCTGAGAACTTTTCAGCACCCTATCATAATAAAAGTGAGCAAAGTATAGGACAATCAAGCCACTGTGACATCACTAATGAGGTTGGCTCTTATTGGTGGAATGAGGCATTATGGCATCACAATCTCAGCTCTGGTTACTAAATACTGAAACTCTTCACACTATGAGGGGGTGCTAAAAAGTTCTCAGCCCAAGCAAGAATGATGTGGAATGATGATTCAAAATAATGTCAAAACATAGAATTTCGTTTCTACACATTGGCACTTAACAAAATAAGATAACACTTTTTTTCAGCTACAGTGGCAAAATAATGCTCAGAATTTAGGATGCTGTTTGGTTGGGTTAAGAACTTTTCAGCACCCCCCTCCTTCAGATTTTATCAAACTTCTCCTTTTGATCAGGCTTTACATAATGTACAGTATAAAGGAAGTAATGTTCCTTTATCCTTGTTTATTTCTATCTTCAAAATGAAAAGAAAAAAAAACCGAAAGAAAAAATAAAAATAGTGGTATCAATACTTAATGGCTGACACTCGTATGTCCCATAAGATAAGTCTTTTTCTGTTCTCTGCCATTCTTAATACCAAACTTTAGCTGGTTTCAGCAAGTTTTTTGTAGAACTTTTTCACCAATACATTTGTGGGGGCTTTGTATGCTCTTTGGACAGCTATGATTTGGTCCTTGTTATTTGGACCATTAGCTATTTTAGCAGGTGCATAAGATATATATTTTAAAAAAGAAACAAAAGAAAAACTAATTGGTTTTGCACTTTTTCACATAAATATTTAACATAGGATTTTTTGACACTTGTGATAATTCCCTTTCTCCCCGATGTGCCCTTGAATCAAGCTTTGTGCTTTGGGCACGGGGCATTTGAGGTCTCTTTTCCCCTATTTAATATTTACATTGGGATTCCACATTCCTGTGTTTATTTCTTTTTTTTTTTTTTTCAATTCTGATCTCAACATTTTATGTAAAAAGGAACTTCTGGGTCTTTATTAAAAGCTAGCACAAATCTTGCAGAAGTCATAGGGAAAATGAGCAAATGTACACTTACGAGCTTGGAAGCAGGAATAAATACTGTATATCCATGTATGAGTGTATTTTATAAAGAACATGTGCAAATGACAATTCCGTCTATCTCCACTCAAAATCTGTCTCCAAACACATACATTCAAGTCAACCAGAAGTACTAATGTTTTTGTCACCATGTGTAATTTTATGTATGGGGTAAGTTTATGAGAGGCAGCTTACATGCATATATCGGCCTATATATGTGAAAACACTTTATAAAATCCCCTTCATTATGGGTAAGATTTAAGATCACAAACCTACTGTTTATACTCGACTACAAGTCAATTTCAAGTATGTCGAGAGCAGTTTTACATCTCTTGATCTGTTTTTTTCCCACCTGCAGGGTCCAAAATTGTTCCCTTTCTCTCCCTCAGCATCTCAATCCCCTCTCACTGTGAACCTTCAAATGGATCTTCTCTAGAGCAGCAGCAGTGCAGCAATACTCCTAGGCTGCTTGAGGCCTGCTCTGAAGCACTCCCTCTGATCTGCCCTGCCTCCTCTGACTCAACTTCCTGTTACTGCTGGGGCAGGATGGATCAGAAAGAGTACTCTGGAGCAGGCTGTGGGGGTGGAGAGAGGGGACCATGCTGCTGACAGGATTGGGAGATGATTCATTTTGGAGACATTTTTTGTTTCAAATTTCTCATCATAATATAGAGTATATATAGTTTTTATTTATATAACAGTCCATATGAATCATTTCTTGGGTAATAAGCTTTTCATTGAGAAATCTTTGGTTGTGCCCAGAGGTTTGTATTTTGATTAAAGGTCACAGTTTTTGCCATCCCTCTGTGTAAAAGCCTTGTTTACAAGAAATTTACCAAAGAGACCAAATGGGAGATCCTCATTTCTAAAAAAAAAAAAAAATGCATTACAGCTTTTGGGAGATTTAAACAAAATGTTTTTAGAATTGAGAAACGGTAATGGAGAAGGAGAGGAATGTTTGCTTTGCTTCCTCCTTAATGGTATAACTAACCCTTTGGCATGTAGTTGAGTCATCTACACAAAGTAGCCTTGGCCCTCTTTTAAAGATGTTAGCTCTGTAATTAGCTCATGGAATTCAGCTAAACCTACTTAATCCAAATCACCACTGGTTTCCTTTGGAGAGAACCTAAATCCAATCCTCATCTATTTCTACTATAAGTTGTTTTGTACTAATCATTCTGCCTTCCTTGCTCCTTTTCTTGGTTCTCCTCTGCTTTTATAAAATTGTTTTCCCCTTTTTTTTTTTTTGTTTCATTTGGAATATGGCAGAGCAAAAGGATTTCATATCAGATTACTTTTATTGACTGTACAAGAACTCTGCAGCAGGAGACAGCAATAAAACCAACCTAGACAATGTTGATGAAGAGTAATAGAAAGCAGGGTACAATGCTTTCAATACAATATTCATTTTATAGTACTTGCATTCATGTGTTGCACCATAAACCATGAAATGAGATCAAAGGCCCTAATTATATATCCTAGAGGAGAGAGAAGAGGGATATGACAAAAACTTTAATAGGTTCAAGGTATAAATAATGCAGAAGAAGCAAATAATTCTTGGTGAAAAGAAGATTCCAGCACAATAGGTCATGGTATAAGGCCCTGAAAAACAAGACCAGAGCTTCCCAAACTATTATCATTGTAACAATTAAAACTTCATATGACTCCAGATGATAATACAATAGCAGACCTTTAGTCTGCTCTCTGCCCTCATCTGCTTCCTCCTCCCCCCTTTACTTATCCAAAGCATGAAGGCAGCAGCAGCAATAGTCAGCAGAGTTTCCAGTCAAACAGAAAGTCCACAGGAGGAGGAGGAGGTGGTGGCAAAGCCTTTTAGTGGTGAATGAATCACAGGTTCCATGCTGGGCTGCCACTACTGGGAAAAGATCACATTAGAGATCCAGAGGACGAGAGAGAAGTTCTTTTTTTTGCGTAAGATGACCCTGTTTGAAGTCCTAACCTACAGTCTGGGAACCACTGGGATAGTCTGAGGAGTAATATTAGGAGGCACACCGAAACAGGAGAAACCACCTTCTTAAAGTACAAAGGCACAAAAAGAACAGTGAAGGTGACCAAAATGACTGGGATTCTTCAATTAAACAACTCGACACAAACATGTTTCGGCCCTATGGCCTGCGTTGGGAGTCTGTTTTCATCTGGATTGAGAGCATAACCGCTAACTATGGTGCCTGTTTATAAACAGCGTGCATATGTATCAATCGTTGTCAACAGTGTGATTGTAAATGTTCAGCAAAGCTAATATTTGGTGTAGCAGCATATGTTCTCAACTCAAGTTGATAAAGATTGACACACATACTGTACAGATTGTTAATAAACAGGCACCGTAGTTAGTAGCTGTGGTCTCGATCCAACTGCTAGATAAAAACAGAGACTTCTGATGTAGGCCATAGTGCCAAAACTAGCTCGTGTAGAGTTGTTAATTTGAAGAATAGAGCATCCCAGAAATTTTGGTCACCTTTACTATTCTTTTTGTGTAATATTAAGAGGCCATTGTACTGATCTGTGAAACAGGTAATGGGCTAGCAACTATTTTTGCAAGAAATTTTCTCTGTTTTGCCACAGCTAGGAATTTAGCATTTTTCCAGCTGTGGGAACAAATTACATTACATTGCGGTTGAATGCAGATTACAAAAGAAGTTATCTGGCCATTTCCAGAGGAATTGAAGAGAAGAGCGAGTTGCTTCAGAGAATTGGGATGAGTCTTGCGGTGTTAGTTTGTCTTCAAGGATTTCTTGAATAGCATGGTTTTTATTTCTTTTCTGAACGATTTGTAGTCTGGGGTCGTCATCAGTAAATTGGAGAGTTGGTAGTCCAGTTTTGCTGCTTGTGTGGCTAGAAGGCCCATCGTACAGTTTTTTTTCATTTGACGTCTCTGATTTGGGGATGCATGAATGGTTTGTGGGTTCTCCTATGTCTGGTTGAGGTAGTTTGGATTTGGCGGTTGTTTAGGTAGGCTGGGCTGTCTCCGTGTATGGTTTTAAATAGTAGGCAGTAGAATTTGAATTGTACTCTTGCTTGTATTGGGAGCCAGTGTGAGTCAAAGTATGCCGCTGTGGTCGTGTTTCCTCAGTGAATAGATAAGTCTTAGCGCTGTGTTTTGAACTGTTTGTAGTTGTTTTATCATGGTTGCGGGACAGGGAAGATAGAATATGTTGCAGTAGTCTGGAAGACCCAGGACTAGAGACTGTGTACTATCGAATAATTTTCGAACTTGCCTCAAATTTCTCATGACTGTGAATGATTTTTGTATTGTTTTGTTGATTTGTGGTTGCATAGTACAGCATCTGTCTATTGTCATTCCTAGAAGTTTTAGAGTGGGTTGTATGGGGTATGTGATTGAGTTTATTGCTAGATTTATTATGGCTTGGGTTTTATTATTTTCCAGGAGAATGAATTTTGTCTTGTATGGGTTCAGTTTCAGTTTGTGATTTTTCATCCATGTTGCTACTGCTTCAAGTGTCCTGTGTAGTGTGTCTGTCATGGAGGACGTTGGTTGGTTAAAAGGAAGGAGAATGGTGATGTTGTTTGCATAGCTATAGTAGGTTAAGCCTAAATTGTCCCCCTCATGTGGACCAAATGGCTCCTATCAGAGGCACAATAAATAGACCTTATAATTCTTATCTGCTGTCATATTGTACTTTCTATATTTAAAAGTCAAAATTAAATATTGTAAAATACGCATACTAACAATTACTGCTAAAGGTCACCATTTGGCATGTATTCTGTCTGCTTTAGTCAAGAACATGTTGGTGCCTTTTAATTCTGTCTGAATATGGCAGACAGATAATAGTGGAAGGTTTAGCCATTAGAAAAAAAAACTCCAGCAGTTCTCTCTTACTGTATCTATTGTAAACTAAGATCAAAATCTGACTTTATTCCATTGAGTGATGATTGCTTTCAGTTTCTTGATTGAACTTTGATGTGGTTTCCTGAATGTATTAATCAGAGTCTGTTCTTACAAGGAGAAAGAATACAGAATAGTTTGCCTTAGAATAATTTGTTTGTTCATGGAAGAACATGTTCAGCAAAGAGTAAAGAATGCCTCATAGTAATACTGTGATACTCTGTGATCTCTTAGCTACTTAAAGCTTAGAAGATTTTATGTTTTCAAGATGAATATTTTTTTTCCTCAGGCCTGGAATTTGCTCTGGAGAATCTGATTAGCACAGGGAAGGAGTGATGCAAGAAAATAAGTTAGGAAAATCTGCCTGTTTGGTTTTCTTTTTGGCATATTGGACCTGAGAAAAGCTGGTTGTGATTGTGTTGAATCAATAAAAAGCATTATCTAAAGAGAACGTTGCCCAGATTTCCACACACAACTCAGCGCCATGTATAGAATTCGGAGGAAAATGCTTGTTCATACAAAACATACATGTGTAGGCATCTGCTTTTCAATAAGGAATAGTCTCTAAATAAGTACATTCTTGACACTTAAAAATAGGCATTCTCTATTCCTCACATTGCTAAAATTTAGCTTTATAGCTTGAGGTAGGATATATATGCTCTGATAGGGTATAAATTTATATGGAGAGTAGGAATCTGAATAATTTATACCTTTAATTCTAAACATAGAAAGAACAGGCATAAATTATGCTAGGATATTCATCAGGCTTGAATATATAGTCTAGTTTACAAAATGCATGGGAATATATGGAAAATTATCAGTATATACACATGAATTGGAGGTTGTTGTATTTCTGAATTCTGACATCTAGATAAGTATAGGGGAGATTTCAGAGGTAGAGTCTGTGTGGAGCTGTAAGATAACCAGTTAGCAGTGATATTCAGTCTGCTGACCACTTAAGTAAGTGGATAAAGTTATGTCAGTAAAAAAGCTGCCCTAACCTTATCTGCTGGGCTGACTGAGTACTGATATGAATATCAGCTGGTACCTGGTTCACAGGCACCAGCTCAGTGGATGCTGTGGGTCTCTATTACCCCCAATATTTTTGAGACATGACCAGGGCTGGCATGCAGTCTGGGCATATCTTCCCATTCTGTCTATCTTCCTCCCTTCCCCTTACCTTCCCAGTCTCCTTTCAAAATCAAAATCTTTTTCAGAGGGGCTCCGGTGTGGCAGCCATTCTCACAGGCTGCCAGTGCTGCCTCAAAGCTTTTCCTCTGCCACAATCTGCCTCCCTCTGACACAACTTTCTGTTTCTGCCTGGATGGATCATGGCAGAGGGAAAGCTTTGGGGCAGTGCTAGCAGCCTGTGAGAATGGCTGCTGCACTGGGCCCCCTCTGAAAAAGAAGATTTTGATTTTGAAAGGAGACAGGGAAGATAAGGGGAAGGGAGGGAGATGGACAGAAGGGGAAGAGATGCCTGGACCGTGGGCCCCCTGGAGTTGTTTTAAGTTAGCCCAGGGGTGGGGGTGGGGAGGGGAAGAGATGCCAGGCTGTGGGAAGGAGAGGAGAAAGATGCCAGACCAAAGGAGGGAAGAAAGGGGAAGACAGATGTCAGATCACAGGAGAGGGAGAGAAATGGAGTAGATTGTGCACAGGGATACAGGAGAAAGGGGAGTGAGAGGGAAGAGATGGTGCACAGTAATGGGTATGGAAGGGAATAGAGATAGAAGAAATGCTTCTTATGGGAGAAGAAAGAGGGAGGAGATGATACACATGGATAAATGGGAAGGGAAGACGCTGAAAAGTAGTTAGATTTTGAGAAGAAAATGGAAAGTTGAATGTTAAAAGTTAATGCCAAAGATGGATGTAGGGCAGAAAGTGAAGAAGGAGAGAAAAACAGAAAATGAAGGAGGCCATGGAAACACAGTTAAGAGCACAGACAGAATAAAGTGCAGCCAGAGACTAGGAAAAGATGGTTAGAAAAATAAAATCGCCAGATAACAAAAATAGGGGAAATGATTTTATTTTCAATTTAGTGATTGAAATGTGTCAGTCTTGATCATTTATATCTGCTGTCTATATCTTACACTGCTCAGGAAGAAATTATTTTCTTTCTATTGCTCTGGTGTACTGCATGTAGAGTCCTGTATTTGCATAGGGGTTGTCTGTATTTGCATAGGGGTTGTCTGTGTTCTGCATGTGTGATCAAGGCCAGGTGTTCTGGTAGGAATGGATGCTGAGAAGCATACAGTGTAGTTTAATTTTGTGGTTAACCATTATATTGTTTGTATATATGAAAAATGAATGAAAAAATAACATTATAATTAGTATTATTATTATGGGGTAGGGGCAGGGGTGGAGCTTGGCTGTGGTATGGAGCGGGGCTTTGAGCACCACCAATCATTTTGAAAAGTTGGCTCCTATGACTTGGTTAACTTCTGGATGACCGCACATACTCGTATATTCAGTGCTAGAGTCTATAAATAGCTTAAAAGCCACTGACTGCTGTGGACTGAAAATCTACTGCTGACTGATTTACCAGAGTTCTAAAATATATATCTGTGCCTTTTATTCTGTTAAAAGCTTAAGAGAAATCAATAACGAAATAGGAAAAGGTAGCTTTGTTGTCCACACTGAAAACAAATGACCACAATGACTACAATCTGCTGGCTATTTATTGGACTGTGTGAAATATGCTGGTGGTGTTTTCCCAATTTTCCATTGACAGAAGCAGAGAAAATCAACAGAAAACTAAAAAGCAGACTGGGAAAACTGTTAATTTTGTTAGTTTGTTTAATGATGATTTTTTTTTTTGTAATTATTTTTAATAATTGTAAATTCTCAGTTTTTGTACAGCCAATCTTTTGTAAACCACTCAGAATCCACTGAAAAGTGTTTTTTGGGGAAAAAAAGTTTGAATCACGTGAATGCATCGATCAGTGTATCGCAAACTGTGTGCCGCGGCACACCAGTGTGCCTCCTGAGATTTCAGGTGTGCTGCGGTACACTGGGGAAGAGGAGAGGTGCTGGAGCCGGATGACTGCCTACAGGAAAGGGAGGCACGTCCTGTAAGCAATCTCCTGACGCCGGCACCTCTTCTCTCTGCTGGCCCTTCTCTCCAGCACAGGTCCTTCTCTTGGCTCAAAGCCCGTTTGAAGGGCCTTTGCACATGCGCTGACATCGGCACATGTGACATCATCAAGCATATGCCAGTGCACTTCTGTGTGTCTCGAGCCGGGGACACTATGTTTAGTGTGCCCCAGCTCAGAAAAGTTTGCGAGACACTGGCATAGATTATTGAAGCTTGCACGAGAGCTCTTTCTCTCATCTCTTGTTCCTCTATTTCTGTATTACTTTTCCATTTACCTCCTTCATTGTTTATATTTCATGTTACTCCCCTTTATGAATTCCTTATTTTTGCTTCACCATTTCTACTTTTCTCTGAAACATCTGTGTAACATCTGCATAAACCACTTGCCTCTAGCACACTTATTTTGTTTTGTTCGGTAATCCCTGGTGAGCTTTCATCTGGTTCATAGAATTTCCTATCAAAATGAACCTTAAATGGGAATCACCCAGAACAACTGAAAACAGTACTGGTCTTCGTAAAACTGAACTTGATACCAAAACTGTAGACTCATTTTTCAACAATTATGAAACTTTAAAGTGTCTCCTTGAAATTGGTCATTTCCCCCTTAAAATATTAAAAAGTTTAGAAAAAAAAGGGGAGGGGGAGGTCTTAGTGATGATTTTTTTTAAATTGTATTTTTAATAAAACCACAGCATGCCCCAGCACTCCCACTGGTGGATCTTTTTACATTCTGCCATTGAGGGTGATATATGGGGCATAATTGGCCTCTGGCTTTATGGTTGATTTTTCTATAGGTCTGAGGGAGTGGGCCGTGGGATAGGAACATTTTTGCCAGAAAGAGCATTCATTTATTTTGAAAAGGTAATCCTGGCTCCTTCCATTTATCTTTTTATGGGAAAAGGGAAGTTGTGGGGATATGTAAGTTGAAGAACATATGAAGGACCGTTATTGAATTAAAATTAAATTACAAAATAAAAAAAAATAATATAAATAAAATTGTGCCTTGTTCTAATTTGTATTGTGTTGTTTTTCTAACTTAATAAGCACTATTTTTACTACTGGCTTTTAAAAATAGAAAACTAGGCATCTGTTAAGGGCAGAGAATTGCTTTTGTAAAAAATCAGAGAATAATGCAGGTAAACTGAACCTCTATATTGCCAAGTAGAATCTTTAGAGAAACCACAAAATTCTGTGGTGATGCAAGCTTTAAAAGGTGACACTTTGGGATGTCTAGAAAAATATTTTAAGAGCAGTCACTAAGACAGCCTGGGCTTATGTCTTGTCAAATGCTTTCTAATTCGAGTTTGGATTATGGGCTAGACTGCTAGAGTCAACAACAATTCACAATGGAATTTTAATGGAAGGTGGGACCTTCTTTGAGCCCTCCCAAAGCTCAGTCCAGATGGACAACTTTGACAGTGACTTTATCATTCAAGAACAATGGAATCTTTGAAGGTTGTCAAGAACGTCAACTAGCCTCAACTATCTAGCACAGTATCTATTTTGATTTTAAATATACTAAAACATAATCTAATTCATTGGTTCTTAAACCTGTCTTGAGGGACCCTCAGCCAGTCAGATTTTCAAGATATCACTAATGAATATGCATGAAGCATATTTGTATACCTGTCACCTCTATTATATGCAAACCTGTCTCATGCATATTCATTAAGGATATCTTGAAAACCCAATTGGCTGGGGGTCCCCCAGGACAAATTTAAGAACCACTGGTCTAATTCATTGCCACAGTTTTAGTGACCAGTATTTAACCCCTTTGGTACCAATTTAATATCATATCTGCATGAACTGTTAGTCTAACACTGTTATTTTGTTTGGAGAAAGATGAACCAACCAATATTCCATGCTATTTAACTGACCAGGAATGGCTCCTAACCAGTTAAATAAAGTTTGGCTGGCTACCTTCTTATATTTAGTGGGAGAAAGCTGGCTATGGGGCTCATTCTTTTTTTTTTAAAGATTGACATCCAAAAGACAACACTTGGACATCTTACCAGTCAAAACTTCCAAGTGGGTTTCACATGTCAAATTGTTCCACAAATTATAGCCTCATATGACATTGGAACATTTGAATCTAGATAAATATAAGAGCAGTCTATTTATGATCCTAACAGGTATAGCCATTCAATTGATTACAAGTAATTGGAAAAACCATGATAGAATTAATTATACATTTTGGTGGATGAATGTGTTTACTACATACAGATACGAACAAATTAACACAGAATGTAGGGGGGGGGGGGGTTAGTGAGGTATTTAATAAAATTTGGAGCCCACTGACTAAATTTGTAAAAACATAATAATGTATTTTCATCATATCTCTTCTTTTCTTTGGTTTATTTATCTTTACACATCCAGTGGGTTGGGGGGTTGGAGGGAGGGGAATAAATATTGATAGTGATATGTGGGTAACTTTATTCTTTATTTGTATTGTATATTAGGATATATTATGATATTATTATATGCAGGAAAATGAAATTATTGAATATTTATGTTACCTGTATAGATAATAGTGTAATATGTGGAATATCTTTTGTTCTTTCATTTGTATGACACTGTTTTTGATTAAAAACCAATAAAGAATTAAAAAAAACCCCCAAACTTCCAAGTGGGCATTCTCAAAACAGACTTTGTAAACATCTTTCTGATTGTTTTGTCTCCAGTGTGTCCAAATCGGGTGTGTTAGACACATATTTTGGACAGGCTTTGGGTGGGCTTAGGACTTGAATGCTTGTCAGGTATAATCAAACCTTTAACAACAGCTCCTATGCTTTTATTTAGACATTTGGAGCTAGACCTGTTTTAAAAGTGTCTAAATACTAAAAGGTACTCAAACTGACCAGTTGACCCCCCCACCTTACTCCTCCAGTGGTCAATGACCTTCCTATCACCCAAAGATGTTAAAGAAAACCCCCCATACATTCTAGCCTGAATTACGAAGGGCTGCTGAAACGTTCCCAGCCCAAACAGCTTCAGATGTTAACACAGACATTTGAGCCCAGAAAGCAGAGGTCACTGCAGTGAAATTCACATTAAATGTTCCAGGTAAAGATGTCACCATATCTTGTTAAGATTGTATGGGGAGCCCTCACAAACCTACTGTACCTATATTAAGATGACACCTGCAGGCATAATGGCTATTGTTGTGGTGTACAGGTGGGTACAGTAAGTTTTGGGTGGGTTTTGGAGGGCTCACCATACAATTTAAGCAAGATATAATGACATCTGTACCTTGGACTTTTAATGTGAAATTTGCTACAGTACTTCTTAAAAGAGCCCCTCTGCTATGCACATCTGTCTGAACAGTTTACTAGCAATGCAGACTGCCTAGAGGAAGACTTTTGTGTTTTTCATGTATTTATATTCGAGAATGGCCAAAAAACGATAGATAAGGACCAAAATGTCTACACAAGTCATTTAAAAAAAAAAAAAAAAAATAGGCGACTTGCTGTTTTGAGAATGGACATTTTCTCTACTGGATTTCTGGACTTTCTCAAAACGTCCAAAGTCAGACTTAGACATCCTATCAAAAATGTCCCTCCACCTCTGATGAATATTAGCAGTTAGCAGAACTGCAGAATTTAAGTGCTGACCAGTCAAATTTAGTGGTCAAATCAGGCTATGCAAAAAGCAGATGCATCTTTGGCCACTATAACTTAGCCAGCTGGTGCTTAATATTGACATAGGGACTCACTTTCAAAACACTTAAACACACAAAGTATCATAAATTTCTACGACACTTTTGTGCCTTAGTGCTTTGAAAATGAACTCCATAGCTGGCTAAGTTTGGCTGGCATAATATAGACCAGACATTTAATGCTGGCCACCGGAAACAGCCTGGCATTGAATATCGTCAACTCTTTGAAGATCAAAATCATTTTGGCTATTTTTCTCAGGGGTTTTTCAGTAACACAGTCAAACTATCACCCCACCCCACATTATAATTAAATATATCTAGTGGATTCTGAGCTGGCTCGCTGTTCATGCACTCGCAGCATGAGCTGCTGTCGTCATTGGATCCTTCATAATATACATTTTTTTCTTCATATTATATTTTGTTTAATTTTTTATGTTTTATATATTTTTTTAATCACTTATCTTATTTCATCCCATGGAGCGCTTCTCCTAACATAATCGTGCTTCATTCAAACTTCTTCAGGATCGAGGCTCCCCCAAATTTTGTATTAAACGCAGCACTTCTCTTTCGGGATTCCAGTCACGCTCCACAGTGTTGCAGCAAATACTACTGTTTAGATATATATATATATATATATTTATTTTTTTTTTAAATTATTTATTTTCTTTTAACAAGTTGAAAATACACGACTTGACAGGAAATCAAATATTCTCATAAGTAAGCAATTCAAAAATTACACATTACCAATACCATGATTACAGTCCACATATCAGAAATCAATCACTTCCAAGGGAAGTTGGATAAAATTAGAATAAACAATTATAAAGGAAATACAGAGGACTGTTAGATAATTCTATTTATATAGCCTGAATGGTGGTTTCCACAGGAGCTTCTGGGATTCTTGTTGCTGCTTTACCTTCCAAAAAAATTTTGCAACTGTTCAGGGGAAACATAATTGAAAGGTTGCTCCCAGGTTTAATATTGATTGACGATAAGTCATGAATTTTTTACGCCTGACTTGTATCTATTTTGAAACATCAGAAAAAATTGTGATTTTACCTCCATGAAATTCAACATTATCAGTCCTATAGAACATACGAAGAACAGCTTCTTTATCTTGTAGAAATACAAAAGTTACTAATAAAGTAGCTCTAGCCGTAATCTCAATCTGAGATTATTCCAAGATACCAGTGAGATCTAATTCCCCTGTTTGTTCTTCCATCTTGTCTTTATCTTTTAGTACATTTAAGTAATATAATTTTTGTAAAGGTGGTATATTGTTTTCTGGGTATTTTAACACTGCAGTAAGAAATAATTGAAATAAATCCCTGGAAGAAAGTAATCTAGATACAGGAAAATTCAATAATCTTAAATTCAAGTTCCTGTTCAAATTTTCCAGATTCTCAATTTTCCTAGATAGTAAATTTTTGTCCTTTAATTGCACGCTATTAACAATTTTAAGCTCTGTAACTGAGTTCTCTACTTTATCTATTCTGGAAGACTGTTGTTGAAATTTCTGATCAAAATCTTTAAATTGAGTTGCTGTATTTTGTACCGTTGATATGAAATGGGTGCATACTTTGGGTAGATTTTCAATAGCACCCCAGATAGCGTCCATGTCTACCACCAATGGTTTTATTAGTGGAGCTGGGAGAGAAATCACCATAGAAATCGAGTCCAAAGTTTGAAAAAGAGAGCCTTCTCTTCCTGCCACACCTCGAGCAGTGAGCTCTCCTACCGCCGATGCCGACTGCTGAGGAGTCGGAAAGCTGAGATCTCCATCTGGGGTCAGGGGTGAAACCCGCAGCATCGAAGGAGTCAACAGCTCCAGGGCTTCCTGTATTGCTGTAGGCATCCCTGACATCATCCTGGGATGCAGGGGAGCTCCAGGCCCAATAGGGCTATGCGAAACATCACCCTCCAAGACCGAAGTATGCCCACTTCGGTCCACGGAGTCAGCCATTCCAACAGGGACAGCAAAGGTCGTAATTGCTGTCTGTCATGTCAACGAGGTGGAAGAGGAGGCAGGAAGATCACTCCTCTGCTTACCCCTGTGCTTCAGCATTTCGTTAAGCTGAAAAGGTCCCAGTAGAAAGCTTTTTTATAAAGTAAATTTGCCAATATTGCAGGAGCCACCAATGACACGACTCACTCTTGATCCTCCCCCATTTAGATATATTTAATAATAATATGGTGTAGGGTGATTGTTTGACTGTGCTATTGAATATCGGCAGTCAGCACTGATCACTGGAATTAGCCAGCCTCCCTCCCATGGTCTCAATATCAGCCCTGAAAAATGGAAGGTTGAAACTGAGAACTGTCAAAATCTCAATTTGAACAAAGTGCTAGAATGCCATAATCAGATCAAATCCCTAATCAGCAGTCTGTAGATCACAATGGTGTAGATGTAAACGCCATTTGCCCTGTTCAGGATAACAGTAACTCCTTTTCCTTTTCCCGAGCTCCTTGCCTTTCAGTTCCTCTGACATGATTATTATGGGTATTATTTTACATAAATAGTTTCTCCTCCTTCTTTTCTGTCATTGTGAACAATTACAGTTTGATATGGTCAAATTCATTCATGTGACTCGTTGAACAATGGCTTCTTGATAAAAATAATACCCACGTCTGCTTTCACCATTAGGGCTTACAGGTCTGGAATTTTATTGCTTAGACCATGAGCATTTGTCACACTCCCCCTTCTCCTTGCCTGCAGGCAACCTTTAGTGCAGAAACACAGAGAACCCGATTTGAGATTCATCATTGTTCATGTGTGTCTGTGCATGTCTCTGTATGCAGTCTTGAATTCAAAAGTTTAAGGAGTCAATATTCAAAGTGATGTAGCTTGGCAGGAAAAGATCCTGCCTGGTTAAATTGTGCTGGCCTGTCCAGGAGCTGATATCCAGTGGCACTAAACCAGATAGTGCCTTTGGATATTCACTCTGATCCCCATGGCACTCTTCAGTTAGTTTTAGGGCAGTCCAGGGATGGAGTTGATTTGGAGCTGGGAGTTATGCAGACACCGGCGGTACTCAGTTGCAGTGTCAGCATAACTGACCGGTCATGTAGGATCTCATCAAAGCAGTCCTAACATTACATTTAGACATCAAATACATACACCAGTGAAACATCCACTTTCATAAATCTTATAGTTAACTCTTCTTCTTTGCTCAGAGATCATTTTTGGAGTGAGACCATTGAGGGAGCAAAAATGCCCACTTTTAAATAATTCCTCTCTCAATCAATGCACAAATCTTTATGCGTAATGAATACGTTTTAATTCAATAACTGCACTTAGCTTTAAATGGTTACTTGAAGTTGAATTTCATTCCTCTGTGTAAGCTCTGGGTCCTGACGTGTTTCGCATTCTGCTGCTTCAGAGAACCCTGATTGAGCTGTTCCAAATACCGTGTACATTTACATAAGCTCTCTTTTCTCTTTATTTCTTTAACGGTTTACATTACCATTTGTATTCCGTCATAGCCCTAGTGAGCTAATGGTGGATCACAATAAATTCAACTACTGGAAACAGACCCAGTGAAACATAGGGCTCCTTTTATTAAGGTGCGCTAGCGTTTTTAGGGCACTCAGGAAATTACTGCGCGCTACACCGCGCACTACGCGGAAAAACTAATGCCAGCTCAATGCTGGCGTTAATGTCTAGTGCGTGCAGCAATGTAACGCACGCTATTCCATATGTTAAAGCCCTAACGCAGCTTAGTAAAAGGAGCCCATAGTATAATACCAAATTCCTTAAAATACGAGCACACATCATAATCAATTTCAAGATAGAAATTTCTTAAATAAAAATGTTTTTAAAAGTTTCCTAAAAACTGTACAGCAAACTTCTAATCTAGTTAAAAAAACAGTAAATTATTCTAGATTAGAGGGACAAATGATCTAATTTAATTTATTTTTTTTTTGGGGGGGGAGGATATTTAAGGCAAAACTACTTTCTTAAACATGTCCTGATCTACCTGCTAATAAAAAGATTATGTGGGTTTTACACTGAATGTCGACCATATCTATGTAGTTTCTGGGAGCTGCCAAAGATCCTGATATTCAGTTCTGGATAAGCCCTGACACTGTATATCTGGAAGTAATTTAGCCAGCAACAGTCGGCAATTAAAAAAACATTGATGGCCACTAGCTATATGTTGAATGGTAGATTAACACCAGAATATATTTTGACAGATCAAATTGGGATACAGGTTTACCCTGGGTCAAGTTGGACCATATTTCTTTTCCATCTCCTGAAACCTTGAGTCACCTAGCTAAATTCAACAGGGGTTTTGAGTGAATCCCACTAGGAGCTGCCTCAGTGCTGACTTCTTTGAAAATGATAGAATCTGACTACTATATTAAAATGTGATGTTAAGGGTAAGTCTTCAAACTAAGGGAATTGATCTTGGCTGCTGTAGAATAAGCAATGGCTTGGGAGGGAAAGCACAATGGGAACAGAGGCTCTGAAGTCAGCGATCATTTTTGTTTGGAAATAATGGAGCTTGAAGGGGGTGCACCTAATTTTTGACTATAGGGCCCTTTACCGGACTAAAATTCATGGCACTAGGATTTTGAGGCATCTCCAAGAGTGGATCATAAACACTGGAATCAGCAACTCCTTTCAGAATTTGCTGCCACCATGTGAAATTTGGACCAAGTCCTTAAAAAGAAATAATCACCTTGTTCATGTCCTTTGGGGGCAAATATTTGGTTGGCCCATGGCACAGGTGGCCCTCATCATTTTACTCCTTTTTGCATGCCAGTTTTCACAAAACCAGGCTTTAATGAGCTGCTTCACCTGAATTTGTATCACAACAGCTCATTTATGTGTAATCTATATACGCTTTCATACAAAATGGGCTTGCTGAGAAGGCCTTTGGATGTGTTGCAGAAGACATGTGTAATCTTGCGTATCCTTGAATGGCTTTTACAAAAGATTCCAAGCCTTACACAACATGGCACCCAGCTACATATTAGCCAAAGTCCCACCTTGTGTCCCAAACAGACCCCTCCACTCCCAGGAGGAAACATGTTTATATTTACCTCCTAGTTGGAGCCTCCAACTAGAAGGTGCCAGACGAAGGTCATACTCTCACGTCTTACCACAGTACTGGAATCAACTATCTCTTAACATCAAAACCCTTGATGGGCTTCTGAGCTTTAGAAAAGCAATAAAAACCTATCTCTTCACCTAATTCTTCAGGATAAGCTAGCATACAGACTGCAACTCATATATGTTCAACTGACTCTATTCCTGCGCATGCTTCATGCTTCACATGTCTGCTAATCCAGAACAATCAAACTAGACACATTTCACTGTAGTCGCATTGCCTTATTCTTCTGTGCCTTGTTAATTATTATCCCCTCCTTTACAAAGCCGCTCTAGCGTTTTTAGCGACGGCCATCATGGTAACAGCTTTGACACTCTTAGAATTCCCATAAGCGTCCGAGCTGTTACTGCTATGGCCGGCGCTTAAAAATGCTAGTGTGGCCTTATAAAGGAGGGGGTATGTATGTTACCGTGTAACCCATTCTGAACTCTCTGGGGAGGACAGGATATAAATCAAATTAAATAAATAAAACAAAAATGGCCAGGAAATTCTGAATGTGCACAGAAAAGCGATGTCAAGTTAGAACAATGTCAAATAAAATGAGGATTCATCTACACTTCTCCCCCCTTATTCGCAGTTTCGGTGATAGCGGTTTTGAATATTTGTGATTTTTTGCCCAGGCTCCCCTCCCTACAGAATTGCTTGGAGGCAGCCCACATCGACCAGAACTGGCCCCGGGACTTGGATCAGGGCGAGGAGGAGGAGTCAATCGGAGGAGGAGGAGGCGATTGGAGGAGGAGGAGGCGATTGGAGGAGGAGGAGTCAATCAGAGGAGGAGGAGGTGATCGGAGGCGAGCAGGAGCACAGCCCTCAGCTGTGGACGCAGCTCCGGTAGCAACTTCATGCGCGGACCTTACCTGGTGGTCTAGCAGTGAAGCGGGGCAGGAGCAATCTTCCTACACTCCTGCCCTATGCAGAGCCGTGCTGTGAGTTCCCGTGGTCTCATGAGACTACAACGGGATCGTTGTAGTCTGGTGAGACCACAGGAATACACAGCATCACCGCTAGACCACCAGGTAAGGTCCGGGGGTGGGTCAGAGTCTGCCAAAAAGTTATTCACAAATTTTCCTTATTCACGGGCCGGCTTTGCCCCTAACCCCCGCAAATAAGGAAGGAGAAATGTATTTCTGAAACTTAACTGACAAAGAGGATAATGCATGAACTCAGCAGTAGCAATAACCAAGCAAGCTGAGACATTTTTCTTGCTATTCTTATCCATTTATATAAAATGAAAGTTTTATGCTGACTTGCTTGTGATAAAATCCACATGAAATCATGGATTTCACTGCAAAAAACAAACAAACATTAACTTCATATCACTGTAGTGTAGCTCAGTGTTACTGAAAATACTTGCTTCTCGCAATCTTCCATATGTAATTTTGCTATGCCAATATAACTGATGAGTACATTTGCATGATTCTACAGCTCATTGTGATCTCATGCATTTTTTGTGAATGACATTACTACTACTATTTAACGCTTCTATAGTGCTGAAGGGCATATGAAATGCTGTGCATTTTGACATTAGACCGTCCCTGCTCGGAAGAGCTTACAATCTATCTTGGACGGACAGACATAGAGGGTTGTGCATGCAAACCCAAAGGAGGAGAGTTAGGAGTTGAAAACAGTCTCAAAGAGGTGAGCTTTTAACTTAGACTTGAACCATAGACAGAACCTGCCGTAGAGATTCAGGCAGTTTGTTCCAGGCATATTGCACAGCAAGACAGAAAGAATGGAATCTGGAGTTGGCATAGGAAGAGAAGGGCACAGATAGGAGAGGCTTACCAGTTGAGCAGAGATCATTGGAGGGGGGAACATAGGGGGAGAGAAGTGAAGAGAAATAATGAGGGTCAGCTGAGTGAATGCATTTGTAGGACAGAGGAGTTTGAACTGTATTCTGAAACAGATGGGAAGCCAAAGAAGTGACTTTAAGAGAGGGGTAACGTGAGTATAGCGGCTCTCATGGAATATAAGCCATGAGCCAAATTCTGGAAGGATTGAAGAGGAGAAAGATGGTAGAGCAGAAGACCAGAGAGTAGCGAATTGCAGTAATCTAAGCGTGAGGTGATGAGGGCATGGATAAGGGTTTTAGTAGTGTACTCAGAGAGGAAAGGTTAGATCTTGGTAATATAGAAGAAACGGCAAGTTTTAGCGATTTATTGTATCTGGGCAGAGAAGGAGAGAGAGGAGTCAAAGATGACCCCCAAGGTTGTGAGCAGACAAGACAGGCAGGATGAGAGCATTGTGTATAGAGAAGCAGGGATCTGGATTCAGGCGGGAAGATGAGCAGCTCTGTTTTGGCCACTTTTAGATGTGGAAAAAAACAGCAAGTATCACATATAAAAATTTGCAAACTCTATTACCCATTATCCTTATCATTTTTTTCTGTGTATAATCACATTTTCAAGGCTGATTGCAAGTTAGTACATCATCTTAAAAGGTTTTATTAGGCTGTGAATGTAAATCTGGTAGGAGTTAAATCATTATGACAGACATGCTAATTTACTGAGCCTCTTGTTTTGCTCAAAATTAATTTCTCAAATCATACACAACCCTGGGGACTGGTAGGCTGCTTCTGTGCTGAATGTCATTGGAGACAAAAATTGTATTTTTTTTCTCCCTCAACTCTACTGGACAATAGGCACACACACAAACACAAAAAAAATAGTGTAACTTGCATAGATTTGATAGTTGTGAGCACTGACAGAATCAAACTACACCTAGTCAAACAGTCCCTGCTGAAGTGTAGCATTTTGAGGTTTATATATCTTTCCCATCCCTCAGTGGCAGGGACATCTGGTTTGAGTTTTTGGGACGTATTTGTTGCCATTTTGCATCAGGATTTAATTACTGCCACTGAAACACTAATGGGTGCCATACCATATTAATAGATTCCCATCTTCACCATCTCTTTGTATCTATGAAGTGCAACTGACAAATGGGATTTGTGCTTAATAGCGACTTCCATAACAGTTGTTTTACAAAGGACCTGTATTCTCTGGGTAAGTTCAGGTGATGGGCAAACTTAAAAAAAAACCTATAGATTCAGATTTTTCTGGAAGTTATATGCAGAATTAGAGACTGACCGTCCCTTCTCCCCAACAAGTTCAATGGAAAAAGTTATTCAAGTCTACCTTCAAATTCCAGGGACCCAAAGTCTGGAATAGCCTACCTTTAAGTTTGTATTGGCTCCCCACTTACTACAATTTCAGGGAGATGTTAAAAACATACCTCTTCTCTGTGTAATCCACAAGAAGCCTACCCATTTATGATCTGAGAAATCTTGTACTAACTCAAACGGACTGTCCTGTAATTATATTGTAAACTGCAATGAATCCTAGTAGAAAATTGCACGATATAAGAAATTGAATGGTATGGTAGATTTTCATCAGAGCACTAGAGTCTTTCAGTCCATTGCACTGTGCAAGTGTCTAAGGCACAGATCAGTAAAGGAAAAGTAAAAAGAACAACCAATAATTTGGAGATTCAAGAAAAATAAATAAAAATAAGTTGTTCATAGTTATTTATTTAAAACTTTTTTATATCGTTTACCAAAAAAAAACCCTAAACGGTTTACATCAATTAAAGCAGTGTTTCTCAACACAAAGTATGCATACCTTTGGGGTATGTGAGTCGCTTTTTGGGGGTACGGCACTGGCTGCCACCGAGGATATTGCCTGCCTGCCCGCCGAAGCAACTGCCAGGATCCCTCTTTCCTGCCTTCCACCCTCCACCCTCCACCCTCCACCAAAGCCAACCCAGAGGGCTTCCCTATGATGTCAGAGCTGATGTCAGAAGAAAGCCTTTCAGGTCAGCTGGGGGGGGGAGGGTGGTGGTGGTGTGTGTGTTATCTCCTTCTGCCTTCAGCGACACTCGTTACCTAACTTTAGATAGGTGCATTGAATAGGGTAAAAGAACATAAGAATAGCCTTATTGGGTTAGACCAATGGTCCATCAAGCCCAGTAGCTCATTCTCACGGTGGCCAATCCAGGTCCCTAGCACCTGGCCAAGACCCAAGGAGTAGCAACATTCTATGCTATGGATCCAGGGCTAGCAGTGACTTCACCCATTTCTTTCTCAATAACAGCCTATGGACTTTTCTTCCAGGAAATTATCCAAACCTTTCTTAAAACCAGCTACGCTATCTACTCTTACCGCAACCTCAGGCAATGTGTTCCAGAGCTTAACTATTCTCTGAGTGAAAAAAATATTTGCTCCTATTACTTTTAAAAGTCTTTCCCTGTAACTTTGAGTGTCCCCTAGTCTTTATAATTTTTAATACAGTGAAAAATCGATCTACTTGTACCCATTCTATTCCATTCAGGATTTTGTGGACTTCAACCATATCTCCCCTTAGCCTGCATTTGCTCTTCTTCCCGCTGTACCCTCTTCTGTTGCTGATGGTGGTTTGGTTTCAAGTGCAACATCAAGCCTTGCCCTTCCTGCTGAGGTGGAGCTTGTGATCTTCCTGCTTCGGCAGTGGGCTCATTGGTCTGGAGTCAGAGAGATTAGTGTTGCATTGATTATTGCTATCGGTAGAGGGATCACTGATTCTCAAATAAAACCTCAATCTACCATTGCAGCCGGTAACTGTCGTGCACCTGCTGTGTTCTATTGGGTCTGTGGCCTTGCTTGGCGTTTTCTGCCTGGAGCTGCCTCCTGTGATGGCTGTGGGGAGTTTGTCTTGATGATTATATGTCTTGATGGCTTGTGTTGGAGTTCAGAGGGTTTACCCTTCCTGCTTTTCTACCTTGGATCCTTCTTTGCTCTGCCGGCCTTCCATGAGTGAACATGGAGAAGTTGAGGCGGATGTGATGCTCTATTGGACCAGAATGAAACCTGGATCTATAAACAAACTGGAATTTTAAACTTATTTTATTCTATTTTCTTTGGTTTGTTTAATTTCTGTTCTCTGTTTTACTTCCTTTATTTTTATTTATTTTAATTTCTGCTTGATATTGTATTTATATTTATTTTGTTAGATTTACTACTCTACCCATATTACTTCATTCTTCTTCTGGGTTCCTTGTTAACAATGTTTTAAGTTTCTCTAGGGTTCTTTTTCCTTCTTTCCTCTTTTATATTTATCTTTATCTAATTGATAGCTTTCTCTAAGGCATTTTAGTTAGACTGTGAGCCTGTTTGGGACAGCGAGGGTAGCTACAATACATGTAAAGTAGATTTAGCACTGTGAATGTTACCAGTTCTGAGCTCTTAGGGCAGGATGGGATTTAAATTTAAATAAATATATAAAATTTGCCAGTTTCCTTAATTATATAGTGCTGCTGAATATACCTAAAATGATAGTTGCCAGGGCTGGTGTTTAACTTTAAATTCTGTGTAGTTTTTGTTAGGTGCCATCAGCTCGTGTCTGAGTCCTAGCGACTTGATGAAATACAGATCTAAAAAGAAATTGGTTTTGTGCTAGACTGGTAAGGTCCTTCAGCGTCATCCCCATGGTTGTTTTCAATGTGTTCAGCCATTTGATTGTAGGTCACCCTCTTCACCTGGTTCCTTTGATCTTCTCAAAACATGATGTCCTTCTCCAATGATCTTTCTCTTCTGACGGTGTGACCAAAATAAGACAGTTGTAACTTCATCATTTGGGCTTCAAGTGACGTAGCTGGTTTGATCTCTTCCAGAATTGATTTGTTAGTTCTTCTGGCGGTCCACAGCTCACGTAAACTCCATCTCCAGCACCAAAGCTCAAATGAGTCAATCTTTTTTCTTTCTAGTTTCTGTAGTGTCCAGCTTTCACATCTGTAATTGACCACTGAGAAAAATGAATGTGTAGATAAGTCCGATCTTCATTTGGAGTATCTCCTTTCCTTTGAATACTTTGTCGAGAGCCTTCATTGTGGGCTTTAGGATTGAAAATCAAGCCCTTTAATTTTGCTTTTAAATCCCATTTTGATTTATTTTCCAAAAAGTAAATCAAATTGACAAGGTGAAGGATTGCCTGAAACTGAGACCCATGTATAATTCCTGAACTTAAGGAAGACAAATGCAAAAGTGAGTGTACTTGATTTTATATTTCACATGATCTTTTTCAGCAAGCTCAGGAACTTGCTTCAGGTTTCAAAACAGGTGAACTCCATTTCTCAACATGTACATCCTTCATCCTTATTGAAATATAGGAGACCGCATCAAAGATGCTCACGTTATGGGCTCCTTTTATGAAGGTGCGCTAGCATTTTTAGCGCATGCACCGGATTAGCACGCTAGCTGAAAAACTACCACCTGCTCAAGAGGAGGTAGTAGCGGCTAGTGCGCGGCATTTTAGCGCGCACTATTCCACATGTTAAGGCCTTAATGCGCCATCATAAAAGGAGCTCTATATTTAACTGAATGTTTCCCTTAAGAATGTCCCTTTTATTTCTGGAAAAAAAAGTTCCTGGAATATAAGCATTAGACAGATTTCTATCAATATATAATAAAGCTGCAGGGTGAACAATTAAAGAACATACTGTATAAACTGTGATGGAATGTATAGGAAATTGCACGAACACCAATTCTTCTGTGTGCTGAGTGAATCCAAACTCTGCTTGATACAAACTACAACATTTTTTCACAAATGCTAAGAATTGGGTAGCTCCCCCAGGGAATTACCCTATAGGGGAACTCACCACCCAGTCACTACACATGTGTTGGTAATTATGGAAACATGTGCAGTGACTGGGTGGTGGATTCCCCTATAGAGTTGTTCTCTAGGGGAGCTACACAGTTCTGAGCATATGTGAAAAATGTTGTCGTTTCTAGCAAGTAGAGTTTGTTTGGATTCACTCAACACACGGAAGAATTGGTGTTCAAGAAATTTTCTGGGGTTTCTTGACACATTTTAATTCCCACATAGAATACTTTGATTTATGTATAGTACGTTGCCAGACCCCTTAACAATACTCTATCACCTGTGGCATAGCCACTGGTGGGTCTGGGTGGGCCAGAACCCACCCAGTTTGGACTCAGCCTGCCCAAAATTGTGACAATCTTGCTGTAGCTGACAAAGATCCCTAAAACTCACAAGCTGAAAACGTCCTCATCCTTGGGCAGTTAGTGCTCTTCCAAACGGTAGCTGGCTGCACTGCCTTGAGCTAACGTCACACTGGTCCCTCTGCATGTACTCAGTTTTCATGCATGAACAAGCATTGAGCAAGCACAGTCTGCCAGTGTTGGCGTCTGCACAGGAGAAGTATTGTTGGTTGCTATTTGGAAGAGAGCTGACTGTCCAATAAGAAGGATGTCTTGAACTGGTGGGGCTTGGGGATCCCCATCAGTTCAGCTATTTAATATTTTGAGTTTGCATGTGTGTGTTTTGTGGAAGGAGCAGAGAGTAGCCAAGGGAGGAAGGCAAATAATTCTGTGACAGCCCACCCACCTTAGGCTTAGACGCACCCAAAATTGTCCATCTGGCTTTGCCCCTGTCCCTCAAAGAGCCACCTTAAGAAGCTAGTTCCTCCAGTACAGAGCAGAAAGCATGAGACCATCAGGACAGAACAGGAAGGGTATGGTTCAGGCAGCCAGATAAATCTCCTGAGCAAAGTCAAGCCAGAGAGGCCCAGGAAAGAGAGAAGCTGCCTCACAGTGTATGCCTCCAATACTTATGTGTAAGCTATTGGAAACACGGCTAAGGAGGGCAAAGTTTCATCTAAAAATCCAATGAGAATTTTATTCTGACACCTGGTTGGAACCAGGCAGGATTTGTGTAACACTGTAGTTAGGTTGTGCATGTGACTTTGGGGTCTCTATAAAAACTGCCAATATTCAGCCTGTAGCAATGAACTTTTTGCTGCCTGTTGTCAGCACTACTCATTGTTGAGCCCTGTCCAGCTCTGGCATTGAATATCCAGGTTTTTTGAGATGACTAATACATATGTCAATATTCAGCTCTTGACTATATAAGCCAGACTGCTTAAAGATAGGACAGTTATTTATTCAGTCCATTTTAAGCTGTTTACTTATGTGGTGAGAAGCTAAATATCGACTTAACCCAACTCCACCTGTGGAACACATTTTTCACTCCATAAGACGCACCTGACCATAAGACGCACCCTAGATTTAGAGGAGGAAAATAAGAAAAAAAAAAAGCATTCTGAACCAATTCTCCCTGCCGGGCCCTGCACCTAACCCCACACTCTTCGTCAAGCTATGCACCCCTCCCTGCCAGGCTCTGTACACTGTCCCCCCCTCTGGTGGTCTAGTGGTAGAACAATCAAAACTGAAGACTAGCATAAAGCGGAGTTCTTGCTAATATCACAATACCGCTCTCAGAGACCTGTGATGGTTAAACACAGCTGTGTTCTAAAACCACTTTGACAGGTGATTGGTATCATTCATTGAGCCGGTATATATATTGTATATTCTTTTTGTGCATATTATTGCAACCAACTGTACAGCTCTTGTAAAGTGCAACGTGTAATAAATATTTAAAACGTATATGAAAAATATGTATCAAAAATTTTTACTTAGAAATTGCACTTATCTTATAAAAGCTGGTTCGTAGTTAACGAATGGCTAAACGCCCTACGGGACCCGTTTCACCATATGTATAGGCTTCTTCAGGGGTCATATCATTGAAAACTACAAAAAAACAAAAACAATATATTAAACTTTACTGCAACAGTGCTAGAACAAGTGATAAATGAAGGAATAGACATACTCACAGTGCGACGTGGATTACGTGTGCACATGAAAAAATGGCGCTGGCAATTTTTGAACGCCGCGCATGCGCCCTTTATCCTCTTAATCGCGCATGCGTCTTACTAAATTAATGGTCACCAAACTTCTTATTTAAAGAAATGTGCTATTTTATGAAAATAAAGAAACATTTAGAAAAATTTAAAACAATAAAGAAAAATACAGAAAAACTTAGAAACATTTAGAAAAGTTTAAAAAAATTTAGAAAAATTTAGAAAAATATAGAAAAATTTAGAAAAATTTAGAAAAATGAATACCAGTCTATGTTAGAATTTAACCCCCGTGGTTTTAACGTATTTAACTTTAAAATCCATCGAGATTCTCGCTGATGTAATCTCCGTTGTCTATCGCCCCCTCTGATGTTATGTACTTCCCTGTCAATCCCAAAACATTTCAAATCCGAAAAAGCATGTTTCAATTGAATACAATGTTCTGCCAAAGGGGCATTTCTTCGGAGACACTTAATATTAGATTTATGTTCTCCCATCCTAATTTTCAATGACCTTGTGGACATGCCAACATAAAACTTGTTGCAAGGACACACTATCACATAGATAACATAATCGGTGGAGCATGTTAAAAAATGTTTAATTTTATACATTTTACCATCCTGAGGATTTGTGAACTCTGATTGCGAGATGGTGAGTTCACAAATATTACAATGTCCACAAGCAACAAAACCAACCCGCGAAGAACTCGGGGTTTCGACCATGCCACATCTAGTTGGAGAAAGAATGTCTCTTAAATTCCTATTTCTGGAAAAGGCTATCCTCAACTGCACATCTTCAAAAAGCGAACTAGTATTCATAATTTTCCAATTCTCTTTCAAAATGTGCGCGATCGAATTACCATCGTTTGAATAACGCAATATACAAGTCATGATCGAATCATCAGAGGACAAATCTTTTGATTTTTTAAGGAATAGCCACTCTCTATGATAATTTTTAGTGCGTTTAAGCGCTTTCTTTAAGGTAGCTTTCGGATAACCCCTTTCTTCTAGTTTAACTGTCAACTCCTGAGCTCTTTTTTTAAAAGTTTTTTCCGAAGAACAATTCCTCTTTAACCTCAGAAACTGCGAAAAGGGGAGATTATTTTTCAAACTGATAGGATGACAGCTCCGGTAATCTAAAAATGTATTGCGATCTATTGGTTTAGTAAAAACGTCATACACAAAATGATCTTCCTTCTGAGAAATGAACAAATCAAGAAAAGCAATTTCAGACCGAGACCAGTTCATAGTGAAATGCAAATTCACATCACGGCTATTAAGCCAAAGCAAAAACTCATCAAGGTTCTTCTCATCGCCCTTCCACAACACCAAGATATCATCTATATACCTGTGCCAGCTATATAGCATTTCTTTGAAGGGGGAATGTTTTATCCAATGGGCCTCAAAATCTGCCATGTATAAATTGGCAATGGAGGGGGCAAAAACCGCCCCCATGGCCACCCCTTTCCGTTGTCTATAATACTTTTGGTTGTAAACAAAAAAATTCTCAGTCATGGTGATTGTGGCAAGATTTATTAAGAAACATGTAGGGATGAAATGAGGTCGTGCTCTCCTATCTAACACTTCTGTGATGATGTTCAAAGCCGCTTCCTGAGGAATAGAAGTATATAATGCAGTGACATCAAAGGAAACAAGGAGAAAAGGAAACTGCTCACTCGGGACAGCGTCCATTATTGCCATTACATCTCTCGAGTCTTGAAGATAAGATTCTATTTTAGGAATTTCATATTTCAGAAATTCATCAATAAATGTCGACAAGGGTTCCAACAACGAACCTTTAGAAGACATGATAGGTCTCCCCGGCGGATTTTCCAAGCTTTTATGTATTTTAGGAAGAATATAAAAAGTTGATGTCATGGGAAACTTCCTATTCAAGTACTTGTGATCACGTGATGTTAAAAAACCTTCCTCAACTCCTTGATTCGTTAAATTCAATATTTGAGTTTGCAATCGAGAAGAAGGATTCCCCACCAGTTCTTCATACACAGATGTATCATTTAATTGCCTCATAATTTCTGTGTGGTATTTAACTTGATCTAAGATAACAAGGGCACCCCCTTTATCAGCTTTCTTGATCACAATGGTGTCATCTGATTTTAAAGTAGAAATGGCAATACGTTCCACCTTCGTTAAGTTATTATATACCCAACTTTGAGAACCTTGCCATACGGCCACATCCTTGAGGACACACTGCTTAAATGCATGAACCATAGGGTCCAGAGGGATAGGCGGGGACCAAGAAGATTTCGGAGTGATGATAGTTCTATCTTGCATGTAATCTTTATTGGAAAAATAAACTTTCAATTGTAACTTCCTTATCAATCTTTCTAAATCAATATTAAATTGAAAAAAATCAAAAGAAGTAGATGGCACAAACGAGAGTCCATATGTTAAAACCTTCACTTCAATATCAGTTAAAGGTCTCGTGGACAGATTGATCACCACTGGTTCCTTGTGGACTGCGATCTTGTGTTGGGTCTGGATTGTTGGCCCCCTCTTCTTCCTCTTAACCGAGTTCTTCTGTTGGATTGGCCTCTCCGTAAAAAAGTCGTGGAACTGCCACTGCTGGTCGAAGTGGATGAAGAAGAAGCATCAGATTGAACCGTTTCCTCTGTTCTTAAGTTCTGCGAATCCGATGCATCCATCCAAGAATAGACCCTATTATGCACATAATCTTGTTCATCTCGTTTGAATTTTTTTAATTTATTTCTTTTCAAGTTTTCTCTGAATTTTTCCATACTTTCATTAAGATTCTTCAAGCTGGAGGAGAATTCATCTTCTGTTGATCTCGATTTCAATTCTATTAAATCAAGATCTGCTTTCTTTTTCAACTCATTGATATGATGGTTACTGTTCTCAATAATCAAGAGCATTAGATCTAACGAGCATTTATTAAGGATTTTATTCCATGTCTCAACAAAACTTAAATCATCTTTGAATATCTGTGGAGCTTTTGATACTCGTAAGCCTCTCGGAATTCTTTCTTTTTTGCAATATTCGATAAGCATGTCACTGTTAATCTCCATGCCTATTAGCGATTTAAAAGTTTTAGAAATATCAAACCACGCTGACGAACTGGTATTCAAAGTGTGAGAAGAATCAAACTGAGTGGGAACATCTAAGAGTTTCCCCGCTCGTTCTGTGCTGAAACTGAAAGCTGTCTTCCACCCTTCAGTTGCCATAATTTTCAGTGAAACACTCAATGGCTAAAGTAGGCAAAGTCTTCTTTACCAAAAACAAGCACAACAATCAAAACTGAAGACTAGCATAAAGCGGAGTTCTTGCTAATATCACCATTAATTTAGTAAGACGCATGCGCGATTAAGAGGATAAAGGGCGCATGCGCGGCGTTCAAAAATTGCCAGCGCCATTTTTTCATGTGCACACGTAATCCACGTCGCACTGTGAGTATGTCTATTCCTTCATTTATCAAGTTTATCAAGTTTATTAACACAATTTGATTAATCGCCTATTATAATCACTAAGCGATGTACATAGCATAAAAATATATCAAATAAAAAGGGGTTAACATTTTAACAAAAGAACATTTAACTTGAACAAGCATACAGTTGGGAAGGAAAAGATAAAAGTTACAATTTTTGTTTGGGGTAGAATAAGGAAATAACAATAGGTAAAGGGGAGTAATAACCTCAGCAATTTTAAATGTATTATATTTTAAACATTAAAAGCATCTCTGAATAAATAAGATTTTAAAAGTTTTTTAAATATTAAAATATCTGTTTCATTACGAATGTATTGGGGAATGGCGTTCCACCATAATGGACCAGTCACCGAAAAAATGTCGGCCCTTCTTGTACCGATAATTTTTAGGGAAGGTACTGAAAGAAGATTCTGGTTGGAAGAGCGAAGTGAACGTTGTGTATTATAAGGTATCAAGAGTCTAGAAATGAATTGAGGTTCGCCGCTTGCTAAAGTTTTAAAGATGAGTATAATTATTTTAAATGTGATTCTATGGCTAATAGGTAACCAATGAGAGTCTATAAACAACGGAGAAACATGATCATATTTCTTTGCATTGTAGATTAATTTTATTGCAGTATTTTGAATCAATTGTAATCTCCTTTTTTCTTTTAATGATATGTTGAGAAAGAGAGAATTGCAGTAATCGAGTTTCGATATTACTATTGAATGAATTAGTATTGTGATAGATTTAGGGGTCAGAAATTTGGATATGGATCTAATACGGCGTAATTTATAAAAACAGTTTTTAACCGTAAGAGAAATATGATCGTGGTAAGTGAATTTTTCGTCAATTAGTACACCAAGAATCTTAACTGATGGAACTAAATTAAGTGTGATGTTATTAAGAATGAATGGGATTGACAAAGTTATATCGTTCCTCCAAGTGAATAATACTGCTTTCGTCTTCTTTATATTAAGTGCCAATTTGTTTGTGTTAAGCCAAGAATGAATTATTTCTAATTTGTGATTAATGGATTTGATTTCATTATCGCATTTAGGATCTAAGGGATGAATAAGTTGAACGTCATCAGCGTATGCAAAAGGGGTAAAGCCTATAGATTGACAAAGGCTTAACAGTGGGGAAAGAAATATATTAAACAGAAGAGGAGATAAGATGGATCCTTGAGGGATACCAAACGTAGAAGAATGAGATACAGACATTTCATTTTTAAATTTAACAGAGGAAGTGCGATCAGCGAGATATGAAGTAAACCAATTTAGGACGTTATCTGTTATCCCTATAGATTCTAGTCTTTGTAACAGTAAGTCATGATCTATGGTGTCGAACGCTGCTGAAATATCTAAAGAAAAAAGAATGACGGATTTGTGATGGTCTAGATGGTATTGAATATTTGAAATTAGCCCTATTAGAGAATATTCTGTGTTATGGAATTTTCTAAACCCTGTTTGATTTGGATGGAGTGCATTAGTGCTCTCTATAAAATCAGAAAGTTGATTAAATATGAGTTTCTCTGTAAGTTTTCCCAAAAAAGGCAAATTTGCTATTGGCCGATAATTAGTTGGGTCATTTATGCTGATATTATGATCTTTGATAATCGGAGTGATAGTTGCAGTTTTCCAAATAGGGGGAACGGTCGCTGTCATTAGACTCTTCTGAATTATTGAGTTGATGAATGGTCCAAAATGAGAGAAATGTTTTTTTAAATAGTAAGGTGGGATGATCTCAGAACCAGAGTTTTTAGGTTAATTTGTTGAAGCAGAGATTCTATGTCTGTAATGGAAGGGATCTTGAAATTTGAGCATCTTGCTGTAGGGACAGATTTAATTTGGTCTATGTTAGATGTAATACTATTTGTAATTGTAGTGAAGGAATTTCGAATGTTATTAATTTTTTCAATGAAGGCGTTAGAGAGATCTTGTGCTGTTAATATAGAGTTATGGCTAGTAGTAGTTATTTTATTTTTTGAATCTATTGTTTTTAAAATATTGAATAGTGAAGAAGAATTTTTGGCTTTTTCAATTTTGTTGGAATAATATGTCTTTTTTGCATTATTAATTTTGTCCTTGTAAAATGTAATAGTATCCTTATAAATTTGGAGATTTGATAGAGTTTTGTTATTTCTCCATTTTCTTTCCAATGAACGTAATTGACGTTTTATCATGTGTAATTCGCTTGAAAACCAGGGATTTGACAGTTTTCGGGTAGAAATGGATTTTGTAATTAAAGGGACATTGTTATCTAACATAGATAACAAAGATTGATTCCAAGTAGTTAAGATGTTTTCTAAAGAGATAGAAGAAGGAGTAAGAATAGAAGAATCCATAGTAGAAGTAATGTCTATGTTATCCAATTTTGAATAGTCTCGGCAGGAAATAGTTTTTATTTTGGGTGGTAATTGGGATATTCTTAAATTACTTAGTGTCATAGAAAAAGAAATGAAATAATGGTCTGACCAAGGGACAGGAGTAATAGTTAGATTGGAGAGATTGAGATAATGAGATTGAGGAGTAAAGATCATGTCAATTGTGTGATTAGCGTTGTGTGTTGGTACATCAATTTTTGGGTATATATTTAGTGGGAGTAAAGTGTTGAGAAGATCTTTTGTAAATGAATCTGCGATGCTATCAAAGTGAATATTGAAGTCTCCTAAAATGAAAGGAATGGTTGTTGATGCACAAAAGTCTATCAGGATGTCTTGAAGAAGAGCAAATTTATTTTGACCTAAAGGAAGGGGCACATAAAGTAATAAAAAATCAAGTTTATTATTGGAGGTACATTTAAGATGTAGGTATTCAATAGTAGCATCTTTGGCAGAATGATCGTAAAGGTTTAGCAGGTTATTTTGAAAAATAACTGCTAACCCACCACCTTTTCGGTTATGGCGGTGGTTGAAAAGATAGTCGTAATTTGAGGGACAGCAATAGGACAAGTATGCTTCCTCACCATCACTTGTTCTAGCACTGTTGCAGTAAAGTTTAATATATTGTTTTTGTTTTTTTGTAGTTTTCAATGATATGACCCCTGAAGAAGCCTATACATATGGTGAAACGGGTGCCGTAGGGCGTTTAGCCATTCGTTAACTACGAACCAGCTTTTATAAGATAAGTGCAATTTCTAAGTAAAAATTTTTGATACATATTTTTCATATACGTTTTAAATATTTATTACACGTTGCACTTTACAAGAGCTGTACAGTTGGTTGCAATAATATGCACAAAAAGAATATACAATATATATACCGGCTCAATGAATGATACCAATCACCTGTCAAAGTGGTTTTAGAACACAGCTGTGTTTAACCATCACAGGTCTCTGAGAGCGGTATTGTGATATTAGCAAGAACTCCGCTTTATGCTAGTCTTCAGTTTTGATTGTTGTGCTTGTTTTTGGTAAAGAAGACTTTGCCTACTTTAGCCATTGAGGGTCTAGTGGTAGGCCAAGACAGGGCGCAGGGCCCCCCCGTGTACCTTTTTAAATTCCCGGCAGGGCCATTCCCCTCCCCCTCTCCGTACCTGTTTTTAGGTTTAAAAATTTTTTATTGATGATAATAAAACAGCAGAACAGCATGCTGTAGAAGACAAAAAAACATACCAAGAGATTACAAATCAAACAAGCAGTAAGCAGGGAAATCCAGATCATCAAAATTTTCCATATTAACAGAATCTAGCCCCCTGGCCCACCCCACTCTCCCTAGCAAAATATCATACGTTCCACTCCTTAATACCAGCAGAACAGGAATGAAAAACCAAGACCCCCCCAAATCATAGAGTAAAGAAAACAACAAAACAATGAACACAGACATAATTAGTATCACATACCCAACCCAACTGAACCCCCCTCCCCCCAAGCCAGAATAAAGTTACACAATATAGTATCTAAGACTATACCTAGCACACCAGTGCCCTGGACTCTGATAGGCCCTGGAGACTACAAACCCCCAGCCCTCCCCACCTCTACAGAACCCTCCCCTAACTCCCCTCCCTACCTCTACAAGCAGCCCCTACCATTCCTAAGCATGCCAGGCAATAGAATAAGAAAAAGCAGCATGTTGAAGAAGTCAGCGATCAAGCGGTAGAATGAGAAGCATACCTGCTTTTAATTCTGGCACTTCCCCCGCTGGACGGCTGCAGCAGCGAGAGACAGAGCAGCAAACAAGGCAGGCGTGCCTGCCTGAATTGCTGCAGTCGATTGCAGCTATTCAGGTCAGCCACGGGACCAGGCAGGTGGGCCTGCCTTGTTCGCCACTCTGCCTCTCACTGCCACAGCCATCCAACGAGGGAAGCGCCGGGATTAAAAGCAGGTATGGGGGAGGGGCCCTACCACAATTAAAAACAGGTGGGGGTTGTGGTATTTGCTCCATAAGATGCACCCTTATTCCACCCACTTTTGGGGAGAAAAAAGTGCATCTTATGGAGCGAAAAATACGGTACTTCATGTCACCAAGACAGAGATTTTTTTAAATCAATGCAGCCACTTAAACCACTCTAGTCACCATTTAAATCTTCCCACAATTGCCTGGGCGTACACACAATGTGCTGATGCACTAATGCTCAGGCCGCCTAGGGGTGGTGCTAAGCCATATAAATAAATGAATGAATAAAATACGGAAAATGTCCAACCACAGAAATTGGAGAATACCATCCAGTGGCCATTCATCTGAACACCAGGTAAACATTGGAGCAGTTGGTGGCCCATAGATTGAACCCATTCAATCTCAGTGTTTAAGCCTCCCGGAGTCACTGTCCTTCAAAAGTAAATAAACCATTGTTCTTTCCAGAGCAGCTATAGGGGAGTTATCATTATTTATAATTTGTTGTTTTAACTTTATTTTTGCAGTGTGTCACATACTTTGTAACCTCTCCTGAAGACACCAATATGGCGAAACTCATGTCTGGGTAGAGGGGAGCAAATAAAGGGAGTAAATTCAAATTGCACTAATGATTTAAGCACATGGTATGCACTGACACGAGTATTTCTCCTGCTGAGCCGCTTGGATCTTCAATATGCAGCATTCATAAAGGAGCTGGAGCGAGAAATGACAACATAGTTGCAGATAAGTGCTTTTGCTCCAATTAATTGCTTTTCAAAGTGAAATTAGATCTATTCAAAGGGACAGTGAAGTGTGATGATGATCCCTGATTGATTCTTTTGCAGCTCAATTGCAGGAGAATTGGGTTTTGAGCACTTCCCTCCCATAATAATATATACATGTATATATTGTTATTTGTTGTGATATGATTTCCCATACTTTACTTTTTTGTGCGAGTATACCAGTCATTAACCACATCTCTATGACTGTCACTAAATCCAAATAAGTTTCCATGATTTCAAAAGGACTTAGATTTGATTTACTCTTAAGATTTACTCAGCTTGATCTAGGAGCTTTGGCACTATGAACAAGCACTTGAAATGCAAATTTTTAAAATGAAACAAGCAACCTCTCTTTCCAATTCCTGAAGCTGAAGAATTTCAGGTCAATCCATCTCATCTGAAGTCTTTCTTAAGGAGCTCAGAAACATGAATTCCTCTGCTTTTCTTTGCTAATCTACACGATAAGATCTCTTTTCCTGCTGGTCCAATTAGAAAAGCCCTAAGGCAAGATTAAAGACTCTGCACAAACATTTAGGTCTCTATCTTCTAATCCATGTCTGATATTTATCATGACTTTAACACTGCTTAAAAGCAAGGCACTATGGGCTAGATTCACAAAGCAAACCGATCGTGTACCAATTGGTTTGCGACCCCTTTGCGACCAGTTGTCCTTCCGGCTGGATTCACTAATCTCTCCAATGATCCGCTTCCAATCCGTGCATGCAAATGAGGGGAAACGCATGCAAAGTAGACAGGGACGCGATTCACCAAAGAAATTTTGGGCTGGCTGATCAACCCAAAAAGCAACTGCTGGGGACCATTCGAAAACATCTTTCTGACTCTCCAGCTCCATTGAAGCCCTGCTCGCTGCCCTGCTCTCTGCACGCCCTGCTCTCTGCTGCCCCGAATCTCTCCTGCCTACCGCCTTGATGCTCTTCCCCGATCTCTCCTGCCTGCTCTGCCACGAATCGCCACTCTGTTCGTCCCCATCTCTCCTGCCTGCTCTGCCTACCGCCCTGCTCATCCCCAGATTTCTCCTGCCTGCTGCCCCAAATCTCTCCTGCCCTTCCCCGCATTCACGGCTCACAGCGTACCAGCGTAGATCATCTACAGATGGCCTGCGCATGCGTGAGATAGCACATCTGTGTAGGCCAGATGAGGGCGTTCCTCCAAGCGCCCTCATTTGAATGTTTCCAAGTTGTAAATTTGTCGGGCCTGATAGGATCGGCCACGGATTGCCCAGGAAAAATGGGTTAGTGAATCTAGCCCTATGTTAACCATTAGAATGCACTAATCACTATTAGGAATCCAGGAGTGGGACTGTGTGATTACTAGTAAAGTTTTTTTTTGTTTTTTTTTTGGTCAAAGCATTGTTTTTGTACTTATAAAAGGTTGTTTGTTTTTATGGGGAAGGCAGACTGATGCCAAATAAAATAATTCAAAGGACTTTTCTGGATAAATTAGTTAAATTAATTGAATACACTTCTGAATTATTCCCCCATTTACAAAACTGCGAAAGCGTTTTTTTAACAGAGGCCGACACGCTGAATGCTCTGTGTTGCTCCCATATTGTATAAGAGATACTAAGAGACAACAGTATTTTTTTCACATACATAAAGACATGTTGAACCATGTAATGTGAAGGAACGTTTTCGATATGATGCCCGAGTGCTAATTTTTTATTTTTAAATTATGTTATAATTGCCCCCCTCCTTCTTTTTTTTTTTAAACTGAAGCACAGATTTTAGTGCCGGCCGTGGTGATAACAGTTCCAACGCTCATAGAATTCCTATGAGCGTCTGAACTGTTACAGCCACAACTTAGCACTAAAAACCGCGCTACAGTTTTGTAAAAAGGGAGGGGGGTTTGTATTTGCTATTATTTTGTCATTATTTATTTATGCATGTCTAAAATTCTCATCCTGAGCATAGCAATTTCAAACCAGAAAAACATCAATGTTGTTTATTCAAAAATCTTGAATTTCCCAATGTTTTTGTGTTCAGTATGTATATTTCTTTAGGTACCATTAAAAAAAAAATTCATAGAGAAAAACACAGAAAAAGAAGCCGTAGGAATGGTTGTGTGATACCATTCCTAGTAAACTGACCACCAGAAGAGCCAGAAGAGTAGAGGACAGCCTAGTGGTCTGTACAGTGGACTTCACAAAAAGGGACCCCGGTACAAATCCCAGCCTAACACTCGTATTTTGTATTGTTAGTCCTTCAGGAGTACCTAAAAACCTGTATCCTACTGTTCACCACTACAAAAGCTCTGAGCTCTGCAGGTGTCTCCCACCTATAGATACAGTTTGCATTTTGTGGGTTTTGGAAGGTCCACAATTTTTACCACAAGTGTACTAATTAGAGTGGGATATGGACCTGGGTCCCTTTTTCTACACTGTTCTGACCTGTAGCCCACTCCTGGGTCCAGCTTGATGCTCTAATAGGAATGACCATAGCATCTGAAGCTGTCACAGAGCCTGGAATGTATTGTCACTGTTACATCATTAGGAGGTGGATGAGAGTCAATGACCCACTGGGGGATTAAGGGAGGACTCATGCCTAAATCCCTCCAGTGGTTAGCTGATTAGTTAGGGCAACTTTTTGTGACTTAGTTGTGATTGAACAAGTGCAAATGAAAATGTTCCAATTTTTGCTCTAGCCATTTTTATCTTGTTCCATTATCCTAGGACAGGGAAAAGCAATTCCGGTCCTCGAGAGCCGGAGTCAGGTCAGGTTTTCAGGATATCCACAATGAATATGTATGAGATGGATTTGCATGCACTGCCTCCTTAAGATGCAAATCTATCTCATGCATATTTATTGTGGATATCCTGAAAATCTGACCTGGCTCCGGCTCTCGAGGATCAGAATTGCCTACCCCTGTCCTAGGAAAACATCTAAATTTTGGACTCACCCAATTCCACCCAAAACAGTCCCCCAACATTCCCCCTTGCAATTTAGACAAACTAGAGAAAACCATCTCAAATCTGAGTTTCAAAAATCACAACTAGGATGCTTTCCAGTGAATAATGTCCATCTAGGCTTTGTGCCGCTTTTGAGACATTTTTCTCTTTTGATAATGAGCACTATAGTAACATAGTAGATGACTTGGTTTAGGTAGTATGAGTTGTAATGTTTTATTACATTGTGTTTTATTTATTATGTATATGCTTTTGTAATTCTAGGCATTGAATATCCAGGTTTTTTTAATGCTGGCTAGCACGTGGCCATTTAAGGCAATCTACAGACAATGGCCATGGCTTAGTGGGCAAAGATAGACCTGCTTTTTATGTTGCCTTATTTGCCTGCTAAGCCTGACCACTTAAGTTCCAAATACTAGGACTTAAGCAGTCATGCCCCCAGCATCACTGGTTTATTTTTTTAGAACTACCCAAGTGCTAAAAAATGCTTCTGAAAATGCACAGCTAGCCACTGAGATGCAAGTTAACTGGCAGTCATTCCCTTTCAGCTAACTCATGTTGATCATCATCCAGATGACATTTGATATGATAAAATATTAGTGTACTTTATCTTACTCTAACCTTTCTATTTTCAGGGAACAGTCAGTAGACATTTGCCTGGCATTAGCTTTAAAAACACAAGATTATAAGAATAGCCTTATTGGGTCAGACCAATGGTCCATCAAGCCCAGTAGCCCATTCTCACGGTGGCCAATCCAGGTCCCTAGTACCTGACCAAAACACAAATAGTAGCAACATTCCAGCATCTCAAAGAATAGCAAGATTCCGGAACCCCAATGAGAGCAACATTCCAGAGCTGAGATTATGATGTCATAATGCCTCAATCAACAATGCCTCAGAGCCAACTTCATCAATGATGTTACAATGGCTTAATTGTCCTACACTTGGCTCACGTGAGAACATAAGAATAGCCATACTGGGTCAGACCAATGGTCCTTCTAGCCCAGTAGCTCATTCTCATGGTGGCCAATCCAGGTCCTTGAGTACCTGGCCAAAACCCAAAGAGTAGCAACATGCTACCGATCCAGGGCAAGCAATGGCTTGCCCCATGTCTTTCTCAATAATAGACTATGGACTTTTCCTCCAGGAAATTGTCCAAACCTTTCTTAAAACCAGCTACGCTAGTCACTCTTACCACAACCTCTGGCAATGTGTTCCAGAGCTTAACTATTCTCTGAGTGAAAATTTTTTTTTCCTCCTATTGGTTTTAAAAGTATTTCCCTGTAACTTCATTAAGTGTCCCCTAATCTTTGAAATTTTTGATGGAATGAAAAATCGATCCACTTGTCAAAGTCCAGTCCAGCCAAATCAAATCTGTCTAGCTATAATTGGGACACAGAATGTAGAAGTCTGCACAGCACTAGCTTTACTTCCCGACTACTGCAGAATATAAATGCATCACCTAAAGAAATTTTATGATAGAGCTAAAAAGCGACTGGTTCAAGAAGAGGGTAAATACACAGCTGTATCTAGAGGGCATTTTCATTGATCGGAAGGAGCAAAAGCTCTTGAACATTAATTACAAAAATATAAAGTTAATCTAATAATAAGGTATCACTTTTATTTCTTGATATTCAGGTAAACTAACATGGCAACACTGCATACTGCTTTATTTTATAGGGCATGAAGAATGCTTTGTCTGGAAGCAATGAAGAGGAAGCTACAGCAATTGATGGTAAACCTTCCTGAAAACGACCATAGATTTTCTGTCAAATCATTCTGAGGTTCCTGGACTCTGTCCTTTCTCTTCCCTCTTTCTCTTTTCATTCCATTAAGGTTTCATGCACATCGTCGCTAAAGCCAGTAACTCTTATTAATAGTGGTAAGCTTTCTATAAAGATCTCAATAGGTCTGCAATTTATTTGTATCATGTTTATGGAAGGAAAGGGTTGCCCAGGAAGCCAACCGCAACAGAGAGAGTTTAATGGCTCCTTTTATTGTGATATCTTTCACTGTGTGCTTGATACATGACAATATTTCACTTATTCCTCTCTCACAGTAGATGTTCGTTGAAGCCTACAAGTGAATAGTGCTTGAAATTCATAAATCAAACTCGCAACATGAGCAATTTATAGCCGTGAAGAATGTATCTGCGGTAGACAATGTTGCTGCCATCGGGAGGGACACAGCTTATGAATTTGGCCTTTTGGCATGGGAAATTTCAATTAAAGGAGATTTGAAATGAAGAGATTACTCGTTCACCTGCTTGGCAAGTCTACTATTTTGCTTCTATGCAATTATAGCATTATTTTATAATATGTGCATTAGCTGCAGATCTTCCAAACAAGTTTGAATGGATCTACTACCCCTGCGTTGGTGCAGGAAGACAGGGGATCTTTATGATAAGAAGTGTGCTATTGAGAATTTTAAAAAAAATTGCATTCTGATAAATGTATCAACGTAGCAATGTAGAAGTACCCCATGTGGACAAATGCCGATAGAACGTAAAAAAACCAACCCTCCAATTAAAGGTCTGCAAACTCAAATTAGGTCAATTAATATTTCATAGAGCTCAAAATTGGCATAAATACCACTTGTAAAACAGGTTGAACATTTAATGCAAAATGTCTCCTGGCATATTAAAAGGACTGTGACAATCTGTTCTCAGGAAGTTTACATGCACACTGAGGTAATTTAAATACAGCAAGAGAACTGTTAAAGGGCATAGAAGCTAGTGCCTGGAGTCTTTAATATTCTGTATTACATCCAGACATGGGTAAAAAAAATCATAAACGCAGATCATAATCCTAAATCCCGCCTTTACTCTTAGCATTTGTCTAGCGTGGGATTTGCCAGATTGTGAGCATGTAAATCACTAGAAATTATGCATCAAATGAGTTCTTCCACAAGTAAAGGAGAAATGAAGGACTTTTTCATTGTGATATAAGGGGTAGTTTAAATTTGGGCCACGTTTAAAAAGCTGCGGTAGTGATGCTGCCACAGTAAATGCACTTCGGTGCGTTTATCGTGACAGCAATGCTACTGCGGATTTTTAAAAGGGGCCCTTTGTGTCAAATAACAGTAAAACAGTGGTGGGAAACCTGCAGCTCGCAGGCCAAATGAGGACCACTATTGAATTTTGGTCCCTTTTTACTAAGGTGATTAGGGCAGGCCGATGCAGTAATTGCACCAAAGCCCTTTAAATCCCTATGGGCTTCAGTGAAGTTGCCACACGGCACTTGCTAAAAGGGGCCCTTTATGCAGCCCTTGAGACCATGGGAAGCATACACAGAAAATGTCATTAACTAGAGTCTGACAGTTTTAAATACTGCAGTTCACAAACATTTTCAAAATTGTCACTCTAACAATTTTACTTATATTTAGGCCCCCTTTTATCAAGCCGTATTAGGGGTGTTTGTTGCTGTGGTTAAAGCTCCGACGCTAGGAATTCTATGAGCACTGGAGCTTTTACCTCAGCGGCTGGCGGTAAAAACCCTAACGCAGCTTAATAAAAGGGAGCCTTATTTATTATCAGAGAAGGTCAATGGAGCTCTGTGGATTTCCTATATTACATAATGTCGTGGCCTGCCAGAGATATTATTCCTATTCATGTGGCTCAAGTATAGTAATTTCTTCCAACTAAGCACAAGCAGCAAATACGTATCAACTCAATAACATTCTTATTTGTGAACAAATGTTCTCCAGATGAAAACAAAACAAAAAAATTTTTTTTTAGCATCTATTGACATGTTTTCACCTCCAGTGACTCATTTATCTTCAACCAGCCCAAACTATAAAAATGCATTTATTTGGCTCTTATCTTCTGCAGCATCATACAGACATCTCCTTAACTTGAAATACCCTACTTAGTATTAGCAAATTATTGAAGAAAAATGTAAGTGGGAACGGACAATGAACATTCCACTGAAGATCACTGATGTAAAACCAACTTGTTTATTTCAGAAAAGGACACAAGCGGAAGCTGTGGACCTGACACAACACTGTGTTTCGGCATCTGAGGAACGCCTGCATCAGGGGTCACTTGGATTTAAGAACTCTCCTTTTCTCTGTAAGGCTCTGCTGGGAATTCAAGTGGCTGGGGTATGAAGGAGCAGGCAGCTTTCTGCCTACAGAGGCTGTCTGTGTCTTCATGTTTCCTCGTGGCTCTGAGAACCTCAGCTTCCGCTTGTGTCCTTTTCTGAAATAAACAAGTTGGTTTTACATCAGTGATCTTCAGTGGAGTGTTCATTGTCCGTTCCCACTTCCTTTTGTACTGTTTTATAACGTGGGTTCTCTGTCCTATTGGACTTTTTGGTGTTTATATGTACAGTATATGCCATCTGTCCAATACATGTTATGGGGTACAGTAATGAATTTAGCACATGCTAATAAATTTGTGTGTACTAATTGCTAAGAAGCTCATATGGCACGCTAGCCAATTTAGTAAACGCTAAATATTAGCACCTGCTAAACACTAACACGTCCATAGACTATAATATTTAGTGCGCGCTGACATGGCTAGTGCGCCTTAATAAAAGGACCCCTTAGGGCAGCGATGGCGAACCTATGGCACGCGTGCCAACTGTGGCACGCGAAGGCCTTGCAGCTGGCCCGCGCAGGGCCGCCATCAGGGCAGTACTACCAGGGGGTGCACAGGAGAGAGAGCTGAACGGGGACGATGGGGGACCCACGGGGTTAAATATAACTCGAGCCGCGAGGCTCGTCTTCTACTCCGACTGCCTGCCGCTCACACAGCCGATCGGAAATCTTCCCCGACGTCAGCGCTGACGTCGAAGGGAGGGCTTAAGCAAAGCCCGCCCTCCGACGTCAGCGCTGAAGTCGGAGAAGATTTCCGATCGGCTATGTGTGCGCGGCGGGACAGGCAGGAAATAGAAGACAAGCCTACATGGCTCGAGCTACATTTTGCTGAGAAAGTTGCTAAGATGGGCTGGGAGACAAACGGGGAACACAAAAGGGGGAGGGAGTGCGTTTTGGACACAAGGCATGAACTTAGGAGAAAGAAAGGTGAGGTGGGGGAGGGAATGGGTTTTTGCACATAGAAGGCATGAACTTGGGAGAGAGGAAAGGAGGGAATTAGATGCTGAAGTGGGGGAGGGAATGTGTTTTTGGACACAGAAGGCTTAGACTTGGGAGCGAAGGGAGGGAAAGAGATGCTGAGGTGGGGAGGGAATGGGTTTTTGGACACAGAAGGCATGGACTTGGGAGAGAGGAAGGGAGGGAAAGAGATGCTGAGGTGGGGGATGGATGGGTTTTTGGACACAGAAGGCATGGACTTGGGAGAGAGGAAGGGAGGGAAAGAGATGCTGAGGTGGGGGAGGGAATGGGTTTTTGGACACAGAAGGCATGGACTTGGGAGAGAGAAGGGAGGGAAAGAGATGCTGAGGTGGGGGAGGGAATGGGTTTTTGGACACAGAAGGCATGGACTTGGGAGAGAGGAAGGGAGGGAAAGAGATGCTGAGGTGGGGGAGGGAATCTGTTTTTGGACACAGAAGGTATGGACTTGGGAGAGAGGAAGGGAGGGAAAGAGATGCTGAGGTGGGGGAGGGAATGGGTTTTTGGACACAGAAGGCATGGACTTGGGAGAGAGGAAGGGAGGGAAAGAGATGCTGCGGTGGGGGAGGGAATGGGTTTTTGGACACAGAAGGCATGGACTTGGGAGAGAGGAAGGGAGGGAAAGAGATGCTGAGGTGGGGGAGGGAATGTGTTTTTGGACACAGAAGGCATGGACTTGAGAGAGAGGAAGGGAGGGAAAGAGATGCTGAGGTGGGGGAGGGAATGTGTTTTTGGACACAGAAGGCAAGGACTTGGGAGAGAGGAAGGGAGGGAAAGAGATGGTTATGTACACGGGGAATAGAAGAAAGGAGAATTTTTGGTCATAGGGAGGGAGTGAGGTACAGACAGTGGCATACCAAGGTGGGGGTGGGGCGGTCTGCCCCGGTTTTATGCCCCAAGGGGGTGCACAGCTGGCCACCCTCCAGTGTTCTCCCTAGGCTGGCAAACTGCGTCTCTTTAGCCACTTGAGTGCCACCGCCGCCATTGGGAACAGGCCGGTGCCAAGTTCTCCCTGCTTTTCCCTGTGGGGCCGACCAACTCTTGCCACCTGCGTCAATTCTGATGTCAGAAAGGACGTTCTGGGCCAGCCAATCGCTGCCTGGCTGGCCCAGAACGTCCTCTCCGATGTTAGAATTGACGTCGAGTGGCGAGAGTTGGTCAGCCCCGTGGGGAAGAGAAGCAGGGCGAACTCGGCGCCGGCCTGTTCCCGATAGCGGCAGTGGCAGCCTATTCCCCAGTGGCGTTGGCAGCATTTTCCCAATGGTGGTGGTATAGGGGAGGGCAAGGAGAAAGAAAGAAAGGGGGGGACAGGGAGCCAAAAAAAAAAAAAAAAAAGAAAGAGGGCTGGGTGAAACAAAGAAAAATGGGGCACGGAGAGAGAGAGAAAGACAGACATACAGAATGAAAGGGGGTATGGAGAGAGAGAAAAAGAAAGAAGGGGGCAGGGTGAAACAAAGAAAAAGTTTGGGGAGGGAATGAGGTCTGGAGGAGAGGAAGCATACAGGAGGCTGAAAAAAGGGAAGAAATATTGGATGCACAGTCAGAAGAATAAAGTGCAACCAGAGACTGATGAAATTACTAAAGGTAGGAAAATGATTTTATTTTCAATTTAGTGATCAAAATGTGTCCGTTTTGAAAATTTATATATGCTGTCTATATTTTGCACTATGGCCCCCTTTTACTAAACTGCAATAGCGTTTTTTAGCGCAGGGAGCCTATGAGCGTTGAGAGCAGCGTGGGGCATTCAGCGCAGCTCCCTGCGTTAAAAACCGCTATCGTGGTTTAGTAAAAAGGGAGGGGGAATATTTGTCTATTTTTGTATAGTTGTTACTGAGGTGACATTGCATAAAGTCATCTGCCTTGACCTCTTTGAAAACCTGCGGAATATAAATGATAATTAACATTTTCTCTGCATATAGCATGCTTTGTGTTTTTAAAATTTTATTGTTGGTAGATCATTTTGACTTGGCCACAAAGGTAAGGGGGAGGGAGGGGAGCTGCTGAAAGAGTCTACCTTGACGTGGTTGCAGGCTTACAAATCTTTTGGTCAAAGAGTGCGGCGACAGAGAAAAGTATGTGTGTATTCGGCCCATGAATGAATGTTTTGATGTTTTACATCTGTATTATTTTATGTTATGAAATACAATCTTAATAAAAACATATTGAACTTAAAAAAAAAACCATTATAAATTGCCAATAAATTGAAATGAAAACCAAAGGATTGTGAATCAAATTGATTCTCTGACAATACAAAGATTCCAACCTTTAAAAATGATGTTACATAGTTCAGGCAACTTTATAAAGAGTTTTTAGATACTAACATCTTGTTATTAAGGTTTAATTGACGTGCTGGCACTTTGAGGAAATTCTTTGGTTTTGTGCGGCAGTTTGGGCACTCGGGCTCAAAAAGGTTAGCCATCACTGCCTTAGGGCCTCTTCTATCAAACTGCGCTAGCAGTTTGTGGCACGGTGAGCCGCAATGAAAGACCCGCACTGCTCCCGACGCTCATAGAGTTCTTATGAGCATCGGGAGCAGCGCAGGCCATTAGCGTGGCTCTCTGCGCTAAGAACTGCTAGCACAGTTTGACAGAAGAGGCCCCAAGTGTGTGATAAATCTATTTATAGAATAACACTTGGATGAAATTTTGCTTTTCTTATTTCATATGTACACACATTACATAGATATGCCATTATTCTGATCATTATCATTCCGCCAGAAATTCAGCACTATTTAACCAGCCAGGACTGGCTCCCAGCCAGCTAAATAGTGCTGGCTAACCGTTGATATTCAGTGGGAGATAGCTGGCTATCTCTCATTTAATATCCTTGTCACTGTCTAGCCTGGTTACTGGCTATGTCATGCAATATAGCCAGTCAGCAAAAATATTCATTGGCTGACCAGCTAAGTCTAGCAGCCAGATAGATTCACTGAAATAGCACATCTATCTTTGGCCGCTATGATTTGCTGGCTTGCTGATGAATATCAGCTTGGCCGGTTATATCAAACATGACTGCAATTAAACCAGAAAATCAATGCTGATGGCTGGATATGACCCCCAGCATTGAATTTCACCAACCACGGAAGGTAATAAGGTTGTCCACTGTCGTCTGAATATCAGCCCCATTGTGTAAATGTTACTGCCCACTTTTCTGAATTTCCCTTATATTACAATTGACCTACAAAAGGGAAAGAAGGAGCCATGCAACATCATGATTGCTCAAAACTCCCATTATACTAAAGCAGTGGTAGGCAAACTCATTAGTCAAAAGAGCCAAAGATCAGCAGAACAATGATTAAGATTTCTTTTGAGAGACATGCCCCACGCCTGCTTGTGCTATGACGGCTACGCCAACCCGACAGACACCCTACTCGCCCGCACGTAGTCAAAATCAATTTGTGGCAGAGCCTAGAGAATGACACAGGAAAAAAAATTTGTCTCCATCCCCTCCCCATCACTGCGAGCTCGGTCCCCGTCCCCACAAACCACCTGATCCCATCCACACAAGCCTCAAATAGTTTTATACTGAACTTATTATATTAAAATATAAAAAGAAACAACATTCTGTACAATTGTCAATTTATAAATCAACATCTTCTCCCCACTCTCTCTTCCCCATTTCCCTTCAGAATCCTCAGCCCACTCTCTCTCCACTTTCCTTCAGCGCATATGCATAAAAACAAGCAAGCAATTTTATATCATTTTCATTCTATTCATTCATAGAAATTAAAGTCTAAATAATGCCAGTGACATAACAAAACATGATTTTACATAAATAATTCCCTGCACAGTCAAGCCTGCAATGAATAAGGATGTCTTTCAGCAGCTCCCCTCCCTCCCCCTACCTTCGTGGCCAAGTCAAAATGATATACCAACAATAAAGTTTAAAAAAACACAAAGCACACTGTACGCAGAGAAAATGTTAATTATCATTTATATTCTGGGGTTTTTTCAAAGAGGTCAAGGCCGATGACTTTATGCAATGTCACCTCAGTAACAACTATACAAAAATAGACAAATATACCCCCTCCCTTTTTACTAAACCGCGATAGCAGTTTTTAGCGCAGGGAGCTGCGCTGAATGTCCTGCTCTGCTCTCGATGTTCATAGACTCCCTGCGCTAAAAACCGCTATTGCGGTGTAGTAAAAGGGCGCCATAGTGAAAAATATAATATAAATTCTCAAAACTGACACATTTTGATCACTAAATTGAAAATAAAATAATTTTTCCTACCTTTGCTGTCTGGTGATTTCATGAGTCTCTGGTTGTGTTTCCTTCTGACTGTGCATTCTTTCTTTCATTTCTTTCTTTCTTTATGCACTCAGGACCAACAATTGTACCTTTCTATTCCCTCCCTCTTTCCTGCCTATGTCCTTAGTGCCCCCGGTGCCTTCTTCCTATGTCCTTAGTGCCCCTTCCTATGTCCTTAGTGCCCCCAGTGTCTCCTTTCCATATCCTTAGTGCCCCCATTGCTCCTTCCTATGTCCTCCTCACTTCTTTCCAGCTTTTGTTCCACCCCCTCCCCCGAAGCTAGCCAGCTTACCTTCCTCCCTCCCTGCCATGCTAAAGCCAGCCTGCCTGCCTCCCTCCCTCCAGCGCTGAAGCGAAAGCCTGCCACCCCAGACCAGCCCCCACTGCCGCTGCCTACCACCACTTCAACCCCCCTCCATCCGCCGCCACTGCCAACCGCCAACCGCTGCAACTAAAGCAAAGTAAGGTCCAAGCGCTGGCCCACAAACCTTCTTCCCGACGTCAATTCTGATGTTGGAGAGGAAGTTCCGGGCCAGCCAGGCAGTGATTGGTTGGCCCGGAACTTCCTCTCCGACGTCAGAATTGACATTGGGAAGAAGGTTTGTGGGCCAGCGCTTGAATCTTCCTTCTCTTTAGATGCAGCAGTCGGTTGCGGCGGCGGACCGGGGGTGTGTGTTTGAAACGGTGGTAGGCAGCAGCAGCAGGGGCCGATCTGGGGGGGGCAGGCTTTGGCTTCGTCGCTGGAGGGAGGGGAAGCGATTGCTTGTCTCGTCCCCACATACAGCTTCGGGATGCTGTCCCTGAAAACGGGACAAAAATAGATCCCTAAATCGAGGAGGTACACAAATAAGATAACAAATAAAGAACCTCCCACACCCCAAGAAGTCTACAAAGATTAGGGGAAAGAGATGAAGTCCAACTCCAAACTGAGTAAAAATAAGAAGAAATCTATGATTTAAGAGTATTAAACGGACAAGCCCTCAGTCACACAGCAACCTCTGGAATCTCCAGGGAAAAGCTGTCGCGGGTTTACACCCAGAAAGGTGTTAACTGCGAAACATCCCCGGGCTTGCTCCGGATAATATTTCTAGTGCCTGAATAGTGCAAATGTGCAATGTGTGAAAAACTCAAATGAAAAAAACACACATTATCAAAATGAAGAAGGAATTCATCTCTTACCCCTAAGCTGGGGGCCAAGCTGGAAAGTTAGTGTCCAAATCTAACCAAACTCAAAAATACACAGCCTGAAAGAACTTAGCTTCTCCGTGTGTAGTGGAGGTGATGATCCACAAGCAGTAAGCAAAGTAAACGTCCAACGGACTCCGTTTCGGGGGTGAACGCCCCCTTCCTCAGGAACCGCACTGCTCAATGACTCTCAAGTTCGTAAGTAAAGCAGGAAAGAAATGGCACTGGTCTGGAGAGGACGCCCTCTTTTTAACTCGCAAAAACAGAAACAGGTGAAATGAAATAGTCAGGTGGCCAAGCACCTGACCAAGAAAACTTGCAAAGAGACCCGAAACAAATCCTTTAAAGAAACATTCACATTCAGTAAGTGTGTTGCCACTCAATGTAGTCATTCAGACCCTTGGGGGTTAAAGATTGGAGCTCAAATATCCAGAATTGTTCTCTGTACTGAAGTCGAGTCAATCTGTCTCCCTGGTAATCCTCAAAAATGTCCCTGAAAACGGGACATTTCGGTGTCCCGAAGCTGTGCGTGGGGCCAATGGGACAGGGGATTTAAAAAGGGGACAACCTCATTCAAAATGGGATGTATGGTCACCTTATCTTTACAGGGAAGGGAAGCAGGTTGGGCGCCCCTGCTCTAGCTAGCTGAGCCGCGAGGCGCACTCACGTGGCTAAAGAGCCGGATGTGGCTCACGAGCCGCGGTTTGCCAACCACTGTACTAAAAGGAATTCTATCAATAATAAATCCTTATTCTTTGCATTGGCTACAAAACTAGCCATTTATTAAATCAAAGGTCTGTAGCATGAAACAGATTTGCATGAATACTAAATAGATTGGGCCCGATATTTAGCCGGCAGCAATCAGCATTTTGGTGATCACCTCCAGCATTATGTTTATGTTTTGAAAACTTCTATACCACTACTGATGACTGGGGAGTCAATTCAGAGTGGTTTACATGAGCTTCTGTAATGGTGTTACAATACAGAGTCGAAAAATTATATATTCTTTCAAAAATAAACCCACCGTGAGATTATAAACTTATCACTTTATCCAAATAACCAGTCAAAATTATGTAACATGTGAGTGAAGGTCCTCAGTATTTACAACTCATATACAGGAAAATCCTGTTCCCCGAGTTGTAAGCTCCGTAATAACCCAACAGGGTAAGTCAAGCGTGAAACATCCTTGGACCTATGCATTAGAATTTTATTGACCTGCTTGTTTAGGTGGTATATGAAGTGTTCATTAAACATTAATTCATTTTCACCTTTAGTATAACATGCTACAAGCAGGGCAGGATTAATCAATAGGCCAAGTAGGCACGTGCCTAGGGCCCGAAATGGTCAGGGGGGCCCGATGAAGGAGAGCATCAACATTGTTTTTTCCAAACGGTGATGGGCCCCTCCAGCATCGATTGGCAAAGCGTCTCCCCCCACGATCGGCAACACGGGTCCCCCGATTAGCAACGCGCCCCCCCCCCCCCCATTGATGGAAAGTAAGACAAGCAAGCAACGCAGGTAAGAAAGGCAACGGGAACTATAATTTTGCAAGCGGTGCTGCTTGCCCAAAGCTTCCCTCTGACGCAGCTTCCTGTTTCCACCTGGGTGCATGGTGGGGTGGGGCAGGGCAGGGGGCCAAGTGTACTTGTGTGCCTAGGGGCCCTCGACAAATTAATCCTGCCCTGGCTACAAGCAGATATTTCATATTCTTAGCTTACTGCAGTAAAAGGAGTCCTAACAGCATTAAGATATGCTAACATGGAAGCTTGCTTTAGCAAACCTAACCATAAAAGTGTAAACAGTGTTTGTTTATAGGTTGCAAAACTATTTCTACTGCTTGATTTTTTTTTTTTATAAATGCACTTGAAATGTGTATTAGTAAAACAAAAGGGGGAGGGGAGAATGCCACGGGGACAAATTTGCCCCCCGTCCCCGCAGGAAGTCAATTTCACCGTCAAGTTTCACCCTGCGAGTTTTGTCTCTCTCCCTGCTCTGCCCCATTCCTATAAGCTGTGCCTTAACTGCACAAGCCTTGAACACTTATGATTTTAAACTGTTTGAGGCTTTTGCGGATGAGGACAGAGCTTGCAGGAATGGGGTAGGGACAGGCAAAGAACTCACAGGGACAGGAAATTGAGTTCTTGCGGAGACGGGGATACATTTGTTCCTGTGTCATTCTCTAGAAAGAAGTACAATTTTTCTCTCAGTTGTTCAAATCTAGAGGCCAATGTGTGTGCAAGAAAGCAGTGGAGAGAGTTAGGATAGCTGTTATACTTGTAATTGATCCTTGAATACTGCTGTTTTCACCCTCTTGCGCAAGTGGATTTTTGTAAGCCTGCACACATCTCTTTAAGGTGTCTGTACACTCACATTTTTTTTAAATTAAAAAAAATTGCATCCCTCATGATATATATTCTAAGCAACTTAAATAATAACATTCATAATAAAATTGACAGACAGAGAAAACAAAGCACATTAAAAGACCAGTAAGTAAAATTCTTCATGTTCAAAAAAAGAATCCAAAATCATACAAAAGCTTGCTGGTTAAAAACAGCACCACACACACGGCTCTTAATTGTTTCCTAAAGGCAAGTACTGGTTCGTGCTTTTGCCTGTTGAAGACTGGTTTTATTTTTCAAGCTGCACTTTTTATCCAAGTAATGCTGAAATGTAGAACATGCTTTTAGTTTAAGATGTTTGCTGAACATTAAGATTACTAGCCTTCTTATCATATACAGCAGATAAACCCCCTTCCCAGACAAAAAGCAGTGCGTTTATGCCAACGAAAAAGACATGAAAGAGCAGGGGATAAGGACGGAGACAGTCTCAGGGCGTTCACAGGTAAGCAGCTGCAGGTTGATCCTAGAAGCTTAGAAGATTAGTACTTTATCACTCAACATGGCATCTTTCAGGCATGAAGAAAGTACAGGGATTAGAGAGTAAGGAGTTTCTTTCTGTTCGCTGGTGTGGGACAGATATAGAGCTATAAAGAGTCCAGTGTGAAATACTTTCTTCATAGATATGAAATGGACAAAAGCCTATTAAGACTGTCTGGTATGAAAATGCTTTACCTAGAAGTTCTTGCTTCTCATGTGGGAATTTGCAGAAAGGAATGCACAGCATACTTTACCAATGCAGTTTATGATATACGATGGGGTACTGAAAAGTTCTCAGCCCAACCAACATGGAGCCACAAAACTTACAAGTTATACCACATATTTACTCCCAAGTTCAACACACTTGCCACATCATGTCTGAAATTTCTGTAACCGTTCCAAAAATACTCTGATGTCTGGTCCCTGAAATATGGCTCTGCTGCTGCAATTACCACTCGAAAATTGTTGCCCTTTCAAACTCTTTTTAAGGGTTGGAAACAGAAAATAGTGAGATGAAGCAATATCTGGGGAGTAGGGTGGATGGTCTGTGTACTGAAACCCCAACTGTGTCAAAACATCCATTGTTTTGCCAGCCTTGTGTATTGCCTTGCAAAAAGAGAACCCCTTTCCACAGCTTCCGTCTCCTATTTTCTTTCAATGTCTCCTTTAATTGGCACAGCAAGTTACTGTAGAATTCTGCATTAACTGTTTGGCCCCTTGGAACATAATCAGTAATTACAACACCTTCCTGATTATAAAATACTGCGGCCATGACCTTTCCTGCTGATTTTTGGGTCTTGAAATTCCTTGGCCTTCGAGAAGCTGAGTGCCGCAATTGCATGGACTATTGTTTTGTCTCAGGATCATATTTGTGTAACCATGCTTCATCAATAGTAACTAGTTATTCCAAAAAGTTGGTACCAACTCACTGAAAATGCTGCAAAATGAACTTGGAAGTATCCACTCATCATTTTTCTTCACTGTGGCATATGATGGACATTTATCACTCAATGATTGCACCATACTGTACATTCATGCTTTTCCTATAGAGTGTTCTTCTTCAGGAATAGGACCTTCATGATGGCTTGGAGTTCCACACTTGAAAATTCCACACTTTTCGTTGACATGGTTCAATCAATGATCTGATAAAATATCAAAATATAGCAATACGAGTCTGAAAATTGCACTTTGCAAAATAAAATAACACTCTTCAGCTACAGTGGAAAAATAACACTCAGAATTTAAGTTGGTTGGGCTGAGAACTTTTCAGTACCCCCTCGTATAAGCCCTCAAATTAGGTTCTACAAATATTAACAGATATTCAAGAATACTTGATGATCAAAAAGATGCATCTTCAACATTTTCCTGAACTAATATGACTCTAGTTGATGCAAACTTAATAGTAGACTATTCCACACTTTGGGTCCTTGATATTCAAAGGTAGACTCATAATTGTTTACGGGAACATACAGAGGTAAAGGAAAATTTCTTTACTAATATTCTTCTCTAAAAAGAATATTATAGGGGTATAAAATGGGCTTCTTAATATTTAATACACGCTAGATCTGTTAGCTCACCCATAAAAGTGATATCTAAGAGTGTGTTCGAATACAAGTTTATTTATTTCTTCCATTTGTGCGTCGCATATACCTATAATAGGCCACATTACAGAGGAAGGGGTTAGACGAGGGTAGGGAAGACTATGGAGGGCAGGAAGGAGTGGAGAGGAGAGAAGCATGTAGAATATTTCATAGAAATTCCTAACTTTACAGATAGGAGCACCATCTATGTAAAAGTAATATGTAAAAAGGAATAGAAGGGATGAACTGTTAAACAATAGAATTCAGGGAAATTCAATTAATAAAATTAAAAGAATAGGGGTAAAAACAATGGAATAAAATTTAAAATAATTCATAAACTGAGGGGAAAAAAATCAAATAAGTTTGACAGAAGTCCAATTTCCTGAAGCAGCTCTGTTGCCTCAGCATATTTTAAATAATCCCAATAGCAAAAGTCCAGAGGGACAGATATTAGCTCGGGCTTTCCAGGCAGAAGATGCACAGAGATAGAACAATCCAGTGCTGGGCCGCACTGCTCTCGGTGGGCGGCGGATGCTTATGGGCAGCTCCTGAAGAATACAGCGCTCTGCCTCCATCGGCGGACAACCGGGAGGAGGAGTCCACGGCACGTCCCCACTCCATGAATCCGGAGACACTGCCAGTCCCTCCCCAATGAGAGAGCAAACGCCACTCCATACTAGGCAACAACCAGCAGTGATTAACCATGCCTCCACTGGTCCAACAACGATCTCACCACAGCAATCTCCAGTCACCACACACAGGTAGGAAGGGCCTCTGCTGAATATTAACCTTTCCAGGCCTTTCGGTTAGTAGACAGTTATGCTGTGATTCTATAGCTGTCAAACCTTGCAGTTCAATGAGGTTAACAATAAATGAAAAATTATACAAACATAGGGCTCCTTTTACAAAGCTATTCCCTGAGTTTGTGTGGTGCAATAGTTAGAGCTATAGCCTTAGCACCCTGATAGTGTTGGTTCAAATCCCCCACTGCTCCTTCTGACCCTTGGCAACCGGAACAGAAGAGAAATATGGTAAAGAAACTCAATTTAAATACCACATAGGATATAAGTGGTATATAATAAATAACATATAATAGTGGTGCTAGCATTTTACTGCATACAATTTTAATGTAAAAAAACAGCATAAAATCGCCATTCTAATGACATCTAACACTAACACATGATAACATTATAGATGTTATTAGGATGTCTATGCAATGCCTAAAAAGCAATTTTGCAAAGGATGTCTAACAATATAGATGCGCTTAGATTCGCTTAGCGCCGCTGAGCGCGATTCTCTATAGTGCATCTATGCATTATAGAATTGTGCTCAGCATTCTACTCTTGAAGGTCTAAACGATGCCTAATTTTTAAACGTCCTTTACAGAATGTGCCCCTAGATGTGAGTCCTGCCCATATTCACCCTTGTGTATAATTACTTGTCAAATACAGTGGTACCTCGGAATCCGAACGCCCCAGAACTCGAACGATTTGGAATCCAAACTTTTTTTTTCCTTCATTTTTGCCCCGGAATCCGAACGCTGCTTTGTAATCAGAACTGCAAAGCTTCCCCTCTGACGCAGCTTCCTGTTTCTGCCTGGGAGGGAAGCTTTGGGCTGAACACCACTTGCAGCTGCCGTTGCCGATCTTGCTGTCTTGCCGCTGGGGATCCCGATCTTGCAGAGTTTGTGGGACCAAGGAACAGATTAATCCAGTTTCTATTCTTTTCAATGGGAAAAATTGTCTTGGAACTCGAACGTTTTGGAACTTGAACGGGGTTCTGGAATGGATTAAGTTCGGATTCCAAGGTACCACTTCATGCTATGCAAGATGTGCACAGTTACAGAATGGTACTTAGGTGCATCTTTGGCACTTATGCATGCGCATGTATACAGATATGCATATACCTGTATGCCATTATTCTAATCATTTACTTGATTCAGTGCGTAAATGATAGCATTTACTTTATAAATTAATCCTATATGAATAATGCCACTAGATTTTATTTTAAAAAAGCATCGGCAAAGCACCACACATATAACAGCTTTTTGAATATCAGGCTCTATGCATTTTCATCACAGCTTGCAAAATCTCTGACACTTTCCACAGCAGAGATGTCCTTGAGGGTGACAAACAGGTTTGGTATGCTGGGTAACCAAGTTCTGCAAATTAATCTGCTCTCAGAGTAAATGTAAAATCTGTCCTATGAATATTTATAGAGAAAACAGGTCTGCTTGCAGTCCTTAGGGACCATGGCTTTGTATTTCTGTTCTATAGTATGATTTTAATTTTCCCTTTGCTCTTTTTTTTTTTTTTTTTTTGCTTGTAGTATACTGCTCCATAAAGATTGCCCTGTTCTAATTTTCTCACCTAGAGGGACCTCTATTGCTGTCTGCCCTGCTGTTTCTTTTGTCTTCCCAGCATTCTGCTTTGCTTCAACACCTCTGTTGAAACAGAATTCCCTTCTGAATATGCTGACATGCAGTACATTGTAGTTAAGCAGATGGAGCTACAGTGGGTTACACAATGAATGGGAAGGAGATCCGACCAGAAAAAGATAAAATGGAATGAAATGAACAAACAGCCAATGCAGAAGGGCAAGTTTCTAGAGTAAACAAAAGATGGATATTTTTTTCTAGTCCTGTTTTAAGAGGGTCTGTTACTAAAATTCCTTAAGCACTTAAAAGAGGGATGGGACTTGAGATACGAGGGGGTGTTGTAAAGTTTTCAACCCAACCAACTTCCTAAGTTCTGAGTGTTATTTTGCCACTGTAGCTGAAAAGCGTGTTATTTTATTTTGCAAAGTGCCAATTTGCAGAATCATCATGTTATGTTTTCACATTGTATCAGATCATTGGTGGAATCTTCAAGTGTGGAACTCCGAGCTGTCATGGAGTTACTATTCTTGTAGAAGAAAACTCCAAAGGAAATCCTTGAATGTATGATGTAAACATTAAGTAACAAATGCCTATCATACTCCACAGTGAAGAAGTAGTGTGCAAACTTTCAGCATGGAGATTTGGAGACTGAAGATGCAGCAAGGTCTGAGAGGCCTCAAACAGTGTCAACTCCTCAAATTATTGACCATGTCCATGACCTGATCTTGGCAGATCAACAAATATTGTCTAAAACAATTGCTAAGACACTACAGATATCCAGGGAATGTGTTGGGTGTATAATCCACAAGCAGCTGGGTATGCAGAAGCTGTCAGCCAGGTGAGTGCATAAATGTTTGAATACTAACGAGAAACGATGTAGCGTGGACACTTCCAAGTTGATTTTGTAACATTTTCAGTGAGCTGGTGCCAGCTCTTTGGAAAGACTAGTTGTTGATGAAACATGGTTACAATACTATGATCCTGAGACAAAACAACAGTCCTTGCAATGGTGGCACTCAGGTTCTCCAAGGCCAAGGAATTTCAAGCAGGAAAGGCCATGGCCACAGTGTTTTGGGTTCAGGAAGGTGTTGTAATGATTGATTATCTACTACTGTAACCTGCTGTGCCGATTAAAGAAAGCATTGAAAGAAAAAAGGAGAGGGAAGCTGTGGAAAGAAGTTCTCTTTTTGCAAGACAATGCACTTGCTCACATGACTGGCAAAATGATGGATGTTTTGACGCAGTTGGGGGGTTTCATTACATAGACCATCCACCCTACTCACCAGATCTTGCTCCATCTGTTTCCAAATCTTAAAAAAAGAGTTTTAAATGGTAACAATTTTCAAGTGATTTGAAGATGATTGCAGCAACAGAGCAGTATTTCAGTGACTAGACATCAGAGTATATATTGGAAGGGTTTCAGAAACCTCCGACACGATGTGCCAAGTGTGTCGAACTTAGGGGTGAATAGGTGAAACAACTTGTAACTTGGAAGTTTTATGGCTCCACGTCATTCCATTTTTGGTTTGGCTGAGAAGTTTTCAGTTCTCCCTCATACTGCATTTCTGTGTGGCTACAAACAAAACAGTTTACGTATTTTAGACAGGTACTTATTTTGTACCAGGGGCAATGAAGTGACTTGCCCAGAGTCACAAAGAGCTGCGGTGGAAATTAAACTCAGAACCTGAGTTTAACTACTAGGCCATGCCTCCACTGTGTTAATGAGTTTGGGGGCATTTTGCTTATTGATTCATTTTTCAGAATCTTTTTTGGGGCATGGGCAGAGAGTGGATGTGGAAGAGGCAGCCAGCTACTGTAGTGTGTTATAGTTGCCATTTGCTCGCTGTCTAATGCACAGTTAACACAAGAGCACTTACCACCTCCTAAATAGAAGGCAGTGTAGTCTCATGTTAACTCATAGTAGGTGCCACATGATAGTGGAAACATTAATGCACTCCTTCAATTAAAAAATAGTCTAAATGGTCCTTCTTGTTGTAGCATTAGTGTTGGGCTTGCTGCATGTTAAAATCCAGCATTTACCTCATTTTGTGCTATACAGCCCTACAAGGATAACCAGAAATTGTAATTTATTTGACTATCCAAGGATCACCGGTTGTAAATACAGGCCCTTTTTGGATAGGACTTTCATGTTTCAAGCAAGTAAATAGCAGTCCTGGTTAGGTAATTACATCAATGGAGCCAGGTTGACCTATGGCACATTTCGGAAAGAAATTAAGACTGTATTGTTTAATTGATTTATTTCCTAAACAGAAGTCATACTAAATTCAATAATTTTACTCTGACTATTCTTGAGAAATATGTTGTACTTTTACTATTTGTATTTTGCTGATTGTCCAGCTCTCTTCAGAGTAAACCGCCTAGAAGTCGTCTGATTGTGGCGGTATAGAAGAATAATGTTATGTTATGTATGCATTAAAAATGTGTTAAACCAAAAACTTAATGCATCTTAGTAAATGGGCCCATGTTTTGGTTTGCTACTTCATTCGTGGACTTACTCTGCTAGCACATCTGATCCCTCTCCCTTGCTGGAAACGGATGAAATTTGGATGAGGCTTTGGAACTTAAAGAAAACACTCTTGAATCAAATAGTCAGTCAAAGTTCTTTATGGAGAAGACCCCTGCTGTTCAGACTGACAACGACAGACACGGTGACAGCAATATGTGCTTTGCACTGACAATGCACGCTTAGTGGTCCTTTAACCAAACTACAATAAAAAAAGGGCGTAGTGTGCTCTTCTGTGGGTTATTCTTGCATGCTAAGGTCATTCTTACCTCAGCAGTAAAAGAGTTGATTTTTTTCCCCTTTTTGGCCTCATTTGCCTTGGGCTAATGTTATCATTGGTGCGTGGCTGTTAGTGAGTGTGCTCTTACCGACACCTATTTTGTAGGTGGTAATCTTGTGCTAACCAGTTCGCACACAGTAACACAGCTATGCTGAGTAGCTCAGGAATACCCATTCTCTACTCCCAGACATGCCCCCTCCATCAAAAAAAAAAAAAATTAAAAATTCAAGAGTTTAATGCGCACTGCAGCTAAATAAAAGGCCCCTTAGAAAAGAATAGCATCAAGAGAAAAGGAGAAACTGTTTCAGGTAGCTCATCCTAATTTGAGAACCATATGAAAAAATAATTTAATTTAATACAAACATTTGTGAAACACCTTATCTCCATAGAACTTAGGATTCAGTGGGCCCTGGGTGGGAGGATTGAGATGCACCCCTCTCCCCCTCATAAAGTTCCATTGCCACCCTTCCTCCCTAGGTCCAGACCCTCCCTCTCCCAAAATGCAGCATTTCTTCCCTTCTACTCCCCCGAGATATTCAGTTATCTCTCCATGGCCACTTCTTCCCTCCCACCAGGTATCTCTCCTCTCTTGCCTCCCCTCCATGTACCAGTGTGGATTCAACCTCCTCCAGATTTTCCAGAGGCACTGAAAACGGCCTCTTTGGGCAACAGGGCCTTTCCTCTGCCACATCATGCCCACTGGAAGTTGCATCATAGAAGCAGGATGCGGCAGAGGGAAAGACCAGCTGCCCCCCAAAGAGGCAACTTTTCTCACTGCCTCTGCCTTGACCACAACAGCAGAAAGGTGGTAAGCAGGGGAAGCTGGAGGAGGCTGGAACCACATGGTCACATTGAGGGTCCAACTACCCTGAGGGTCCAACTGCCCTGAGGGTCCATTGGGCACCTCAGGGCATTTTGCCGGGCTCACTCAATAGCAACTATGCTCCTGCTGGGAGATAATATTGTACAACAATTAGGAGTGGGCAATGATTAAAATTTTTAATTGTGATTAATTGTGCGATTAAACATTTTAATCACACTTAATCATGGCATGCACCTTCCTGCTGAATAAAATTTTTATGCAATTTGAATCAGAATCACAGATATTCAAAGACAAGAAACAAATGTAAAACAATTTTGATTCAGAAAAACACAAAACAGTGTAATGAATTCCTATTTTTCCTGGGTGATGATGGGCTACAATGCAGCACATAAGACATGAACTCTGTTGGCTACTGAGCCATGCTGATGGTGCTTCTCGAAGCCCCCCCCCCCCCCAAAACCTTCTCAAGCCAGCAGAAACTCCTTCAGTCAATCAGACAAAAAAAAAAAAAAAAAGGATCAGGAAATTGCCAGAGACTTATACAGTACCGAATATGCAACGTATGAGACTTAAGCTCAAGATCAGGGTTCAGCACCTTCCTGATGTATAAAATCCCTAAGCATGCACTTTATGTACCTGCATAAATACGAATCAGACTTCTATCTATTCAAAGACAGGCAACACTATTAACCACCACCACCCCACCCACCCATCCCACAGTTTGGTATCTCTTCCCCCACCCCCCATGTTTACCTTAACAGATTTTGCTCTTCTTAGGGTTGCCAGCAGTGATTCCCAATAACTACTTGCAATGAACTCAATGCCTTGCCTCTGCCATAATCCACCAAGGAGAAATAGGAAGTTGCATCAGAGGGAGGCAGGACATAGCAGAGGCAAGACTTCCAGGTCAGCAGCAGGCAGCCAGTGGAAATCACTGCCACTACCAGCAACTCTATGAAGAGTGAGATCTGTTAAGGTAAATGCAAGAGGTATGGGAGAAAAGATGCCAGACCATGGGATGGGGGGGATGAGGCATTACAAATTTTGGTCAGTGTTAAAACTTTAACAAGTTAGTCTCATTAATAACATGATAAATGCCCATCCCTAGTAAATATACAATTATAAATACATCAAATCAAAAACACTAAAAACAAATTTAAAATAATATGAATTTTAAAAAATCCAGTAATGGCATGACATAGGCCAACCTGCTTGTGAGACAAAGGACTGGACTGCAGCCAGGTAAGTGTGGGTGGTAGGGGGAAGGGACAGGAAGAGTGCTGGCAATGGTGAGCCTGAGCAAGTCTGCTATCATAGTTTGGAGAGAAAGCTGTAATTCGCAGTTTTGATGTCAGACCCCTGAATTATGACTTTCACATCAGGAGAGTGAATTATAGTATTTTATGGTAATGATCGGGTTATCATTAGAAGATAAAACCAAGCATTATGTAGCATATAACTAGCACATTTTTAAATGTCAAAGTTTCTGAGACTTAGTGTAAGTATGTTCGGCTCTTATTTCATGGTTTATGAATAACATGATGTGCCATGCATCTCAATCATTTCAAACTGATAAATGTACCTGATCACTTTTTAATACATTTTAGTAGTGAAACCAGATATTTAAAACTATATTGTACCTCTTGGTATGCCATTGAACTGGAGAGACTCTTTCTGGGTTAGACGTTTTTATTTCAAGGTGCATTCCACAGCTCCTAAACTTCTTATTGCCAAGTCTGCCAACCGCTTTTAAGAAGCGACCCAATCCCTAATGTTTTATCCCTCTCCCTCTCTCTTCTTTTTAACCCTAGTTTTTGATTTTTTTCTTTTTTCTCTTTAACAATGTAACTTTACCCCCACCTTTCTTCTTCAATCCCCACTCTCATGTATGTCTTTGTAAAACGTCTACAATGTTCACTTTTCCCCCTTATATAAGCATTATTTTCATTCTTCATTTTATCATAGCATTGTAAACCGGCTAGATATTTGTTGATGGTCGGTATATTAAAAATAATAAAACTTGAAACTTGAAACTTGTTGCTATAGAGGTGGATTGTATCAGCTAGTAAGCAGCACTGAAGGTACACAGCACAAATGCTTGGCATCAGATACCGCACAGGGATAAAACAGGAGAAACTATGAATAAAATTAGCATCAAAATCTGCCATGTAAGGCTGAAAAAATATTTCTACAATAAACCTGTGCATCCCAAACTGCAAATCAGTGGCAGAGTGTCCTGTAAATCACACTTCGGTAAAGAAAAAAAAAAGTCACTTCAATTATTTCATTGTGGACTATGGAAAGCTATTCAGATGCAGATACTTTTATGAAGGGTTTTCAGCATGTCAAACCTGTTTTTCACAGAAGAAAGGGTTCTAAATAATTTTGTGCTGCCAAATATGTGCATTTAAGCTCCCACATTGAAAAGATTGCATGTATTTATATGGCTAGTGTGCATAGCCAATCTTAAGGGCACTGGGTGGAACAGGGGCAGAGTTGTGATTTATGCATGCGTGTTATAAAATTAGTAGACACACATGGAGTACATGCACACATTTATAACAGAGCAGGAGAACATTTGGGCATCAGGATTTGTATGCTATGGAGGGCAGGTTCACGACACTTGTTTTCTAAAGACATGTGGAGGGGCACTTTAGAAAAGACATACAACTCATAATATGGAGGTCCAAGTCACATCACAATGGAAGTCCATCTCACATGCATTTTAGAACAGGATTCAAACTGTTCTAAAATAGATCTTTGATGGACAACATCCAGCATGAACATCTGAAATGTCCAAATTTTTGTTCTCATTTTTGTGTGGTGGAAGGGGGGGGGTCAGTGAGCAATGGGGGAGTGTGGGGGTATGCAGTGGTCATATGGTCAGTTTGGGCACCTTTATGGCACTTAGACCCTTCTAAAACAGATCTAGTTCCAAAAGTATAAGTTCCAGCCAGGATGTCTTGCAAAATGTTTGATTATTGCTGCAAGATGTCCATGTCTAACCCACCCTTGAGACTGCCCAAAGCCCACCCATAACACGCCTCCACTACACCCATCTCATGCTCTGAATGTGCAGAGGCTGGAACACCTTGCTAAATGTACAGAAAAACAATTTTGATTATCAACCCTTGGATTATCCTGGTGATTAGAATGTCCAAGTGCTGATTTAGGATGCTTTTTGGACGTCTATGTTTTCTGATTATTGACTCCTTAGTGTAAGAATGTACTGATATCAGTGTCTTTCCTATAAATGGTTGTTTCCAACATGTTATTCATATATACTAATGTCACATCCAAAAATGAGATCTCTATTGAAGATAAGTCTTTTCCTCCATTTTTTTCCATTTCCATTTTTTTCAGTAGTCATTGGGCTGTTTAGAGTGTTTAATGTATTGATTTTTTTGTATTATTAAGTGTGAGGAAAGATTAAAATGGTTAGGGCTCTTCAACTTGGAAAAGAGACAGCAGAAGGGAAATATGATTGAAGTCTACAAAATCCTGAGTGGAGTAGAATGGGTACAAGGGGCCAAAAGAGACTATGAGGAAAAAATAGCCAAGGAGGCGAAAAACTTCAAGCTGTTCTTTTGATATATTAAGGGGAAACTACCTGTGAAGGAAGCGGTGGGACCATTGGATGACCATGGAATAAACTAAACTAAACTAAACTAAACCTTAAGTTTATATACCGCGTCATCTCCACAGAAGTGGAGCTCGACACGGTTTACAGGAATTAAAAACAAAGAAAGGAACTCCAATGGAAAGAAGGAGGGCTTGGTAAACAGGAGAGAGAGGGGGGGAAGGGAGGGGGAAGTTACATTTTGGAGAAGAGCCAGGTTTTCAGATGTTTTCTGAAGTGTTGGAGGGAGGTCGAACTCCGAAGATGGGCAGTAAAGCTGTTCCACAGCTCGGTGATCCTGAAGAGGAGGGATGTTCCAAGTTTTCCTGTATGGGAAATGCCATTTAGAGAAGGGAAGGATAGTTTGAATTTCTGAGTGGATCTGGTGGAATGGGTACTCGAGAGCCAAGATAGAGGAAAGAGGGGAGGAAGGAGACCGTGAAGAGATTTGAAGGTAAGACAGGCGCATTTGTAACGAACCCTGAGGAAGACTGGGAGCCAGTGAAGCTTAGACAGAAGCGGGGAGACATGGTCGAATTTGCCTTTTGCGAAGATTAGTTTAGCTGCGGTGTTCTGAATCCGTTGAAGTCTGATAAGACTTTTCTTTGTTAGGCTTAGGTAGATGGAGTTGCAGTAATCAAGTCTGGAAAGGATGATGGATTGGACAAGGACAACGAAATGTTGCTGGTGGAAGCAGGATCTGACTTTCCTTAGCATATGAAGATTGAAAAAGCATTTTTTTACTAGGGAGTTGATGTGGTCGTTAAAGGACAATGAAGAGTCAATGATGATTCCCAGAACTTTGCTAGAGTGCCCGAGCTGCAGATTGGTGCCGGAGGAAAGAGGGATGAGGGAGGGTAGATGATCCAGTTTCAGGCCGAGCCAAAGAAGTTTTGTTTTGGTCTCATTTAGTTTCATTTGAACGGAGAGAGCCCAGGATTGGAGATTTGTTATGCAAGTTGAGATGTTATCAGAGAGGTTGGTGAGGTTAGAGTCAGTTTCAAGAAGGATAAGGATGTCGTCGGCGTAGGTGTAGAGTGTCTCAGAGGTAGATAGTTGGAGGAGGAATAAAGGGAGTGCTAAAGGAGGACAAAGAAATCACAGACAAACTAAACACATTTTTTGCGTCTGTATTTACTGAAGAGGATATACACAGCATACTGGAACCCATCAGACCATATGCTGGAAACGAAGACGAGAAACTGACAGGGTTGACGGTCAGTCTAGAAGAGGTAAGCAGGCAGATTGATAGGCTTAAGAGCGATAAATCCCTGGGACCGGATGGCATCCATCCAAGGGTCATCAAGGAACTGAAAGGAACTATAGCTAAACTGATTCAATTAATAGCCAATCTGTCGATCAAATCGGGAAAGATTCCGGACTACTGGCGAATGCTATGCGAATGCTATGCTGATGGCGAATGCTATGCTGATCTTCAAAAAAGGTTCGAGGGGAGATCCGGGAAATTACAGACTGGTGAGTCTGAACTCGGTACCGGAAAAGATGGTAGCGGCGCTGATAAAGGACCACATCATTGATCACCTTGATGGACATGGTTTAATGAGGACCATCCAGCACAGTTTCAGCAAAGGCAGATCTTGCCTGATGAACTTGCTGCACTTGTTTGAGGGAGTAAACAGGCAGATAAACTAGGGCGACCCGGTCGACTTTATTCATTTTTAAAACTCATGATGTTATATCAGATGGTAAGTTGCTTGACTTTTCACAATTGCAACACAAATTTGGTCTTAACAAATCACAAAATTATAGATGGTTGCAGTTGAAGCAGGCCATTCAGGAGGGGTTCCCTGAATGGAAATATCTAATTAATCAGCATAGTTTGCCAATCCTTTGTTTTCAGGTGGATTTCCTGGTACACCAGGCCGCTCAGTGGTATAAATTAATATCTGGATTTTGGAATAAGAAACCAAAGACTGGTCTGCGTGACATTTGGAGCATTGAATAAAGCATCAAATTACTGCGTCTCAATGGCCACAAATTTGGGCTTGATGTGACAAAGTTCTTGATTTTGATGTCATTAGATTTATCAGCTGTTTTTGATCTTGTAGGTCAAACTCAATTGTTAATTAATAACAAGAAAAGTATTGAATTATCTTCTTATACAAGTAGATCATGTCAATTTCAGGTTCAATAGAACTCTGAATCCTCTTCTGGTAGTTTTCTCTTCTGGGGAATTCCACAAGAATTAATCCAAGTCCTTTTACTCTCTTTATAGAAGATCATGATATTACTGGATACTATTATAGTGATGGCATACAATCATTATATAAGAACATAAGAATTGCCACTTCTGGATCAGACCAGTGGTCCATTGTGCCCAGCAGTTCGCTTCCGCGTTGGCCCCTAGGTCAAAGACCAGTGCCCTAACTGAGACCAGTTCTACCTGCGTACATTCCAGTTCCTTAGGAATTTGTCTAACTTTGTCTTGAATCCCTGGAGGGTGTTTTCCCCTATAACAGCCTCTGGAAGAGCGTTCCAGTTTTCCACCACTCTCTGGGTGAAGAACTTCCTTACGTTTGTATAGGCTTAGGAGTAATTGATCTTACCACACTGAGTACATACTTGAATGCTGTAGCTAAATGGTTCATCACTTATGGGTTGAAATAAAATCCTAAAGCCACAGATCTTTGGTTCACTGAGACAGGTAATTCACCAACAATAATAAGTTACAACGTTCTGTCCACATCCTTTGTATCATCCAGACAATAAGTTAACATTTGAACATCAAGTTTCATGTTATCATAACATCTTGTTTCATATCTCTTCAGTGTATTAGAATACTTTAATAATTTCTGTTACAGAAAGACTTGCAGGTGCTTGTTCATACCCTAGTACTCATTCAACAGGAAAAAAAAAAAAAAGGCTTCCTTGAACAGATTGCAAATTATGCAAAGCACAGTAGTCAAATTGCTTTATCAAGCATGTAAATATGATGATGCAACACTCTTCTAATCAAACTGCACTGGCTTCCTGTATCCTTTCACATCAAGCCTAAGATTCTAATGATAGTTCAGAGAGTATATTATCCAGAAGTCCCTGAATACTTAGCAAATTATTTGACTCCCTACATCCTGAATCGGTCACTCCATTCAGTGCCTGGAAATCTTCTATTTCTTCACTAGGGACGGTACATTTTTAAAATGATGCAACATTCTTTGGTTTATTTTAAGAACCAAATATTTGGAACAGTCTCCTATAAGTTTTAAGAACATAATCCAAGTATAACATTTTGTAAAAGCAATTTTAAAAACCTCAAACCTAGCAGTCTATATTCTTTAAAAAATAAAAAAATTCTTTATTCGTTTTCATAACTTCAATTGTGCAGACAAAATGATGCATTTACTTAAAACATTAACATTACAGCACAATAAACTTAATATAATAAAGACAAGACTTATTTTCCCCCACCCATTTTCAATTGATCAACATCTTCATAAAAAAATATATCTATAAACAACCTATCTATACCTCTTAACCAGTGCCAAAACATACCCCCTCCCCCCCAGGATGTGTATGGTTTCCTCATTCATGTAAATAAATCAATCCTTACAATATTTAGTTAATGGTTCCCAAACTTCCATAAATTTTTTATAACATCCCTTTTGAATGGCCATAAACGTTTCCATTTTAAAGACATAACATAGGGATTCCCACCAGAATGAATAGTTTAATCTATCCCAATTTTTCTAATTCTTTAAAATAAGCTGCATGGCAACCCCCGTCATTATAAACAAACATTTATTATTCTATGCCGAAATTTTACTTTTTGACCTCATAGATGTTCCAAATAAAATGGTATCGTATGATAGCAGTCAATATTCAAAATGATTTAAGTGGGAAGGAAAGGCTCCTTCCCACTTAAATTGTGCTGTGAAGGTCACTGTCAATATTCAGGGACTGAGTTGGTAAACTTGAATGGATCTTAGAAGGTAGAGAAACTTTGGGGGGGGGAGAGTAAGAAGAAAGGGATATTGGAAGGAGCTTTACAGCTGCTCTGGACAGATAGGGAGGGGCAATCAGATGAGGCTTTTCAAGCTATTTGAGGGTGAAAGGGAGAGAGGAGAATTGGTCTGGGTTTTCTAGCTACTGAAGTAGAAGAGAAGGGAGACCAGAAGGGGCTTTTCAGCTGTTTGAAGGTGGGATGGAAGGGCTCGCAATGTTGAGGTGGGCTGGGATCTTGGCAGATATCTTGTGCAGGTCCTGGCTGCTAGCCCAGGCTGAATTAGCCCCAGATATCTAATGCTGGACCTAGACATAGATTGGCATTTAATATCCGGGGCTAATTTTGCCCACAGTAGCCATTGTTTAAAAAATATTGACCAGTGCAGGCTGAATATGGACCAGCTATGTTTTAAAAGCAAATTATAAATCTGAAAAATTTAAAATTGAATTATTTTTCAGTCTTGCTAATGGTGTAGGGGAGCAGTAGTTAGAGAAGTTGGCTATCTTTGGAGACCTTTCTTAACTCTATTTTTTATTTTTTTCTCCACTACACAGAAGTCATTTTAATTCTCTGTATCTTTCTTACTCTTTTTCTATCCCTTTTTAATAGTAATTTTTAATTTATACTCTGATGGATACCATTAAAAAATTATTTTCTGTAACTTCTCATATTTTGTAGTATTGTAAACTACTTTGATGGCAATGTGAAATGGCTTGAAGACTTAATTATCCTTCTTCGTCATGTCTCTAAGGTTCTTGAGCAAGGTAATTTTATGATTGATCACCTAGAGAGGCTAACCAGGTACTTATTTTAAGGTTATATTATAAAATGCATAGTTCTCTATGGGGCTCATAATCAAAAAACAAATACGTCTAAAAACCTACCCAAATCGGTACTTGGACGACATTAAAGACAGGTCATCCAAATGCTGATAATCAAATTGAGTTTTACACGTATCTAAAAACAGCTTAGACTTTTTCAGTGCCCCTGTACACCCAGAGCTGAAAGGGGTGTTTTGGGAGGAGTGGTGAGGATGGGATTTGGGCGAGACATGGGCTGACCTAGACTTAGTCGTACTCCGAGTATAACCAAAAGTTTAACGAGACTGCCTAGACGGAACTTATACATAGTGACTTAGGCAATCTAAAAACAGGTATAAATGCCCAGAAGTTATCAGATAACCACTGCAGACACAAAGTACAAAGCCCCACACACTCCCCCAGTGATCACTGACCCCCCCTACACTCTGCATAAAAATCAGAATAAAAACGTACATACCTGTGCAAAGCTCGATGATGGCGGTTGCCCAGCTGAAACAGCTAAAGCTCTAGAGACGATAACATTGATGACTGAGGGAAATAAAATCAAGTCCTTCCTGACTTTTGTCCTATTATGTATATTATTTCTATTTCTTTTTATTTCTTTTGTTTATTTTTCATTGAAAAAAAATTTTTTTTCCTAGAATTCTATTGCTTAACTGTTTTTCATTCCATTCTATTCATATGCCGTCCTCTACCTTTTCTTTTCTCCTCACTTCAAATGTTTATTTCCTTCCTATATTTCTATATTTGATTAATTTTTAAAATTATTTTCTATTTAATTAGTTTCTTTCTATTACTTTATTATTTTGATATGTACATTTTGTTTTTCAACAGTATGATATTGAGAGTTCTATGTATTCTTGTTAGGATGCTTTATATCTCATTTCCGCTATCTTTATTTTCTTATCTACTATTTGCTAATTTTGTTTGTCCTTGGTACTTTAGTTAGATTGTGAGCCTTCGGGACAGTAAGGGAATTTCAAAGTACCCATTCTTTATTTAATTCATCTTATTTTATTGTATCCTTTATTGTATATTTAATGTATTTTTCTCTGTAAACCGCTTAGAACTTAACGGATTTAGCGGTATATAAGAAATAAATAACATAACATAACCTGCCTCCAGAATATCAGCACATGGCATAGGAAAGCCTAGTAGAGCTGCAAAGAGGTGACTTAAGTAGTCTGGGGGATGAGTTAGTGAACCATAGAAGGGTGGACCCAGGCCCATAAGTCACTCTAACCACTGCATTCATTGTGAAAGATGTGCATCCACCAAAACTCCCCATGTTGTGTGAAGAAATATTTTCTCTGGTTTGTTTTAAATCTACTACTTAATAGCTTCATCACATGTCCCCTAGTCCTAGTATTTTTGGAAACAGTAATCAAGCGATTCACATCTACCCTTTCCATTTCACTCAGTATTTTATAGACCTCTATCGTATCACCCCTGAGCCATCTCTTCTCCAAGCTGACGGGACCTAGTCACGTTAGTAGTTGTTGTAGTTGCTAATTTTATGGTTTATGGTTTATTTTATTTAATACTAGTCTTTAAGCCCATTACATTAACGGGTGCTAGAATAGATGTGTGTGTCTGTCTTTCTTTCTCTTTCTCTCCTTGGCCGCTTTCTGTCTGTCTGTCTTTCTTTCTGTCTCTCTCTCTCCCCTTGGCTGCTGTCTGTCTGTCTTTCTTTCTTTCTGTCTCTCTCTTTCCTCGGCTGTCCCACCACCTCTTGCCTGCTCCCCCTGTACAGCAATAGCCCTTCTCCCTTTTACCTCCCCCCTGTCCAGCAGCACCTCTTCCCTGCTCCCCCTGTCCAGCAGTAGGCCTTCTCCTTTCCCTGCTCCCCCTGACCAGCATCCACTAGCCCGGGCAGCCTCGGGGCTTTTGCTAGGCCGGCCCACCTCACATTATTGAAGTGGGCCAGCCTAGCAAATGCTCTGTGGCTGCTGCGCTTGCTGGTCCGGGGGTGAGAAGAGGCATCATGGCAGTGCAGGAGTAAAACCGCCACCGCCGCTGAAATCACTGCATAAGCCGCCCGAAGCCACCCCACACATTGCATGCCACCCCAAGAGCCTCCAATCAGCACGGAAGCACACAGCACGGTGGCAGGGATCACAAAACCCTAAGGGGCTCATAATCGAAAGACAAAAAATGTCCAAAAACCGGCCTAAGTCATCACTTGGACGAACATTTCCCAAATGCGTCCAAGTGGCAATAATAAAAACGGGTTTTGGACGTATTTCTAAACGACCTAGACCTACATAGTGCCACTGAACGACCAAAGCTAAATGGGGCGTTTCGGGAGAAGTGTCGAGGGTGGGAGTTTGGCGGGATGTGGGCCGGTTTAGACTTAGTCGAACAGCATGTATAACCGAAAGTTATACAGGCTGGGATCGACGGAACTTGGACGTTGTGACTTAGACCATGTAAAACATGGTCTAAATTACAAAAACCCACCTAAAGTCACCAGATAAGCATTACAAACACATAAAACAGACCCCCCTCACACTACCCCCAGTGATCACCAACCCCCCACCCTCATAAAAATATTAATCACACCTTTAAAATTCAGCTTCCAGACCATCATCACCTGGCCGCCTGGCATAAGAAAGCCTAGTCGTCCAGCACAGAGGCGGCTTAAGTCATCTTGGGGTGGGTTAGGGACCCATGCCCATAAGCCCCTGTAATCACTGCATTGATCCTTAAACATGTGCACTCCCCTATACACCCCCAAACCCTTTTTAACTGGCATATAAGTGGCTCCTGCAGACATAAGTGTTATTAGGGTGGTAGATAAGTGGGTCTAGGGGATTCTGGTGGTGGTTTGGGGGGGCTCACCATCACCTATAAGGGAGCTGTAGTGAGGAGAAGCCATGGCACCCTTTTTGTGAAGTTCACAGCAGTGCCCTGTAAGGTACCCCACTATTTAGGTGCCATGTCTGGGTGTTCAATCCATCCCTTTGCAGACCCCTCCCACGTCCAACAGGGCTTGTTCTAGGCGTTTTTGACTTGGACGAAAATGTAGTATAAAGATGGACGATTTAGTGACTTGGACGATCAGATCAGCAGGACGTATAGTTAAACGATTTTCCAAACAAAACAAATTTGGGACGTATTTTTTGAAAATGTGTCCTAGGCTTTTTTTTACTTTGGATGACTTGTGACTTAGACAAAAACGGACTTAGATGTCCCTTTTGATTATGCCTCTCCACACGCACATGCATGCTTAGGGTTTTATTATAGAGGATACCACCCTTCCTTATGCAATAACAGAGTGGTTCACAAAATTTATAAGGAGAAACAAACAAAACTGCAGACTATGTACAAGATGCAGGCAAAATTTAGAATGCGAAAAATCATAATAAATAATATAATAAAACCTTTTTACCAATCAAGGGACCCAACACGGTCCGTGTTTCGGACAAACCTTCGTCAGGGGTCCATGGTAAAAAAACTCTAAAACATACCATAAAAATTTTTTTGAAGATAACAACAAAATGCCTGTATGTTGAGTTCGCCGAGAATCGCTGACAAAAGTATAGCGTCTCAAAGAAGCTGCTTAAGTTGGACTTTCTCCTTGTTTTTGTTGCCCTGTCATAAAATTTATAAAACATACAGTAAAAATAATTATGTTCCAAAAAGGAAAATCAATTTTTTAAAAATAAAATAAAAATTGATTACATAGAAAATATAAAATAAAATTTCAGGTTACAGTGTTAGTAAATCCTAACCATATCAGAGCATAACTGAACAGAAGAAGCCTGTTTTTAAAGATGTGTTTTTAACAGAGTTCTAAATCTTAACTATGTCAGAATGGAAGAGCATTCCAAAGAGATGGTAAGAGACAAAAAAAAACGCTCTCTACCTGGTAAGTTCATAATGAATTGAATATGGAGAAGAAATATAAAGACATTGGTCATTCAGAGAGCGTAATGCTCTTCTTTGACAATAAAGCCGAATAAGTAATGGTAGATATGATGGACCATTGCAATGTATTGATATAAAAGTCAGGATAAGAATTTTAAATTTTATACGAAAATGAATCGGATGCCAGTGATACTGAAGATATAAGGGAGTAAGATGATCATAACATGATGCATTAGATAGACAAATAGCTGTATTTTGAACAGTGAATACACTGCCCCCTCCATATTCGCGGTTTCAGCAATCACGGTTTCAGTTATTCGTGGTTTTTCATTTGCAGGCTCCGTTCCCAAAATTATATCAGAGAAAATTGCTGCTCCCAGCGTTGCATAGAGAAAATCGCTGCACTTTCTTCACAGGAACAGGTCAAGTTATTCACAGTTTTAGCATATTCTCTAGGGTTTTTAACAGAAAACCGTCAATAACATATGGAAAGTTATTCACAGTTTTTCTGTATTTGCCGAGTTGTTTTTCCCCTATCACCACGAATACGGAGAGGGAAGTGTAGTTGTATTTTGAATGATGAATAGCTGTATTTTGAGCTGGAATTTGAATCTGAGGTAAACCTGCTTAAATATTATTAGAATAGTCCAGTTTCGAAATAATTAAGGAATAAACAATTATCTTTTGTGCATCCTTATCAAGAAATGAATGAATTGAACAAAATTGTCTTAAATAATAGAAACAAGTTTTAACTACTGTTGATTTTACCCTTAGGAATGTAGAAAGCTGGGTGACTTGTGAACACAAGAGCATGTTAAGGTAATGATGCCTGTCTCCTTTCAACTAAATAGAATTTTAAACAGCTCTGTGGAGGAGATGCTATCATGATAAATGTAGGTACTCGGGAGCAACAAAACACCTTTTTGGTTGGAGAATCCAAACAAACCAATATCTAGCCCCACCCCTAAGTTGATGCTGTATTGGGCAAAATATTGGTGGAGCCATGGTCTCTGTGGCCTACCACGTTTTGCTGCCTTTGTGGGCACCAGCAATGTATAGGCAGAAAGGTGTGAGATGTTCTGGAAGTCAAATTTAGGCTTTGAGTTAAAAAAAGTTGAAATCTTGAACTCTAGGGTAGCATTCTCAGAAATGTTCCCCGTTCCATGTGGAGGACCCCAGAAGTAGACAAAGTACCAGAGTTTCAGTGTATGGATGAGAAGATGGTGTGGGGAAAATATCTTTAGCTTTGTTAGGAATTGCAACACTTTGGAGAGGTGGATTCCTATTCTTAGAGGCCCGGCTACACCTTAACCAGGGTGGAATCATGCTGCTGGCACTAATCTTTAAAAGAGAGGTAGATTAGCTTTTAAACTAGATCATGAAAAAAATACATCACTCAAGAACACATGATTCAGAGAATAACCATCTTAAGAAGATTTGGAAAAATACTGACATTGCAATATCCCAATAGGGAAGCTCTAGTAAAGTTAAAATAGCCCAGGTGCATTTAAACAAAGGTAGAGACAACTGATTCCAAAGTGGCCTAGTCAACTGTTAGACAGGTTGTGCATACAAATAAAAGGCATACTTTAAATTACATGCTGATTCCAGAAAACAATGACTATGGAGTTAGAATGCATGGTACTAAATGAAAATGTGGAAATAATCGGGGTAATTTTATGAGGGATTATTTTGCTCATATGTGCCAATGTGTATGCATAAGGGTTTAATTTTGTCAAAAATAGGCATAGTAACTCTACTGTTGAAAAAGATTAAAACCACAGAATTCCCCTGTCCCCACCCATCCCCGTGAAGAATCCCCTTCGTCCCCGCCTGTCCTCATGAGGAATCTTCTCTGTCCCTGCCTGTCCCCCCATGAAAGTTACTTCTCCCCATAAAAAACAATTACTTCTGACAGTTTTGATTTTTTTTTTTTTAAGTCTTTGTTTATTTAAACCAACATTAAAATACAATATAAACAAATACCAGTGAACGGAAATAAGAGATGCATACATCACCAGAAAGAATTAGAATAGACATTAGGTCATGTGACTGTAGGGTCAACCATTTCTTGTTAAAAGAAATGAAAGAGTTTGGATTTTTGGGCAATATAAAGCTCATATTACATTACATTACATTAGTGATTTCTATTCCGCCTTTACCTTGCGGTTCAAGGCGGATTACATAAGAATTGTTATGATATTAAGAAATACATATTGTTAAGATAAGAAGTACTTAAGGATTAGTTTGAACATTTTCTAATTTGCTAAGAAGTAGATAGTATTGCAGGAGGAGTTTGGAACATATCCGGTTGTGTTATATTGGTTTTATGTATTTTTTGAAGAATAGGGTTTTTGTTTCTTTTTTGACGGTTTTGTAGTCTGTGGTCAAAATCAGCAGATTGGTGAGTTGTCTGTCCAGTTTCGCTGCTCTGGTGGCCAGTAGGTTGTCATACAGTTTTCTTCGTTTGACGTTTTTGGTTGGCGGGTGTGTGAATATTGTGTGGGTTCTCCTATGTTTGGTTGAGGTGGATTGAATTAGTCGATTGTTCCAGTAGGTTGGGCTGTCTCCGTTTATAACTTTAAGTAGTAGGCAGTGGAATTTGAAGTGTACTCTGGCTTGTATATCTGTAGAGCAAACAAATCTGGTTCCACCATCTGGCATAGGTAACTTGTGAGAGGTCCTTCCAAGAGCCACAAATGGTTTTTAATGGAACAGTGAGTAAAAAATCAAACAATACAGCATCAAAATCACTTAAAGCAGAATTGAGAGCGGCACTTTTCAGGACAATGGTTGCATAAGAAAAATGTGCCAAAACTGAACTGGAAAGCCCAAAACAAACTCAGCAAGTACTTCATTTTGTACTAAACACAATTGATGGCATAACCATGAGAGGGGGCTGGGATTCCTATTTTGATCTTAGCTCCTCCCTTGCTGTAGCTGGTGGGACATTTTGTTTTTCCATCATCTTGTTCCCAGTTTCTGCTTTTGTCTATCTTCTACTCATTCTCTTTCCAGGCCTCGGGAACCCCGGTTCCATCCCCGTGGGAGTCCCTTGAGCCTGAGGGTGGGGGAATCCCTGTGGGAGTCCCGTGGGACCCGTGGGATTCCCGCAATCCCTGTTTCCATGCAGGCCTCTACTTTCAACTTGGGAAGATGGGGAGGGTAGATAATAGAGAGAAGGAAGGAAAGAAAGAAGAAAGGAGAGAGTTAAATGAAAGTATTGTTTGATATCGCTTGTCATATGATAACTGAGGCAACTGGCCAATTTCCCTCCTCCCCCTAGCTTCAGCCATGCTTTCTAGTTGACTTGTCTCCCTTAAGGCAGCACAGAGGAGATAGGACTGATCTACTATATCCCTGTAGATCTCCTCTAACTACCTCTCTCTTGGCCTCAGCTCCTCCAGTATTGCCACTCATGCCTGCTGATTGAATTCATTTTTTGAGCATCAGGAGCTCTTTGCACCAAGTATACTCATGTAGCCTCTCACCATGTGGGAGACAGTTACATATGTGGCACTTTGTGCAAAAGATTAGATAGCCAAAAAAACTCTGTGGAGTGACGATGTTCCTAAATAGACTTTATTTTAAAGTGTCAAAGTTCCAAAGGTACACTGAAATCATCCACATAAAATAATTTCATCCACATAAAAATAAATCATCCACAAAAAAGCCTTAAAGGACCTAATGCGCTAGGGATACAGGACCCAACACGGTCCGCGTTTCGACAAAAGGTCGACCCTGGGGGTCCTATAAAGGTGAATACGTGGGAAACAATTGTGTGGTGAGCCGGAAGTGAGACACTGCTTGCATTTGCAATAGAAAGATTAGATAGCCCCATTTGGTTGCTGATCTGCCGTCTTCATAAACTAAACTAAACTAAACTAAGCCTTAGGTTTATATACCGCATCTTCTCCACGGAAGTGGAGCTCGACACGGTTTACAAAGTTTAAAAAATATGGGAAGAGAGAAGAGAGAGAGTTTACAAAGCATAAAAAGAGGGGATGTAATCAGGAGAAGAGATGTTATATGCTAGAGAAAAGCCAGGTTTTCAGTTGTTTTCGGAATAGTTGGAGGGAGCCCAGGTTCCGCAGCGGGACAGTGAGATCGTTCCAGAGGCCCGTGATTTTGGAGATGAGGGATCTACCCAGTTTACCTGCGTGGAGGATGCCGTGTAGAGAGGGGAAGGATAGTTTATGTCTGTGGGCTGATCTGGTGGTAGTTGGTGTCGGGGCGAGGAAGGGTAGAGGGATTAGGGGCGGAAGGATGCCGTGAATGATCTTGAAAGCCAGGCAGGAGCATTTGAAATGAATTCTGGAAAGTACTGGGAGCCAATGAAGATTGGTAAGTAGAGGGGAGACATGGTCATATTTGCGTTTAGCAAAAATCAGCTTGGCCGCAGTGTTCTGGATAAGCTGGAGTCTGCGAAGACTTTTTTTAGTTAGGCCTAAGTAGATGGCATTACAATAATCGAGTTTGGATAGGATGATGGATTGTACAAGGACGGTGAAATGCTTGATTCAAAGGCGCACACACTTAATATTACTGAGTTATTAGTTGCTTAAAGTTGCTAAGGGAGTAAAAAGGCTTAAAATAGTATAAAGTTCTTTAAATGTATTTGATATATTATATGTTGTCAATGAACTTCAATGGATCAGTAAGTCAAGGCCCATTTTAAATGGACTGTATAGATCAGGATTGAGACGTTCAAGTCAGCACATGCTCTGTTCCAGTGATATTTTAGAAATGGCTCTGCTAGTGCGGAGACTTTTCTAAAATATCTATAGAAGTGCCAGTGTATTTGCTGGCATGTATGGTTGGATCAACCAATTTGAAAATATACACATGGATGAACAGACCTGGCAGCTTCTGCATGAACATAGAGATTTTACAACTTCCTTGTATACAGGACATAGTACAGCTTCCATGTACAAAAATGTTTGCATAAATATACCGTCAATTATGTAGTGAGGACATAATTTTAATTTGCTTTCATATTGGAAGCAGCCATAAACAGAGGGATATTAAGGAGAATGACTCCCTTAATCCCTTGTATAAAACTCTGACTGAAAGGAGCACTTAAAAAAAAATCTGTGTGTAGTTCTGATCTGATTTAAAACCCAACTAGCGATATTTTCGCCTTTGTGAAGTGGGAAATGCAACTTTAAATTTTTGCCCCTCCCTAAACTGAGCCCCACCACTGCCCCTTGAAATATCTACATGCTGTAAATCTTCACATGTATGACGTAAAGGGATATGATATGCCTCCTTTCTGTGATACAAGGTAGTTTACAATTATTATAATTGAAAACGACTCCACTTAAAAGGTTAAGAGTCTCTAACTGACAAAAGAAAAGCCTCAGGTCTCTTGGTTGAGCCCACACTTTCACAATCTAAGTTCTTTACCTAGGACAACGGAGGGTTAAATGATTTGCCTACAGTCACAAGGAGCTACAGTGGGAATTGAACCCAGTTTCCCAAGTTTTCAGCTTATTGCTCTACCCACTAGGCTACTCCTCCACTAAATAAATATTGGCTTTTTAAATTTGTCCTTACATTTATGAGTTCTACATATGTAAATGCTGCTATTTATACTGGGAGTTGCTCTGAAAACAGAGGAGTTAGTATTTGATAGGGTCAGAATTAAGAGCTCATGAAGATCATCTCAGGAAAAACATTTCCCTCCTATCCACTTAACTGAGGTAACAGCCTAGAAATAAATTGAGTATGGGGTGGGCTGGAATTAAACAATTTTAAACTAACTTTCTGCTCTTTTTAAACTTTAACACACCCAGGCAAAGCCTTTTAATCTAAACTCCTTTCTAACTAGTAAACACACCCAGAGTTAATCCATTTAACCTGCTTTCTCTCTTATCCCTAAATTTTAAGGACATACTTTCTCAGCAAGCCCAAACTCACCAGTCCAGATTTCTCACCAGATAAAGAAGTTTTTATCTTAGTACCTGATTAACTCACACTAGGGAAGTAGAAAATTGCAGGCCGGTAAGTCTGACTTCTTTGGTAAGCAAATTAATGGAAACACTTTTAAACAGAGAATGGTGAAGTTTCTGGAATCCTGTGGATTACAGGACTGGAGGCAACATGGATTCACTAGAGGTAGGTCTTGTCAGACAAATCTGATCAATTTCTTTGACTGGGTGACCAGAGAATTGGATAGAGGGAGTGCGCTAGATGTGGTGTATTTAGATTTTAGCAAAGCCTTTGACAGTGTTCCACACAGTCATCTAATAAATAAACTGAGTGCCCTCGAGATGAGTCCCAAAGTGACGGGCTGGGTCAAGAACTGGTTGAGTGGAAGGCGACAGAGAATAGTGATCAATGGAGATCGCTCTGAGGAAACGGATGTTACCATTGGTGTGCATCAAGGTTCTGTTCTTGGGCCTATTCTTTTTAACATTTTTATAAGCGATATTGCTGTAGGGCTGTCGGGTAAGATTTGCCTCTTTGTGGATGATACCAAAATCTGCAATAGAGTAGACACCCAGGATGGTGTGAATAATATGAAGAAAGACCTAGTAAAGCTTGAAGAATAGTCTGAAATTTGGCAGCTAAAATTTAATGCTAAGCTCTCGCAACCTGTAGGAAAAGAGGGTCTGGGGAGGATTTCTCCTACCCAGCGTGCCTTCTGTCTCCCACCTCCCGGCGTCCCATTGGCCTATCCCTTTTCCCCTTGACTCCCCTTCCCCTAGCCTGCCTCAAATCCCCAACCCACTCCTACCCCCTCTCCTCCTCTCCCCCCAGCCCTTGTCGGCCTGTCCTCGGCCGTTTAGTCGCCGCTGCCCACCCCATGTGGGAGGTTAGGGTGCTCTACCTGAAATGCGAGGTCATGCATTTGGGCTGCAAAAACCCAAGGGAATGGTACAGTTTAGGGATGAAGAACTTAAGTGCACGACAGAGGAGCGGGACTTGAGTGTGATTGTATGTGATGATCTTAAGGTGGCCAAACAGATTGAAAAAGATAATGGTGAAAGCTAGAAGGATGCTAGGGTGCATAGCTAGTAGGAAAAAGGAGATATTGATACCTCTGTATAAGACTCTGGTGAGACCTCATTTAGAATATTATGTACAATTCTGGAGGCCACACTGTCAAAAAGAAATAAAAAAGATGGAGTCGGTCCAGAGGAAGGCTACTAAAATGGTGTGTGGTCTTTGTCATAAGGCGCATGGGAACAGACTTAAAGATCTCAATCTGTATACTTTGGAGGAGAAGGGATATATGATAAAGACATGTAAATACATACATCAGGGGTGCTCACACTTTTTTGGCTTGCGAGATACTTTTAAAATGACCAAGTCAAAATGATCTACCAACAATAAAATTATGAAAAACACAAAGCACACTGTATGCAGAGAAAATGTTATCATTTATATTCAGGTTTTTTTTCAAAGAGATCAAGGAAGATGACTTTAAAATATGCAATGTCACCTCAGTAACAACTATACAAAAATAGACAAATATACCCCCTCCCTTTGTACTAAACCATGATAGCGGTTTTTAGTGCAGGGAGCTGTGGTCTGGACACTCATAGGCTCCCTGTGCTAAAATCTGCTACTGCAGTTTAGTAAAAGGGAGCCATAGTGCAAAATATAGATAGCAGATATAAATTCTCAAAACGGACACATTTTGATCACTAAATTGAAAATAAAATCATTTTTTCTAACTTTGTTTTCTGGTGATTTCATGTGTCTCTGGTTGCACTTTCTTCTTCTGACTGTCCAAGTTTTTCTTCCTCTCTCCCTTCCTGCTCCCTGCCACATTCCATTCTGTCCCCCAACTTTTTCTTCCTCTCTCCCTGCCGCCTCACTTTTCTTTCTGTCTCCCTGTCCCCTTTTCTTTCTGTCTCCCTGTCTGTCTTTCTGTCTCCCTGTTGTCTTTCTGTCCCTGTCTTTCTTTCTGTCTGTTCTTTCTTTCTCCCCAAGCCGCCACCACCACCGTCGTCTGGGAACAGGCCTTCAAGCTGCCGTTGCCGCAGAATTCTCCCTGTTCCCCAATGATATAACATGCCTGCAGCCTTCCCCCTGATGTCAGCCTTCCTCTCCAACGTCAGAATTGATGTCGGGGGAGGGGGAAGGCTGGTGTGCCTGGCACTTCTGCAGTCTGGCCTGTTACAGCATCAGGGAACGGGGAGAACGCAAAAGCAACGCGAGCCGATCGCGGAGCCCATCAAGGGCTCCGCGATCGGCTCGCGTTGCCTTTGCGATCTACTGGCCGATTGCGATCGACCTTTTGGGCACCCCTGACCTACATAATGTAAATGCACATGAGTTGAGTCTCTTTCATTTGAAAGGAAGCTCTGGAATGAGAGGGCATAGGATGAAGTTAAAAGGTGATAGGCTCCGGTGTAATCTAAGGAAATACTTTTTTACAGAAAGGGTGGTAGATGCGTGGAACAGTCTCTTGGTAGAGGTGGTGGAGAAAGAAACTATGTCTGAGTTCAAGAAAGCATGTGACAAGCACGTGGGATCTCTTAGAGGGAGGAAGAGATAATGGTTACTGTGGATGGACAGATTGGATGGGCCATTTGGCCTTTATCTGCCATCATGTTTCTATGTAAAATGATTTCAACAAGAAAAATGTTTTCATTAGTTTTTTGTGTTATTTTTAGTGGAAATGACATAATGAAGCAAGAAATTTGACTGTTGCCTTTACATAGCTTTATGATAACATATTTTTATAGTCTAACCCTTTCCCTAGTAAATGGAAAGTATCAATTTAGCCAATACTATTACCAAGCTGACAAGAAACATATAATTTTTACAGCTATTGACTAATGTTTATTGGATAAATACTATAGGCCACCTCTCAACATATTTAATGGAAACCTTTCTCACATACATCAATTTGAAAATGAAATGTGGGCAGTAAATTAGAATAATTATACACGTTTTAAAATGGTAAGACATGAGTTATGTGAAGCAGAAGAAAGCAGAAGACCAATTTGATCCCAACTTGAAAATGCAATGCAATATAAAATCATCAAAGATTATAAACTAGTAGATTAATAGGTCCCGACTTGTGCAGTATACCGTACAAATAATTATGTGTAACAGAAACCTAAGTCTGTAGATCCAGACTCAATTCAGGTCCGTATTTTAGCTATTAAAGCCTTCTTCAGGAGTCTCAGGTTCTAGCCAAGTAGGGCTAGCCCTTTGAAACATTTTGCTTTGTTACAGATAGTCCTTTGCAGTACAGACAGTATTGCCTCCCAGTGTGTGTTCTTCAAATATGCTGACTCGTTGAATAAAATTATGTTTCCTACACACAAATATGAAATCTACATGATTAGATCTCAAGACTCCTAAAGAAACATAGATCTGTGCCAAGTCTGGATCTACAGACTTAGGTTTCTGTTACACATAATTATTTGTACGGTATACTGCACAAGTCGGGACCTACTAATCTACTAGTTTATAATCTTTGATGATTTTATATTGCATGAGTCTGGACCTATTAATTTACTAGTTTATTGCCATTGATGGTTTTATATTGCATTAAATTTTCAAGTTGGAATGGATTTGGTCGTCCCCTACTTTCTTCTGCTTGACATATTTTACTCATAGGGGAGTGCTTTCTCCTTTTTCCTAAACCCTAAGACATAGCACAGTGGTTAAAGCTACAGTCTCAGCACCCTGAAGTTGTGGGTTCAAATCCAAGCTGCTCCTTGTGATCCTGGGCAAGTCAATCCCCCTTGCCCTAGGTATATTAGCTAGATTGTGAGCCCACCAGGACAGACAGGGAAAAATGCTTGAGTACCTGAATAAATTCATATGAACCATTCTGAGCTCCCTTGGGAGAGCAGTATGGAAAACTGAATAAATAAATATCATTAGTCTCTTAGAATGGTGGCCTTGGTGTCTTACATTTTTCTTTATCTTGACAATTTCTTTAGGCTTCTTTGGGCTTTCAGTTCCAATAAGAATCAGTCTGAGATAGATTACAGCAACATCTGCCTTTATTTAGAACTTCCCAAGACATTTTTTCCCTTTACAACCCTCTCCCTGTTGTATTTATTCATCTTATCCATTTTATGGATTTTTACTCTTGATCTGCTAGGGTTGTATTATGCTGATGTAATCTGTAATACATTGAATGAAGATGTATTTTTGTATAAGTATTATGTTGATGATATCTATAACATTTTTTTAAAATCTTTATTCATTTTCAAACTTACAATGTGTGACAATATATTCAAACAAATTAACAATAAATATACCACTTAATAATCATCAATGGTACTAATGATGTGCTCTTATCTCCCAACCTTCCCACCCTTTCTTATCATATAATCAAATACCTTGTACAATTTGTAATAATAAATTACCCTCCCTCCCCCTTCACAATTGAACTTTTAAATTCAAGGGGAAAAATGTCCTCTAATCAGTACAATATTTTGTTAATGGCTCCCACACATCTTGAAATTTCTTAAAACACCCTTTCTGTATTGCAATAAATCTTTCAATTTTATATATATGACATAAAGAATTCCACCAAAAATTATAATTTAGTCTACTCCAGTTCTTCCAATTATAAGTAATTTGTTGAATGGCAATCCCAGTCATTATAAGTAATAATTTGTTATTATTTGAAGAAATCTGACTTTTTGCTCTCATTGCCATACCAAACAGCACAGTATCATATGACAATGCCACTGGATTATCTAATAAACAATTAATTTGGTCCCAAATTGATTTCCAAAAAGCTATAACTTACCATGTACTAAATCTTTAGTCTTTAATGAGTCTTATGAGTAGGTCGCCAAATTATTCTTTATTTTACTTTATATTCTGGTTATGTGCTCCCACCATATGTGTTCTTCCCTAAATGTTTCTTTTTCTTTTCCTTAAAGATTGTAGTTCATCCCCCTTGCCTTTTGTACCAGTTTGTATTAGAACGTAAATAATTTGTTTACAATGTCTTGTTTTGTTCTCCCCATTTTTTTTAAATTTTTAAATTTTTAAAAATTGTTATACGCATTGAAGTATATGATATTGCGTAGATAACAAATCTTAATAAACTTGAAACTATAACATATGGACAATAGAATAACAAATAATCTAAAGTCCCTGCTTCAAGAAGACAGTGCCAACATCTATTAGACTTAGAGCTATCCAATTTTTGTAACCGATCAGGGGTCCATAATGCTCTATGTAACAGAAAAAAACATGTTTGTCTCATAGATGCTGACATTGTACATCTCATCCTCCAAGTCCAAATTTGTGTCCATTTAGACACAGAAATTTGATGTTTGATCTCTATGCTCCAACTGTCTCTCAGACCAGTGTTTGGTTTCTTTTTTTAATCAGCCTGAATAAGTATGCTTTTATGTACACCGCTGAATACTAATTTCAACAGTGATTAATCAAGAATAATAAATCCAATCATCCATCGGTTGCAGCAGTAGACTGTAGCATCTTTTGAAGCCCAGCACACATGTACCCTGATTCTGACGCTAGGGCAGCATTCTACAAATGGATACCTCCATTTAGACACCTCAAGGATGTGTGATAGAAGCCTTTTCTATAATGGCACCTAGATTTCCATGCTCTATTATATAGTAGAATATTAGTGTAACTTGGTATCAGCACACATAATATTTTCATACCCACTATTACATGAGCCATGGAGAAGGAATAGATGTCAGCACCTAAATGTGACAGGGATTCATGTAAGTTCCAGTTTTCTATATGTTATATGTGTAACTGGGACCCCCATCCATGACCCACCCATGCTTTGTCCATGCCCTTCCCATATGCCCCCTTGCATTTGTATAATATGGGGCTCATTTTCAAAAAAAATAGATGTCCAAAAGACAGCATAAACCAGCTCTTGGATGTCTTACTAGTCAAAAGGTCCGAGTGCGCATTCTCAAAACAGACTTTCTAGATGTCTTTCTGGTTGTTTTGTCTCCAGTTCATCCAAATCATAAGGGGAGATGTTAGAGGTATGTTTTGGTAGGCTTAGGACATGGATGCTTGTCAGATATAATCAAATCTTTAACAAAAGATCCTGGCTTTTTTTGTGTTTTTTTTAGATGTTTAGAGCTAGTCTGTTTTAAAAGCGTCTAAATTCTAAAAAGGCACTCAAATTGACCAAAGGGATTAAGGCATGACTTCCCCATTACTCCTCCAGTGGTCACCGACCCTCTCCAACCATCCAAAGATGTAAAAGAAAACCCCCCCAAAACCCCAATACATTCTAATCTGTATTATGAGGAGGTACTGAAAAGTTCTTAGCTCAAGCCGCTTCAGATGTTTATTCAGAGACATTTGAGCCCAGAGAATTTCACATAAATAATTCCAGGTACAGATGTCACCAGATCTTGCTTATATTGTATGGTGAGCCCTCCAAAACCTACTGTACCTACATTAAGATGACATTTGCAGGCATAATGTGAGTGCCATATCCGGTGACCGGCACTGAATTTCCAGTTTATTTTTGGCCAGCTAAACCATAGCTGCCTAAGCCAGTAGTTGCTCAGCTAAATCCTGGTGACCATAGATAACTGCTCAGTATTGGTGGTGACGGTCCATGTCGCACGACATAGCTGGTTATCTGGCTATCCTCCGAAAGGGATATTCAGCAGGAGATAGCTGGCGATCTCCCACTGAATATCAGCAGATAGTTGGCTATGTACTATTTAACCAACGAGGAATATTGAATCCATGGAGGGGCATAATCAAAAAAACCGTCTAAGTCCCTTTTTGGCCTAAGTCCTTAAACATTCAAAGCAGAAGCAGGGAAAGTGTCCATAATCAAAACAAACGTCCTTGTTTTGATTATGGCCTGCCTCTACTAAACGCCCAGATCACCAATACATCTACATGTACACCCCCTCGATGTCTACAATTTTTGGCCATAATGAACCAAGAAAACCTCTAAGCCCCAAACATCCAACAGAAGGGCTTTCAGGCGAAGGAGAAGCCAATCTAAAAACCAGCTTTGGTTATGGGTACTTGGACGATCAGGCTTTTTGATCGTCCAAGTAGCTATTTAGGACACTTTTTAGATTTTTTTTTTTTTTTGATTATGAACCCCTATATAATGTGCAAAAGGCGCTTACATTTAGGTACTAAGGGTAAATATTCAGCTGGTGAAGAGATTTCTTTTTTTTTACCAATGCCGGATCTATGCCAGATATCTGGGTATGTATGGCTGGCCTTTTATATTGTCCCAGGGCGGGTTACAAAATTACGTACGCAATAGACAATAAATTACATAATTACAAAATTACATACAAAAATACATACAAAATCGATAATAAGTGCACACACAATACAAGACACTATTAACAACACAAAGCAAAAATACAAACAATAAAATACATAGGCGTCCAGCACCTTACTGTCATCATCTCTTCCTTATAAACAACACAGTCTCATACCCTGTATTTCATCTGGAAAAAAAGGTGCCGTTTAAGCAATCTTTTAAAATTCTGTATGCCGATGAATGTACTTAGGGAGACTGTTTCATTCCCTAGACCCTATACAATGGAATATACTCCCCCTAGACATTGTTAGCCTCAGCTCTTTTACGGATAGAATTTGCAGCTCTAATTGTTCTACAGATCGAAGTGGACGAGACGGAACTTAATTGGCCAGTTAAACTTAAGTGGTTAAGACTGACTATTGGCACTTGACCAATTTAGTGCTGACTCATTCCCTACTCTGCCCCTAGTCCATTTGCTGAATAGGTGGTTTCAACTTTAGCAGATAGTGTTGATATTCTGCAGCATTACCTGGTTAATTTAGCATTACCAGATTTCCTCTTAAAAAAAAGAGGACAGCTGGCCCCGCCATGTTCTGCCCCAGCTTTGCTCCACTCCACCCTCAGCCCCACCTCCACATGAACCGCATGTCTCTTTCCCTGAGTTTGGGGTTGTGTCTGGATGCGATTGATGCGATGTCATCACACACATGCGTGCATGAGTGTTATATCATTATGCTGACATCCGTGCATGTGTAGAGGACATCCAGACAGGGCCCTGAGCTTGGGGTCTTCCTCTAGGCACCTGATAAGTCCTCTAAAAAGAGAACTGTCCTAGGTTATGTGCCACTGAACTTCAGAGGATAGCAGTGCAGATGCAGCTGAACCCAGCAAGAGCCTCTCCTGTCTGGTGAAATAACCTTGAATATTGACCCCTAAGATTATGGGCTCCTTTTACAAAGCTGCGGTAGCGCAGCCGGCAGTTTAGCGCACGTTATTACGCTTCGTAAAAGGAGCCCTATATTATAGGGATTTTTAAAATCACTATCCAGCTTTATTGTATACTTCTATTATTGCAAGTTCTTTGGAAATTCTAGTGATTGAAATTCTAATGAAGCAGATGATCTAAGCACAGGTATGAAAGGACCTGAAACTGGCAGCATTTATGTATATTTTAAAGTATCATTTCAAGAATGCAGAACAAAGAGTTGGAAAGGCTTAACTGCTCCACCCAAAAAGTTATTTGTCTCATAATTCTTATGCTGGGGCATGCCCGGAACTCCCAATTTCCTCCTTTGTGCCTCTTTAATGGCAGGAATCTACCAGGCAATCTGCATTATCTAATGGGATCCAGCTGTCAAACATCTGAGAGCTAGATTCAAATTGCAAATTTCTTGCATTTGTTCTTTTCCAGTGCCTTTTTAACCAACTAGGTTAAAATGCTGCTTTGAGACACAAAACGTGTGCATCACGGATCTAATATAATTGCTCCTGCAGCTTTCGTGTATAACAAATGTATAATTATAGATGTCAGCAATAAAACCTGTCAGTGTGTGGGATGTATAGGAGGTGCTCTTCCTTGGCTCATAGCCATTTGGTTAATTTTCAATTTGCGCAGCAGGATTTTTCTTTAAACATCAGGCTGGTTATAGATGGAAAGTGTTTATAGTTTCTCAAAGCCTCGCTAAGCCTGTCCTGCTGTTGCTGTCAAATGCCATTGCGATGCCAACAAAAGAATCCATGTGTTTTAGAGATGGGCAAATGTGTAAAGCTAGCCACAGTCAAATAATACAGGCATCAGTGCAGTTTTCAGAATGAGACGAGGCATTTTTGTACCCATAGCAAAATGCTTGGACAGTTATATTCAAATGCAGATCTTGCCGTATAGGGATGTTCCCAAACCAATATATTCTTGTATTTTGGTTCATCTAAGACTAGTATACTTTGAGCTTTCCTATCTGTATCAAAACTAGAAAAATGACACTTTAGAAAAGGAAAGACTTAAACTGCACAGTTATCCTAACTATTCTTTCCGGTCAATCTTTAGCCCACAGGTAGAATTATTCCAAGATATTCACTGTACTGACCACCTGGTCCTGATTCCCCTTTCCTTCTCCACTGAGAATGAAGCCCCCCACTCTCACCCCAGTTCTCCCCCCCCCCCAATAGACCCCCTTATCCTGGGCCTACCTGGAAGGTCCCTGGTGGTCTAGGATATAATGTGGGCAGGAGCAATGCCCACTCAGTCCTGCCCAATACAAATCTAGTCACAAAATGGCCACCATGACCCCTAGCACAGTAGAATTATAGTATGTCCCATGAGATGCCAGAATTGTGGAACAGCATAGGTGAACCTTTCTGTACTGGCCTCCAATTATTATTTTAATTTTACTTTAAAGAACTGCTTCAATCCATAATAGTTGCTGACAGAGGAAATATTAATACCAATTAATACAGCCAACAATGTCTGACAAGGCATCAAAGACTACCAGCTAACGTGTAGAGGTATATCTCCTTCAATTGGCATTGTTTGAATTCCAGAAAGGCCTCAGATGCAATATAAGTAGAAATCTTTGGCAAAATGTTACAATTTAAAATTTTCTCAGACTTGTCATCAGGACCCATGATGAAGTTGGGTCTAACCGTTTGGTACAGCTGGTTGTGGGAATGACTTGACCTATATATTCATGTGTAATGTAACATTTTTATATTTTTTTAAGATTTTCAATAAACATTGCTTTCATTTATCTGTTGCTCCCTCTGTGACATCCAGAAGCTACGGTTCCACTTTGTTTTGGTTTTGGATTTGCAATCAATGTCAAAACATAGAATTTTGTTTCTGCAGATTGGCACTTAATGAAATAAGATAACACTCTTTTCAGCTACATTAGCAAAACAACACTCAGAATTTAGGAAGTTGGTTGGTTGGGCTGAGAACTTTTCAGCACCCCCTCGCATAAATGATCATGAGTACTTCACACAGTAAAATTTACCCTAGCTCCCGAACAGACATAATGTCCATGGCTTCAATATAGGTGCTTTTTTCTGCAGAATTTGTGCTATTATTTATAAAAAAAATACTTATGTATCTTTATAAAATAGGCTGTGAATAGGGGCCAACTTCATTAACAAGCTAATCAGCACTGATAATTGGCAATTAACAGCTAATAACAGATGTTAATTAGCACTAAAAAGAAGTTATACGCACAACTTTCTAAGCATATTCTATAAAGTGGTACGCATAAATTCTAGTGTGTGATTCTCAGAAGGGGGCATGGATTTTCACATGTGCAAATTTCGGGCTTTCCTAAAAGTTATGTGCACTATTATAGAACATAAACAATCCGTGCACAGCTTAGGCACAGGTATATAGGTCTGGTTTTCATTGGCTTAAAAGGGTGTGCAAATATACGGGCACTAAGCATGATTCTATAAACTGCACATAACTTAAGAGACACTATATAGAATCATACTAAGCACCTTCTTTTGGGCACTGATTTTTTTTAGGCATCATATATAGAATATGGCCCTATGGGGATACTTCTAGAAGGAACCACCTAGCTTTATCTGGCAGGAACATAAGTATACGGCAATATTCTATTCATTTATGTGTGCAAGTTACCACTTCCATGTATAAATGACTTTTGGAATACTGATGCAGATAAGTTTGTGCCATGTTTTGATGGTGTATACTTTGATGGCAGGCATGCACCCAAGGGAAGAGTTTGGGTGGATCATGGGTGGAACATGCAAATACATGTATAAATTATAGAATAATTTATATGTATGTGCATACTATACACAGATTTTTTTAAAATCTGTATTTTATTACATTTTCCATGCAAGAAACCAAAATCATAGCGAATAAAGCATATAAACTTCCATTGAAAATGGTTAACAAGAACTACACCACAATCCTCAACTTCTGGTTATGTATTTCTTCTTTAATTCAGCGAATGGCTAACATCTAGTAGTGGGCATTTACATGAACTATAGGGCTGGTGTCACACTTTAATTATCAGTGCATTTTCTGCCTCTTGCCCCAGTATTCTGTGAGAAATAAGAAAACTAGGAACCAACTTTTCTTTATAGAATAAGATTGAAATAAGTACCTGCTTACTAAACTATGGAAGACCATTAACTGAAACTTAACTCAGTCAAAAATAACAAAGTCCCAACCATAACCAATTTAGAAATCAACTCAATCAATTACCCCATTCAAACCACCCTAAAACTACTAGGTATGACAATTGACGGATGCTGCACCATGCAATCACAAATAAATAAAACAATACAGAAATCTTTCGCAGTTATGAGAAACCGTAGACAAGTCCGAAAATTCTGTGAAAGAACACAATTCCAGCTCATAGTACAATCCCTAATCTTAGGCCTACTGGACTACTGCAACATTCTCTACCTCCCCTGCCCTGCAACAATGATTAAACAATTACAAACAATTCAAAATACAGCTCTAAGACTTGTCTACTCATTGAGGAAACACGACCACTTTAGAGAGGCATACATCAACTCACACTGGCTTCCAATCAAGGAAAGAATACTATTTAAATTCTACTGTATACTATTTATGGGTTGGGCCATGTGCCTAAGGCCCCGCCCACAGGAGGGGCCTAAGGCTCCTGGGCCTATTCTGATTGGCTCCTGGGCCTATTCTGATTGGCCCAGGCGCCTTAGGCCCCACCTGTAAGCAGGGCTTTGGGAGGGCTGGGCCAATCCGGCCCCATTCTGCTGTGGGCTGCCTGCCAGACGGACGGGTTTGGCACCCGTCTGTCTGGCCAACGTTAAAGAGGTACGGGGAAGGGGGGTGGGGTCGGCCAGGGGTCACGGGTCAGCTGGGGGGGCCGATTGGGGGTTCTGGGGGGGCGTACATTGGGGGGAGGGGGTTCATCGAGGGCAGGAGGGCCTGGGATCCCTCCTACCCGTAATATAGTGGTGGTTGGGGGTAGGGGGTCGCCAGGGCCAGGAGGGTTTGGGCTCCCTCCTGGCCCAATCGAGTAGCGGCAGGGGGGGGGTCGCCAGGGCCAGGAGGGTTTGGGCTCCCTCCTGGCCCGATCGAGTAGCAGCGGGGGGGGGGGGGGGGGGGTCGCCGGGGCCAGGAGGGCTTGGGCTCTCTCCTGGCCCGATGTTAATCGGCGGGGCAAGAGGGCTTGGGCTTCCTCTTGCCCCGATATCGTTGGGGGTGCCGCGGTTGGCAGGGGCAAGAGGGCTTGAGCTCCCTCTTGCCCTGATGTTGTCGGGAGAGGGGGGTCGTGTTTGACATGGCAGGAGGGCTTGGGCACCCTCCTGCCTGGACGGTTGTGGGGGGGAGGGATTCTTTAACCGGTGTTGTTTTTGACAGACTCCGGTTACAGAATCCAGCTTTTAGACGAAGGACTGGCTCCTCCTTCGCCTAAAAGCCCTTCTGTTGGACGTTTATGGCTTAGGCGTTTTTTTGTTTCATTATGGCTGAAAAGTGTAGACGTGTTGTGGGTGTACTTTTAGACGTAGTGGTGATTGGGCGTTTAGGCAGAGGAAGGCCATAATCAAAATAAGGACGTTTGTTTTGGTTATGGACACTTTCCCTGCTTCTGGGTTGAACGTTTAAGAACTTAGGCCAAAAGGGGACTTAGACGTTTTTTTTTGATTATGCCCCTCTAAGTGTATAGCCCTCGATGGAGATTGCCCCAACTTTGTTGATTGAGCTGAGTACTTTTCAGCGGCCCCTCATACAATAACAATGGCAAATTCTGGTTTTCTAGTGCCACAAACAACAGATCACCTATTTATAGACAGTGCAAGGCATTGGGTAATGTAGCACATGATATTAAGCAATGATACACAAGTGAGGACATTGTCCAAAGATCAAAATTCAAATAAGCAAAACAATATGAAAATTTCCATAAACCTGTGAAAAAAAAGAAAATTTTAACCTAGTTTACAGTTCACTAAAAAATGCCTTTTATCTAGGACATTCTCTGTTTTATTTATTTATTCAATTTTCTATACTGTTCTCCCAGAAGAGCTCAGAATTGGTTACATCAGGGGTCTCAAAGTCCCTCCTTGAGGGCCGCAATCCAGTCAGGTTTTCTCCAATGAATATGCATGAGATCTATGTGCATGCACTGTTTTCAATGCATATTCATTGGGGAAATTCTGAAAATCCAACTGGATTGCGGCCCTCAAGGAGGGACTTTGAGATTCCTAGGTTATATTAATTTTTCTGGTTCTCAAGCAATTTTCCCTGTCTGTCCTGGCAGGCTCATAATCTATCTAATGTGGGATTAAGTGACTTGCCCAAGGTCACAAGTAACAGCATGGGTTTGAACCCACAACCTCAGGGTGCTGAGGCTGTAGCTTTAATCACTGCACCACACTCTCCTCCTCTAGATAGGCCTTCACAACAAGCCCCTGTCTTCAAGGATAACTTTAATACGGGGAATTAATTAGTTGCACTGAAAAATCAGGTCATATGCTTCTTTAAAAATATTACAAAATTATTTATGAGATATAGTGTTAGATTTTTTTTTTTCTGATTATTTCCTCTTTAGAAAAATGTCTTGGCAAGATGGTCTGATGTTTCCAAATTAGGTGCAAAGTTTGCTGTAAAATACCCTGTATAAAGTGTTTGTTGCATTTTCTGGGAGCCAGTTCAACTTTCTGCTTTCTTCTTGAAAGAAAAATCTTTGCTGTCTGGATTAAATGCCTTAAGTGGTGTTAATTCTATTACTTCAGAAAGCTGAGGACAAGTTTCTTTTTTTTTAATATTTATGGCGTGGTTATAATTTTACTTCATGAATGGCTGGTAGAATGTGTATTTTTAATCTGCTAGCTATGCGTAATTGAGATATTTCATTTTGGATTGCTTTCTATTTTTTCTCCTACTCTGTTTTTGTGGCTCTCTATTTAATCCTTGAACCTTTCTTCCTTTCTGTAGTGATGGAGCAGTGAGCAGATTAATTTAAATGCTGGCACTAGCCCCTATTTACTAAACTAAATTATCCTATGTACTACACACAAATGTGTTATTGTGTGTGGAATATACGTACATTAAAATAAATATTTGGAAAATGGTATATGGAATTTGTGGGATTTGACCCTTTGTATGTTTATTCATTTGTAACCCGCCCTTACCCAGGGTGGGTTACAAACTTGCATACAGAACTATAACATTACATCAAACATTACATACACCATCAATAATAAATGCTCCCATAATACAAAACAAGAAGTGCAAACCATAAAATACATAGGCGACCAGCACCTTATTAGCTTCTTCTTCTTTTCATTAATAACACAGTCTCAAACCTTATATTTCGCCTGGCAGAAAAAGTGCCGATTCAACAGTTTTAGCGCACCTTAGTAAAACAGGGGGTTAGAATCTACCTCAATAAAGAATTGTTCCTATTATAAAACATAAGAACATAAGAATAGCCTTACTGGGTCAGACCAATGGTCCATCAAGCCACCCGTTCTCACGGTGGACAATCTGCAGAAATAAGATCATCTACTAATATCAGGCCCTCCAACATAGATACAAATTTTGAAATCGCCGCATTCACACGCCTATGAAGGCGCTCAATAGTAGCCAGCTTCCTTGCTCCCCTCCAACATCGCCGAGGCAAAATACATGATCACACCAGGCATGCCATGGGGAACGAACAAGCCGCTGACACTAAGTCAATCTTCATTTGACGTATTAACTGTACCCCTTTTATCGAACACAAATCATTACCCCCCCCCCCCCCCCACACACACACACACATGCATCAGAATAAGGACTGGTGAAGCAAGTGACTCGCTTGCATAAGTGTAGGCAAGAGCTGCTCCCAGCACATTCCACGAAGAGCCAGCCAGTGAATCCTGATGCCATATTCCACCAGTCCCAGATTGGGTCCCCAACGAGACATCTGAGCATGTTTATGTGCCCAGAATACGTGTGAATGTCCACATAACCAAACACAGATATCAGGAGGTAATGGATCTGAAAAAGAAACTGAAAAAGACAAAATTTAGTACAAATTAGACAGACCTTAGTATATACTCTTTATACCTGTTGGATTGCCATCTACCCAACTGCTGAATTGTGGTTGGAGAGGCCCCTGCCGCAACCTCAGACGAAATAGTTTCAATTCTAAAGGGATGCGTTCCATATTGGTGAGGATCACGGCCCAAAGCAACCAATCCTTGTCGCAATATGGAAGCAAACTGATACCGTGTCAACAGAGATTCATTGGCATGAATCAGCCAATAAATTCCCCCATCAGGCCTGCAGCCATGATATTGCCAAGCACAGCAAACAGGACATATATTTAAAGAGCTATCAGCATTTTCCTTTGCCCTCCTGATCAGTTTTAGCTTGACGAAAATAAAGCCGTAAAGAACAACTTTCAAGAAGCACATCCTGTAGTCTCATGCCAGTCTCTCCCGTTGCATAATGCACAGGTGCCACCAATTATCACACCTGGAAAGCTGCAAAAAATGCTATCGTGAATGCCAGCTGGAAAAGGAGCACTTCAAACTCCAAAGAGCAAATCCCCAGAAGACCCTCACACAGCTGAACCAAATGAGAGTACATAACTGGGAGACAAAACTAGATGAGGCCGATATACAATGCCTGAATGAGCATAGTCCTTTAACAGCCTCTTAACCAGGAATGATCCAGTCACATTCTCCCACCACAACTGTTGGGACACAAATGTAATACTGGCAATTGTTTGTGAAACCATTGCAAATGACCAACCCTGTTGAGCTCCAAACAGAACAAAATCAATCACAATTTGCTCTGATAAGGGAAATACACAAGCTTCCTTCTTCTGCTCCAAAAAGTGCAATAAGCGCCGCCAACCAGCTGAATAGGACTTACAAGTGTTGAACACTAACGAGCACCGCAGTAATTCTCTACAGTCTGACGAAAGATGTGCCATAAATCCTCCCGCATCGGGGTACAGAATGCCTCTGCTGCAGGTGCCAAAGCTCTGAAACGCAACCATTGCAATCGAGAGAGAGCATCGGCAATCTCATTGAGCACCCCTGACACATGTTTAGCAGTCATCATCACATTTAGTCACAGATAAGCTAATACAATTAATTGCAATAGTTCCACCAACATCGGGCAATGAGCCAACTGGAGATAAATCACATGAACCACTGCAGTGTTGTCAGAGAATATGATGACATTCCGATTAGCCAAACGTGCTCCCCAAAGCTCCAATGCTACCCACACCGGAAACAATTCCTTTAATGCAATATTGACACAAAAACCCTGTGCCCACCACCAGTCAGGCCATCACCCCCAAAATATATTCTAAAACCAATTTCCTCTGACGCATCTGTAAATAGCTACAAATCCTGATTGGATATCTGCTGCTTCTGCCACATACACACCCCATTAAAAGATGTCAAAAAAGAATATCATATCTTCAAATCAGCACTGACTACCCACATCAACCTGACTTTAAAATGAGGCCGATGCAAACCCACTGTCAACAGTGCTAGATGCCCCAAAGGTATAGCTCATGCCGCAAAGTTAAAATTGAACATCAATTATTGAAGCTCCCCCAAACTCAACTTACACTTCTGGTAGGCGGACCCAATCATATTTGTCAACTCCTCCACCTTTTTTAATGGAACACAGGACTCCATCCTCTTGGAATCCAACTCAATACCTAAAAAAATTAGAGAAGTAGGAGGGCCTTCACATTTGTCTAGCGCCAAAGAAATTCCAAATTCCTTAGCCACTACCTGGAAAGCAGACATCAAATCAAAAAGGAAGTCATCTACTTAATGAACTACTGATGACATCCCATTAACTTGTACCACCACCCAATGAACAAAGGTGGCAAACACCTCAAAATAAGTTCAAGAAATGGAGCACCCCATTGGCATACATTTATCATAATAAAATTGCCTTTCAAACTTAAAACCTAATAAATGAATGGAATTTGGGGATACCAGCAACAACCGAAAAGCCGATTTGATGTCTGCCTTAGCCAGTAAAGTCCTAACCCCCAATGCTCGCATCAATGGAAACTTCACCTTGGACTTGGTCCTAAATGGCATTACGGGACCGACAAAAGAAGTAGAAGTCACAGTCTCGCTGGGGACGAGCGATCACATGATCAACTTTAAACTTGACATCATGAAAAGGGAAATGTACCAAAACCTTAACCACGACCTTAAACTTTAAAAAGGGAAGATACGACAGCATGAGAGCCATGGTGAAACAACGGCTCAAGAAAAAGATGGACAAAGTTAAAACAGTAGATCAGGCATGGTCTACATTCCGCGGATTTCCAAAGAAAGGAAAACTAAAGGCAAAGGAGAACCGGCATGGCTTACTAGAGAGGTGAAGGAAGCCACAAAAGAAAAGAAGAACTCCTTTAAAAAATGGAAACGCACGAAAACAACCGAAGCTTGGAACAAACACAAAGATGATCAGAAGAAATGTCACAAGGCGGTGAGGGGTGCCAAAAAGGACTATGAGGAGAAAATAGCACAAGAGGCCAAAAATTTCAAGCCCTTCTTTAGATACGTAAAAGGAAAAAACCTTGCAAAAGAGGCGGTGGGACCGCTTTATGACCAGAGAAGAAAAGGGTACATCAAGGAAGACAAACAAATTGCAGACAGACTAAATTCTTTCTTTGCGTCTGTCTTTACGAAGGAGGGCACCGCAACAATAAGCAGTGAAAGTGTTCAAAGGAGTAATAGAGGACAGCCTCACCACAGTAGAAGTAGAAGTGGAATTGGACCAGATATACTACCAGATCGACAGTCTTAAAAGTGATAAATCCCCTGGACCTGATGGAATTCACCCAAGAGTCTTAAAAGAACTGAAGGTTGAAATCAGAAAGCTATTGCAAAAACTTGCCAACCTGTCAATTAGAACTGGACAGATACCGGATGATTGGAAGATAACGAATGTCACACCAATTTTCAAAAAAGGATCAAGAGGAGAACCGGGCAACTACAGACCTGTGAGTCTTATGTCTGTCCCTGGAAAGATGGTTGTAGCGCTGATTAAAGATAGCATAGTCCAGAACTTGGATACACACGACCTGATGAGAGCCAGTCAACATGGCTTCAGGAAAGGGAAATCATGTTTGACGAATTTACTTCAATTTTTTGATTCCGTGAACAAACAAATTGATAGTGGAGAACCGATGGACATAATATACTTGGACTCCAGAAAGCGTTCAACAAGGTTCCACATGAAAGACTTCTCAGAAAACTACAAAGTCATGGAATAGATGGAGATAGATGGATAGGCAAATGGCTGGAGAACAGAAAGCAGAGAGTGGGCATAAATGGGAAGTTCTCAGACTGGGATAAAGTGCTCAGTACTTGGGCCCATCTTATTTAATATTTTCATCAATGACCTAGAAGAAGGAACATCCAGTGAGATCATCAAGTTTGCAGATGACACAAAGCTCGGTACTTGGGCCCATCTTATTTAATATGTTCATCAATGACCTAGAAGAAGGAACATCCAGTGAGATCATCAAGTTTGCAGATGACACAAAGCTATGCCGGGCAATCAGATCGCAGAAGGATAACAACTGCATAAAAAATAAAACAAAAATTACTTGCTATTAGTTTTCAAGGACCAATCATGTCAAATAATGATGCTTGCTTGAGCAGTTGTATTCTTATGCACACAGATGCTCATAACACTGACACACTCTTGCATATATGATGTACATGTCTTCTTTTCTAGTGTATACTTATGAAGGAAGTTTTTTAAAATAAAAGTAAAATTCTGGAATCTCTCGTGGCACATCCGGAATCTCTATGGGGCACACCACTGTGCTGGGGCACACAGTTTGAGAGACACTGCTCTAGTGGGGCAATAATCTATCTGGATGATATTCAGCCAGTGGTGGTCAGTTTTAGCTCCAGAGGTTCAATGTTGGGCCAAGTCCATGCTTGGGCACTGAATATCAATGGCTTACGTAGGTCCCAGCAAAATTCAGTCCCAGCTGAATATCGATCACGACCTGCATAACATTATCTGACCAAGTCCCAAATCTCTTACCCCCTCCCCCAAAAAAAATCTTCCTTCCTCCCTCCCAGTGTCAAACCCCTGTTATTCCTCTTCCTTCCCTTAAGAATCACAACTTTCCAGAATCCTTTTGGGCCTACCTGTGCCCAATACCTGGTGGTCTAGTGGGGGAACAAGCAGAAGTAATAACCATTTGATCCTGACCATTGCAGCTGTCTATGCAAAATGAGGTCACACCCTCTAGTGTAAGCCTCATGGTACATACTACTGAAGTACTGTAAGATTGTTACTAGAGGCCATGGCAGCCATTTTGCATAGGCAGCTGCAATGGGAAGGAGTGAGTGGTCTCTTAATCGGAACCCCTTGTATATGCAGGTTTATAAAATGTGGAAAAGGCATCATTTAAAATGTAGAAGCAGCAAAAACTTGCCACTTCCATGTGAAATGTCGACACTTCTATATGGAAGCCACTGAATTAGTGCCACTCATTTTTTCAGTCTGTAAAATGACTCCTTCTGCTACATGTGTATTCAAATCATATGCACTGTTCTGTGTTCTTATATGTATTTTACAAAACGTGTTTTTGTAAATCCCACTGAAACTGAATGCATCTTGCTTGGGGGTGTTTCAATTTTGATCTCAATTTCAGTGTAAAATGGCCGTTCACATAGCTGTTGAATATGGGGAAAAGAGGGTAACATACTACCTCCCTCAACCCTTGGGGACATGCTTTGATATTCATTATCAAAGCAGGTAAATTAGTCTTTCTTTTTAAAATATAAACTGTTCTTGATGTTATCACACTGTTGAACCATTGCACTTTTGGTTTAATATGCAGGATTATAGCATGAACACTCTATTGGGAAAATATTATATCTTGCCTATGTGATGCATATACCATTTTAAAGCTGTTTATGTAACTCCAAGCACATCTGTGAGGTGTCATTAAGTATAAATAAGCAAATATAACAGATTGTGAAGCCTTTTAAGTAGCAGTTTAATTTGCAAGTTCAGTTTTTACTGATGCATGCAAAACAATATTTAGTGCAAGCTTTATTTCATCTGCTCTTAAATGATCACAAATTTAAATGGAATAGAAAACATTTTTTTTAAAATAAATAAGTCTGTAGAGATGTGCAGACAAAATCTGAAATGGAGTCCCCAAGTGATCAAATTCTGCATGCAGGGAAACACTGCAGAAATAAAAGCAGAAACAAATATATTTCTATACCAGGGCCACAGGCAGGTCAAGTTTTTAGGATATCACAATTAATATGCATGAGATAGATTTGTATCTCAAGGAGGCAGTGCATGGAAATCCATCTTAAACATATTCATTGTGGATATCCTGAAAACCTGACCTGCTTGTGGCTCTCGAGGACCGGAATTGTCAACCCCTGTTCAATACCATGTAAAATACAAAGAGATTTTTCCAAAGAAAAAGTAAAAAAGAAATCCAACAACCTATTTCTGAAAAAGAATATTGCAAAAACCTATTCTTTCTATTTTGAATGTGAGAGCTCTAGCAACTATTTATAATGATAAACTTTCACATACCACTCAATTCCTTAAATAGTATATTATATAAAGAACTGAAATTTGGATAATAATAGGGTATAGGTTATACTTTAAAAGAGATACAATAGAAACATAAAAACAATAGACAACATTAAAAAAAACAAATTGCTCCTAGACCTTGTGACATGGATTTCACCAATTTTCTATTTCTAGCAGTGAAGTCATATGCTGAAATTCAATTTATAAGAGTGTTAATCTATTAAATGCCAAATTTCTGTTAATCTTTACATGTAGAGAGAAATTCCATGCTCTGCTAAGTAGAAAACTCAACATAAATAAGTATATTTAAAAGTATCATCTCTTCTGAAAACCTAAGCAATCTAAAATAAATTACTGCTTAGGTAAATAAAATTCTCCAGTAGTGTGCCCTGTTGCTCATAATCCACATTAATGCTGAAATATTGCATCCTATTGGTCAATAGTGTATATAATTTTGAAATATATATTATTCTTCAAAAGGATTCCTATTGCTAAATAGTGCTCATTATTGAGAAATAGCACGTTTTGAGCATTAATCTGTATTAATGTGAAATGGGGGGGGGGAGGAATTCATCCTAGGATGCTACCTTGTTAGCGCACACTAATCTGATTAACCTGTAACCCGTTCTGAGCTCTTTGGGGAGGACAGGAAAGAAAAAATAAATAAATAATCACATTAGCATGCTCTAATGATTAGCATCTGCTAAACGCTAATGTCACCCATTATCTTCCTATGGGCATCTTTAGAGGTTAGCGCGCGTTAATCGTTAGTGCGTGCTAATCTGATTAGTGCATGCTAATGTAGTAGCACCCTTTGACAAATCCCCCCCTAGTGCACACTGTCGGCACAAAAAATAGAGATCATTTTGGGCTAAAAGAGTTATTTAAAATGAATGCATGTGCTTAGCAATCTGCAACATAGGTGTCTATGGGGTCATTTTACTAACCTGTGATAAGTGCTAGCGTGTGCTTACTGCACATTAAAAAGGCTAACCGCAGGATGTACACTAGCATCCCACCGTAAAATGGCCAATCTACAGATGCACACTGTGCTTTAAAAAATAATTTTAATTTTCTGGGAAAGGGGCATATTAAGAGGTGGTGAACGGATGTGATAGCAGAGATCAGCACTGATTAGCCCTGGGGTCCTTACTGCTACAGAATAGGTGATTTTTTTTTTTAATGGCCACATACTAATGGTGAAATTAGTGTGTTCAGAAGAAAAACAATGATGGCTAAAGGTGAGCGAATAAAACAAATTGGAAACTGGATAAAGTGTCCAAATAACAAATTTTAAAATTAACAATATGATGGAACACTTGTTATGTATATAATGTGATTTAAATCAAGGGAGAAAAAGACCTCAAAATACCCTGAGAATGCAATCAATAAGTCGCAACCTCTTTGGGGTTGGGTGTCATCACTGGTCAAAAACCCTTGAATTTTATATTTTTTTGATTGAATTTTAAAATTTTTTTCAATTTTTTAGTGATAAATTCTTAGAGCATTAAATGACCTGCAACTATGTATCCAAAGTTCACATAATTTGTATCTGGCTTGTCTATCAAATACTGTTAAGCACTTATCTTGATAACCCGACGGAGGCCCAGTCCGTTTCGCACCAACGGGGCTTCTTCAAGGATAACTTTCAACTAAAATGGCGTTCAGTTTAAATACGAGCGCCATTTTAGTTGAAAGTTTGTGTAAGCAGAATGAATAGCAGCTCCACGACTGAGTGATCAGCAACTTCTAAGTTCAACTGGCAAACTAATAAGCCCTATTATTACCTTTGAAGAAGCCCCGTTGGTGCAAAATGAACTGGGCCTCCGTCGAGTTATTCAAGATAAGTGCTTAACAGTATTTGATAGACAAGCCAGATACAAATTATGTGAACTTTGGATACATAGTTGCAGGTCATTTAATGCTCATCTATAAGAAGAAAAATTGGATATTTAACCACAATATCATTAAAGAATTTATCACTAAAAAATTTTAAAATTCATTCACAAAAATAAAAAATTCAAGGGTTTTTGACCAGTAATGATACCCAACCCCAAAAAGGTTGCGACTTATTGATTGCATTCTCGGGGTATTTCGAGATCTTTTTCTCCCTTGATTTAAATCACATTATATACATAACAAGTGTTCCATCATAATTGTTAATTTTAAAGGTTAGCGAACCTCACTGGCATAAAAACCTCCATTTGTGAAAAAAGCTCTGTGTATAAAACAGCAAGATAGAAACAGAACTATTTATCTTGTGCGGAGAATCAGCACACCAACGGTGACCAGTGTTTCACAATTCACGCTACCTCAGGGTGTAAAAACTGCCAATCGATCCTATGGTGAGAAAAGTGTCATGAAATATGAACCCATTTCAATACTTACAATAAAACCAGGAGCACAGAAAACCGTCTCTCATTGCACACAAAAGATGGCTGACACATCAGCTACACACCGGCAACTTCAAGCCCAGGCCGGCTGATGTGTCGGCCATCTTTTGTGTGCAGAGAGGCGGTTTTCTGTGTTCTTACTAATAGGTACATTGTTTGGTTTTATTGTAAGTATTGAAACGGGTTCATATCTCATGACACTGTTGCTGATTAAGGCGCATTGGCTCCCGATAACTCATAGAATTACTGTAAAACCTTGGTTTGCGAGCAAAATTCATTCTAGAAGCATGCTTGTAATCCAAAGCACTCATATATCAAAGCGAATTTCCCCATAGGAAATAATGGAAGTTCAGATGATTCGTTCCAGATTCGTTCCAAAACTTTAATACAAAAGTGCTATACGTACTTGCATTGCAAGACCTCGCTCATTTAGAACAGTCACTACACTCCTGCAGCGTCAGAGAGAGAAGAACCATCGGCTCAGTTGTGATGTGATGTGTGTATACTCTATGTACTTGTAATAATAATAATAACTTTATTTTTCTATACCGCCAACACCTAAAAAGTTCTATGCAGTTCACTAAATAAAAAGGAATGAACATTCCAGTGATAGTACAAAGCTCACAAAAAGGCAGTACAATAATGAAAAATACAGTATCAAGTTAAAATTTAATCAAATGTTTTGCTTGTCTTGCAAAACACTTGCAAACCAAGTTACTTGCAATCCAAGGTTTTACTGCACATATAAAATACTCCTTTTAATTTTTAAAGCACGAGCTTCAAACCTCCCTGAATTCAAAGACTTCTCATTCCATATGTGTATCTATATATATAAAATCGGATGTATGTATGTATGTGCCGCGATCACGCAAAAACGGCTTGACCGATTTGAACGAAACTTGGTATGCAGATCCCTCACTACCCGGGATGATATGTTCTGGGGGTCTCGCGGCCCACCTGCACACGTGGGCGGAGCTACAAACAGATAATCGGATTTCACCCATTCATGTCAATGGAAAAAATGTAAAGAGCTGCCTCCGCAAAACCGGCTTGCCCGATTTGAACGAAACTTGGTATGCGGATCCCTCACTACCCGGGGTGATATGTTCTGGGGGTCTCACGGCCCACCTGCACATGTGGGCGGAGCTACAAACATAAAATCAGATTTCACCCATTCATGTCAATGGAAAAAATGTAAAACAGCTGCCAACGCAAAAACGGCTTGCCCGATTTGAACAAAACTTGGTATGCAGATCCCTCACTACCTGGGGTGATATGTTCTGGGGGTATCGCGGCCAACCTGCACACCTGGGCGGAGATACAAACAGAAAATCAGATTTCACCCATTCATGTCAATGGAAAAAATGTAAAAAGCTGCCTTTCTCACAGTAATTCAAAAACGGCTTTACCTATTTGAACGAAACTTGGTATGCAGATCCCTCACTACCTGGGGTGATATGTTCTGGGGGTCTCGCGGCCCACCTGCACACGTGGGCGGAGCAACAAACAGAAAATCTGATATCACCCATTCATGTCAATGGAAAAAATGTAAAAAGCTGCCATTCTCACAGTAATTCCAACTACCTGGGGTGATATGTTCTGGGAGTCTCTCGGCCCACCTGCACACATGGGCGGAGCTACAAACAGAACATCAGATTTCACCCATTCATGTCAATGGAAAAACAGTAAAAAGCTGCCATTCTCACAGTGCTTCAAAAACGGCTTGACCGATTTGAACGAAACTTGGTATGCAGATCCCTTACTACCTGGGGTGATATGTTCTAAGGGTCTCGCGGCCCACCTGCACACGTGGGTGGAGCTACAAACAGAAAATCAGATTTCACCCATTCATGTCAATGGAAAAAATGTACTCAGCTGCCATTCTCACAGTAAATAATAAACAGCTTGACCGATTTGATCGAAACTTGGTATGCAGATCCCTCACTACCTGGAGTGATATGTTTTGGGGGTCTCTTCACCCAAGAATTTATATGTTCTTGCTCCTGGAGGTGAAACTAAAAATGTTGTTTATAATCAAGTTTTGTGTTTGTTGTATTGTATTCATTTTGTCAAATATTTCGCATTATAATTTGATTATTGTACTTTTTATAAAGCTGTAAAAATATAATTTCATTCACCACTATAAAGTATCTTTATTAGAATCCATTTACTGTGTTATTGCTATAATTAAATACCCGTGCAACGCCGGGTCATCAGCTAGTATCTTATAAAATAAGGCCCAGATTCTATAAAAGATGCCTACAGTTAGGTGCCTAAATTGGTACCTATGATTAAGTCTGATTTAGGCAATTCTATAAACATCACCAAACTGAACACTGACAGCTGCTATGCACCACGTTCCTTGGCACCTGTTTTTTTAGGTGGCATTTATAGAATCAGGGCATTTATAGAATTAGGTCATATATCTTAGCTCGATGCCAACCCTCTCCTCCCTCAAGAATGCCCATGCAGGGTGTGTGCATTATTATGTATGATCTTACCCCTTTTACAAAACCGTAGTGCGGTTTGTTTGTTTTTTGTTTGTTTTTTTTATAATTCTTTATTCATTTTCACAAATTACATTAAGTGTTAATATTTTCATTCACAGTAACAATAAGTACATCACTTATAAACAATCATTGGTATATTACATAGATTCTTATCCCCACCCCTCGCCCATCCCTCCCAACCATATACTCCATTATTGTATGATATATGTAATAATATATATGTATATATATGTATGTAATGGTTTTTAACACCAGCCACGGATCTAACAGCTCCGATGCTCATAGAAATTCTGCGAGCATTGGAGATGTTACCGCCATAGCTGGCACTAAAAACAGAGCTACAGTTTTGTAAAAATAAAAAAAAAAAAAAAGGGGGAAATATATTTATATATATATTTATTGGCCACACAGTTCTTATAAGAGCATTTTTCTAACTGTAAAACTTGCTTTACTTACAGAAAATGTTTCACAAAATTCCCCACCTCACACACATATGCTTGCATTAATTAATGCAAGTACTTAACTCTAATCAAAGCAGAATTAACTCATTTGCTTAAAGCTAATGCAAAGATCACTAACATACACAAAGAAGAATTTTATGAGCAGTGTAGCATACTAATAGGACCCTAGAAAGAAAGTGGCATTAATCTGTTAGACAATGATAAAATTAATTGTTTGAACCAATTGAAGGTGTAATAAAAAGGCAGCCTCTCACCCTCGTCATGCTACTGCATCTTACCCACGATGCACACTGAAAATAACTAGACCAACAACGAAGACACTGCCTTAGTACCCTGAAACTAAGAGCTCAAACCACAGAACTACCCAATGGTTCTATACACTCATTCAATCCACCTGTCTACCACTCAAAAATATATAACACAAACTCAAACCCCCATCTCCTTCTCCCCACTTCTTATTCAAAACAATCTTCAATCATACCCACCCTAACAACCATAAATCTTTATTAAGTTTTCAAGGCTATTTTAAAGTACATAAAACTGTACTTACATTAATTATCAAAATCAGCACTTACAATCCAAAAGTAATAATATAAAATGAATTACCCCCCCTCCCATCCAGTACATTCAATCAAGTACTAAAACAAAGGAGATAACCCCCCCCCTTCCCTGGATGTGTGTATAATCTAGAGCAGGAGTCTCAAAGTCCCTCCTTGAGGGCCGCAATCCAGTCGGGTTTTCAGGATTTCTCCAATGAATATGCATGAGATCTATGTGCATGCACTGCCTTCAATGCATATTCATTGGGGAAATCCTGAAAACCCGACTGGATTGCGGCCCTCAAGGAGGGACTTTGAGATCCCTGATCTAGAGGAAATTAAGGTAAGAGGCAACTATAACACAGTAACAAAAGACGTCAATGGACCCTAAACTAATCCGAATAACTTATTATGTCCCAACATGTCAGTGTTCATTTTTTCATACTTGTAGCATAAACATACATTCACCCACCAACAGGTAAAACTAAGGCGATCCCAATTTTTCCAATTGCAAGTTACCATTTGGATGGCTATCCCGGTCATGATCAGGAAAAGCCGGCATTTAAACCTATCCAATGGGGTTTAATATGCAAAAGTGTCCCACAGATAACTACGTCATAGGTTAATGGAATTAATGAATCCAATATGGTATTAATATGTCCCCATATCGACTTCCAAAAATTGAGTATCAAAGGACAATAAAACAACAGATGATCCAGTGTCCCTATGTCAAGATGACAGTGCCAGCATCTATTAGATTTTGAATTATCTAACTTTTGTAATCTAACAGGATCCAAAAATTTCTATGCCACAAAAAACCCCATGTTTGTCTCATAGATGCTGACACTGTACATCTCATCCTCCAAGTCCAAGTCCATAAAGACCTTATATTCCACCAACTGACTCCACTGTGAATCAAAATGTTCAGAGGATAAATCACCCTTAAGCTCAATTAATTGCTTATCAATCTTATGTTTAAGTGCTTTATTGGTCTGCTTGACTGAATACCATTGAGTCCAATGAGTATATACTGAGTACTGAATTTCACTATCCATAATACTTATTTGATAGCAACCTTGGTTCGTAAAGTTCAATTTCATTCTATTTCATTCTATTCTTGGTATTTATAAATTGCTATATCCCAGAACTAGTCCAAAGCAGTGTACAAATACAGCATCATATACAATACGGAACTGTTAGTGCAATCTATAAACAGAATAAAATAAGATTCATTTACAAACCAGACGCCTCTGAAATAGGCCTTCAGATGTTTTCAAAACAGCAAATAATATGGCTGTTGCTTGATGACTATCATAAGCATTGCCATACTGGGACAGTCTGAAGATCCATCAAGCTCAATATCCTGTTTCCAACAATGGCCAATACAGGTCCATGTATGTTAAATGCTAAGATGCCCACAGGAATATAATGGATGTCTTAGCATTTAGCGCGCACTAATCTTTAGCATTCACTAAATCAGTTAGCGCACCTTAATAAAAGGACCCCTATATTTTAAAGAATTTGAATCTTCCTAAATAAAAAAATACTAGAATGCAATGGTTTACTATAGTCCACTTATGGTAAAATTAAAATGATCTTCATAAAAGTAAGAAATAAGCCTTACCTGCTTACATTAAAAAAAACCCCAACAATCCCCACCTTTAAAACTTTTTTTTTAAAAAAAGATTATTCATCTGAAATTCAAAAGAAAGGGTTTAATCTAATATTATCAAGTACCTTTGCAGATCAATCTTGCATCTTTGCAAATAAATATTCAGAACGGTTTTAAAGGAATAGTTACGGGAATCGCATCTAGAGAATTATTCTTGTTTTAGTTGTATTCAGACAGCATATATTTAAAGACCCAGCTTCAAATCTTACTAATACAATTCACTAAGGGGGTCTTTTATGAAGGCACACTAAGCAATTTAGTGACTGCTAAATGCTAATGTGTCCATTGAATATAATGGGCGCATTATCATTTAGTGCACGCAAAATCAGCTAGCGTGCCTTAGTAAAAGACCCCCTAATTTAATATGGGACAAATGTAGATCTGAAATAACAAGAACAGATACAATATTGTCTGCATATAAATGAAATTCATCACTCGCCAATTGATAAGAACCTTTCAGCATAAAAATACCTTCTGATATGCAATAACCAATTAACATGACATAATTGATTAAGGTGGCCCTATTCTGTTTGATATCTTTAAGAAAAGTTGCAACTTCCACCTGATTTAAAGAATGAAAAGTGAAAGGTAGCTCTAATTGAAAAAAGAAGGCAAGTTCAATAAATTAGAAACATAGAATATGACGGCAGAAAAGGGCCACTGGCCCAATAAGTCTGCCCACTCTAAGGACCCTCCCCCCTAAGCACTTTCATGAAGTGAACCCACATGCTTATTCCATTTTTTCTTAAAATCGAACACATTGCTTGCCTTAATTACCTGAAGTGGAAGATCATTCCAATGATCAACCACCCTTTCAGTGAAGAAATACTTCCTAGTGTTGCTATGAAATCTCTGACCTCTGAGTTTCAACGGATGCCCTCTTGTTGCCGTAGGTCCTGTAAGGAAAAAGATATCTTCTTCTACCTCAATACAGCCAGTTACATATTTGAACATCTCTATCATATCTCCCCTCTCTCTGCGTTCCTCGAGAAAGTATAGGTGCAACTTACCTAGACGTTCCTCATATGGGAGATCCTTGAGTCTTGAGACGATCCTGGTGGCCATTCGCTGAACCGACTCTACTCTCAGCACATCCTTTTGATAATGTGGCCTCCAAAATTGAATACAATATTCCAGATGAGGTCTCACCATGGACCCGTACAACGGCATTACAACTTCGGGCTTCCAGCTGACAAAACTTCTTTGGATGCAACCCAGCATTTGCCTAGCTTTGGATGAAGCTTTCTCTACTTGATTGGCAGTCTTCATATCTTCACTAATGATTACTCCTAGGTCGCGTTCTGCAGCAGTTCTTGTTAAGGTCTCACCATTCAGAGTGTAAGTACTGCATGGATTTCTGCTACCAAGGTGCATAACTTTACATTTTTTGGCATTAAAACTCAGTTGCCAAGTTGCGGACCACTATGTTGCACAGTTTAGTGTCGTCGGCAAATAATGCAATTTTGCCTCGAAGTCCCGTGAGGCAGGTCCTGTACAAAGATATTAAATAGGATGGGACCAAAGACCGAGCCCTGTGGCACTCCACTAATCACGTCTGATGTTTTGGAGGGAGTATCATTTACCACCACCCTCTGAAGTCTGCCCCTGAGCCAGTCTTTAACCCATGCCATCAATGTTTCCCCTAATCCCAACAAACTCATCTTGTTCAATAACCTACGATGTGGGACTCTGTCAAAAGCCTTACTAAAGTCCAAGTACACGATATCCAGGGACTCTCCCATATCTAGCTTTTTCGTTACCCAGTCAAAGAAACTGATCAGATTGGATTGGCAGGACCTTCCCTTTGTAAATCCATGTTGGTGGGGATCCCTTAGTCTCTCATCGTTTAGGATCGTATCTAATTTGTGTTTAATCAACGCTTCCATAAGTTTACACACTATCGATGTGAGACTTACCGATCTGTAATTTTCAGCCTCTGTCTTGCATCCCTTTTTGTGCAGCGGAATGACGTTAGCCGTTTTCCAGTCCAATGGGACTTTTCCTGTACTCAGGGAAAGATTGAAGAGCGTAGCTAACGGTTCCGCAAGGACATCTCTCAACTCCCTAAGTACTCTGGGATGTAGTTTATCCGGTCCCATGGCTTTGCTCACTTTGAGCCTTGATAGTTCTTGGTAGACGCTGCCGGCAGTAAATTCAAAATTCTGGAATGGGTCATTTGAGCTCTCCCTTGCCTGCAGCTGTGGACTGGATCCCGGCACCTCGCAGGTAAAGACTGAGCATAAGTATTCATTGAGGAGTTCGGCTTTATTGGAGTCCGATTCTACATATTTACCGTCAGGTTTCCTAAGGCGCACTATCCCATCTGTGTTCCTTTTCCTGTCCTGTCCTGTGTACTGTATAGCTAAATGCACTCTGCCATGAATAAAGTCAGGATCTTGCCCTTTCAAACAATTTATATCAATATATGATCCTCTCAATGTCATTATGTGTCCCAGTTTCAATATGTACATTATGTAGCAAAATTGTAGAACATAATAGTTCTCTGAGAAAGGATCAAATGAAAGCTTCATTGGTTTTACATTTTTGTATGGAGAATCATAATTTTGTATCTTTAAAATGTTTTGAGATAGATTTAGTCAAAACTTCAGTTTGTGAGGGTATTGATCTTAGATCCTAGAAGTCCCTGTTAAAATTCTGTATGCCATTGTAGTGCCGGCAAATTTTCCAATTTCTAAACAAGGAGCGATGCTCATAAATCTTTGCATGCAAATGAGGTTCACAGAAATTCCATTAGCTCAGTCATTGGAGAAAGAGAGTAACACATACCCAGAATATATCACGGAAAGAAGCATAAATGTGGGCATGCGCCAGGAAAAGCTACGTCATTGGCATGCATGAGTGTGTTTTATTGTAGTGCATCATAGGTACACATCATAAAAGTATGATGAATGTATCCCATATTTCTTTTTGAATTTCCACCTCAAGCAATCGGCAGCCCCAGACCTGCCGGTATATGCTTTTAATGAAAGCGCATGAGATGTGCCTTTAACACACATGCCTGAGACATACTTTTAACACATGCATAGATTTCTGGGGGGACGAGGCAGAGAACTACCAGAAAACTATGCAAATGTGAAAGCATAAGATATATATATTTTCCTACACTGCTTCGGCAGGACATATATGGTGCCCCCTCAGCCCTATAAAAGTATGATGAATATATCCTGCATATTTTTTTTTTTTTTTTAAATCTTCCACCTTATGCGGTCAGAAGACTCAGACCTGCCAGTATATGCTTTTAACAAAAGCACATGAGACGTGCCTAAGACACACTTTTAACACAAGCGTATATTGTGTTCAATGCTACCAGCACCTCCAGACCTGCTGGTAATTTTGGCGCATTAAAGATTGGTGTTTCATTTTCTGCATCACCCGTCAATGTCTGGGCATTGCCTGGAGTGCTCATTTTAATACTAAAGAGCTCATTGTAATACATTTTCAAAGTATTCTTGAAGACTGCTACAAGGGTTGGAAAAGACTGTGAAGCCATTTTGTGCATTGGAAGCCAAAATGTTTGTACGCTATACCGGTTAGAACTGGTTTAGCATCAAACGTTACGGGCATGATAAGTGTTGCGTATCAGGGCCTCAGTATCTTCATTCTAGCGCAAAAGCTGGATTTATTGGCTACACTGACTGAAACAGATAAACACAACTATGAAATTTGCCACAGAGTTCAGGGCTCCTCAAGCAGAAAAGAAACATTATTTAAAGAGGACCCAACATGGCACATGTTTCAGTACTTTGCTTGTATCACTGGTCTATTTACACAAGAACACATACAAAACTCATTAAAGATATAAAACGATATCTAATCTAATCTAATCCTTAGGTTTGTATACCGCATCATCTCCACGTTCGTAGAGCTCGGTGCGGTTTACAGTAGAAGAAATAGGAAGGAACTACAACAGAGGGTTAGAGGTAGAAGTGTGAAGAAAATTTAGAGGACTTGGGATGCCAAGATAAAAGAGTTTCCTTGATTCCTAATTTGGAGGGAGACTTACATTTTTTGAGAAAAGCCAGGTTTTCAGATGCTTGCGGAAGATTTGGAGAGAGCTCAAGTTCCGAAGAGGGGAGGTAAGGTTGTTCCAGAGCTCAGTGATTTTGAAGTGGAGGGAGGTCCCTAGCTTTCCTTTGTGGGAAATGCCTTTTTGTGAGGGGAAGGATAGTTTTAATTTATGGGAGGATCTGGTGGTATTATAATGAGTAAAAACATTTATGACACCATAAAGGAAACCATAAACTTAAGAGTAGAACACAGAGAGTGACAAATTCTACATACAAAAGTGTCTTAGATACTGTAAACTTGGAAAGTCTTTGAACTACAAGCATCTGGATTAATAAAAAGTGTCAGAGAGCACACAAATTAATTTAGAAAAAAAGTAAATACACTTACATATGGTGTCAGGTCAAAAGCGCGCCGGGACAAAGGCGCGAGCAGACAATTGAGCGCAGCGCGGAGGCACGCACCGAATAAAATTACTGTTTTTAGGGCTCCGACGAGGGGGGGTCGTGGGGGGAACCCCCCACTTTACTTAATACAGATCGTGCCGTGTTGTGGGGGGTTTTGGGGGTTGTAACCCCCCACATTTTACTGAAAACTTAACTTTTCCCTGTTTTTAGGGAAAAAGTTAAGTTTACAGTAAAATGTGGGAGGTTACAACCCCCCAAACCCCCCACAACTCCGGCGTGATTTATATTAAGTAAACTGGGGGTGCTCCCCAACAAAACCCCCCATCGGAGCCCCTAAAAACAGTAATTTTCTTTGGCGCGCCTCCGTCTTGCGCTCAGTTGTTGGCGCGCGCCTTTGTCTTCCACGTTCTTGTCTATGAACCCTTACATATTAGGTAAATGCCAAGGTAAGAGGATTAAACCATAATGAAACTTAAGGAAATTTACAAGGGGAGCTGAAAAGTTCTCAGCCCAACTAACCAACTTCCTGAATTCTCAGTGTTATTTTGGCACTGTAGCTGAAAAGAGTGTCATCTTATTTTTTTTAATGCCAATGCTGCAGAAACAAAATTCAATATCTTGACATTTGTTTTAGTATTTATATACCACTTATGCCTTAGGTGGTTTACATTTAGGTAAACATTTTTCCCTATCTGTCCTGGTGGGCTCATAGGGGCTCATAATCGAAAGAGAAAAATGTCCAAAAACCGGCCTAAGTCGGCACTTGGACGAACATTTCTCAAAAACGTCCAAGCGCTGATAATAAAACTGGGTTTTGGACGTATTTAAAACAACCTAGGCCTTCATAGTGCCACTCAACGTCCAAAGCTAAACGGGGCGTTTCAGGAGATGTGTCGAGGGTGGGAGTTGGGTGGGACGTGGGCCGGCTTAGACTTAGTCGTACAACATGTATTACCGAAAGTTTAACAACAGAGCCTTCACGGAACTTGGACATTGTGACTTAGACCATGTAAAAGATGGTCTAAGTCACAAAAAAAAACACCTAAATTCACCAGATAAGCATTGCAAACACATAACACAGACCCCCACATACTACCCCAGTGATCACCAACCCCCCCCCCCCTAAAAATTTTATCCACAACTTTAAATTTCAGCCTCCAGACCATCATCACTTGGCCGCCTGGCATAGGAAAGCCTAGTCGTCCAGCCCAGAGGCAGCTTAAGTTATCTTGGGGGGTGAGTTAGGGACCCATAAAGAGGAGGACCTATTCCCATAAGCCCCTGTAATCACTGCATTGATACTTAAACACGCACTCCCCTATATACCCCCAAAACCCTTTTGGCTATTGGGCTGGTAGATAAGTGGGTCTAGGGGATTCTGGAGGTGGTTTGGGGGCTCACCGTCACCTATAAGGGAGCTGTAGTGAGGAGAAGCCATGGCAACCTTTTTGTTAAGTTCACAGCAGTGCCCTGTTTAGGCACTATTTAGGTGGCATGTCTGGGTGTGCAGTCCATCACTTTGCAGACCCCTCCCATGTCCAACAGGACTTGTTCTAGGCGTTTTGGACTTGGACAGAAAGTTGGACGGAAATGTGGTATAAAGATGGACGATTTAGCGGCTTGGACGATCAGATCGGCAGGACGATAATTAGACGATTTTCGAAAGTAAAAAAAAGTTGGACGTATCTTTCAAAAATGTGTCTTAGGCTCTTTTTAACTTTGGACAACTTGCGAGATGGACGTAAACGGACTTAGACGTCCCTTTCGATTATGCCCCTCATACTGTATCTAATGCACTTGAGGCAATAGGGGGGTTAAGTGACTTGCCCAGGGTCATAAGGAGTGGCATGGAATTTGAACCCACAACCTCAGGGTACTAATGCTGTAGCTCTAACCACTGTACCCCACACACCCCACATTATTGCACATCGTTGATTGAACCCCTCGTATAGAGCCACATGTGCATGCATGCATGGTCTATACTTTTCATGCCATGCATAACCTAAAAATTCATATACGAGTATACAATTTTTACCAAATACCAAAACCCCATACCAGGGAGGTACAAAAAACTGTATATACCAAAAACCTGCCCTTTATTGCAACTCACATAAATATTTGTGTGTTGAAAGAATATTCAGAGTTTTTGTATCTATCTACATTTAGTCCATTGAGTGTTCCGTTATACTGTATGACTGGGATCCGTAATCAATCTGATTGTGTCTACTCCTTACACCATAATACCTCTTACTGTGTAACTTAGGGCTCCTTTTACGAAGGTGTACTAGCATTTTTAGCGCACGCACAAGATTAGCGCCTGCTATAGCGCGCGCTAGCTGAAAAACTGCCGCCTGCTTAAAAGGAGGCAGTAGCAGCTAGCGCGCGTGGCATTGTAGCACATGCTAAGCACACGCTAAAATCGCTAGTGCACCATTGTAAAAGAAACCATTAGTGCTATGTTCAAATTAACCCAAATATGTGGTTAACATGTAATTGCAATTCTCCAAAAATGAAAGAAAGTCAATCAGTTAACACAATAAAAAATATACCACTTCTAGCGCACATCCTCTATCCAATTCTCTGGTCACCCAGTCAAAGAAAATGAGGTTAAAATGAGACATTGTAAAGTTAAATAATGAATAATGTATTAAAACTTATGGCAAAAATGTCTAGTATTTGTAGATTGGCTTACAGTGATAACCTAAGTTTTTAACTTTGATTTATATTTGAGTCAATCTTTTCCCCCTCTAATTTTTTTGGGGAAAAGGTTTCCTTGGTGTAAATTTAGATCAGTTTATATTCGAGTATATATGGTACTCCCCCTTTTACGAAGCCACGTTAGGCTTTTTTGGTGTCAGGTCAAAAGCACGCCGGGACAAAGGCGTGCCCAGACAATTGAGCGCATCGCGCGCCGCTGCACCGCTCTAAATTACTATTTTTAGTGCTCCGACGGGGGGAACCCCCCCCACTTTACTTAATAGACATTGCGCCGCATTGTGGGGGCATTGTGGGGGGTGTGGGGTGTTGTAACCCCCCACATTTTACTGTAAACTGAACTTTTTCCCTGTTTTTAGGGAAAAAGTTCAGTTTACAGTAAAATGTGGAGGGTTACAACCCCCCAAACCCCCCATAACGCTGGCGCGATGTCTATTAAGTAAACTGGGGGGGTTCCCCAACAAACCCCCCGTCGGAGCACCTAAAAACTGTAATTTAGAGCAGCGCGGCGGCGCACGCTGCGCTCAATTGTCGGCGCGTGCTTTTGTCTTTCGCGCCGTTGTCTATGAACCGGCTTTTTTATCACTGGTTGCGGTGGTATTAGCTCTGCCGTTCATAGCATTTCTATGAGTGTCTGAGCTAATACCACCATGTCCAGTGATAAAAATAAGCCTAATTCAGCTTTGTAAATGGGGGTGGAGGTGGGAGGTTAATGTGATACTAAGAAATTCTCAAAACTGATGCAATTTTCTTTTCTTTTATGTAAAATTGTTAAATGTTTTAATTCCAAACAAAGGAAGGAAAATGAAGGAAATAACACACACACAAATATAGAAAATAATAACCAAAAAGTCTGTCAAGATACTTTATGATGATGGCGCTATAAACCTCTTGTGTGGTTATGTAAGGATGACCAAGTTAGTACATCCGACATGGGCGTCTATGTCTCATGTATTTTAGAACAGGATCTGCAGACGTACGGCCTGTTCTAAAAGAACGAGAAATGGACATCCAAGTGTTAAGTAGATCCTGCATGAGCATCCATTTTACAAAGTGAAATGTCCAAACTATGAACAGGGCAAAACAGGAGACATAGAAGTCTAGAAACACCCATATTACAAAATGGCCACCTAGTTTCCATGCAAGAGCAACCAACTAAGAACCAGTGCAGAGATTCAGAGGTCTCAGTTGCAAAGACCACCACACCTACAGTATTTGTACTTGTTTTTTTTTTTGCTTTTTCAAATCGTGAATCCTCCAGAGACATAAAAGTAACTACTCTGATAAAAAATTAATAAATAATAACAAAGTAAACACCAAAAAGTCCAACAGGACAGAGAACCCATGGGTATAAAACAGTACAAAAGGAAGTGGGAACGGACAATGAACACTCCACTGAAGAACACTGATGTAAAACTAACTTGTTTATTTCATAAAAGGACACGAGCAGAAGCTGTGGACCCCACACAGCACTGTGTTTCGGCGTCTGAGGAACGCCTGCCTCAGGGGTCACTCAGTCCAGCTAACATGCCAGAGTAACCAAAACGCTGAAAAGCTATGGAAGCATTTTCAAAAAGAACCCCCACAAAGAGTGGGAGCTCAGAAGAACTCAAGGCGGCACCGTGTTTTAACACAACCACCTAGATCAGGAGTCTCAACAATCTGAATGATTCTAAACACAAGTTATCTGTTAGTGGTGATTAAATAATCCTCAAAAGGACATTATCAGGATAAGTACCTTCCCTGATATATGCTCTGAAGAGATTCCCCTTGCTATTCAGATGCCCTTTAGGGAGCTGTACTTAGTGCCAATAATTTCTGGCATTCATTTTTGAATGCTATTTACAGGAATCCAGTCCTTTAGGTATATACTGTATACACTAACATATATGAAACACTGCCTTTTATAAAATTACTCCTTCTGATTAGTTGTTATTGCTATTTCATGTACAGCAGGCATATCCAGAATTATCTACAGAAGCATTTGTATCACAAGTCACCTAGCTACAGCACATTTAAAAGGCTTCTAGATTTTCATATTATGCACAGCAGGCTGCGAACAGCTAGAAGCCCTAATTACAGGTCACAGGTTGCACATTGAGCTGGCAAAACCTCCAAACAAACCCTGAAAAAAATACTGTTATTATGAATTTCTAAAAATATAGGACTACCATTTATGGTGAATGGGGGGAATGTCTCTTCCTCAAAGAGGATAATATGTACAATGTAACTTAATAATAACACAGCAAGAACCATATATTTTGAACTAACTGTTGGAAAATGCGCAATGCAGCACTCTTAAACCTTTAGCACCTACTTATTGTGAATGATTCATAAAAGTTACAGTAATAGCAAGAAATGCAGGCAAAAAACATGCTACAATTTAAATAACAGACATGTCAGAAATAAATAGTTTATGTAAAAATAAAACTATCAAATAAGTACTTTTTAAAAAATTCAACTGTCATAATAGAAAATCTTTATAAATTTTATAGAGGTCACCTTTACTGAAATGTTTTAGGTTTTATATTATTTTTTGTGCGAATGCACTTTATTCATTCACTAGATCTCTTCTCCCTTGTTGCTTCTTGGAGTGAATCCCTTTTTCTCAGTGTCGGATCTTCAAAGTGCTTTCATCTGTCAAATTCCTGCAGATTAGTGCTACTTACCAATGGAACTCTCCAGGCTCCTTCAGCCTCATTATTCCATGCTGTGCACATTTGACCAGCTGTGTCTGACATTATGCAAATAGTTGGTTCCTTTATAATATGTGGTTGATTATAAATAAGTATTAAATCCTGAGGGCTGCCAGTGGCTCAGGTACAAGTACATAGGAGGAAAGCTCCCAGTTTGACCTCTGATTTGGGCCCATCGATGATCAGGTCAGCTGGGACTGGGAATGCTGCAGAGGCAAAATTCACATGCAATGTTCACAGCCCTTGGTACGGTTCTAGGGTGATACCTAGTGGCCAGATTTAATGCCAATAAATACAGGGTTCTGGAAGAAGCCCTGCGGCATGTTCCTCAGCCTAGAACTATACTGCAATGCCTAGATTAAATATTGGTTGAAGTGCAAATAGGATATAAAATAAGAAAAGAGGGAATGAAGACTTTTGATTCCTTGTTCTGATTGAAGCAGGAAGAAATTGTTGAGTCCAAAGAAAGCTTCCAAACAGACCTAAAATCTCAGTCACCACTGGCACAAATTTATATGATACTAGTGTTTAAGCCCGTTACATTAACGGGTGCTAGAATATATGCCTGTCTGTCTTTATTTATTTATGTCTCTCTCCCTGCTCATGTCTCTTTCTTCCTTTCTTTCTGTTTCTCTCCCTCCTGCTATTTTTCTCTCTCTCTCCCTGGCACCCTTTGTCTGTCTGTCTTTCCTTCTGTCTGTCTCTCTGGTCCCCTGTCTGTCTTTATTTCTGTCTGTCTCTCTCCCTGGCCTCCTTTGTCTGTCTGTATTTCTTTCTGTCTCTATCCCCCCCCCCCCACACACACACTTTCCTTTGCAGAAGCAACAGCGGTATTTCCCTTCCCCTCCAGGTCCCTGTGAAGTAGTAGCTACATTTTCCCCCACCCCCCATTCCCTTCTCTCTCCCCCCCCCATTTTCCTTTGCAGAAGCAGCAGTGATATTTCCCTTTCCCTCCAGATCCCTGTGAAGTAGTAGCAGCATTTTCCCCCACCCCCATTCCCTTATCTCCCCCCCTTTCCTTTGCAGAAGTAGCAGTGATATTTCCCTTCCCCTTCAGATCCCTGTGAAGTAGTAGCAGCATTTTCCCCCACCCCCATTCCCTTCTCTCTCCCCCCCCCCCCCACACTTTCCTTTGCAGAAGCAGCAGCAGTATTTCCCTTCCCCTCCAAGTCCCCTTGCTGCCACAAATGCAGGACTCTACTTTTTGGTGATCGTGGTGGCTGATCCTCCTCTAAAGAGCAGCCTGCGATGGTGGCCGGCTTTAGCGAACCTCGCAGGCCGCTCTCCAACTCGATAGCACGTTCCCTCTGACGCGATCCCGTGCGTCTGAGGAACGTGCTACCGAGGTTGGAAAGTGGCCTGCGAGATTCGCTAAAGCCGGCCACCATCGCAGGCTGCTCTGAAGAAGAGGATCAGCAGCTGCGGCGGCGGTGGCAGCAGTGAGTGAGGGCGGGAGGTGTGTTCCCTACCGAGGACGCGGGCAGGGAAAGAGCTTGCCTGGCTTCCATGGTGAGTGAGGGAGAGAGGAGGAGAGTGGCCAGAATGTTCCCTGCCGCCGGGTTGGTGGCCACGGATCACACACCACAGCGGCAGGGAACACGAAATCCTAAGTGCGCATGTGCGCTTAGGCTTTTATTATATAGGACTAGAAACAGCACATTTTAAAATGACATGTATAATATATTGTTCAAGTTAAATGAGCTATTAACATATTTCTCAATACATTCTTCCCTGGTAATGAGGTTTATGTATATTTCCAAAACATAGGGGCTTATGACACAACCCCCTTTAAAAATATGTTTTAAAAATAAATAAAGCTCACTTAAAAGAATCACAGAATATCTAACAATTAATTATTATCAATTATGTGAAGTGCTCAGACCTGCAACCAAAACTATTCAGTGTAAACACCACACTGGGGTTGCTGTTGAGACCATCATTGCCTTCACCATCCCAGGCCGCAATTAATTTATTCTCTAAAGTAGCTCATATTATCAAATATAGTGAAGAACTTCTCTGATGATTCTTGGGCGGTCAGCTAATCTTCTTGCTCACACAGCAACCACAGATATGAATGTGTGTCCATGAGCTGTCTCTTCTCCAAGCTGATGATCCTTAGGCACTTTAAACTTTCCTCATAGGGAAGTCGTCCATCCCTTTTATCATTTTTGTTGCCCTTCTTTGTGCCTTTTCTAATTCCATTATATCTTTTTTTTAGATACAACAACTAGAATTGCACACAGTATTCAAGCTGTGGCCATACTATAGAGCAATACAAGGGCATATAACATTTTCATCTTTGTTTTCCATTCCTTTCCTAATTCCTAACATTTCATTTACTTTCTTAAAACGCCGCCACACATTGAGCTGAAGATTTTAACATATCCTCAACAATGATGCCAAGATCCTTTTCCTTGGCAGTGACAACTAACATAGAAACTTGCATCATATAGGTATAGTTTGGGTTCCTCTTTCCCACATGCATCACTTTGCCCTTGCTCACATTAAACGTCATCTACCATTTTAATGTCCAGTCTCCCAGTCTCATAAGGTCCTCTTGCAATTTTTCACAATCCTCTTGCATTTAACAACTTTGAACAACTTTGTATCATCACCAAATTTAATTATCTCACTAGTTATTCCCATCTCTAGATCATTGATAAATATATTTTAAAAAACCCTCTATTTACCCTTCTCCATTGAAAATATTGACCATTTAAACCTACTCTCTGCTTTCAAGTTTGCAAAAGGTAGACAGTTCTAAATCTAATAGATGTTGGCATTGTCATGTTAATATAGGAACTTTGGATCATCTGTTATTCTATTGTCCATTGATACTTAAACCTTCTTTGGATCGTTATAAAAGCCAGCTTTTCTTAATAATGATGGGAATAGCCTTGTAGATGATAACACGCGATTGGAAGAGTTATGATAGACTTAATTATACTTTCTGGTAGGCAAACTTATGTTCCAGTTACAAGTATGAAAAAATGAACGCGGAATTTTTAGGATATAGTAATGCATTTAAAATGGTGTGGAGCCCGTTGACATCATTTGTTGAGTCATATTAGTTGTCATGTACCTTTTCTTTTTAGTTGATTCCTTTTTCATCCAGGATGGAGGGGAGGGAGGTGGGAAGGCATTATTATTTCTTTAATTTAGTTTATTGAAATTATATATGTGTTTCTACTTTTATTGGTGAATGGAAGGAGGTGTGTGAGGGGGGGGCGGGGGGGGAGAAAATGATTGTTTTCAAAATGTTTGTATATTTAAAGTGCTTTTCCTGATTCGTTTATGTTTAAATTCTTTGCAATCACTGCGACTATTTGAAAATTAATAAAGATTTATTTTAAAAAAGTTTCAAGTTTAATAAAAATTTGTATACCGCCTAGCAGTCTTCTAAGCGGTTTGTACATAATAAAATTGGGTAACATACATTAAAATGTATAGGACCTACTGGAACAATAGGATTAAGGTAAAAAATTACATAAAATAGTAAAGAGAGCCATATAGGGGAAATACAAAAGGAAGGGAGATCTCATCTGATAACCAAAGCAGAAATGAAGATGTTTCCTAAGGTAAGTGCATTAGAGGTTGAATGCATCTATTAAAATAAATGTTTATAGTTTTCCTTTGAAACGATCTAGCATGGGTTCATTCCATAGTTCCAGGGGTAATGAGTTCCAAAGAGATGGGGCTGTGACAGAGAAGTTTGTTGTTCATTTAGTGCTAATAATATGGAGAGATGGAACCGTTAAAAGATTTTGTGATTGTGATCTCAGTGTTCTAGTTGGGGTGTAGAGAATTAAAAATTGTTTAAGAATTCTGGCTGGTTGTATGGAGTGTTTTGAAAGTTAAAAGTATGATTTTATAGGTTATTCTGTATGGAATATAGAGGTGTGACATGATCAAATTTTTTTGCATTTCCAATAATTTTTATTGCCATGTTTTGTCTAACTTGCAAGCGTCTGATTTCTTTCTGCGTGATGCCTTTATATAATGAGTTGCAGTAATCTAAACATGAGATCACCAGGGATCTTTCAACCAGTTCTTAATCCATTAAAGGATATTACCTCTTATCCCATGACTTTCTAATTTCTTCAGATGTCTTTCATTAGTAACTTTGTAAAATGCCTTTTGAGAATCCAAATATTCAGTATCAGCTGACTCACCTTTATCCATTCATAAAATGCAGTAGATTGGTGAGGCAAGATTTCCCTTGACTAAATCCATGTTGGATTTCTCTCATTAACCCCTGATTATGTATATGTTCTGTCATTTTGTTCTTTATAATAGATTCCACCATTTTGCCTGGCATCAACGTGAGATTCACTGGTCTATAATTTCTCAGATCACTTCTGGAACCCTTTTTAAAAATTGTCTTCATGTTGGCCACCCTCCAGTCTTCCAGTACTAAGCTGGATTTTAAAGAAAAATTGCAAATTACTAGCAATAGCTCTGCATGCTCATTTTTTCAATTCTATCATTACTCTTGGACGTATACCATCTGGTCCAGGCAATTTGCTACTGTTAAATTTGTCAAACTGACCCATTACATCTTCTTGCATTACAAAGATTTATTTGAGTTTCTCTGATTCTTCAGAAATGAATATCATTTCTGGCACCGGTAACTCCCCTACATCTTCCTCGGTGAAGACCGAGGCAAAGAATTCATTTAATCTCTCTGCTATGGTCTTGTCTTCCCTGAGAGCCTCTTTTATCCCTTGGTTGTCTAACGGTTCAACTGATTCTCTTCCCGGCTAATCGGTTATTATGTGAGACATTGCTACCTGCTAATTGATTTAAAAAAAATTTAGCATGGGGTTACCTCGTGGGACTTACTGCCTACAAAATAGGTGTTGGTAGGGGCTCAAGCATTAACATTTTTAAATATCCACATTCTAATGGTGAAATTAGCATGTGGTCATTAGTTCAGAAAATGTGGCATTTTACAGTTATGGCACAAGTGGCCTTAGTTCACAGGAAAGACACACATAAGCGGTGCATTAAGGCCATTGTGTTTAGGCTTTAGTAAAAGGACCTCAGTGTGCACTATTTGCAAAGAGGGCACTTGCTTAATTATATTGCACCCATAATGCCAAAGGCCTAGATTCTGTAAACGGCACTTGCCGCATGTCAATCACCAACAGGCACCACTTTCAGAATCTCAGCTCCCAAGGATCCTAGGCACTGGAAATGTAGGCCAGAGTTTTACAGGCCTACATTTCCGGCACCTAGGTAGGGTTACCTAACGTCTGGGAAAACCCAGACATGCCCTCTTTTTAGAGGACTGTCCGGGCGTCTGGAGGGATTTCTAAAACCTAGCATTTTGTCTGGGTTTTGGAAATCTTGAGCTTGGAGGCCGCATCTGGAAGACTTTGCACATGCATGGCCGTCATTGCGATGATATCTTCACACACACACTTGCATGTAATGTCATTGCATTGATATCTGCGCATGTGTGAAGGCTTCCAAATGTAGCCTTTGAGCTTAGGGAGGTTTGAGGTGGCAGGGCTGGAGGAGGAAAGGGGCGGAGCTGGAGGCGGAATGGGGCAGGACTGGGGGAAGAATGGGGTGGGGCCAGGCATCCTCTTTTTATCAAAGAAGAAATCTGGCAACCCTACACCTTGGGTACTTACTGAATCATGACTAGTGTCGCCTAGTGATGCTGAAGCCTGGCGCCACCCCTAAACACATCCATTTCTGGGCTTTGATATCACTAAGCAATGCTAGGCAACATGGTCTTAAGCGCCAGTCCAGGAGGCTGTTTCAGTCCAGGGGCCTGCTTAGCATCACCTAATTTTTTTTTGTTTTGATTAGACAATCTAGGCACCTGCTAGCGACTAACTTTCAGCGGCTTTTTGAGAATCTTTGAGAATTGCACTTTTTGTTGGCATTAAAAACTAAATAAAGTAAAAAAAAAAAAAAAAGAGAATCCGGGCTAAAATATCCAAGAAAATATAAATGAAACAAAAATTTCTGTGAAACGACAGAAGACCAAAACGACATGAAACTAAAATGTTCCAACTGCCCATCCCTACTTGAGACTCAACAAGATAAATGTAGCCTAGATATTAAGAGGAAGAAAGCAGATCTGATTGCTAATCTGGTTGCAGGAAGGGGTAAAATGCGGACCTCGCGGATCTAAACCCGTTCGGCCTTAAAAATCTGAGGTCCGTGTCGGTTCTGTCCCTGCCGCTTGTAGTTTCTGTCGCTGACAGACCTTGATGAGATTTTAGCACTGACGGATCCGTCTCAGCATAGGGAGGGAAAAGTGTTAAGATCCGTCAGCGCTAAAAATCTCTTCGAGGACTGTCAGAGCCAGAGACTAGTGCTGGAGTTTGGAGACTTCTTTTCCATAACGCACGTCCAAAACCTATGTCCCCGCTCTCTTGGCTTCTGCTCTGCCGCTCCAGCACTAGTCTCTGGCTCTGACAGACCTCGAAGAGATTTTTAGTGCTGATGGATCCTAACACTTTTCCCTCCCTATGCTGAGACGGATCCGTCAGCACTCAAATCTCAATCAAGGTCTGTCAGCGACAGAAACTACAAGTGGCAGGGACACGGACCGACACGGACCTCAGATTTTTAAGGCCGAACGGGTTTAGATCCGCGAGGTCCGTGAGGTCCGCGTTTTACCCCTTCCCTCTGGTTGCTGCTAACCCACTTGGGGGAGGGGAGTGGGAATTTATCAATGTATGCTACTGTTAAAATGGATTATTTTACCATAAGTCGTGCTATTTTAGCTCTGGGGGTCCATTTTATGCAATGAGACCTTGTGCTATAATAGCATGACTTGTGGTAAAATAATTTTTACAAAAAACTCCCACACAAGAAAGGATGTCAAAAAATACAATACTCATATACTACATCCAAGTGACCCCCGCACCATTGACAATAGTGCAGGGGTCACTTGGATGTAGTATATGAGTATTGTGGTAAAATAACCCATGTTATTAGTACACATTAATTAATTCCCTCCTTAATCCCTTGTCGGGTCCAAAATAACTAAAATAAATTAACGGATAAGAGTTAATGATCCATTCTAGATATTTTCCTAAATGGTATGTTTTTTCCAAAGCTTCCTGCTTGAAAAGAAGGAAAATTCAATAAAAATCAAACAGTGATCTATACATAAATATACAGGAGTAAGACTATACAGAATTTTTTTAAACAAATAATAAATATATTGCTATGCCCCAACATATCAATATATTTAAGTTGGTTTGGGGCCCGTTGACATCTTTTATCACCTCATTATAGTTGTTTCTATGTCTTAATTTTTGTGTATTTCCACAGGCACGTCCAGGGAAGGGGGAGTGGATGGGGGAGGGGAATATTTCTATTTATCTTAGTTCTACACATTTGAATATATACATCTAGGGTGGGATTGCATTATTAGTTTACATAAGGGAAGGTTATTGAATGTATATATGTATTTATGCTGTTACTGATTAGTCAGTGGGTGGGTGGGTTAAAATGATTGATCAGATATGTCTGTAAGAAGAATGTGCTTTTGTTGTGTTATTATATGTTTATATACTTGTTTATTGCACTGTCAATATTTGGAAAATCAATAAAGTTTAAAAAAAAAACCCCAAAAACCAAATAATAAAATATGCAGGCACAAACTGTCTTCTAGGACACTAAAGCACACACTATCTCCCAAAGCAACTCTGTCTGGTATGGAAAGGAGTTTTCTCCAGCTCAAGGCTGGAAAGCAGCAAACAGAATAACTCTTAGGACTCCCAGCTCAAAGATAAGTACATTGTTTTTAGTCTATTCTTCTATCTATGCACCCTACATCATCTGAACCCCTGAGGAAGGCATGTTTGCCGAAACATTTTATTGTTTTTATTGTGAAGAGCGAATAATAAATCATCTTTCAGAACATCTATATTCACAGTCTTTTGTTTCTATTGTTGGATTGTTCTCACTGTGGAATATTGGATCTTCTTTTTGTTTTTTTGTTGTGTGGCACAAACTGGCAACCAGTGTAAGGAAATAGTGTAAATGGAACAGTAACCTGGGAAAATGTGTTAAGCTTAAATGTAAATCTGGCTGATGTGTTCATAGGGGGTTACCAAAATGAAGGAGGACCTGCACCATAGACTCTGCACAGACAGGATTAGGGAACTCCAAGCTCATTGTACAGAAGATGGGAAGGGGATATGACAGATATAATCTAATAGTTGATAGACAATATAAGATTAATAAAAATGAGTTCAAGGAAAGAGGGTCAAACGAAGACAGTGGAAAGAGGAAGTTTCTATGAAAATACTCAGAAATTCCCCCCCCCCCGAGAATAGTGTGTGCTTAGAATGATCTACTAGCAAAGATGACAGGAAATAGAGCAGTAAATGAAAACATTCTAGGTATTCCGGCCAGGATTCTGTAAATGACGTCATTATCAGCGGCTGCCAATTGTGTGTCAATCACACAACGGTGCCGTTTAAAGAATCGTATCTCCAGCAAAGGTAGGCGCCAGAAATGTAGGCCAGGGTTTTCAAGGCCTACATTTCTGACGCCTACCTTTGACGTGGATTGGACCTCTGGAAGTGCCTACATGTGCCTAATGCCACTTATGGCATTAGCGACGCCTACAGAGGCATTAGGCACAATTTTGGTGCTATTTTTTAAGCGTCAGTAGGTGCCTTGTAATTTCTCTTAAGTCTTCTTTTAAATGGTGTTTTGGACTTAACTTAGTTGCCTAAGGTACTGTTTACAGAATATGGGCCTGTACCGTATATCAGTGGGTGCAAGTAGGCAGACTGTATGTGCCAAGATATCCTTATCTGTTGATATCTGTGATGTAGGTGTGAAAGAACAAGGCATGAACCCATACCCCCATTTACTATAGATCCTCACAAAGATCTTTTTATGACCAACCAGTTAATTATATATCGTAGCAACCACATTTCAGTCAGTTTCTGATGCACCATCAATGTCTTTTCTATATATAAAAAAGAGAGTATTGTGTTATGTTGTTTTAGCAGAGAATATTAAAACAGACAGTGGAAGCCCTTGTTTCCTGGCAGAGTCGTTCTTATGAAGCAAACACGGTTAATTATTTATAGTGCTTCAATATGGAGAAATTCATAAGGGAAATGACAATTTGCTTTGAAAAGGGAAAGGAAGCCACATATCTTTTAGGTAAATCCCCCAATGCTGCTTTCGTTACTTATGCAGTGCACATGCTGAAAACCAATCAAAGTCATACAGCATGATGCCTGAACCAGAAAGGAAACATTTGAATTGGGTTAAAATAAAAGTGTGTGTTTTCAAAATGGTGGGTTTTCATTACTCTTACGTTGCAGTATACATTCCCTAGGAAATGAAGCTCAAAATTAGATTTAAATTACCATAGGTTCCCCTTTGTGGCACTTGATCGGCATTTTATATATCTTGGATCACCATCTGCTAAACTGCGTCAAGTCTGTGTTTAGGTATGTACCTATTCCTAGTGGTAATCCCAAAATATTATCAAGCCTACTCCAATTGAGAGGGGTCACAAAACTTAGGGCTCCTTTTACGAAGCCGCGTTAGCGGTTTAACGTGCGTAATAGCTTTGTAATAGCCGCTACCGCCTCCTCTTGAGCAGGCGGTAGTTTTTCGGCTAGCGCAAGGGTTAGCACTTGCTAAAAAATGTGCGTGCGATAAAGCCGCTAACACGGGGCTTCGTAAAAGGAGCCTTTAGATTAGAGCTCTCTGCTCTTGAAACGCTGTGGGTACTGAGGGCTCTTTAGTATAATATTCAAAACACTTAAAAAATAAGTACAGGGTGTTCGATCAGTTCAAGGGAACTTTTTTAAAGCATTTTTCAAAAGTTCACCAGGGTTTATCACCGCATTTGACACCCTAGAGTGAATTGCAGGAATGACCCACAAACATCATATTGCACACCTTGTAACTGATAAAATTTTTATTTTTTTAAAATTTTTAATTAGTGTTTAAAACATGCATAGTTACCCAAAGTACCCAGTGCCAAAATAATCTAGTTCAAGAAATCAAAAACACTAAATAGTATGAAGTCACTTAGTAATCGTTTTTGCTGTGCCAAAAAATATCAGTCATCAAGCATTTAAATATGGCTGCTAAAACAAGAACTTATCTCAATCAAGATCACCAACATCCATCAGTAGGAAAGTCTGTTTATAGGGAGCGCCAGCTGATCACCCTACAGAGCCCTGTTTCGTGTCCTTCGTCAGGGGCAAACTCAGGGGCACCTCCTGTTGAATTGTATGCTGCTTCTCTTCAGGTAAGAGAGTGATTCAGCACTGGGAGAGTGGGAGGGAAGGGAAGAAGACAGAGATGCTGTCGGGAGGGGGGAGGTAGGAAAGAAAAGAAGAAGGAGATGCCAGAGCATAGGGGGAGGACATAGAAACAGAGAGGATTTCTTGAATAGCAGGGTTTTTGTTTCTTTTCTGAAGGTTTTGTAGTCTGGTGTCGTGGTCAGTAGATCGGATAGTTGGCGGTCTAGTTTCGCTGCCTGTGTGGCCAGCAGGCCATCGTACATTTTTTTGCGCTTGACGCCTCTGATTGGGGGGTGCATGAATGGTGTCTGGGTTCTCCTTTGCCTGGTTGTGGTAGTTCAGATAAGGCGGTTTTTCATATAAGCTGGGCTATCTCCATTTATGGCTTTAAATAGTAGATAGTAAAATTTGAATAGTATTCTTGCTTGTATTTTAGAGCCAGTGTGAGTCGAGGTATACGGCGGTGATATGGTTGTATTTCTTTAGCGAATAGATCATATCACCGCCGCATACCTCCACTGTATTGATAAAAGTTTATAAATAGAAAATGGAAATGAAGCAATTTAAGAGTTCGGCACCAAATTCTTTGAACATCTAGCAATGCCTAAGTGGATGCCTTATGATGCCGATGTTAAAAAGTAGGTGTGGTTTAGGGCGGAGAATAGGCACAGTCAACTTAGGCATTGTTAGGCATCTGACATAGGCTCCGCCAAATTAGGTGAGTGAAAAGCTGGCTTAGTGAGGTGGCACCTATGTCTAGGTCACCTAGCGATGCCTCAGTCCACTTTGGAGCTGCTAGGCCTTATTCTATAAATGGTACCTTTTTTGATTGACAACCGTACCAAGCGGCACCTACAATGTAGATGCCGCTCAGTGCCATTTATAGAATCTGGCCCTCACAGGTTAGTGCAGAAAGGTGCACTCTCCACCCCTGACAGGGCAGGATTAATTTGTCGAGGGCCCCTAGGCACACAAATACACTGGGCCCCCTGCCCCGCACTACCCCACCACGCGCCCAGGCGGAAAAAGGAAGCTGAGTCATTTACAGTTGCCGTTGCCTTTCTTACCCGTGTTGCTTGCTTGTCTTATTTCCGTCGAGGGGGAGAGGCTGCGTTGCCGACTGGGATGGGGCCCGCGTTGCCGATCGATGCTGGAGGGGCCCATCGCCGTTTGGAAAAAACAATGTTGATGCCCTCCTTCATCGGGCCCCCCTGACCATTTCGGGCCCTAGGCACGTGCTTACTTGACCTATTGGTTAATCCTGCCCTGACCCCTGATACCTGACACACCCCTTCAAAAAAAGAACATTTTTTAGTGCATGATTAGCCCATGTACTCGTATATTGTTAAGTTAGCGCAGGATGCCTGAGCAAATCCTGTGATAACTTCATTTTTTACTGTGTTAGACTCGTATTAGCACCTAATGCTGTTTAGTAAAAGGGCCTTAAGTAAATACATTTAGGGCTCCTTTTTATAAAGGTGCGCTAACATTTTTAGCGCGCGCACCGGATTAGCGCGTGCTACCCGAAAAACTACCGCCTGCTCAAGAGGAGGCAGTAGCGGCTAGCGCGCGGGGCATTTTAGCATGCGCTAAGCACGCGCTAAAACTGTTAGTGCGCCTTTGTAAAAGGAGCCCTCAGACCAGGGGTATCCAACCTGCGGCCCCATGAAGTATTTTGTGTGGCCCCGGTCGAGGGTGATGCAGTGTTTTCCTCTGCTGCTCCCAGGTGTTTACCGGCTTGCCGGCTCCCTCCTCTGTCTTGCTGCAGCATTCGCACGTTTGTGCGGCCCCGGAAACAGTTTTTCAGCCAATGTGGCCCAGGGAAGCCAAAAAGATGGACACCCCTGCCTTAGACTAAACCTTTCATGACAGTAGAACAAATAGCCATGACGTCAAGAGAGTCTGAATTTCAACAGCACATCTAGCAGACCTACATTCTGAGGCTCTTTCTTATCTAGATAAGGAATTGCACGCAAACAATGCTGGCTATGATTGCCAGTTTTACATCTGTGACTGAGAAAATGTACTGCAAATTCCTATCAGAAAATGACTTCGAAAATATTTCTGTAGCTTATTCTGCGAATAAAACAGTCCAAGTCCCTACAAGATTTTAAATGCTATGATCAATAGTCTGATTTTAATTCTAGCAATTGAAGGCAACCATTGAAAACCTGCTAGAATTAGGGAGATTTGTTGTCATATGTATAACCTTTCTGCTCAGTTGTTGTTTTTTAATATATATCTGCAGCCATCTGATATTCCTTCAAGTCGAACCTAATAAAAACATACTATATTAAACTAATCTGGAATTGATGACAGCATAGATCACTTAAGAAAAATCTGTCTGAAAGAAAAGTGACTAGACTTGGCATAGCTACTGCTGCTGGAAATAAAAGAGGATTGTACTCCTGCTGAAATCTGTGAGCCAAGGATAAGACCTGCATCAAGAGTCACCCCAAGGCGAAGCTCTTTATCCTAAATCTCAATCACTGCTCCATTTATTGTGACAACAGGACACAGATCAGTGCCAACTCCCCTTCATCCTCAAAGATCCTCAGATTTACTTGCATTTTTATTTTATTTTGAATTTGCAATAACATCACCAGTAAACACTTGTTACGGAAATGCAGGAAAGTAAAGCTATTTTGCAATAAGGAAAATAAAAGAAAAAAACCTTAACCTCCTCTTCTACGAAACTGCGCTAGGAGTTTGTAGCGCGGGGAGCCGCACTGAATGACCCACGCTGCTCCCGACGCCATTCAGTGCGGCTCTCTGTGCTATAAACCGCTAGCGCGGTTTCGTAGAAGAGGGGGTAACAGATGAAATCAAGTTGCATCCTTCCTTAGACCACCATTTAGGCAGGGGGGATCCATTAAACCCATGGAGAGGATTACAACAAAGCAAATATATATTTAAAGAAAGGTAACTACGAACAACCAAATCATTATATATCCAGTTAAGTCTGTAAATCACCAGAAATCTTTTTAAGGTCTAGAAAGGCTCTTAACTGTGATGGTTCAAAATAGTGCACTTAACCCCCAGATAACAAATCAAACATTTACAGGGGTAAGCTAGTAAATAGGAAGCCCCCAATTTTTTTTGTTTCATCTCGCATAGACAAGAGCTCCTTTCTATCATCTTGTGTGATTTTTGAAATGTCTGGATAAATCCAAATTCTTTGCCCAGAAACAGTAAATGAGAGTTATGGAAGTAAAGTTTCATTACTGAGTTCAAGCCTTGTTCAAAGACAAATGAAACAAGTAGTGTCATCCTTTCTTTTACTTCAGAAAGGGATTCCTCCAACATGGCAGACAAGTCTTTTCCCATTTGTTCAGCTTGGACTATATTTCCTTCCTCCACAGCCTTTGTAGCAACATTAGGAATATAAAATATCTTACTGATTGGAGGAATAGCTTGTTGAGGAATCATTAATATCTCAGTTAGATATTTTTTTTTTTTTAATAATCAACAGAATTTAAGGCTGGAGATTTAGGAAAGTTCAGTACACAAATATTGAGCCGCCTATTAAAATTCTCAAACTGTTCCATTTTCCGATGCACATAGATCTTATCTTTACTGTATTTTCACGCATATAATGCGCGCGCGTTACACGATTTTACAAACCGTGCATAACCATGCGCGTTATACGTGTGAGCGCGTTGTACAAATTTTTTTTTTTCATTCTGATCCGGCATTCCCCCTGCGAACCGGCATCCTCCCCCCCCCCGCTCGCGTCATCCCCCCTCCCCCGCGATCCTACATCTCCCCCAGCACTGCAAAGACAACTCTTACCCGATTGGGCACCGGCACCAGCACCAATGCACAGGATGTGCCAGTGCCAGTGCCCGAAGATCCTCCCTCGTTGGGTTGGGCTGGGCTGGGCTGGGCGGTGCGAGAGAGATCCTCCTTCTTCCTGTGCCGGGCTGGACTAGGCTTTGAGCATTTGCGCATGCTCAAAGCCTCTGGTCTCGCTCTCTCCGAGATTATCTCGGAGAGAGCGAGACCAGAAGGCTTTGAGCAACAAGGGAGGATCTTCGGGCACTGGCACTGGCACATCCTGTGCATTGGTGCCGGTGCCCAATCGAGTAAGAGTTGTCTTTGCGGTGCTGGGGGGATGTAGGATCGCGGGGGAGAGGGGGTGACGCGAGCTGGGGGGGGAAGATGCCGTTTTGCAGGGGGAATGCCGGAGCCAAGCCCAGCCCAGCCCAACGAGGGAGGATCTTCGGGCACTGGCACTGGCAATCCTGTGCATTGGTGCCGGTGCCGGTGCCCAATCGGGTAAGAGTTGTCTTTGCGGTGCTGGGGGGGATGTAGGATCGCGGGGGAGGGGGGTGACGCAAGCGGAGGGGGGGGGAGGATGCCGGTTCGGAGTAGGCGGGAGGAGGTTTTAGCATGCGCGGTATACGCGTGTGTGCTATATTAAAATTTTATTACATAAATTTTTATTCCCCACGCGCTATACCCGTGTGCGCGTTTTACATGGGTGCGCGGTATATGAGTGAAAATACAGTAATCAAAGGTGATGTAATTTCTTTTAAACCCTTTATATCTGAATTAATCTGTAGTTTTTGCAACTTGACTCCACAGTGCATTTTAATTTTTAACAGTGATGCTCATGAAATGTGATAATTACCTGTGTATGTCACCATAGCATGTTTCACACATATGCAATTAGGCCCGGATTCTCTAAACGGCGCTGATGTCGGTGGCTGCCTAAAAAGCGGTTGCTGATCGCGTGTCAATCATGCATGTCAATCATGCACTGTTTAGATGAATGTGCCTCCCGCAAAGGTAAGAGCTGGAAATTTAGGCCGGGATTTTCAAGGCCTACATTTATGGAATCTACCGCTGACATGAATTGCCCCTACATAGGAACTTTATGGTGCCTAATGGCACTTCCGGCATTACAGAGAAATACTTTTAAAACCAATAGGAGGGAATTTTTTTTCACTGAGAATAGTTGAGCTCTGGAACGTATTGACAGAGGTTGTGGAAAGAGCAGATAGCATAACTGGTTTTAAGAACGGTTTGAACAATTTCCTGGAGAAAAAGTCCATACTCTGTTATTGAGAAAGACATGGGGGGTTTTGGCCAGGTACTAGTGACCTGGATTTGCCACCGTGAAAATAGGCTATTGGGCTTGATGGACAATTGGTCTGACCCAGTAAGGCTATTATGTTCTTAACCACGCCTGCAATAGAAATGGAATTAAGTGCCAAAAAGTACCTCTGGAGGTGCAATTCTAGTGCTATTTCTTAGGCACCGCTAGGCACCTTGAATTTTAGGTCTGCTTTTAAATGGCATTTTGGACTTAAATTAGGCACGGGTAGGGTATGATCAGCACATGAGTTTCCCACATACTGAGGCCACTTTTAGAGGAGCTATGAAAAAGCCACATTTTCCATGTTTGCAATAATGGTCATGTGCTAAGTTTCTCATTAGCATGTGACCATTAGCCACATGAGCCCTTAGTGCTCCTTTGCTAACCACATGCTAATTGGTTAGTATGCGGCAATGCCCATGTGCTAACCAATTAGCATAGCCACACCCATTCTCTGCCCTCAAACACGCCCCAGTGCTAAAAAATATATATTTTATTTTTAAGTGCACCCCACGGTAGTGATCTTTTAAGTGCAGTAAGCACGCTTTAGTGCTTATAGCGGCTTAGTACAAGGGCCTGTAGTTATTAATGTGGGCTACAGATAAGATGAATTGTTGCACCACTAACCTGTACTATTTTAACACAGGTCCCATTTTATTTAATGAGACATACTCCCCCCCCAACCCACTTTTATAAAACCGTGAAAGCGGTTTTTAGTGCAGGCCGGCGCGATAAATGCTCTGTTCTGCTCCTGATACTCATGTCCTGCGCTAAAAAACGCTTTTGTGGTTTTGTAAAAGGTGGGGGGACAGTTACTAATAACTGGGATTAGCAGTAAAATAACTTGTAGCTCTTGTTGATAACCTACCCCTTAAATGCAGAAACGGTCCCTGGTATTCTAATTTTTTCTGCAATTTTGCTGTTATTCAAAACAGAAAATTGTTCACCATTGTTGAGTATAAATTAAATGTTCTTGCTTTTTCATAGATTCTGCTTAAGCAAGGTAGCAAAACAATCTAGAATATTTGCAGGTATAATGATGCTTGAAATTTCATACATCTTCACAATTTGCTGTTATATTCTGCAAATCACCAGAATTTTAAATCATGATGAGCAGATCAAGACTGAGAGAGGACATTTCATAAACAGCTTCTAGTGCGAATAAGTGTTACACAATGTACAATTCTCATAGTAATTACTGCCTACGGTGAACTGTAAGTTATAGCCTTATCTTTGCCAATTGCATCTTCTAATTTACTACCATGTAATTTCTCTGGTACCACCATTATCATCTGTTTTAGATCAAGACTATTTCCATTTTATAAGCCATGTCTGTCACTTACTGTTCAAAACCCACTAATTATAGTTCAGCTTTAATGAGTTTTAATTAGAGCAGAAAGAAGACAAAAGTTGTAGGGTTATACTTGTCATTTTGAAGTGATATGAAGCCATTGATGACATAAGCTGTTTCATTTCCTATCATTTGCATCTTAAAACAGCTTATGAAATGGAGTTGTAAGTCATTTATGTCATTTGAATCCACAAAGAAAATCTACAAAGAAAAAAAATCTGGCCAATTTTCAAAATGCTTTATGTAGGCAGGAGCCCCAGTAGCACCACAAGGGAGTAAAGGTAGGCTTGTGGGAGGTGGGGGGGGGCTACCCTGGTCCTCGATGGAGAAGAGAGTGGGAGATGATGTTCTGGTGGGAGGAGAGGGACTTGCATTCTCATGGGCTGCGGGAAAGGGTCAGAGGGAGAGGTGGGCTATTTGGGGACCAGAAAGGAGAGGGGGGACTTTAAAATATATGCGAGCCCACATAAATATCCTATTCAGGCCTCGGCTGAAAATCAGCCAAGACCAGCATAGGTTCCGACAACCAGTCCATCCACATATAGCCCCCAATATTCAGTGCACATGGCCTGGTACTGAATACAGACCCCCCCCAAACTTGACCCCAAAGATGAATCACCCTGATCTCCCACCCCAAAGATGACTCTACCTGATCTCTGTTCACAGAATCTCCCAAACCTGATCCCAGAAATATCCCCTGGCACCATAAAAATAAATCCTGGGGTCTAGTAGACCCCCCCAGCTCCCATTCATTCCAGAGAAATCTCTCAGTTCTCTGCTCTCCAAAAGATCCCCTGGTAGTCTAGTGGACCCTGACTCCCTTGACTCTCCTCTGAAATCCCTGATGTCCACTCGCTCCTACCTCCACCTTACCAAAAATGATAATCTTCCATATAACATTTTAGCCTTATTTAGAAGACTTCATTCAGTCTATAGTATGCTTTATGCTCTATGTACCAGTGTTAAAAGTTTAAAATGTATTCTGTCCCAAACCAGCAGCCAGTGAAATTTAACAATCTGGCCAATGATCAAACTTCCTTAAATTCCCTAGGAACCTAATAACTGCATTTTGCATTAGAAGCAGAAGCTCCTGCATAGACTACATCACTGTAGTTTGGTGGTTCTTAAATTTGTCCTAGAGAACCCCCCAGCCAGTTGGCTGTTCAAGATATCCCTAATGAATATGCATCTTATTACAAAGAAGCTATTTAGCAAATATAATCATTCATCAAAATTATTCTTTATTACAACTTTTCCTTATTATATAAAAATAATTATATATACATACATATAAAACCAGTAAAATCTCACACTCCCCTAGAAAGATGGGAATGATGGGAAAATTAGCTGTTCCTTGAGCATAGTTGGTGATTGAATGGAAGTCTCGATAGTGATATATCTACCTAGTGGTTGTATAATGAAATATGGAGTATGATGACTGATGTGGGAGCCTTCTCCAGTTGTGGCTCCTGAAGATGCTTGTTTGCGAAACATAGTTCTGTGTTGGGCTAGACTGTTTAAAATCTAAATCAACAGTTACTGACCATATGGAGTGAGATTTGTTGAAGCAAGATTGCCAAAAGATTTGGAGAGAAGGAACTTTGGAAACAAGGACAGTAATCTTGGCTTTTCAGCTGATATTTAGACCAACTTGTACAACAATTGATCTGTAAGAATCGTGTAATATAAATATTTTATTTATTGTTCTTCACTTATTGAAATTATTTTAAAATGAATAAAGATTATTTAAAAAAAAAAAAAAAGAAAGTGGTTGATTCCAGCAGCATTTTTTCCAAGTCTCCACATATCAGGACGTTTCAGAGACTCCTGAAGAAGACTATCTTGTCGAAACGTGAACCATGTTGGGTCCTGTGCTTTCAGTGGACTGAATCCTTTAGGATTTTTATGTGGATTATTTTATTTTTATGTGGATTGCTTTATTGTACTTTTGGAACTTTGACATAATAAAGTCCATTTCAGGAATATCATCACTCCACAGTATTCTTTTTGGTTTCTTCTGGACTTTTTTCTCTGTGGATATCTTGGGGTCAATTTTATTTGACTTTGTCTTGAGGGGAGAGGGTTCCACAGGAGTGTGAGATTTTATTGGTTTTATATGTATGTTGTGGTATGCGAGATAACCCTGCTAGGTTTGGCCCTACTACTATGCCCATGCCTAGAGCAGGTATTTCTCATGCTGTGCAAAGTAAAGAACATTTTGCCTTCCTGCCCGACTTCCCTTCTAAATCCAGCAGAGGGAGCTTAGGAGCAGAGTGGCAGGCTTCCCCTCCCCCTCACCTTCCCAAAGCTGGTGACAGGAAATGCGTTTCACCTGGGAAGGTTGGGCGGGGCTGTAAGCTCCTTAAAGGTAGGACTGAACAGTTAGAAAGAGAGAGAGAGAACTGGAGAGCAGGAGACCGGTCACAAGAACAGCTCTGGCAGTCTAGCTCAGGACTAGGAGCTCTGCAGGAACTTCAAAGCCCAGAAGGTATGGAAATTGAGGAAGCTGATTCTGTTTTGTCTCCTGAATGCATGGAAATTTCACAAGCCATGGAATTGGAAAGTGAACCAGTCTCTGAAGTTCTACCAATGGAAGTTTGTGTCTCCAAGGCAAATACCCAGGCTGCCTAAGAAAAAGGTACTACAATTTATTTTGTCTTTGAGGACACTGAACTGTTTTGTTTGACTTTTGCCAAGTGTGGTGGGGGATTTAGCCCCACGTTTTTGAGGTGGGATTGAGGGCTCATTGTGTAGCGAATTTCAGCACGTGGAGCACACCACCTGGCCAGCATTTTTCAATCTGCTGAAGAGAGACAGTGCAGTGCTGCTGTTCCTTGGGATAGAATCCTATACAGAGGAAAGAACACTGTTTGTTTTCTAGTTGGTATCTTTTTGGAAAGAACTTAATACTGTGGCTCAGAATTACAGAGCCTTTCTTTATTTTATTGAAAGAAGTTTGGACTTTAAAATATATTACTGAAACTAAGTTTGATTTTTGAAGACTTCATTTAAAGTTGGTATCCTGACAGAAAGGTTGTTTTGGTTTTCTTTTTGTTTGTTTAATGCTATTCAGCATAATAAAATCCAGTCCGGATTTGCTATAAACTTACCTAACTTGTGGCAAAATTCTTATTTCAAGCAAGTGTTTTCTTTTCCTTGTGCAGCCTCTCGCGGCTCACAAGGGTTCAAATCTTGTCCCAGTAAGCCTGGACACCTTGCCCAGTGTGTGCTGGTGACAAATTGGTATCAGGAGAGGGATTTTGACTTTTCCTTCATGAGAGACTGCGAGGACTAAGCCTGAAGTTAGGACTAAAAAGTTTTGTTCAAAGGAGAAGCTGTTGGAGTTGACAAGTGCACCTGTGCAACAGTCGTTCAACGGTGATCGGTGGGAGAATCCGTGGCAGTGAAGGTTGTGAAAGGAAAGGAAGAAACCAAGCCGGAGTGAGCCCAGCTGTGTTCCAGTGTTCCAGTTCCAGCTATCACTACCCAAAGGCTCAGACTCGTCAGTCTGTCGGGTAAGAGTACCCTGGGCAACTGATTGAGGATACGGGAGTGGTAAAGGAACGGGGAGGCATAGGCTGGGGTTAGCTTGCGGGAGTGGGCTGAAAAAAAAAAAAAATGCCGCACTTGGGTTTCTTTTTCTTTGTTTTTCTATTTCAGCCTCACCATGGATCTCCAGCAGTTGTTTTCCCTCTTGGCTTCCGAGAGACAGAAGCAGACGGAGGACTTAAAGGTCGTGCTACAAAGTAACCAGGAACTCTGGCGAGCAAGTCAAGCAGAGACTGGGCGGCGGCACGAGGAGCTGGTTAAGTCAATGGCAGACCAGACAAGTACCATGGTGCAACTCTTTCAGGGGACTACTGGAGGACCTATAGCTGGATCTCCGGCACCTGCAGGATCTCCGGTAGGACTACAAAGTTTGCACGCTATGCAAGTATGTAAAATGGGCCCCACAGATGCGCCTGATGACTTTCTGCTTGCATTTGAAAGGATGGCTGTGGCAGCAGGCTGGCCTGAGCAACAATGGGCTACCCGACTGATACCGTGCCTTGCGGGAGCGGCCTTAACGGCCTATCAGACTCTTAGTCCTGAGCTAGCCAGTAACTACAGTGCCATTAAGAATCACATATTAGATTACCTGGGTTTCACTAGGGAGCACTACCGTCAGGAATTCAGGGGTGCACAAATGGGAGAGAAGGAAAGGCCCAAAGCCCTCTTACATAGGCTGAAAAAGTTAGCTGAAAGGTGGCTACAACCCTGTCTCGGGGATGCCCAGGCGTTACTCACCGAAATACTTCATGAACAATTCCTTGAAGCGGTGCCTAAAGGGTTAAAGGCCTGGATCCTGAGACAGGGTAGCCGTTCTCTGGCTCAGGTAATCGACCTGGCAGAGGCCTATTTAGACTCCCTGTACACTACTACACCTGTGGGAGAGGCCCCGGGGAGTAGGTGGTCACGTAGGTGCCAAAGAAATCAATGGAGAACCCTGGATGGGGGCTATGGAAATACAACACAACCAGGGGGTAAAACTCAAGGACCTAGAATTACCAGTAACAAAAACATTTCTGGTAGGAAGGAAGATGTGCAGGGACGTGTACGGAGTAAGAATGGAGAAAACACGAATTTATTGGGAGTACAATGCCCGGATGAGGGGGACAAGGAGGGATATCACGTGCCGGTGCAAATCAATGGGCATCCCATTGTAGCTTTCCTTGATAGTGGGGCCTCCCAATCGATGATAAAAGAACAGGTTTGGGACGCTATTGATGGGGAAGGAGAGCAAGCTAGCCTAATGGGGCCCAAAGTTGCTATTAGATGTATCCACGGAGACGTCCACGACTATAGGACTCACTGGGTGAGGATACATGATGGGGCCAATGAAGAGAAATTGTTAGTGGCAGTGGTTCCTGGGGCGCCCTATGATGTGATTTTGGGACGTGATTGGAAAGGTTGGCCCTTAGAATGGAACTCAGAGCTGGCCCTGGTTAATACTCGAGCCCAAAGTAAAGGGGAAGAAGCCTCTGAGGATACACTAGGTGATACCTTTCCTTTTCAAGGAGAAGTCTTCCAAAGGGGAAAAGAGAAAAGCTCGCGGCCCTCTAAGGCGCAAGTGAAACGTCAGAAGTGGCAAAGGAGACAGGCGCTGGGCCATGCGGCTCACGGTGGGGAAGTTCCCTCAATTCCTGAAAAGGTTTTAGAAACCTTTCCCACCTTTCAGGTTGAGCAAAAGGCGGACCCGTCACTGCGGGCTGCTTGGCAACAGGTAGGAGTTAATTCTAAAGGGCCCTATAATATGAGAGTGAAAAGAGGACTATTGTATAGGGTTAGCACTATAGGAAGGGTGGAGGAGCAGGTGGAACAATTGGTAGTGCCCCGAGGGTTCAGACCCTTGGTACTTCAAATGGCCCACGACCATCCCTTGGCAGGGCATAAAGGGGTAGAAGCTACGGAGTCGCAGATCTTACTGAGATTTTTTTGGCCTGGATTACGCCAGGAGTTAGTACAGTTCTGTGCCTCTTGCCCCACCTGTCAAAAGCTAGCGATACAAAAACCCCGTAAAGCTCCATGAATTCCTATTCCTTGGGTGGAAGAACCCTTAGGCAGATGGGCCATGGACATTGTAGGACCTTTAAAAAAAACACCAAGAGGGTACCAGTATATATTGGTAGTAATGGACGTGGCCACTAGGTTTCCATGGGCCTTCCCGTTGAGGAAAACCTCTACCCAGAACATTACAAAGGAGCTCGTTAATCTATTCTGTTCTGTAGGATTCCCAAGGGAGGTGCTCACTGACCAGGGGAGCAATTTTATTTCGCGGGAAATGGAGGCCTTCTGGCAGAGATTTGGTATAAGGCATATAAAAACATCAGCCTACCACCCTCAAGGTAATGGATTGGTAGAAAGATTCAATCAATCCCTCAAGCTGATGCTTAAGAAGATAGCACAGCAGGAATTGGCAGATTGGGACTTGATGATACCGTGGGCATTATATGCTAGCCGGGAAAAAATCCAAGTGTCATTAGGTATTAGTCCCTATGAGATGCTGTTTGGGAGGAAGCCCCGAGGTTTATTGGATATTCTTAAGGACAAATGGGACCCCCCGCCTGAGTGCCGAACGAACATAATATCCTACCTGGGCGGACTCAAACAAAGATTTCTGAGATTGGTAGAAAAGGGTAAATCCCAGATGGAGAAAAGCCAAGTGAGACAGAAAACATATTATGATAAAAAAAACTCAGGACAGACAGCTACAAGTAGGTGAGCAGGTCCTTGTCCTAATTCCCACGGACCCCCATAAATTTCTTGCTCAATGGAAGGGGCCCGTTACTATCATACAGCAAGTAAATGAGGTAGATTATAAGGTTAGGGATGCAAAAGGGAGGGAACAAATTTATCATGTAAACCTCCTTAAGCCTTGGCGAGAGCGTCAGACCCTAGCCCTTATTGCCCAACATTGTGAGGAGGATGAATTTGGTCCCCAGGTCAGAGAGTTTAACTCTCCTGACCAGATTAATATGGGAGAAGAACTTACGCTTCCCCAAAAGAAAAGAGTAGAAAGTTTGTTGGAGGAATTTGGGGACGTATTCTCTCCTATTCCGGGGAATACTAGGCTCGTGAGTCATGATATCCAGACTCTGCCAGGACAGGTGGTAAGAGTGAAACCATACCGAATGTCCGAAGAAAAAAAAGGTCTAGTGAAAGAATTGATAGAAGAAATGTTAGAATTGGGAGTTATTGAGCCATCTCAGAGTCCGTGGGCAAGCCCTATTGTAATCGTGCCTAAGGCAGATGGGGCTCCCAGGTTCTGCATTGACTTCCGGCAGTTGAATGCCATATCTCAATTTGATGCCTTCCCTATGCCCAGGGTGGAGGAATTGTTAGACAAATTGGGACAGGCACAGTACCTTACCACCCTGGATCTCACCAAGGGCTATTGGCAGATCCCTCTTTCTCCTACTGCTAAACCCAAGACTGCCTTTGGGTCCCCCTTAGGCTTGTTCCAATTCACCAGGATGCCATTCGGCTTGCATGGAGCTGCTGCTTAATGCCAACGCCTTATGGACCAAGTTCTAAGGGGGCACCAGGAATACGCTTCTGCTTATTTGGATGATATTGTCATCCACTCTCAAACCTGGGAGCAACACGTAGAACAGGTACGTGCTGTATTACAAGCCCTAAGAGAGGCAGGTCTGACCATCAACCCCAAGAAGTGTTGTGTAGGGGAAAAGGAAGTTAAGTATCTAGGATACTTAGTAGGGAGAGGTTTGGTAAAGCCCTTGGTGGATAAAATCCAATGTGTTCGTGAGTACCCAGAACCAGAGTTCAAGAAACAGTTACGAGGATTCTTAGGGTTGGTAGGGTATTATCGGCGGTTTATCCCTCATTTTGCTACCCGTGCTGCCCCCCTTACTGAAATGCTAAAAAAAAATAGGCCAGACAAGCTGCGGTGGGACCTAGAAGGTAGAAAGGCCCTGGGGGACCTCAAGACTTGTCTGTGTTCAGAACCTGTGCTAGCATCAGTAAACTTCCATCGTCCATTTGTGCTACAAACGGACGCTTCTCAAACGGGTTTAGGGGCGGTTCTGAGTCAAGAGGTAGAAGGCTTAGAACATCCAATTCTATACCTTAGCAGAAAATTGCATGATAACGAAAAACATTACGCTACGGTAGAGTTGGAATGTTTAGCGGCCAAGTGGGCCATGCAAAGCTTAGACCATTACCTGGAAGGCCGGGAATTTACATTGGTCACGGACCACGCTGCTCTGAGTTGGCTCAATTCTATGAAAAACAATAATGCCCGACTCACCAGGTGGTACCTAGCTTTACAAACTTTTAGGTATAAAGTCATACATAGGCCTGGACATTTACACATTAATGCGGATGCTTTGTCCCGGGTGGGAGAAATGGACACGAATAAGCATAGGCTCACCCCTAGCAGTCTTTTAAGGGGGGGGGTATGTGGTATGCGAGATAACCCTGCTAGGTTTGGCCCTACTACTATGCCCATGCCTAGAGCAGGTATTTCTCATGCTGTGCAAAGTAAAGAACATTTTGCCTTCCTGCCCGACTTCCCTTCTAAATCCAGCAGAGGGAGCTTAGGAGCAGAGTGGCAGGCTTCCCCTCCCCCTCACCTTCCCAAAGCTGGTGACAGGAAATGCGTTTCACCTGGGAAGGTTGGGCGGGGCTGTAAGCTCCTTAAAGGTAGGACTGAACAGTTAGAAAGAGAGAGAGAGAACTGGAGAGCAGGAGACCGGTCACAAGAACAGCTCTGGCAGTCTAGCTCAGGACTAGGAGCTCTGCAGGAACTTCAAAGCCCAGAAGGTATGGAAATTGAGGAAGCTGATTCTGTTTTGTCTCCTGAATGCATGGAAATTTCACAAGCCATGGAATTGGAAAGTGAACCAGTCTCTGAAGTTCTACCAATGGAAGTTTGTGTCTCCAAGGCAAATACCCAGGCTGCCTAAGAAAAAGGTACTACAATTTATTTTGTCTTTGAGGACACTGAACTGTTTTGTTTGACTTTTGCCAAGTGTGGTGGGGGATTTAGCCCCACGTTTTTGAGGTGGGATTGAGGGCTCATTGTGTAGCGAATTTCAGCACGTGGAGCACACCACCTGGCCAGCATTTTTCAATCTGCTGAAGAGAGACAGTGCAGTGCTGCTGTTCCTTGGGATAGAATCCTATACAGAGGAAAGAACACTAGTTGGTATCTTTTTGGAAAGAACTTAATACTGTGGCTCAGAATTACAGAGCCTTTCTTTATTTTATTGAAAGAAGTTTGGACTTTAAAATATATTACTGAAACTAAGTTTGATTTTTGAAGACTTCATTTAAAGTTGGTATCCTGACAGAAAGGTTGTTTTGGTTTTCTTTTTGTTTGTTTAATGCTATTCAGCATAATAAAATCCAGTCCGGATTTGCTATAAACTTACCTAACTTGTGGCAAAATTCTTATTTCAAGCAAGTGTTTTCTTTTCCTTGTGCAGCCTCTCGCGGCTCACAAGGGTTCAAATCTTGTCCCAGTAAGCCTGGACACCTTGCCCAGTGTGTGCTGGTGACAATGTATATATAATTATTTTTGCATAATAAGGAAATGTTGTTGTAATAAAGAATAATTTTGTTGAATGATTATATTTGCTAAATAGCTTCTTTGTAATAAGATGCATTGATTTAATTGAATTATATTAGAAATATTTTTGTCCCATAATTGTGTTATTTGGTTTACTAATAAATATGCATGAGACAGATTTGCATGTCTATCACTTCTATTATATGCAAATCTGTCTTATGTATATTCATTAGGGATATCTTGAAAACCTGATTGGCCGGGGGCCCCCCATGGCAGGTTTAAGAGCCACTGCTATAGTCCATACTAGATGTAAAAAGTGCAAGAATCAAAATGTGAAGCATCTTTTCATCAAAGCAATGTTTGACTGATTATAATAACCTAAGAGAATGGAATCATTTCTTAATAATTGGACATTTTATCATGAATATAATATATGAAATGAAAGATATAAATGTTTCACATGGGGTTTTTGAGAGAGTGGTTCACATTTAAGTTCATTGATTTGTTGGTTGCTAGGATAAATGATTCAGATAAGATAAGTAGTTTGAACTTGTCGGCATTCTCAGACCAGTTCCAAGAACTGGAATTGGATGGGAAAACTCCAGGGGTTCCTTTTATAATAATAATAAATAATAATAACTTTATTTTTCTATACCGCCATAGTCAGGTGACTTCTAGGCGGTTCACACTGTAAGAAGGCTGGACATTCAGCGAATAACAAGGTCACAATACAATACAATAAGTCAACATACAATACAAGACAAAACAATACAATACAATACAATACAATACAATGAGTGTATACAACACAGTACAATATAATACAACGAGTCTAAATATAATACAATACAATAAGTCTAAAGACAACACCATACATAAGTCTAATACAGTATCGTACAATGAGTCTAAATATAATACAATAGTGAAGAGGGGAAAGTTACAGATTGGGGTTCAATGGGTAATGAGTAACTGAGTATTTCTTTAGAACTTCCATTTGAATTGGAGTACTATGGATAGCGAATATCTGAGTACATGAGGGGCATCTTGAGAAAGAAAGAAAGGCGTTTAAAGGGAGGGGAGTCCTAGTGCGGGAGGGGACGATTTTAGTCCGTGAATTTTTCGAATAGGGCGGTTTTGATCGATTTGCGGAATGCACTGTAAGACAGGTTGGGTTCGTTTATGTAGTTTTTCAGCCAAACTTGCTGTCTGTTCGCTTGGAACTTAAAGGTTCTATCCAGGAATGATTTGTATCTGCAGCCCGTAATCTTTGGGTATGCAAATATGTTTTTGTTTCTGGTCGCTCGTGTGGGGTTGTGTAGGATGAAGTGAGTTTGTAGGTATGAAGGTGCTAGTCCCCAGACTTGCTTGAAACAGGTGCAAGCAAATTTGAATAGTATTCGCGCTTCAATTGGAAGCCAGTGCAGCTTTTTATAGTAGGGGCTGATGTGGTCGTTTTTTCTTAGTCCGAAGATTAGTCGAACGGCGGTGTTTTGTATTAATCTCAGTTTTTTTATTGTTTTTTGTGGGATGCCCAGGTAGATGATGTTGCAGTAGTCAAGAATGGATAAGATCAGTGCCTGTACCAGTAACCTGAATGATGTTGGGTCAAAGTATTTTTTTATGGTCCTTAGTTTCCATAGCGTGTAAAAACATTTTTTCACTAGTGAGTTTGTGTGGTCAGTCATAGTTAGGTGTGTGTCTAGGGTGATACCAAGTATTTTTATGTTATTAGAAATTGGGTATTCGTGATTGTTTATTTTTATCGATGTTCTCGTAATTTTGTCATTAGGACTAGCCAGAAAGACTTTTGTTTTTTCTGCGTTTAATTTTAGTTTGAAATTGGTGGTCCATTTATCGATTTCGGTCATTACGTTTGAGAGATTGTCTACAATTTCTTTTGTGATGTCATTTAAGGGGATTAGGATGGATATGTCGTCTGCGTAAATGTAGTGTATTAAGTTTAGTTTTTGTAGGAGGTGGCCTAAGGAGGCGATATAGATGTTGAAAAGTGTGGGCGATAGGGGGGAACCTTGAGGCATGCCTGATGGGTTTTTCCATGGTTTGGAATAATTTCCATTGCTGATTACTCGGTAGGATCTGTTTGATAGAAATTCTTGGAACCATTTCTTTGCCTTTCCAGAAATTCCCATTATTTCAAGGCACAGTAGCATGATTTCATGGTCTACCAGGTCGAACGCGCTGCTGAGGTCTAATTGTAGAATTAGTGCGCTTTTGCCTTTGCTAAAGAGATCATAAAGGTGGTTTAGTAGGGAGGCTAAGACAGTTTCTGTGTTGTATCCTTTCCTGAATCCTGATTGGTGTTCACTAAGGATGTTAAATTTGTCCAGGTAGTTTACTAGTTGAAGGTTGACCAATCCTTCTTGTAACTTTGTGAAAAGGGGAATGTTTGCTATGGGTCTGAAATTGGATGTCAGAGCAGAAGAGGTTTTCTGATCTTTGGGGATTGGAGTGATTAGTATGTGTCCCAATTTTTTGTTTAGTGTTCTGCTTGTGAAGGTGGGGTGCATTAGGGCCTTAACGTGCGGAATAGTGCGTGCTAAATTGTCGCGCGCTAGACCTTAATGCCAGCATTGAGCTGGTATTATTCTAAAAGCGCGTGGTAATTTCTTGCGTGTGCTAAAAACACTAGCTCACCTTAGGAAAAGGAGCCCCAAATGTTGTGGTCAAAAATATAATGTAACATAGTAAATGACAGCAGATAAAGACCTGAACGGTCCATCCAGTTTGCCCATTATTTATACCCGTTAAAAATACATGATTAATTTAACTTGTCTCTTCTTTGATATTTCTGGGTCATAGACTATAAAGTCTATAAAGTCCACCTGGTATTGTCCTAGGTTCCAAATACTGAAGTTGTCATCCAAGCTCACTCCAGCCTATCCAACCATCCTGTCTGGCCAGTAACATCCTCATGTTCCAAGTTAGTGGAGTTCCCATTGATGCCCTCCCCAGCCCATCCTACACCAAATTCAAGTTTCAAGTTTATTTAAAATTTCTTATACCGCCTAATCAAGCCTTCTAGGCAGAGTACAAAAATGCCAAAACCTTACACCAAATTAATTTACAATATAAACAAAGACAAATCGGAGGAAATGACAAATTTTTATAGACATATCGGACACAGACCATGCAAATCTGTCCAGTACCGGCCTTAGTTCTTTAATTTACATCCTTTGTTTTCTAATTAGAGATCCTCTATGTTTATCCCATACTTTTTTTAAATTCCATCACCGTTTTCCACTTCACAACTTGCCTCGGGAGGGCATTCCAGGCATCTACCACCCTCTCCGTGAAAAAAAAATTTCCTAACATTGCTCCTGAGTCTTCCTCCCTGCAACCTCAGATTATGCCCTCTAGTTTTACCATTTTCTCTTTTCTGGAAAAGATTTGGTTCTATATTAATACCTTTCAAGTATTTAAACACCTGTATCATATCTCCCCTGTCCCTCCTCTTCTCCAGAGTATCCATATTTAGGTCTTCCAGTCTCTTCTCATACTTCTTTTGGTTCAAAACCCTTACCATTTCTGTCACTTTCCGTTGGACCACTTCAAGTCTTTTTATATCCTTCACTAGTTACGGCCTCCAAAACTGAACACAATTTTCCAGGTGTGATCTCACCAATGACCTATATAGGAGCATCAATACCTCCCTTCTTCTGTTGGTTATTCTTCTTTCTATATAACCTAGCATCCTTCTGGCTACAGCCACTGCCTTATCACACTGTTTAGATGCCTTTAGATCCTCAAACACAATCACCCCAAGGTCCCTCTCTCCATCAGTGCTTATTAGACTCTCACCTCCCAGCACATACAGTTCCCTCAGATTTCTAACCCCAAATGCATCACTCTGGACTTCTTCGTATTGAATTTTAGTTCCCAGACGTTAGACCATTTTTCTAACTTTTGCAGATCCTTTTTCATGTTTTCCACTCTATTACAAATCTTGGTATCATCTGCAAAAAGGCTAACCTTACCTTCAAACCCTTCAGCAATGTTGCTCACAAACATATTGAACAGAATCAGTGCCAGCACCGATCCCTGAGGCACTCCACTACTCACTTTTCCCTCCTCCGAGCGAATTCCATTAACCACCACCCTCCTTAAATGGAAATGATGGAAATGACAGAAATGACAACTTCAAACTGTGAAACAAAATGAGAGAAAGATGAAATGAAATGACCTAATGACAAATGTAGAGAGAATCAACAGAGGGGATTGAAGGATCATGATTTAATAAATCTTATTTAGGGCAGTAACATCTTACTAATGAAATGGAGGATATATGAGATAGTTTTCAATATTTGCAAGTAAAGATAATTTCAAAGCAGTATAACCAAGGGCAAGGTTAGATTTACATACAAGCTAGACAAGCTATAGCCTAGGGCCTCACATTACAAGTGGTCTCATATTTCACTAGCATGGAAAACTATTAAGCCTAACATTTATTTCAAAATGTAACAGTTTAGGAGGCCATGATATGTATTAAACTGGCCTTGACCAAGGGCTTGATTCAAACATTTGTGTAGTCAATGTGCAGCAACCTAACAGGACTTTATCCTTAGGAAAAAAACTGGTATGACTACTATGAGTGGTCAATTCAGGCTTTCCTGGTGATTAATCTGAAATGTACATCTGTGGGTTGACTGCATTAAATGTTTCAATTAGGTAACTGCATTTACAAGGTTCCTAGGTTCTCTTTAATTGAATTTTAGAGGAGTTTGTAAGTCTTTGAGCTGTGTCTTTCTGGTCTAAGTGAATAAGCTGGTAAAGTAAAACAGAGCTATTTTATACCAAAATTGAAGGGTCAACAAAAGTACTGCAGAGCTATAATTTAATTGTAGGAAGCTTTACGAGGAATTTAAATAGAATAAGCTATGGTCCATGAGGCATTATGAGGTTAGATTTCTATTAAGGGGCTCAGGTGACCACATAAACCAAGAATTCAAGAAAGGGGCTTCATTTTATTTTTATAAATAGAGGCTTATTTTATAAATAAGTGCAAAATTAGAGGATAAAAAGAAGAAGAAAGATTGAGAGATCAAAGATTAATTTGTGTACTGTGTAAAAGATTAACCCAGGCAGCTGGGATGAAGCAACCCTCTCCCTCCCTGCCTCCTCTTCCCACTCCCTGAATATCCACAAAGACAATATTTATTGGCAAATATAGGCCACAGTTTAATTCACTTGGCAAATCAGTTCACCCTTTGAGGATGATCCAACACAGACTGGAATTAATGGGGCACATCTCCACTGGCTTGGCTAATTGCCTAATTACAATTCATCATAATACATTAATCCTAACATCTAAAATCCAAAGTGGTGAGAAAGTGGGTGTTCAGATTTAAAAAAAATTAACCACCATCTCTCCTCAGTGCCTCCTCCTCGCCTCTCATTATCCCAAGGATCAACCAATAAATGACTGTCCATCATAGTCAGAATATTATGGTTCAAACATAAACACGACCTCAGCGGCATGCTCCTTAACCCTCTTCTACCCTAGGTATTTGAAGCTAAGGATGAGGTGATTGGGCAATCTCCCAGCACCCAGATACCCACAGCAACTAATACATGGTTCAGAAGCTTCACTATTCACTTTTGCAATATTGTTTTGGAGCTCTAGCCAAATAATGAGACCGAAGCACAGAGGTACACAGAAGTTCACAAACCTGTTCTGCTATATAAGCAAATAACACATTCCATCCCATTTACAACAGTTTGCATGGGTTATTTGCCAATATTATTATGCTCATTAGCTAGTATGACCATAACTACAAAGTCTAACCAAAATAGATAATGAGATGAGTAGTTATGCAAATCAGATCATTACCTTGTTTGTTTAGCCAATTGGCACATGTTAAATTGCACAAAGGACAATGCAGAGCTGTTCACCAAGAATCTGATGTAGTTAACATTTATATTATGATGACAGCATGATCATGAGCAATTTAACACACACCCTTTATCCCACAACTTGTTTGCCTCAGAGCAGCTATACATTTGTGGGAGGACATTGGTCTGCTACTTGGGCTGGCTCCAGGTACTTCTGTAATAAAGACAAGTGGAAGAACATTTTTGAAAGGGTGTCCAAGTTAGAACAGAGATGTTCAGTTCATACTGTTCAAAACAGATGTCATCTCATATGTATTTTCCAACAGGAAATACATCAGGACTTCCTGTTCAGAAATATATGAGATCAGCATCCGTGTGCTGAAGATGTCCAGCATGAGCAGTCATCTTACAAACTGGAATGCCTGACATATAAGCAGCAAGAAATCAGGGACAAGGACATCTAGCAGTATTCTTACAAGAATGGCAACAAAAATGTCTCTGCAGAGCAAAGGGACAGCTTAGTGGTTAGAGCAGTAGACTTTCAGGGACCCGGGTTCAACTCCTGATTTAACTCTTATTTTCTAATTGTGAGTGCTCCAGGAAAATAAAAATACTATTTCAGTAACCTTTAGGCTAGCAGTTGGCTTCTATATACTCGTATTTAGATATTGTAGTTATTTTTCTGCTCCTGTAGCGCACCTCCCCCCCCCAAAAAAAAAAAGTTAAAGTGAGATTGGATGAACCTTGTCCCTGGGTTTAAAGTCCACTGCACTGACTCCTCAGATATGCATGTTGTTCTATTCAGAAAGCGTATAGTACCTGCATTTCACTTTTGGGAGAGAGAGGGGGACAGCAACCACTGGGGGATTAAGGAGGTAGCATGCCTTAATCCCTCCAGTGGTCAACTGCTCAATCAGAGCACCTTTTTGTAACCTACAGTAGATGTGATTAAAACAGGTCTATCTTAGGAGGTCTTTCTTTTTAGGCTTGGATGTTTCTTCCCATTCAGTTATCTCTGTTGGGTGTTTTGATTTTGGGGCCTCCTTAATCCCGTCCAAAACATGTCCACAAGCTGTCTCCTTGCTATTTTGACATTCCATAGTGTTGGATGCTGCTTTAATGCTTTTGCAAAATTGGGATTTGGACATTTCAAATACGTGGATGTCCATTTGGATAGTTTGAGATGCCTATGTGCTTCAAAAATAAGCACCATATGTACCCATATTAGTTTAGAAAATAAACAAAAATGGATGTTTAAAAAAATATTTATAAGATCCTTGCTATGAAATTACCACCTTAGTTTGTGCATTACAATATAACTTCTTGTATCCCACAATTTTCAACAGGGAATCATTACGGCTTACAGCAAGATGAGTTACATTTGTGATATACCCCCTCCTTTACCAACGCCTAGTGTGGATTTTAGTGCCAACAGTGGCGGTAACTGCTCCAACGCTCATAGGAATTCTATGAGCGTCAGAGCAGTTACCACCACTGCCGGTGCTAAAACCCATGCTACATGTTAGTAAAGGAGGGGGATAGTGTTAGAGATATGCGAGTTTGACATTATTAGGTTAGTTTTAGGGTGGCAGTCTGTGGGATGAAGAGTTGAGTCTACTGGGGAAGAGATTTATCTTCAATTTTTTCCAGAAAAGGCAGTGTGGAAAATTGTCGCAAATAGGCAGGGTAGACTGTTCCAGATATGTGGTCCTAGGAACTCAAAGGTGGAGTTAAAATCCTCTTCTGATGTACACCTTTAGAGGATGGAAACGGTATCTTAAATTGAGGAAGGTGTGTGAGACCGGAATACTGGCCACTAATCTGCTGGAGTTTTCTCCGAAGATGGCCTTGTGAATCATACAGGCTATGATTCCTTTTTCATTTATTATTTTATGTACCACTTTGCCCTTTGAATATTAGAGCCGGAAGCAAAAGCTGTTACTGCTCATTGCTAAACCCGTTTCTTCTCCTTTTCCGCGTTTATCTTCCTCTTGAAAAAGAGATGTTCGAAAGATGAGTCGTGTTGAGGAAGTCAAATATGATACGAGATGATGAGATTTGAACTTATTATCTATTCACGTTGAATGTACACTGATCATTTTGAAAAGGGATTTACACTTGCACTTTATGTTTTCATGTTGGATTACCTGAGAATGTAACCTGCACCAATCAGCCTGGGAAGAAGGGAGAAGAAACCTGCACCAATGAGCAACAAACCTGCACCAATGAGCCTAGGAAGAAGGGGTAAGAAACCAGAAAGCAGCCAGAGAGAAGGTAGGAAGAGACAGTGCTGCAAGGAAACTGAGGAGAGAAATACCTGGGCAGAGAAAGGCAAGTCTGTGCAGGAGGAAGCTGCTGCAGGAGGGAGAGAAGCTGAACAGAGGAACAGAAGCATCTGAGAGACACAGACAAACAGGAAGAAACCGCAGGTAAGTTCTGAGGGGTAAAAGAAGAGAGCTGCAGGAGAAAGAGAGAGAGTTGAAGGGGCAGAAGGAGATTGCTGAAAGAGAGGAGCTGAGTAGGAGAGAGGATCAAGAAGTAGCCAAGAAGTGGCACAGAAAGGGTTACCAGATTTCTTTTCCACAAAAAGAGGATGTGACCCCGCCCCATCCTGTTCCCAGCCATGCCTTGTTCTGCCCTGGGCCTGCCCTGTTCCACCTCCAGCCCTGCTCCGTTCTGCTTCCAGCCCCCTTTCTCAAGCTCGGGGACATGTGTGGAGGGCCTCTGAATATGTGCGGATGACACAATGATGACACAATGATATGACACATCATTGTGTCATCCAAGCATGCTCGGAGGCCCTCCAGATGCGGCCCTGAGCTTGGGAAACCTGGACAAAATACCAGACTTTGAAAATCCATCCAGGCACCTGGACAGTCCTCTAAAAAGAGGAAATGTTTAGGTTTACCTTGATGTCTGGTAACTCTAGACACAGACAACCCCAAGTAGAAGAGCTACAGGTAGGCCCTGAATGTAAGATTAGAACTGCCTGAGAGAGAAAGAGCCTGGCTGCTGAGGAGATTATGCATCATGAGAGACAGAGAGAGCCCAGCTGGAAGCAGAGAGGAAAGCTGCATACTGGACCCCATTGAATGAGAGAGAGAAGGTCCATGTGAGCCCTAAGCTGCCACAGCCCATTCCCCTACGAAGTTTTATTTAAAATACTGCTTCTGAGAACCTTTTTTTTTTTTAAAGCCTGCCTCTTAGAACTCTCATTCATAAGCATGTCTTTGAGAAGTTTTATCTTGAAAACTGCTTCCAAGAACTTTATTTTGAAACCTTCCTCTAAGAACTTGGAGTTGCAAGCCAATTTGGGGGGATTAGTGATAGTCGGCCAGTAATTGTAGTTAGTTCCGGATGGGTGGGAGAAGCCAGACTGGGAAATAACAAAGAAGCCAATGCTGTTGAGGAGGGCTAGATAGAAAACCCCCTTGGATTTTCTTTTATTTTGTATTTAGTTAGTCTAAACAGTTTCCACTCCAAATCCCTCCTAATTAGAATCAGAGTACCTTCATGCTGAGGACAGCGAGTCAGGATTTTCTTTTTATTGACTTGTTTCAGTTATCTTAGTAGGTACCCCAGTATTCCTGAGTTGGTGAGCTGATTCCAACTGCCTGTGAAGACATGGACCCAAAGGATCATGGTACCCAAAGTGAGACAGCGGCAACATTTCCAGAGACTTTTGTAGACTGGTAACTTTGTGTGCACTCAAATGTTCTGTAATAGGCCATATTTATTCCAATGAAACACACCTCAGATCTGAGTATTTAAGTTATTTGTAAATGTGCATTGTAGTATATTTGCCTAAAGGGATACCTGTTGAATGTGAATCTGTTGATACCTGTAAAGGGAAAGAAAGAGAAGAATTTAAGAACAAAGAATCATAATCTTAGTGAAGAGCATTGAAATTATATAAGTGAGGAAGAATATTTTTGTACTTACCTGATGTTATAGTCTTTAAAAGTTGTTAGTTGCAAAATTGCATTCCGGTAGTTGAATTACTGTGGGGGTGAAACAGTAATTAAGTTTTGGGTATAAGCATTTGAAACTGTTTGTAGATTATAGAAGGTAGACAGATCATTGAGCATTTGCCAACTTTAGGGCTAAACTGTAACATCCTATTACTTTTGTAATTTACCCTAAAGTATTAACATCTTGTACCATCTAGCTGTATCAATTTGTATTCATGTGAAGAGTTTACCTAACCTTTTCTTCTATCTCTAATAAATTTTAAATTTCTTTTTCTTGTTGAATCCCTTGGTTGTGTGGAGTCATTTCGGAACTCTACTATTTCAATCTATTTATATTTAGATGTGATTGCACTGTTCCACCACCAGGAGTTACACTTTAATGAGGGGTTTTACTCACATTAGCTGCTTATTGGACCTTAATAAACATGCCGTTATTAATAAATTGGCTTCACTGTATACAACGTAACCAATAGCAATAGCATACTTTGGTTAATCTAGTTCCTAATATGGAAAATATTTGAGAGACCTGAGTTATTATAACAAGTATATTCAACTGATGGGGAGGGGGGTCTGGCAGGAGGGGTTGGCACCCTCCTGCCGGCGATCTTCGGGGGGCGTTGAGGGGTCCGGCAGGAGGGGTTGGGCACCCTCCTGCCGGCGATCTTCGGGGAGGCCGTTGGGGTCTGGGGAGGCTGGTTAGGGCATTTTGTTTGGGGGTTCTGGCAGGAGGGGTTGGGCACCCTCCTGCTGCGAACATCGGGGGGGGGGGGGGTTGGGGAGACTTGTGGCTGTAGCTGTGGCCGCTATACTAATCGCAGCAGGGAGATTCCTTGCCGCGATAAAGTATAGCGGCCACGTCTATCTACCATGTAGGTCAGCATTTTGCTAGCCTACATTGTAAGTGTCTCCCTCCCGCTCTTCTAGGGAGATGCGCAGGGCTGCCTAGGTTCACCTAAGGCTACCGCCTAGCCTTAGGCGAGTTTAGACAGGCTTGTGGGCCTCCCTAGGCTCCCGGAGGCGCCTTCAATATAGGCGGCCTGCCTGGGGAGCATTTTTTTAGAAAATGTGCCTCCCGATTGGCTGATTAGACAGCTGTAGGACTGCTCTGATATGATTCCACTCCATTGAGACCCAGAGCCCTCCCAACCTCTTCATCAAGGTCTACTCTCTCCTAAGGCTAGACCCTCTCTCCTGACAAGGCTAAATATCCCTCCCACCCTCAGTAAGACTAAATCTGTCTCCCAAATTCCCAATCTGGATAAAGCCGCCCCCCTTATACTTACCTAAATTCCCTGATAGTCCAGTGGTGTGATGGAGGAAGGAGCAAATAAAATGGCAACCAGAGACCTCTGATGTCATCCTCATGGTACTGCCAAAGTACATGAAACTTATCTATGGCCAGAGCCAAGACATAAGAATAGCCATACTGGGTCAGACCAATGGTCAATCTTGTCCAGGATCCTGTTTCCACAGTGGCAAATCCTGGTATCATATACCTGGCAAATCCCGAAATGTAGCAACATTTCATGCTGCCAATCCCAGGGCAAGCAGTGGCTACCTCCATGTTTGTCTCAATAGCGGACTATGAACTTTTCCTCCAGGAACTTGTTCAAACCTTTTTAAAACCAGCTACATCAACCACTCTTACCACATCCTCTGACAATGCATTCCAGAGCTTAACTATTTTCTGAGTGAAAAAAAAATATTTCTCTCTATTGGTTTTAAAAAGTATTTCCCTGAAACTTCATCAAGTGTCCCCTATTTTTGTAGACTTCAATAATACCTCCCATCTACCGTCTCTTTTCCAAGCTGAAGAGCCTTAATCTCTTTAACCTTTCCTCATGGGCTGATGAGGACCAGTCAGCACGGTTTTAGCAAAGGCAGATCGTGTTTGACGAACTTGCTGCACTTCTTTGAAGGAGTAAACAGGCAGATAGACAAAGGCAACCCAGTCAACACTGTATATCTGGATTTTCAGATGGCAAGGTTCCACATGAACGACTACTTTGGAAAATTGCGAGCAATGGAATCGAGGGTGAAATACTCACATGGATTAAAAACTGGCTGGATCATAGGAAACAGAGTGGGGGGTTAATGGACAATACTCGGACTGGAGAAGCATTGCCAGTGGGGTGCCGCAGGGCTTGGTGCTTGGACCCGTGCTCTTCAACATCTTTATAAACGATCTAGACATTGGTACGATGAGTGAGATGATTAAATTTGCGGACGATACAAAGTTATTCAGAGTAGTGAATATGCAGGGGGATTGCAAAGATTTGCAACGTGACATAATCAGGCTCGAGGAATGGGCATCGACATGGCAGATGAGGTTCAACATGGATAAGTGTAAAGTGATGCATGTAGGTAACAAAAATCTCATGCACAAATACAAGATGTCCGGGGCGGTACTTGGAGAGACCTCCCAGGAATGAGACTTGGGAGTTCTGATCGACAAGTCAATGAAGCCGTCCGTGCAATGTGCGGCGGTGAAAAGAGCAAACAGAATGCTAGGAATGATAAAGAAGGGTATCACAAACAGATCAGAGAAGGTTATCATGCCGTTATACCGGGCTATAGTGCACCCTCACCTGGAGTACTGTGTCCAGCACTGGTCACCATATATAAAGAAGGACACGGTACTACTCGAAAGGGTCCAGAGAAGAGCGACTAAGATGGCTAAGGGACTGGAGGAGTTGCCGTACAGCGAAAGATTAGAGAAACTGGGCCTCTTCTCCCTCGATCAAAGGAGATTGAGTGGGGACATGATCAAAACATTCAAGGTACTGAAAGGAATAGACTTGGTAGATAAGGACAGGTTGTTCACCCTCTCCAAGGTAGGGAGAACGAGAGGGCACTCTCTAAAATTGAAAGAGGATAGATTCCGTACGAATGTAAGGAAGTTCTTTTTCACCCAGAGAGTGGTAGAGGACTGGAACGCTCTTCCGGAGTCTGTCATAGGGGAGAATACCCACCAGGGATTCAAGACAAAGTTGGACAGGTTCGTGCTAAATCAGAATGTATGCAGGTAGGACTGGTCTCAGTTGGGGCACTGCTCTTTGACCAGGGCGCTGCCGCGTGAGCGGACTGTTGGGCACGATGGACCACCGGTCTGACCCAACAGCAGCAGTTCTTATGTTCATACAAGAGGAGTTCCATTCCCTTAATCATCTTGGCTGTTCTTTGAACTTTTTCTAATTCCACTATTAGGGGCATTTTCTAAACACAAAAATGTCCCAAAATTGGCACTTGGATGTTTTTCTCTGCAAAACATCCAAATGCCTATAATTAAAGCAAAGAACTTAGATGTTTTGCAGACTGTTTGCCCTCCAAAAAATCAAACTCAGAAAGGTGTATGTTAGAGGCATGTTTTGAGTGGGAATTGGATGGGCTGTGGACTGGGTTAGACTTGAACGTTTTGCGGTGATAATCAAACCTTTTGCAGGATGTCCTAAACGGAACTTAGGGTTCCTTTTACGAAGGTGCTCTAGCGTTTTTAGCTCACACACTGGATTAGCGAGCGCTATAGCACGCGCTAGCCAAAAAACTACCGCCTGTTCAAGAGGAAGCTTTAGTGGCTAGCACGCGTTAAGGCCCTAACGCGCCTTTGTAAAAGGAGCCTTTAGATGTTCTGAGCTAGACCTGTTTTAGAAGGATCTAAGTGCCAAAAAGGTACCCAAACTGACCAGAAGACTACTGGAGGAATTAAGCAATGATCCCCCCCACACTCGCTCAGTGGTCACTAACCCCCTACCACTCCCCCCGACAACAGTATATACCTGGATGTGAAAGGGGCCTGCATTGTAATGGACTGGCCACATAGACATCCCAATAGAGCAGTGGGACACCTTAGAAGGCCTTGCTGTGAACTTCATATAATGGGTACCAGAAGTACATCTCACCATACCCCACCTTATTAATTATGATAATCCCTCCAAAACTCTCATAAAACCTACTGCACCCACCTGTCTCCCACCCCAATAACCCTTATGGCTGCAGGTAGCTACATTGGAAGCTTGTGTGCTCTACTATTTTTTGTGATTTTTATGTTTTTATATTTATGACATCCAAGGACCCCATAAGACCCCTGAGGAAGGCATTTTTATACATTGGTGAGTTTGGTTTTTTTTTTTTTTTTTATCTTGTGGGTCACTTGTGACTGTATACACTCTTTGTGGATTGTTCTTAAGATTATAGTTTTATAAGAACATAAGAACATAAGCAATGCCTATGCTGGGTCAGACCTGAGGTCCATCATGCCCAGCAGTCCGCTCACGCGGCGGCCCAACAGGTCCAGGACCTGTGCAGTAATCCTCTATTTATACCCCTCTATCCCTTTTATAAGAACATAAGCAATGCCTATGCTGATTGCTTTATAAGAACATAAGCAGTGCCTATGCTGATTGCTTTATAAGAACATAAGCAATGCCTATTCTGATTGGCCCAGGCGCCTCAGGCCCCACCTGTGGGTGGGGTTTCAGCTGCCTGGGCCAATCCGGCCCCATTCCGGAGCCGGCTGGCCTGCTGGACGGGCGGGCTTGGCACCCGTCTGTCCAGCCAACGATTTGAGGTATGAGGTGGAAGTGGGATTGGGGGGGTCAGCAGGGAGGGTCACAGGTCAGCGGGGGGGCTGATCTGGGGTTTGGGGGGGCAGACGTATGGGGAGAAGGGTTGTGTCGAGGGCAGGAGGGCCTTGGATCCCTCCTGTCCATATTGTAGTGGGGGATGGGGGATAGGGGGGTCTGCCTGGGCAGGAGTGGTTGGGCTCCCTCCTGCCCGACCATGTAGGGGGGTGGGGGGCGAGAGGCCAGGAGGGCTTGGGCTCCCTCCTGGCCTGATCGTTATTGGGGGGCCCGTGGGGCAGGAGGGCTTGGGCTCCCTCCTGCTCCAATGTTGTCGTGGGGTGTCGCGGGTTCCCGGGGCAGGAGGGCTTGGGCTCCCTCCTGCCCCGATGTCATCGGTGAGGTCAGGGGTGCCGTGGAGCAAGAGCGCTTGGGCTCCCTCATGCCCCGATATTTTCGGGGGAGGGGGGGTGATGTATCGCGGCAGGAGAGATTGGCCATCTCCCCTGCCACGATGGTTGTGGTGGATGGGTGGGTAGGTTGCCGGGCCGCTGAACTGATCGCGTCAGTGGCCATCAGCTCAGCGGGCCGTTTTTTGGCACTTAGACCTGTTTTGACTTCGTCTAAGTCAAAAAAGTATAAGTGCCGACTAGGCAACCTGCCTAAGGTTTTGGTTATACCTGCTGCACGCCTAGGTGTAGGTCAGCCCACCGCCCGCCCTTTCCCCTCCTCAAAACACGCCTCTTTTTTCTCTGTGCGTTTAGTGGCAGCTGGTTTTAGATACTTCTAAAACCAGCTTTGGTTATGGGCACTTGGACGATCAGGCTTTTTGATCATCCAAGTAGCCATTTAGGACACTTTTTAGACGTGTTTTTTTTTTAAATTATGAACCCCTTAGCGTGCGCTAAAATGCCACACATGCACTAGCTGCTACCGCCTCCTTTTAAGCAGGCGGTAATTTTTCAACTAACGTGCGCTAATCTTGTGCGTGCACTAAAAACTCTAGCGCATCTTAGTAAAAGGAGCCCTAAGTAATACGCATCAATGGAGATTTATAATCAGCAAACTAAGGCACATTAAAATATTCAAATTCCACAAGTAAACAATATAAATTCTAGATATGACCTATACAAAATATCTTCATAGAACCAAGCTTACATTGAATCAATGTATACCTGCAGGAAAAAAAAAAAAAATCAGCCTTTTAAGTGCTTTCTAAAACCTACAATATCAGGTTCAGCTTTAATAAGTTGTGGCAGCCCATTCCACAGCTGGGGAAAGATAATTGAAAAAAGCCCTGTTTCTAATTCACAAAAGTGGAGCCTGTGACAGTGCAGAAACCAAAAACAAATCTTCCCGAGGTGACCTCAAAGGGTGAGACAATGTAAAGCAAAATTAATTCCTGCAAACAAGCAGGAGTCAGATCCTGTTCGATCAGGAAAAAACGGTGTTTGTTAAATCCTTCAGCCTCAACAAACCTTGGGTGATCTTAGGACGTGATGATGTTTGGGGACTTAAAGACTGAAATTTAAGTTTCATCTCAGAAATGTCATTGGGGTTATAGAATATCCTAAGCCAAGGTTGCAGCGAGTTATGGCAGAAGAGATTTGAATTTAATCTGACGTTAATGTGCAAGGGGATTAATTTGCGCCAGCTGAATAACATTATCACTAGTGTTGGGCTTTCGGGGATGTCTCTATCTAATCGGAACCAATTGGTTCATCAATCAGCTCCTTATATGAGGGCAATTTTCAAAGCCATTTCCCAGGATGAAATGGCTTTTTGAAAATTGTCCCTCCTCCCTGTACATAAAGTAGGATATTATTCCACAGCATTTCTCCCTAGACTGACAAAGGAATCAGCCATTTCCAATGGCAGGGACTCTGAGGTGCCTTCCAGCAAGTCGATATTGTTAGGTGAAGTTTGTGGATGGATTCTGGGTGGATTTGGCGTGTGGTTTAACTTAGTGCCGGTAAGTGCTTAACTTAGGCGCACTCATTTAGGTCAAGAAAAGTCAGGCCTAAATGGGAGTGTGCCTAAGGTTTCAATGCCTACTGGCACCTGAGATCACTTAGGTGACACTAGGTGTGATTCTACAAATGGCACCTAGTAGATGATTGACAATTATGCTCAATGGCGCCTAGCAGTTAGGCGCCGTTTATAGAATCAGGCCAAAATTGCCTATAGAAAAGCAGGTACAAAACCCTGAAGTTACTTTATCTCTAGGCTAGTGGTTCTCTAACCTGTCCAGGGGCATAACTAGGGTTCATCCAGACCAAATATACATAGATATAGCTGACATACTAAAAATCAAAAAAGATCTTGAATTGGAAGCCTTTGGTGAAAACCCTCGATTTCAGATGAGTGTATTTTTTCACGGTTCCATATGTATGCTTTATATCTCTAAAAACTGCTTACACTTATTGCATTCGGCTGTAGTCCTCGCCAATTAATGTGGTTAAGTTTGGGATTCGGGCCTTCTACTGCTTGACATTTACATTGAATTTATAAAAAAGACTTTGAGAAAATAACAAAAAGAAGATTTTGTATGAATGAAAAACGTGAGAATTGATTATTTATACATGTTTTGGAGTTTTTTATAAACCCGTGATGATGAGTGGAGGGTTGGGTACTTGGGTAGTCCCAACTGCCCTCAATTGAGGTTTATTTTTCTCCTTTTCATCTTTTTTGATTTTTAGTATGTCAGCTATATCTATGTATATTTGGTCTGGATGAATCCCTGCTTATAACTGAATTTCACAAAACGTATTTTTAATATATTTACTATTAGTTTCACGTTTGTGCCTCAAACAAATTATCAGGGGCATAACTAGCCAGTTAGGTGTACAGGATATCCAACACTGCATGCAAATATCTCTCATGTATGTTCATTGTAGATATATGAAAAACTCAACTGGCTGGGCCCAGCCCCACCCCCCCAGGACATGCTTGGGAATCATTGTTCTGGGCAGTTTTGAAATTGAAAGCCCACATATACTTTAACTCTGATCATCGGTGCTAAGTACACAGAAAAAAAAGTACCCATAATTTTTTTTTTTTTTTTAATCTTTATTGAATTTCCAAACTACAATTGTGCAAGCAAATAATTCATATACGTATAATATTACAAGAAAAGCACATTAAACTTACAGACATTAATGAGCAAGTATTTTCCCCCACCCTCCCACCTAAAATTCAAGAAAAATAAATACCTACAAGAATCTATCCATAAATTCCCCGAATCAAATTCCAATGCAAACCCCCCCCCCCCTCCCTCCCATCCTGGATGTGTATGTTTAAAGGTCTATAAAATAAAATCAGTTATCATTCCTTACAGAATTTAGTCAATGGCTCCCAAACATCCATAAATTTCCTTTAACGTCCCTGCTGTATGGCCTTTAGATGTTCCATTTTAAAAGTATGACAAAGAGATTCCCACCAGAAAGTGTAATTTAACCTATCCCAGTTCTTCCCATAAACCCATAAACCCATAGACATTTGAAAATTGCCCTTATGAATATGGATGTTCTTATCGGTAGAGAAAAAATAGTACCGAGTCTGAACATAGGAATTAGCAATACATTGAGTACCAACCAACATTTGCACATCAATGGCTTACAGACAATCTCATGCCTGTTTTTGGGTGTTTATAAGTTGGATGTGTCAGTTTGGAAAATGGCTCTGTGTAAAAATATGTCCATCTATGAGACATTTTTGAAAGGGAAACCCAGATGTTTTTCCTTTTCTAAAATGTCTTTAAGATGGATTTTTTTTTTGGGGGGGGTATAATGAGTTAAGGGGTAAATTCTATATAGGGCACCTAAAAAATTGGCATCGGGGAAAAAAACCCTGCTCAGCGCTATTCTACTGTATAAATGGAGCTTAGAGTTAGGTACAGTTTAAAGAAAAAGTGAAGGCAGACAAAGACTATCCCCCTCTTTTATGAATGCGTAGCGCAGGTTTTAGCGCTGGCAGTGGCGGTAATTGCTCCGACGCTCACAGGAATTCTATGAGTGTCGTAGCAGTTACTGCTGTTGTCGGCACTAAAGCCTGTTCTATGCGTTCGTAAAAGAGAGGAGGTATATGACCTACCAAGTCTGTTTGTCCATGCCATTTACTATCCCTTCCTCTCTCTAAGGGATCCAATGTGCTTCTCTCAAGCTTTCTTGAATTCAGATACATTTTTGTCTCTACCACCTTCATCAGGAGGGCTTTCCAAGCATTCACCACCCTTTCCATGAAAAAGTATTTTCTGAAGATACTTCTGAGTCTATCCCCTTTCACCTTCATCCTATGTCCCTCATTCCAGAGTTTCTTTTCAACTAAAAGTGACTCATCTCATGTGCATTTATGCCCCATGGTTAATAAATATCTCTATCATTTCTCCCCTCTCCTTCCTTTCCTCCAAAGTTTATATTAAGATTTTTAAGTCTATCTTAATATGTTTTATGACAAAGGTCATTGATCATTTTAGTAGCTGTCCTGTTTATTTCTTTTTGAAGGTGCAGTCTCCAGAATTATACATAATACTCTAAATTAGGTCTCATCAGAGTATTATAAGGGGCATCATTACCTCCTAAAGAATAGCACTTATGTCCAGGAATAGTACAACTGAAACGTGGTACAAATCCTTGCACCTAAATTAGGTGTGGATCCCATTTATTCTACAATTATGCACACAATTTCAAGGAATGTCCCTGATCCGCCCATGACCCTTCCATTTCTGTACCCCCTTTTGGGATATGTACATAAAATTTAGGCACAGATCTTTTAATTAAATCCAGTTAGCCCTAATAATTGCTTGTTAGGATGCCAATTGGCTCATTGATTAAATTACATGAACAAATTAGCCACATAGCTTGTAAGTAGGCGCCTACTTGCCCTCTTAAATCAGGTTCTCCATGCATAGATATTTCTGGGGTATAGTTTGGACAAATCTGGGGTTGAGTCACAATGTACATGTATATTTCAAAAATACACATGTACCTGTACAGAGTACATGCACTTATTTATACTTATTTGGAGGAGGTGCACATTTCTGTGGGATAATTTGTGTCTTTCTAGGGTCAGCATATGAGTTTATTTTATAAAGGCATATAAGCAATTATATTGTCTTTATATAAGCACAAAATAGGCACATGCATATCTTTTTCACATTTTGAAACAGTGCTTAAAGCAATGTTTCTTCTGATGAAGCTCTACCCTCCCCAGGTTGGTTTTCAGTATATGTAATGTAATGTAATGTAATTTATTTCTTATATACCGCTACATCCGTTAGGTTCTAAGCGGTTTACAGAAAATATACATTAAGATTAGAAATAAGAAAGGTACTTGGAAAATTCCCTTACTGTCCCGAAGGCTCACAATCTAACTAAAGTACCTGGAGGGTAATAGAGAAGTGAAAAGTAGAGTTAGAGAAAAAATAAAAATAAAATAAACATTTTAACAAGACAGCATTGATCTAAATACTTTGGAAGGTAGAAGAGAGGAGAGAAAGGAATAGAAGCAGAATGGGTCAGCGTCAGTGATGAAGTGGAGCAAGTAAGTTTAGGAGGAGCGATTGACGTTTCCAGAAAGGGCTTCTTCAGGGAAGAGACTTGGCCGACAGTCCCAGGATGCCTATGTCTCCTCCCCTGCGATGTTCTCCCATCCATGCATTCCCTCCAGACACACTGCCCGTGCCCCAGCCGCTCCAAGGAGGCTGCCCCAGATGAGGTCCACGGTGAATGCAGGATTCTCTCCTCTGCGGGAAAGCCGCCCGGAGCCGACAGTCGATCTTCTTAGCGGATTGCAGGGGGGGAAGAGTTCACACTCTTGGTAGGATCGGGTCTGTGTGCTCTCGGTGGTTGTGGCTGGTCTCATTGCTGCTTAGGTATAAAAGCAGTTGATCTCCACTGCTGCTGATATTTAAAAGCAGGCAGATTGATCTCTCCAATGGACTGCAGGGGGAGGAGTTCATGCTCCTGGCAGGATCGGGTCTGTGGGCTCTTGGTGGTTGCGGTAGGTCTCGCTGCTGCTTGTATGTAAAAGCAGTTGTTTTTCTACTGCTGATGATATTTAAAGCAGGTAGATTGATCTCTTAAACGGGATATAGGGGGAGGAGCTCACATGCCTGGTTGGATCGGGGCAAGGGCTCCTATTATAGGCAGCTGGTCTTGCTGCTACTTAGGTGTTAAAGCAGTTGATCTTCCTAGCGGACTGCAGGAGGTGTGGAGCTCACACTCCTGTCATGATCTGGTCTATGGGCTCTTGGTAGTTGCGGTTGGTCCCAATGCTGCTTAGGTGTAAAAGCAGTTGTTCTCCCACTGCTGCTGATATTTAAAAGCAGGTAGATTGATCTATCCAATGGAATGCTGGGGGAAGATCTTATATGTCTGGTTGGATCGTGGCAAAGGGTTCCCGGTAGTGGCGGCTGGTCCTATTGATGCTTAGGTGTAAAAACAGTTGATCTTCTTATCGGATTGTAGGGGGGGTGGATCTCACATTCCTGGCAGGTTCGGGTCTGTGGGTTCTTGGTGGTTGCGGATGGACCCGCTGCTGCTTAGGTGTAAAAGCAGTTGTTTTCCCAATGCTGCTGATATTTAAAAGCAGGCAGATTGATCTCTCCAACAAATTGTATGGTGAAGAGCATACACATCTGGCTGGATTGGGACAAAAGCTCTCGATAGTGGCGGCTGGTCTTGGTGCTGCTTAGGTGTAAAAGCAGTTGATCTCCTACTTCTGATGATATTTAAAAGCAAGCATATTGATTTTTCCAACGGAATGCTGGGGGAAGAGCTTACTTGTCTGGCTGGATCAGGGCAAAGGGCTCTCGGTAGTGGTGGCTGGTCCTGTTGCTGCTTAGGTGTAAAAAACAGTTGATCTTCCTAGTGGACTGCAGGGGGAGGTGGAGCTCACACTCTTGGCTGGATCGGATCTGTGGGCTCTTGGTAGTTGCGGATAGTTCCGCTGCTGCTGAGGTGTAAAAGCAGTTGATTTCCCACTGTTGCTGATATTTAAAAGCAGGTAGATTGATCTCTCCAATGGACTGCAGAGGAAGGAGCTCACATGCCTGGCTGGATCTGGGCAAAGGGCTCTTGGTAGTGGTGGCTGGTCCTGCTGCTGCTGAGGTGTAAAAGCAGTTGATTTCCTACTGTTGCTGATATTTAAAAGCAGGTAGATTGATCTCTCCAATGGACTGCAGAGGTTGGTGGGTTGGTCCCGTTGCTGCTTAGGTGTAAAAGTAATTGATCTCCCACTGCTGCTGATATTTAAAAGCAGGCAGATTGTCCAGGGAGAGGAGCTCTGCACTCAAACTGCCATCCTCCTTGCCTCCAGGTTCCGGAATATATATCTGTGATAAATATGTATTAGGTAGATTTGCATGCACTGTCTCCAATATTTGATGAGTTATCTCATTCATGAATAAACAGACTGGCTGTGCAAACTATCAAAACTTGATTGAGAAGCATTATTCTAAGTATATGCTTCTGTGAAGACTTAACTGAGCCTGTGTCTCATAAACTCCTGCAAATCCACTTTTTCCAAATTGGCCAATGGTGAGAAGGAGGGTAGCATGATGTCCAAGAACTTTGATACAGGAAGTTATTAAGGTGTCTTACTGCAATAACATTATTTGTCTTTTAATGAGCATTAACCTCCTAATTCTTTAATTCTGTATGCCCATTTTATGCTTACCCCTAAATTCTATAAAAAGTGCCAAAATTTGTGCATGCAAATTTGGGTGCGTATCTAATATTCTCACACAATTTAATTGAATAATGAGCCAATTAGAATCAATAATTGAGATCTTAATGAGAAATTATTGGTGCTAATTGGTTTTAATTAACATTTACATTCATAAATTTAGGTGTGGGATCTGTCCCTAAATTTTATGCACAAGCCAAAAAAGCAGGAATGGAAATGGGAGAGTTATGGAAGGATCGGGGCATTTCTTTTTTTTTTTAATCTTTATTACATTTTCAAGGCTAAAACAAAGTGCAGAAAATTATACATACATTAATAATCAGAATCAGCACTTACAATCAATCAATAACAATACAAAATGAATAACCCCCCTTCCATTACATTCAATCAAGGATCGGGGGCATTTCTTGAATTTATGTATGTAGTTATATAGTAGTTCTGTCATATAGAGTGTACAGTGCTCCCCTGCGAACTTGTGGTCCGCGATTCGCAGTCCAGGTCATTTGCGGTATTTTCCGACCGCGAATGACCGGGCAGGAGAGGGTAGCCGGAGCACCGGCAAGTGAAGTCGGGCCTCAGCAATCAGGAGCTGCTTTTACATGCAACTATTTCTATAACTGTTCTCTGGGCTACCTCTACTCTGCCTTTATGATCTAGAATTTTATATGAGATGGAAATGTTGGTATCTATAGTTTATACACACACATACACATATAGATAGATAGAGATAGAGATAGAGACACATAGTAAATGCTAACAAATAAAGATCAGTAAGGAAGCAGAGGTTAGAACAACTGAAGAACTCAAGGAAGCCTGGGATAAGTGCAGATGATCCCTTGACATATGAAAGGGAAGAGAAAGGCCTAGCTTGGCAGGCTCTACCATAGTGCATTAGGAATGAGTAACAAGATGGGCCTTACAACCAGGAGCATCCTGAGCCAGAAACATGCCCTATCTAACATGTCCCTAATACTCCCACTCTGCTCAGTGCAGAGGGCCCAACAAAAGGAGGCAATGGACAGGATGCAGTTTTTGGTACCCTCAATTGCGTTGTGCAGCTGCCCAGCCTTCACATAACTCACTATGTCCCTGCTTACAACCCCAACTGCAGTCACTTTTTAAATGTGTGTGTGTGTGTGTGTGGGGGGGGGGTAGTATGGCACAGTGGTTAAAGTACTGAATCGGAAGTCAAGGAAGCCTCAAAGACGAGACGAAAGCACTCAACGAGGGAGTCGTGAGGGCAGGATATCTACAGATATCTATAGAGAATTATCATCTAAATGGAAATAACATGCATTATATCACTCTTAGATAAGGTTACCATGAGCTATCTAATAATGAGATCCAACGCATGCAAAGAAATGCAGAAAATCTCATTATTAGGTAAATTGAACAAGACAGCTTGCAATGAACATCACAAGACTACCACTAGTGGTCGTGGTCACCATTTTGAATGTGGAACCAACATAAGCAATATCAGCTGAAGATCACTTTTGCTCACCCTACCCTAGACCACCAGAGAGACATAAGGCTGGGAGACCTACAATGAGATTGAGAGTATTAGTGTATATATATATATGTGTGTGTGTGTGTGTCATTAGGTTTCTATGGGGAAGAGATTTTTATGGGAGGATGTTCTTATGGGGAGACACCCCCATGGGAGGAGGGCCCTGGGGGTGGGGATTTTTTGGATTAGTGGCAACCACCTTCTGCTTTGCAGAATAACAAAGACTGTGAAGTTTTTTTTTATAAGATTGCTGCTGTTGTCCGGGTCTTACCACATCTGGGTATGTAGAACCGCAGCCATATTGCCTTGAAGAAAGCCACTTGAAGAAGGTTGAGGCTCACGGGAGATATAGACAATTATATCCAAGTAATGAAAACTATTTAAACTTAAATAATTAATTAAATAGTGTGTGTATCCTCAGTGTATCCATCAAGTACTCATTGAGGGTTGTTACTTGAAGTACTTGATTGGGTATTTATCAGTTGAAGAAAGCCACAGCATTATGACTGAAACATCTGTTCTACCTACCCAGACACAGCAAGACCCAGACACAGCAACAATAATTACGCCAGCCATGGAAGCCTAAGAGAACATGATTTTTTACAAGTTGCATTATTCCTGGGCTATGCCAGTCATTATCTTGTGGTATTGCATTACTGTACGTTAGTGACTCCAATATTTGAATAAGAAACCTAAAACAAGATTAAAAGACATGTGGAGCATTGAGATAAAACAGCAGACTTCTGCTACTCAACGGCCACGAATTTGGACTTGGAGAATGAGATGTACAGTGTCAGCATCTATGAGACAAACTTGGTTTTTTTTTCTGTTATATATAATTTTTTGTACCCCTGTTCGTTTACAAAAGTTGGATAGTTCAAAATCTAATAGATGCAGGCACTATCATCTTGAAGCAGGTACACTGGATCATTTGTTGTTTTATTGTCCCTTGATACTCAATTTCTGGAAATCGATATGGGGAAAGATTATTAGTATACTTGGTGTTCCTATGCCATTGACATATGAGATGGTTTTATTTGGAACATTATTGAAACTGAAGAATCCAGTTGACAAACATAAAAGCAGACTTCTTTTAATTATGACAGGGGCTGCTATGCAGATGATAACCAGGAATTGGAAAAATTATGACAGGTTAAACCTTTCCTTTTGGTGGGAAACGTTGTGCTTATATTATAGGCATTAGAGAATGTATGCGGAATAAGTGGGAAATAATAGAAAATTCAAAGAAGTCTGGGGTCCGTTGGAAACATGTATTAAATTGTAGATTAGTTAATTGAAATGATCCTTAATTTTTGGATTTTTTTATTTTTCCACACACATCCAGATGGGGGTAGGGGAGGGGGTAGGGTGTAAGGTGTTTTGTTTTTTATATTTATGCAATTGTAAGTGCGGAATAAGTGGGAAATAATAGAAAATTCAAAGAAGTCTGGGGTCCGTTGGAAACATTTATTAAATTGTAGATTAGTTAATTGAAATGATCCTTAATTTTTGGATTTTTTTATTTTTCCACACACATCCAGATGGGGGGAGGGGAGGGGGGAGGGTGTAAGGTGTTTTGTTTTTTATATTTATGCAATTGTAAGTGCTATTAATTGTTCATATCTGTATGTTTAACTGTATGCACTTTTTCTTCATTTTGAAAAATTAATAAAGATTTAAAAAACAAACAAACCCCCAAACAAGCCATCTTTTACCACAGTAAACTGTTCCTCTCTGTAATTTCCTTATTGCTGTCCTCCCTATGTATAAACTAATACCACTTTAATTAAATCCATAATTTTAAATTTGTAATCACATTTCTTCATCTGTGCTACTTATGGTTAGAACCACAGTCATCAACCCCATGTTAATCTAATCAATTTTAATCCAATTTTGATGTGAACATGTCTTTTAAGGGGAAAATGTATTCTTAACGCATGTCACAAAAGCATTATCATAAACAAAAATTCTAAGTAATGCTACCTAATAACAATTACTGTAAATACACATACATATGATTTTAGCTCAGTGCCCATCAACTTGCTATGATATGATCTGAACTGGTGGTCCATAAATTGATATATTAAAATTAAATACAAATTAGTCACTTGTTAAAATAGTCCACAAGAATATAAGAACATAAGAATAGCCTTACTGGGTCAGACCAATGGTTAATCAAGCCCAATAGCCCGTTCTCATGGTGGCCAATCCAGGTCACTAGTACCTATCCATAACCCAAGGAGTAACAATATTCCATGCTACCGATCCAGGGCAAGCAGTGGCTTCCCCCATGTATTTCTCAATAACAGACTATGGACTTTTCCTCCAGGAAATTGTCCAAACCTTTCTTAAAACCAGCTACACTATCCGCTCTTACCATAAAAGTATCTGTTTCATATGTGACACATAAACAAATCAATGCATTATTATTTTACTACAGATTCCCAAACCACTAGGTAGCCCTGAATTAGAAATAATTAATAAACCCTCATAATCTATCCCACTTCTCATCCTTAAACTTATTAATGACAGTTATTATACTAGTTCCTATGGTTCTTAAGTTGCTTCCAAAGTGAAAACTTACCCTTAGGGTCACCACGATCAGCTCCCCTCCATAGCAAAAGTCACTCTTTTACTCTTTCCGAAAATACTAGGAATAGGGGGGCTTGCAATGAAGTTACAGAGTAGTAATAGATTTAATAAACTGGAGAAAATATTTCTTTATACAATGTGTAATTAAACTCTGGAATTCATTGCCGGAGAATGTGGTGAAATCAGTTAGCGTAGCAGGGTTTAAAAAAAAAAAATAAAAAGCTTGGATGTTTCCTAAAAGAGAAGTCCATAGGCCATTATTGAAATGGTTTGAGGAAATCCACTGCTTATTCCAAGGATATGTAGCATCAAATCTGTTTTACTACTTGGGATCTAGCTAGGTACTTGGGACCTGAGTTGATCACTGTTGGAAACAGGATACTGGGCTTGATGGACCTTCAGTCTATCCCAGTATGGCAATTCTTATGTCTCCCAAAAGGCTGCTTTGAATGACACTAGTGAGTGGGAGTAGGATGACAGGCCACAAGCAAGGAAAATGAGAGAAAGCAGATGGTGCTGGGGTGGTTGGAGCCTGCTAGATAGACAAGCACAAGGCATAGATAGGCTTGGGCAGCTTTTCTATCTACAGTAGGGGTGTCCTTAAAGATCCCCAGTGAATGACATGTGAAAAGAAGGGGGCATATCAAGGTGACAGCAAGGGAGAGGAGAAAAATAAGCAGATTAGTCCAGAAGCTGGTCCCAGTGCTCAGCAAGACTCTCTGCTTCTATAACATAGTATTAAAATTTGTTAATAAAAAGTTATTTCAATCCCTAGTCACGTTGTAAAAGCCCCAAATTGCTTGTCATCTGATTCCCTCGGTGAAATAATAGATTTGTCACTGATAGATTTCCATTTATTAGCCTGCATGTTGTCAGAATGTTAAATGAAATAAAGTCCATTTAAGGTCTACCAGGGTCATGAAACCATCTATAATCAACAGCATAAAACAATGCTAGACATGAAAATGCATCCCCAGTCATAAAAGTATTACTTTTTTTCCTCATATCCTTCTTTCAGTCTGTACTGCTGACAGACACTTGGGTCACTCATTGACCTCCTCCTTTGAGTTTTATTCCAGGTCTATTAATAATATCAAAAGATATTTTATTTTCCAATATTAGGTCATTTTAATCACAAGTGATGAAACACAGGACTTAACAGAGACAATCCCGGATGTTGAGTGTCCTTTAGGACCTCTTTACTGGAGGTAAAAAAATGTTGCCAGGAAGTACAACACAGTTTCACAGCAAGATTAGATGAATGGAATTCTTATACAATTTTGTATCAGACTTTTATTTCACAGGAAATTATGTTTTATTTCCAGATAGCTTAATTTATAAATTAACTTAAAGAAACACCAAGGGGGGAAAAAAAATCAAGTATCCAGTCTAAAGGTGCAAGCCATAGAAAATAGATTTCTCATAGCAAATAAGATAATTTAACAGCCATAAACACTGTTGGGTAAGCGCATAGAGGTTAGCATTTTTAAGATTGCTAACAGTTGTGGACTTTTTATACTTGCCTCTACTCAGATGCCAGCACTGGGTAAAGGGCCAGATTCAGTGAATGGTGGTGAAAATTAGGCACCGGAAAATCCACACTGAAATGGCGCAGTGGTTAAAGCTACAGCTTCAGCACCCTGGGGTTGTAGGTTCAAACCCATGCTGCTCCTTGTGACCCTGGGCATGTCACTTAATCCCCCCATTACCCCAGGTATATTAGTTAGATTGTGAGCCCACCGGGACAGATAGGGAAAAATGCTTGAGTACCTGAATAAATTAATGAAACCGTTCTGAGCTCCCCTGGGAGAACGGTATAGAAAATTGAATAAATAAATGGCACTCTGCAACTAGTCAGAATTAGTTCTACAAGGATTATATCTACTCAGGGAAAGGCCTCAGAATAGGAGCTTACGCAAAGTCCTATCATGGACTGAAACTTCAGCGTAACTACTCCTTGCTCCAATCATTGGCTTGAAAACACCTGAGAATATATCCAGCACAGTCTACTTAGGTTTCAATAAATAAATGTTTGGCAATTTTTGGCAACCTACAGGCAATCTCTAAAAATGACAACGTTCGAGATAAGTACAAAGTTGTCAAACTCTCTTGCAAACTAATAGAGAGATGTATACTTAGTTCGTTAAAAAGTTATAGTACCCATTAAGGTTCTATAAAAGTTTAGAAAAAGTTTAAAAATTATATTTATTGAAACCTAAGTAGACTGTGCTGGATATATTCTCATGTGTTTATTGGAGCAAGGAGTAGTTACGCTGAAGTTTCAGTCCATGATAGGACTTTGCGTAAGCTCCTATTCTGAGGCCTTTCCCTGAGTAGATATAATCCTTGTAGAACTAATTCTGAATACATACTCTCTGGAAGTGGTATTTTGTATCATTTTTGTATTTTGTGCTTTGAACCACTTCGGGTGAATATATCTTGGACTCTGCAACTAGTGCCAGTATCAGCTGATACCTCCAAAACCAGTGCTGGTCAGGTGTCAATCATACAGGCGCCGGTTGCTGAATCAGCACCATGTGAAAAATAGATTCTGGAAATGTAGGCCAGGGTTTTACTGGCCTTCATTGCTGGTGCCTACTTTAAATGAGAATCATGAACACAGGGGCCCCTACCGGTGCCTACTACAGTCACTTGTGGTAAAATCACTACACATTTTGACTGTAGGACGGACATTGGTGGGCTGTTCTATAGATGCTTGCAGGCTCCTACATTTTTTTAAAATTAGTTTATAATTGGTTTAACAAGCTCATAATTGGTCCCAGGCACAATTCTACAAAAGATAGATGCCTATCACATGGCGCTTAGTGGTGCCTAACTACAAATTAGAGGTCTACACAGGAACGGGGATTGTGGGAATCCTGCGGGTCCTGCGGGACTCCTGTGGGGTTCCCCACCAGGCTCACGAGACTCCCACAGTGATGGAACCGGGGTTCCCGAGGCCTGGAAAGAGAATTAGTAGAAGATAGCCAAAAGCGCAAACTGGGACCAAGATGATGGAAAAACAAAATGTCCCACCAGCTACAGCAAGGGAGATGTTCATTTTGAGGGGGGCTAAGCTCAAAGTGAGAGGCCCAGCCCTCTCTCATGGTTATGCCACCAGTTGTGCTTAGTACAAAATGAAGTATTTTTCTTATGCAGCCTCTCTCAATTCTGCTTTTAATGATTTTGATGCTGTATTGTTTGATTCTTTACTCACTGCTGCATTAAAAAACCATTTGTGGATCTTGGAAGGACCTCTCACAAGTTACCTATGTCAGATGGTGGAACCAGATTTGTTTGCTCTACAGATATGAGCTTTATATTGCCAAAAAAATTCAACTCTTTTATTTCTTTTAACAAGAAATGGTCGACCCTACAGTCACATGACCTCATGTCTATTCTAATTCTTTCTGGTGATGCATGCATCTCTTATTTCTGTTCACTATTATTTGTTTATATTGTATTTTATTGTTGGTTTAAATAAACTAAACTGAGGTAGCGTTTTTAGCGCACGCTGCAGATTAGCACATGCTAACCCCTGCGCTACACAGAAAATCTAATGCCAGCTCAATGGAGGCGTTAGCGTCTAGCGCGCATGCTAAAACCGCTAGCACAGCTTAGTAAAAGGAGCCCTAAGACTTAAAAAATAAAAAATAAAAACTGTCAGAAGTAATTGCTGCTTTTTATAAGGATGGGTAACTTTTATGGGAGGATGGGCGGGGACAGAAGAGATTCCTCGAGGGGTCGGGCGAGGACATAAGGGATTCCTCACAGGAACGGGCGGTGATGGAAGGGATTTTGGCAGGGATGGGTGGAGACAGGTGGGATACTCATGGGGATTGGTGGGGACGGGCGGGATTTCTGTCCCCGTGCAACTTTCTACTCCAAATTAGGCATGTTTAGGGGTGGAGAAGAACTTAGGCACCGCTGGGCATGGTTCTTTAAAGGACTTAGGCACCTATAATGTAGGCCTTTAAAACCCTGGCCTATGTAATAGGTGCCTAGGTTTTAAGTAAGGCGCAGTTCTGTAATAGGCGCCTAAGTGTGATTGAGAAGAGATAGGTGCCGATATTAAAGGCACCTATCTTTTTAGATACCACTTATAGAATTTTCCCCTTTGTTTGCTGAAACACCTCTCCATACATACATATTAGAACACATGCAGAAATGTTACTTGCTTGCTTCCTTGTTTTGATCATATTTTCTCAGTTCAGAAAATGAGCAGAATCTGAATGTGTGTGAATTTTAAATGCAATTGTTTGCATGAACAAAGTTGTAGCAATCTTTTTATTGTGCCTAGTTATCCTTTGACTAGGCTATTACGATGATTAAGGATACTAGTACATTTTGGGAGGTGCTTAAATGTTCACCGGCGTAAATGGAATTCAAATCAAATGGAAAACAAAACTGCCCTATTTACAGGAATTGCGATCCAGTTCTTTTTTTGAATGTTACTCTGCACTCAAATATGTCCAAAACTGCGGAGGATGTGGAAATAAAAACAAATGCATCAAAAGATTTCCTGTCAAAAATATTTCAGCAATGATATTTCAGGGTGAAAAAAAAAAAATGTCAAATTGGAATTATATTCTCTCCAACAACTCAGATCAAACCACCATAATGAGGGCAGAATTTCAGACAATCTGATGCCTGGATGAAATAAAATGTTTGCTCGCTCAGAAATGTTAGTATAAAGCCATATAGCTTTACAGAAGTCAGAACACTATCATAAAATGATAACTGGGATCTCTTCCTGAGTTTTTGGTAGAAGAAATCTCAAAATTTCTAAGTATCACAGTTAGATCTCCAGCTGCATCTCAACATAATGCATGTTTGCGGATTTTATTTCTTTCAGAAATGCCTGAAACATTTCAGATAAATTATGATTTACTTCATATTTTCCCATGTTAGTAATGTATGCCATGGAAAGAAGAATAATTTAGCAGGACAGTTAAATGTATGGCATTAACCCCCCCACCCCTTTTTACTAAATCATAGTGCAGTTTTTAGCGCCAGCCATGGCGGTAACCGCTCCGACACCCATAGGAATTCTATAAGTGTTGGAGATGTTACCACCACTAAAAAACGTGCTACGGTGTTGTAAAAAAAAAAAAAAAAGGGGGTGGGTAAATGAGGATATTCTCCACAATATTAAATGTAAGTCTAATAGATTTCACCACTCTTATTCCTTTAACAATTTAAGAGCACAAAAATCAGCTTTTAATATATTATTTCATCTACTTTACTTTTAATTTTGTATTTCTATCTTTTTATTCCATTTTATTTTAGTTTTTTTAGAATTAATTGTTAACTGCATACATATTTTGCCAATGTGGTATATCAAAAGCTAATAAACTTGGAAACATATTGGAGACACATATATGTTACATGAGGATAGACAAATAGACATCTCAGAGACCTGGTAGACAGACCATAACCAGTCATAAACTATCATATCAGAGAACAAATTATATCAAAATAGTAGGGTGCATTACATTTTTGTTGAAGTGGCATTATATGTTAATGATGGCATAGAATCAAGTATAACAAAAGTATTATTATTATTAGGTGTTTTTTATATACTACCTATCAAGGTTATCTAAGTGGTTTTACTGCAGGAAATAGAAATATATGTATAGCAGAGGATCATTAGAAATGAGTGACTAGAAAAGGTATAGTGGTGGAGGTATACTGTCTACCTGGCCCGAATGAAGTAACATCTAATGAAGTAACAGATGATGAAACACTAGAAGAAAATAGAAAAGTAAATGCATTTGTAAGCAAAATAATAATGGGACCCTTCAAATACTTCAGCTTCAATGGGACAAGCTAGCGAAAGAAGCTGCTCGATATTCAGCTAAAGGCAGTTAGCCTTTTTTAAAGTGCCAGCCATTATTAAGGCCCTCCATTTTTTAAATCACTTTTATTAAGGAGTCAACAAGAGAACAGGAATAACACAATCATCCAATATACAAATTAGAAAAATATATAACAGGTGCGAACAGCATCATATGGGATACAGATAATACAGAGCAAGAAGAGTAACCCAGTGCCTTTCAACAAGAGCAAAACCGGCTATTAGAGGCCATGCTGGACCAAAAGAATGCTAGCTCCCCCGACTAAGTAAGCAAAATACCACCAAAGTAAGTTAGTAGGATAGGAGAATCATCCCCATTCTCCCAGCTGTCTCCCCCACCCCACCCTTTTTCATTTTCTAGGAATCCTATCCTCAGCAGCCCCCTGCTAAGGATACAACAGGCACCCCACACAATACAGACCAAACAACCAAGCATACCACAGATACAATCCCCATTCATTCTCCCCCCCCCATACGAGAGACTAAAGGTAACTGCAGATACACTGTCCATAGAGCCCTGTAAGTAAGCACCTCAGGGTTCAAAAAATGCTTATAACAGCAAAGCTCAAAGCGAGCTATTTCAGACATCTAAGTTAGCCAACTCTCTAAGGGGATAACCCCGTGCTGTGTCCAGTGCTTTAATATCGTTTTCCAAACTGTTAACAAAGTCATGTAGATAAATGGCCTCTGGGGTATGGTCAGTCCCTGTGCCACTAGTAAAGTCTGGTCTCCTAATAGCAGCATTTTATAATCTCACTCCACGGACCTAGCTTGGGGGTCTGGTCGCCAGTATATCTTCTATTATCCATTCTTTGGGTGTTTTGGTGGCTTTTCTTGCTTAGCTGTTATGGTTAATCTGACAGTAGCCACTTTTAACGTAGATGGAATTCATTCGCCAGTAAAACGTAAGAAAATATTAACATGGTTTAAGCAACACCACATTGACATAGCATATCTTCAGGAAACCCATCTCAGTGCACCTGAACATGAGAAGCTGCGTAGAGATTGGGTGGGCGAGGTGGGTTATTCTGTCTAAAAAAAGGTCTTCTTTTATTAAGCTATGGTAGAAGTTTCTGGGGCCTGGGGCACTAAATGTTCTGCTGCTGCTCCAATGTTCATAGGAATTCTATGAGCATCAGAGCAGCGTCAGAGCAAAAGGGGGGGGGGGGGAGAGGGGGAGGTAAATTTGGTTCTAATATTCAATGTCAGGTCAAATCTGGGAACTGGCATAGAAATTTGGCAGTTTATTGGACTCCTGCAAGTTGTTGGAGCTTGAGTGGGCTCTGAGTAAATATTTATTGGGACTCATATAACATTCAAGAGGGTCATTACAACCCATGGAAAACATATCCTTTTAAACCCCTTTCCCTCCCTCATGGAACAGACCCATCCCCCCCAGAAAAGTCCCCCTTCCAATCTCCCTCTCTCTGGTAAGGATAGAGCCTCCCTCCCAACCTTCTTGTCATGATAAGCCACCTGGACCTACCTAAGAGCCCTGGTGATACAATGGAAGTGATGGGGCAAGAAATTTTCCACTTGCTCCTGCCTCTGGTGACTGCCTCAACAAAAAGGCTGCTGCTAGCACTACTAGACACCGAGGAAACCTTTTTTAAAAAATATCAGGGGAAAGGGAGAGTGGTTGGGTCAGGTTGAGTGGAAGAGGGGGAGGAAGATTGTGCTGATATAGATCATTGGTGGCTTAAAAAAAAATTCATCTTTCCGGGCTCCTCTAACTCCATGTGTGACTGAGACCAGGTGTTCTGGTGGTAATGACAAACGACACTCCCCACATACCCACATACCCACATACTCACATTTCTAACCTCAGTTTATATTCGAGTCAACCTTTTTTCCTCCTCTTTTGGGGGAAAAAGGTTACTTCAGTTTATATTCAAATCTGTTTATATTTGAGTATATATGGTAGTCCTTCTTCCTGGACTCTTTATACTATAAGAACATAAGAATTGCCATACTGGGACAGATTGGAGGTCCACCAAGCCCAGTATCCTGTTTCCAACAGTGGTCATTCCAGGTTACAAGTACCTGTCAAGATCCCATGGAATAAATCAGATTTTGTGCCGCTTATCCTAGGAATAAGCAGTGGGTTTTCCCAAACCATCTCAATAATTCCTTATGGACTTTTGTTTTAGGAAATTATCCAAACCTTTTTTTTAAATCCTGCTAATCTAACTGCATTCACCACATTCTCCAGCAATGCACTCCAGAGTTTAATTACACGTTGAGTGAAAAAATATTGTCTCAGATTTTTTTTTTTTAAATCTACTACTTAGTAGCTTCATCACATGCCTCTCAGTCCTAGTATTTTTGGAAAGAGTAAACAAGCGATTCATATCCACCCTTTCACCTCCACTCATTTTATAGACCTCTATCATATCTCCCCAAGCCGACTCTTCTTCAAGCTAAAGAACCCTAGCTGCTGTGACCTTTCCTCATAGGGTTGATGTCCCATTCCTTTTATAAAATACATCGTTTTGCTTTGTACCTTTTCTAATTCTGCTATATCTTTTTTGAGATACAATATTTGAGGTGCTACCATACCATAGAGCGAAATAAAGGCATTATAACATTTTCATCTTTGTTTTCCATTCCTTTCCTGATTAGTGACTCTTATCTATCTTTTTCCTATGCTGCTTGAAGTTGAATACGGCAGACATAGAGGTCCTCCAGGTGAATTTTCCTTTCCCTGGAAGAAACTGAGGTCCTTTCTCCATTTATAAATACATATCCTATCTTGTGCTTCACTCCTCTACAGTAGTGGATATATGCTGGAATATTTTTTGTGAGTATTTCTTATCTAGGGTTACCATATGCCATTTTGGTGCCCAGTCTCACAGTCTCACAAGGTAGTCTCGCAATTTTTCACGTGTGGGTCTGCTGCTGATGTGCTGAATATTTCTAGCATGTACTCATGGAAAGGATGCTGGATCAGCTATCATCTATTTGTTTATGCTAGTGCCCTTGTCGCTCCAGAACAAGCAGCTGGGCAATGTTTTAAGGAGCAATGCCGGAACAGCAGGAGCCACTTAAAGATTGTTTACTAAACTGATGAACAGAACAGTTGCTTTGCTTGTACCATTATCCAACAAAGTAAGTATATTACTACTAATATTTACAAAAGCCAAGTGTTTTCATTTTCACCAGAAACTTCATTTGGAGAACTGTAAATAAGCCAAGAATGCTATTAAAATGAAATGATTATTAAACCTTTGTAATATGTCCGCAGTTTTCAAATGGTTGTTCCAATACTTAAAATAGATGCATTGTTGCAGCCCTTCCCCCAATCAGTTTATTATTTATGATATTTATGTCCTGTGTTCCCTTGGGCCTGCCTTACAACAATTAAGAACAATAGAAAAATATTGGCACAAAGCAAAGTATGTGATGAACAATAATGCAACAATCGCTGAGGGAAGTAGACACCAGGGTAGACCAGTTAGACATTTTATAAATAAATAAATACAATTTTTTAATTTTACATTTCAGATAAGGTAACTAGGATGTGACCACTTTGATCTCTGAGGAGTTTATTCTAACAAGAGAGTAAGGATATACATTCATTTGTACACATATTTTCTTTTGTGTCCCTTAAAAAATGTAAAATTCGCTAAGGCCTCCTTTTACAAAGATGCGCTAGTGGTTTTAGCGTGCACTATAATACCGCACGCGCTAAATGCTAACACCTCCATAGAGCTTGCATTTGTATTTTTTGTTTAGCGCGTGGTTAGCACGCGCTAATCTGTAGCGTGTGCAAAAGTGCTAGTGCACCTTAGTAAAAAGAGCCCTAAGTACTTTTCCCTATCTGTTCTGCAAGATCACAACCTAATTACACTGTCTGGGACAATGGAAAGTTAAGTAATTTGTCCAAGGTTACGAGGAGAAGCACAGGGCTTGAACCCACAACCTCAGAGTGCTGAGACAACAGTTCTAACCACTAGGCCACTCCTCCACTCTAGTAGGTGCTTATGTGTTCCTGGTAGGCTCCCAATACAATATAAGGGTGTTACATTGGGATTTGTACCTTGGTCCCTTTATGTGAAGTCTACTGCACTGATCACTAAGCTGCCCCTTTGCTATACTGGGATGTCTGTGTGACCGGTTTACTAGGAATGGTGTGACACAGCCATCTTTATGTCTTCTTTTGTTTCTTGTTCTCTTGGACATTACTTTAAATGGTACCTAAAGAAATACGAGAGGCCGCTTAAAAGTTCTCAGCCCAACCAAGAAGAGAATGATGTGGAGCCATGAAGTGTCAAGAAATGTGTGCAATAACTTGTAAGTTTCATGGCTCCGCTTCATTCTCTTCTTGGTTGGGCTGAGAACTTTTTAGCGTCCCCTCGTACATACTGAGTATCAAAATTGTCTAGAAATTAGATTTTCAGAACAACAAAATAAAAGATATTTTCCTGGCTTGAAAATTGCTGTGTTCGGGATGAGAATTCTAGACATTTTCAGCAAAACATCAACAATTGGACTTGGACTTTGCATCGAAAATGCCCCTCCATGTGTTTTTATAAAATAGACATTGATCTTTCCCTGTTTGGGAGTTGTACAGATTTTCTGGGTGGGGGTGGGAGGGGAAGGGGGGTGGGGTTTCTATCTGTGGGGTTGGGGTGTTGCTTTTGATCGTGGAGGATATCAGAGTCCAGTCCTCCACGGTTGTTGGTTGAAATTGTAAACCTTGTTTTCTACTATTGTTGTACCTGCTATTGTCACTGCTTAATAAAAAAGATTTAAATATAAAATAGACCTCAGAATAGACACCTTTTTTTGGACTTTTAGCCTATGCAACTTGATATAGAATTATTCTCATAGGAGGAAATTTTATAAGAGTTGCCTAAAGTTAGGTGCTTAAATAAATAGGTGCCTAATTTAATTACCAAATTGGCTTTAATAATGAGCTTTAACAAGCTCAAAATTGAAAAAAAAAATTGTAATTGAGAGATAGGTGCCTATTACCTTTGGTGAAATTCTAGAAAACATACCCCCTTTTTTATTAAACTGCGCTAGCATTTTCTAGCGCAGGGAGCCGCGCGGAATGGCCCGCGCTGCTCCCGACGCTCATAGGAACTCTATAAGCGTCGGGAGCAGCGCGGGCCATTCCGCGCGGCTCCCCGTGCTAGAAACTGCTAGCGCAGTTTAATAGAAGAGGCCCATAGGCACTTAACACTAAAGTAGGCATGTTTAAGGGTGGAGAAAGACTTAGGAGCCCTTAAGCGCGATTCTCTAAAGGACTTAGGTGCCTATAAAGTAGGCCTTAAAAACCCTGGTCTACATTACAGGCACAATTCTGCAATAGGCACCCAAGTGTGATTGGCATGCAATAGGCACCTGAATTTGGGCACTTATCTTTTTTCAGGCCAATTATAGAATCTGGCCCATAATGTACAGTGCTGCTTCCCTCGTTGTTGTGCTTTCTTATAAACTACCGTAATCTATTGCCCTTATAATACTTAACAACATTCTAATTGCATGATCACTTTTATTTATAAGTTTATTACAAATTATTGAACATTTATACGGAAGACATAAGAACATAAGAATTTGCCTCCGCCGGGTCAGACCAGAGGTCCATCCCGCCTAGCGGTCCGCTCCCGTGGGGGCCCTCCAGGTCTATCACCTGTGCTGTGGTCCCTGACTATTCCTATAACCTACCTCAACTCCTATCTGTACCCCTCAATCCCCTTATCATCTAGGAACCTATCCAAACCTTCTTTGAAGCCCTGTAACGTGCTCTGTCCTATCACGGCCTCCGGAAGTGCGTTCCACATGTCCACCACCCTCTGGGTAAAAAAGAACTTCCTAGCGTTTGTTCTAAACCTGCCCCCTTTTAATTTCTCCATCTGGCCAGATTAACTGTATATTAGGCCTAAGGCAAACATACATTTGTGGGCCCCACTACAATGGACTTCTATTTGCTTCATTTCTCGCCACCACCTACCCCTGAGGCTAAATGCCATGCAGCCAATCAAATTCCTATGGGTTGCATGGCATTTCCCCCCCCCCCTCTTTTATTAAGGTGCGCCTATGCTAAAAGCTAATGCGTCCATGTTAGCCTATAGACATATTAGCGTTTAGCATGCGTAGAGTTAGCACACGCTAAACACGTGCTAAAACACTTAGCACACCTTAGTAAAAGAGGGCCTTACCCCCTCTTTTACAAAGGTGCACTAAGCTTTTTAGCGTGCTAAACATGCACTAAATGCTAACATGCATGTTATCCTATGGACGCGTTAGCAGTTAGCGCACACGTTGATTTAGCGTGCACTAAATCTGCGCTAAAATGCGTTAGCGTGCCTTTGTAAATGAGGGCCTTAATGTGGGATAATCATTAGTGTGCCTAAAATGACCCCTTAATTGTTTGGCTTACAGTGTTAGAAAACCTCTGTGTTTATACACCCTAATAAATATCTCAAATTGAAGCCATCCAAAATATTCCTCTGGATGACATGCACATAGGTATTGAATAAAGATCAAGATCATAGTAAGCTATTCTAGATTACATTCTGGAAAAGAAACTACTTCTTTGGAGTAGAAAAGAACATTTTACTTCTCAACTTTTCTGCACGTTGATCTGAGAAAATTAAATATACTCTAAAATTCATGCTTGACAGTTACAAGGATATAAAAGCTAAAACTCCTTTTAAATTGTAGATTTCCTACAATTTAAAATAAATTTGTTCCAATATACATCATAAATGTTTGTTGAAGGTTGGCAATGCATGTTATATTTTTCTGAGCCCTCTTGGCTTCATTTCTTTTACAGATTTTTTAAAAAAATATATATCAGGGGGGTTAAGAGTAGGGTTGCCATAAGGCTGCAGAAAAAAGAGGATGGATTGAGACATGCGTGTTTTACTTTCATTGCTTTCAATGGAAATAAAACCTGGGTGTTCCAGTCTATCTTCCTTATTTCCATTGCTTTCAGTGGAAGTAAAACCCAGATGTCTCAATCCATCCTCTTTTTTCTGCAGCTATATGGTAACCCTTGATAAGAGTCACTAATCCATTAAAAGGTGGGAGATGGACAGGTGTGTATATTATATTATATTTGATATTACAGGCCAGATTCAGTATATGGAACTCAAAATTTGTTGCTGAATGATATTCGACAATGGGTGTTTATAGCCAAATCCTATAAACAGCACCGTTTACAGAATTGAAAGTAGGCCCTGGAAATGTAGGCCAGGTTTTTACAATCCTACATTTACAGCTCCTACTTTTGATGAGATTGATGAGATTAGATTGTAAGCTCTACTGAGCAGGGACCGTCTATAAATGTCAAAATGTACAGCGCTGCACATGCTTTTCAGCGCTATATAAATGATATGTAGTAGAGGCGCCTACTGGCACCTATGTCCACTTCCGGTGCAAACCATGCCACTGATAGGCGCCTCTATGGATAGGAGTTGAATGCCTTCATTTGTAGGTGCTTGCAAGCACCTACATTTTTAAAAATTATATTTTATTTGTTTTTTTTTCATATTTTGTTTATTTAGACATTTGTATACACAATAAAAGATACAACACTCTGAAAATGAATACAACCTTAAACAAAACACAGGATAAGAGAATCTGCCGTGTGGTTTCTTCACGGAGACTGAATGAACCTAACAAAAACAGACCAAAATCCACCTCCCGCCCCATTCCCCCCACCTCCCTTCCAAGCACTCCAGTGTCAAAAATTCAAAGGAGCACTTTGGGCTCCATGGGACAAGCTATCCCAAACAGGAGCCCAAATGGCCCGGAATTTTCTCAAATGGCCAAGGCCACAGTTCTTAACATCCAAATATTCATACTTTAACAAGGTAAATAGTTCATTTTTCCATGTAGTAATGGTAGGCACCTCTGCCTGCCGCCATAGTAAAAGTATGCATTTCCTTGCCAACAAAGAAGCTTTTTGCCGCAACAAAGAATTACCCTTAGACAATCCCAAAGAAGAGATTTGAGAAAAAAGCAGGTCATTCGCCCACAAAGGAACTCTTCTCCGCATGACCGTCTGTAGATGAAGACCAACAAAGGACCAAAAAGGTTTGCAATCTGTCACAGGACCAGAACATATGAAATACACCAGCTGGCATTGAATGGCATTTGGGACCGCTGGCATGAGAGGCAAACCCTGCAACATATGCCCTATAGGGGGAGATGTAAAGTCGTAACAGGAATTTATAATGCTGTTCTTCAAGGTAGAGAGAACGAGAGGACACTCTCTAAAGTTGAAAGGGGATAGATTCCGTACAAACATAAGGAAATTCTTCTTCACCCAGAGAGTGGTGGAAAACTGGAACGCTCTTCCGGAGTCTGTTATAGGGGAAACACCCTACAGGGTTTCAAGACAAAGTTGGACAAGTTCAAGCTAAACTGGTGAGACTGGACTCATTTGGAGCACTGGCCTTGACCTAGGGGCCGCCGTGTGAGCGGACTGCTGGGCAGGATGGACCACTGGTCTGACCCAGCAATGGCAATTCTTATGTTCTTAACCACAGAGCGAGTCAAGGGCGGGAGATATTTTATTTGGTTCTAAATGATGCAGTCAATTACCATGCCATTTATCACCAATTAAAACAATTAAATTAGGTGGCGGTAGGGCACTTACCACTGACTAACTTGCAATGCACTATAGAGAATTTGGGCCTTAGGAATAAGTGGCCTTTATATAATAGTGTATAATTCAGGGCAGTGGAATAGTAAGGGGTTGGGATGGCCCGTCCCAGGCGCCACCTTGGTGGAGGCACTGTCACCCTCCTCCTTCCCACTCCTCCCCTGATGCATGCGCATCTTTACTTTCCCCCCACTGTACCTCTAATTCTTCCCTAGTGCAAACAGCAACTCCAACCTGCTGATTGCACCAGCATCGGCTCTCCCCCTGATGTCACTTCCGGGTCCCGCACCTAGGAAGTGACGTCAGAGGCAGAGCCAACACTGACATTGGCAGCAAGTTAGTGATGCGGCTCATACTGGGAAAGTTAAAGAGGTACATGTGCGTGGGGGAGGGGGACACCTCTCACCCTTGCTATGCTACTGGTTTAGGGTTCTACCTTCAACTTTGGGTGCGAGGATTTACACTAATAGAAACCAGTTGTAAATCCTGGTAAGCAAGTTGGGCACAGATCTGCCCTTTTCTATAACATAACATGCATTTTAAGGGAATGTCCCTGACCTGCCTAAGCACCTCCATGATCACATCTCTCTTGCAGATCCGTGTGGAAACACATAGAGGGCCATAATCAAAAGAAACATCTAAGTCTGAATTGGATGTAGGGCGCTAGTCACCCAAAGTCGGCACTGGTAAAATGTTCATTCTTGAAAAGTACATCTAAACGATTCAGTTTTCTGAAAATCGTCTCTCTGTACGTCCAGGCGTTTGATCCTCCAGACCGCCACTACCTCTAATTTTATACCATATTCTCGACCAAAAATTTGTCCAAGTCCCAAACACCCAGAACAAGAATGTTTGGATGTTGGATGGGCCAGTATTGTGATAGACTGGCTAACCAGATATGGCAACAGAGCAGTGGGGCACCTTACGTGGCACTGCTGTGAACTTCACAAAAAGGGTGCCACATAACATCTCACTAAAACTCCCTTATAGGTTATAGTGAGCCCCCACAAAACACCCCCAAAACCCACTACACTCACCTGTCTACAACCCCAATAGCCCTTATGGCTGCAGGTGGCACCTATATGACAGTACAGTAGGGTTTGGGGGGGTTTAATGGGTGCACATGTTTCACCATATATGCAGTGGTTAGAGTGGCTTATGGGCCTGGGTCCTCCTCTCTATGGTTCACTAGCCCACACCCCCCGGGCTATTTAAGAGACCTGCATGCAGCTCTACTAGGCTTTCCTATACTAGGTGTTGATGTTCTGGAGACAGGTATGTATGTTTTTAATCCAATCTTTGCAGGGGTGTGAGGGGATAAGTGAACACTGGGGGAGTGTGTGGGGGTCTTTACTTTGACTCTGCAGTGGTTATCTGGTCACTTTGGATACCTTTAGGGCACTTATACCTGTTTTTACATCGTCTAAGTCACAACATATAAGTTCCGTCCAGGAAGTTTTGTAAAACCTTCGGTTATCCTTGCAGGATGACTAAGTCTAGGTCGGCCCACATCGCACCCTAAGCACTCCTCCAGATATACCCCTTTTAGCTCTGGGCTCACAGCGGCATTCAGAGGCCTAAAAAGTCCCTGGATACATCCAAAAATCCATTTTGATTATTGGCACTTGACGACCTGTCTTTTAGATCATCCAAGTACCGACTTGAGTGGGTTTTTAGATGTATTTAAGTTTCAATTATGAGCCCCCATAGTCACTATTTTATAAATGGGCATACAAAGTGTGTTTTCTTAAAGTTCTGCCATTTCTGTGCCTTGCATCTGTTAGAACTCTTTGCCATGCTGAAGATTTGGCATGGAACTAGTGCCTAACATTTGGTGCCATGCATATAATGTGTGTGCCATATGGATAGTTTTTGAATTTTTGTTTTCCTTTCTCAGTTTTGATTTCATTCTCTGGTTTTTATGGATCTCCCATTCCTGGTAGACTATTGTAGAAGAGTTATATGTTGTTTAAGTCTTTTGGTCTTTGTTCATAAGGAATAATGAACTCCTACTAGCTTACTTTGTAAATGTAAAGAAAGCTTATGAGATTGTTATGTCTATGTTTATGTGTGTATGCATGTGCATCCCTAAAAACTTTTCTGCTGGACATTCTTTCTACACCACATTTCAGGACATAGGCGTTGGAATGGGGGATACCACAGGGACCATGGCTTACCCAAAAATTGAGAGTCAGTTATGGCTCTACTCTTCCACCTACCTCCTCTCCGCCACTGTAATTTTAAATTTTCGGTCAATGAGCAGGCCTGCCATGGAACCCTTCATGCTTCATTTTGGGCCCCACCCCCCCAAACAGAAAAGCGTTCTGCTGCCTATGTTTCAGGATGCCAAGGGGGGCATAAGTTCTCTGACAGTTTGGCTATTTTGGATCCACACATGTTCATGTTTATTTGCCCTTTCTTTTTTTAAAGCTGGCAGCATGAACCATAGGAATTGGATGGGCGTCGGAGCATTTGCCGCACAGCATTCGGTTAAGCAGTTTTGTAAAAGGGAGCATTAGTTTCTTAATATACTGCACTCCAAGCAAGCAAACAGAGCAGTTACAAACTAATAAAATAGTTGGAAAAGAGCTACAATTTATAGATAGGACAGAGAAACAATAGAGGAGAGAAGATAGGCACATTGAGTAGAGAGAAGAGCTGCTGGCTATTCAAGCAGGCCTTCAGGCCAAACATTTTTCATCTCGGCTCTTAGTTACACTACTTTTTGTTTTCCTTCTTCTTCATCCCTGTCTGTTCTTCTTTTCTTTTCTTTTTTTCTTTGTCATTTGATTGCAAGCTGTTTCATTTTGTTGTGATTAGCAAAATATCCATATTTTGTAAATAAATAAATACAATTAATAAATTCAAAGTCACGCATGGGCTGTTGCAATAGTCCAGTTGCCTAAATACCTAGGGCTCCTTTTACAAAGCTGTGCTAGCGGAGGGAAACTTAATTGCCGCGCGCGCTAGACGCTAACGCCAGCATTGAGCTGGCGTTAGTTCTAGCCACGTAGTACGGGTTTAGCACACGCTAAAGAACATAAGAACATAAGCAATGCCTCTGATGGGTCAGACCTGAGGTCCATCATGCCCAGCAGTCCACTCACGCGGCGGCCCAACAGGTCCAGGACCTGTGCAGTAATCCTCTATTTATACCCCTCTATCCTCTTTTCCAGCAGGAAACTGTCCAATCCTTTCTTAAATCCCAGTACCGTACTCTGCCCTATTACATTCTCTGGAAGCGCATTCCAGGTGTCCACCACGCGTTGGGTAAAGAAGAACTTCCTAGCATTTGTTTTGAATCTGTCCCCTTTCAACTTTTCCAGATGCCCTCTTGTTCTTTTATTATTTGACAGTTTGAAGAACCTTTCCTTCTCTACTCTCTCTAAGCCTTACAGCCTAGTGACATTAACACAGAAACCATGTCCAGCTTAAGGTGAAGGCATTTGACAAGAAACAATTTATAAATCACTAGCTGATGCCCCGGCGTTGCACGGGTATTTAATTATAGCAATAACACTGTAAATGGATTTAAATAAAGATACTTTATAGTGGTGAATGAAATAATTTTGTTACAGCTTTATAAAAAGTAAAATATTCAAAGTATAATGTGAAATATTTGACAAAATGAATACAATTCAACTAACACAAAAATTGATTATAAACAACATTTTTAGTTTCACCTCCAGGAGCAAGAACATATACATTCTTGGGTGAACCCACCCTTCCCACGTGTGCAGGTGGGCCGCGAGACCCCCAGAACATATCACCCCAGGTAGTGAGGGATCTGCATACCAAGTTTCGTTAAAATCGGTCCCACAGCTTTGTACATTTTTTCCAATGACTTGAATGGGTGAAATCTGATTTTCTGTTTGTAGCTCCGCCCACGTGTGCAGGTGGGCCACGAGACCCCCAGAACATATCACCCCAGGTAGTGAGGGATCTGCATACCAACTTACGTTCAAAGTGGTCCCACAGCTTTTTATATTTTTTCCATTGACTTGAATGGGTGAAATATGATTTTCTGTTTGTAGCTCCGCCCACATGTGCAGGTGGGCCGCGAGACCCCCAGAACATATCACCCCAGGTAGTGAGGGATCTGCATACCAAATTTCGTTGAAATCGGTCCCACAGCTTCTTACATTTTTTCCATTGATTTGAATGGGTGAAATCTGATTTTCTGTTTGTAGCTCCGCCCACGTGTGCAGGTGGGTCGCGAGACCCCCAGAACATATCACCCCTGGTAGTGAGGGATCTGCATACCAATTTTCGTTCAAATCGGTCCCACAGCTTTTTACATTTTTTCCATTGACATGAATGGGTGAAATCCAATTTTCTGTTTGTAGCTCCGCCCATGTGTGCAGGTGGGCCGCGAGACCCCCAGAACATATCACCCCAGGTAGTGAGGGATCTGCATACCAAGTTTCGTTCAAATCGGTCAAGCCGTTTTTGAATTACTGTGAGAATGGCAGCTTTTTACATTTTTTCCATTGACATGAATGGGTGAAATCTGATTTTCTGTTTGTAGCTCCGCCCACGTGTGCAGGTGGGCCGCGAGACCCCCAGAACATATCACCCCAGGTAGTGAGGGATCTGCATACCAAGTTTCGTTCAAATCGGTCAAGCCGTTTTTGCGTGATCGTGGCACATACACACATAAACACACACATACACACATACATACCTCCGATTTTATATATATATAGATTAACTGTAATACAAATTAACTGTAATACACAAGGCTCTAATTAAAGCAGCATTCAATTCAAATTAAAGCAAAGCAGAATATATATGCTTCTGATTTATTGAGAAATTCATAAATTGTTCTCTATAGCCATCAGAAGGTTTTTATTAGTCTCCTGACTGAACACCGATCACACATGTCTGGACATCTATCCAAAGATTTGATATGAAACATCAATTCAATGGTCAAAAGAGGAACAACATGGTCAAAAGAGGAAAAGACCTATTATCAACAGCTGCATTTAACCCAATTTACTGTCAAGAGTTTCTAATAATTCTTTAATGAAAGCTATTTGCTTTTACATATTTTCTCTCTATTGAACAATCATTGTGTTGGACTTTGAAGGTGAAGAAGAGTCCTTTATTCTTTAAAGAACCACAATTTATCAATAGAATGCTCACCCCCCCCACAATACTTCCCGGTCTCTTCGATCGACGGCCCAAAAACTCCTAATGGTCTCATCACTGAAAATCATAGGCACTAGAAGACATGATATGTTCTCAGTAATGGCCCCCCAGTTGTGGAACGCTCTTCCCCTGCATTTTAGAGAAGAAAAAGACCTTAGACGCGTTCAATCTTTAACTTTCTTTCTTCTAGATGAAGATATTATGGTTCAGTTTTATTTACCCATCCCATTGTTTTTTCCTTGTTTTTTGACTATTTTCGTAAGCTATGAAGATATAACTTTACCCCTCTATCCTTCACGTTTCATGTATGTCTCAAAACTGTTAGTTTTAAGTTATTTTGCTTACTTATATAAACTTGTTTTATGAAGTTGTAAATTGCTTAGTAACTTGAATAAGCGATTCATCAAATACAAATAAAAACCTGAAATTTGAACTTGAAACAAATTACTTTCTTTTTTTACTTTTATCATTTTCAATCAAATATTCACTCCTCTGGATCATCTGCGAGGGGCTGCTGAAAAGTTCTCAGCCCAACCAACAAAGTTGGGGCAATCTCCATCGAGGGCTATACATTTCATCCAGTGATTTTCCACTTTTTTATTCCATCAGAAAAATATGGAATGAAAAAAGTAGAAAATTGCTGAACTAAGGGGGGAATTCTATAACCAGCGCCTGATTTAGGCATCAGTAGGTGCCATGCCAATGCCTAAATAAAAGGTGGCTGAAAGGACCACTGGAATCTAGGCTAGGTAGCCGCTTTAGGCCGCAGAACTTCAAAGTAGGCATGGCCAACCACTGAAGTGGCATTAGGCAGGCTAAAGTGGTTACCCAGCTGCGATTCACACCAAGACAGGCGACTTAAATGTAGGCCTGAATAACCCTGGCCTACATTTCAGGCGCCTATCTTTGCTGCTAGATCAAGCAGCCGATCGTGGCAGGGGAATTCTCCCCCTCCCCCACCAGCTGAACAGCAGGGACTCCCCAAAGCTGCGATTCTGTAACCGGCACTCTCGAATGATTGACTTGGGCGCCTGTTACAGAATCCAGCCCTAAGTGTATAGCCCTCGATGGAGAATGCCCCAACTTTGTTGTTTGGGCTGAGAACGCTTCAGCGGCCCGTCATATTTCTTGACAACAGTTCTTTAAAAGGTTAGTTCTAACCTAATTTATAAGTTTAGTCACAATATAATTTATTACTATGTCTCATGGCATTTCAGTAAGAAAGTTACTATAGCCTTCATTCTCAATTTAAAATGATGGTGGATTTCCCGTAGAACCTATTAAGTGATGGAACATATTGACATCTTGTACAAACAAACATTTAAACTGATGTTGGATTTATCTCAAATAGAATGAATGCCATACTCCATTCTTAAATTCTTTCAGACCTGTTTTCCATGCTGCTTTGTTAGCTGCTCGTCCTGTTTATCAGAACAAGATATTGTTTTTCCTGTTCTGGCTCCTCGTTTCCCAGCAATCACAATTCAGCCCCCGTGTTCCAAAGTTTGAAGGAAACACAGCCACAAACCTGCAGTTTCTGGTTTTCCAAAGCTTATAAGATTTTAAAAAAAGAAAAAGACTTTCAGCTAGTTTACTTCTCATTGTAGTATTCCAAATAATTTGGATTACATCCTAAATCAAGAAATCCCTTATTGTAGCTCAAATATTCACATTTCCATTTTATATGCATCTATGAAGATGATTATAGAAATCTTTTACATGCAGAGACAAGGCATTTTGAAAATTGTGCAGCTATATACGTGTCAGTGCATAGTTATATGTTTATGCTTGTTGGCGTTCCCAGAGGACAGAGGTGGGGAGGAGCTCTAATACATGCATGAGCTTTGTAAAGCGTCATTTCAGTATATCTCACCAGCACAGGAGCTTTTGTCTTTATTTAATCCACAAGCCTGCATATAGGACCTAAGGGACCCCTGAGGAAGACAATAGTGTCGAAACACGGACCATGTTGGGTCCACATGTTTCCAGTGGTTCAGGCCCTAGACATCTTTATGTGGATTATCTATTTTGTTCAAATAAAGTCTTCATCTTGGACATCAACTCTCCACAAGCTTGTTTGTTTTTGGTTGTATCCTCTTTTGTGGAGGGATCAGGGTCAGTTTTCTTGTTACATGCATACTCCCTCGTTCTATCAAGTTTCAAGTTTTATTAATTTTAATATACCGACCATCAAATTAATATCTGGCCGGTTAACAATAAATTTAAAAGATAGAAAGACTTAAATAAAATAGGTATATTAATAGTATAATGTGAACATGATCTCACATTCCTAAATGTAAGCACCAACCCTAAATTCTATACATGGCAACTAAAGTCTCACATGCAAATTTAACCATGTGACTAAAATGTGCTTGCAACTTAGGGCTCCTTTTACGAAGGCGCGTTAGGGCTTTAACGCGTGGAATAGCACGTGCTAAAATGCCAGGCACGCTAGCCGCTACCGCCTCCTCTTGAGCAGCTGGTAGTTTTTCGGCTAGTGCGCGCTAATCCAGTGCGTGCGCTAAAATGCTAGCGCACCTTCGTAAAAGGAGCCCTTAATTGTTTAACCTAACATAAATCTTTATTTATATACTGTGAAAGCCTTTCGGGTCGAGGTGGTTTACAGGAAAAAAGCTGAAGAGAGGCAGCAAACTACAACATTTGAGAGAATATTAAAAATTATATGGAACACATAGAACATATAGAGGGAGATTTAACAGGGTTTTATAAGGGGTGTGTGAAAATAATAAGTAAGAATGATCATAGTCTTAAAGCAACAATATGGAATAGGGAGTCAATTTAAACTGGGTTGTCCTGTATGGGGAAGAGGAACATTTTTAGGAGTGTTCTGAAAAGCATGTATGAGGTTAAAGAATGGACCAGTTGACCGCATTGGGGATCTCTGGAAGCTGCTTGGTAGGGTAGGAGTCTAGTGATGAATTACATATGAGTGTAACCTTTGAGGGGAAGGGAAAGAATGATTGAGGTTGAGTGGATCGTCTGGGTCAGGAAAATGAGAACTGATTGGCGAGTTAGTTGGGCAGTAGACCATTTAGAGATTTATAGAAGAGACAACTGAGTTTGAAAAGTACTCGGTTCTCAATTTTCAGCCAATAAAGTTTATGATAGAAAGGTGTTATATGATCAAATTTTTTAGTCAACTAGTGCCAATAATTGGCCACTAATAAGCAATTTTTGAAATTAGAATTTATATGCACAACTTTCTAAACATATTTTAAAAAGTGGTGCACATAAATTCTAATGTGTGGTTCTGGAAAGGGGTATAGGCAGACCTTGGGCATTCCTATAAATTATGTGCATAATTTAGGCATAGTTTAAGTTTAAGTTTAAGTTTATTAGGATTTTTTATATACCGCCTATCAAGGTTTTCTAAGCGGTTATATCAGGTTTTAGTTGGTGTAAATTGTTGTATCTACATTTTAGTGGTTTGGCCGGCTGCTACACGTGGAGGGGCATTTTCGAAGGATGTCTAAGTCTAATTTGGATGTTTTGGAAAAAAATAAAATCCAGAAATTTAGTAGAGAAAATGTCCATTCTCAAAACAGTAAGACATGTTTCTTTTATTTTTGAGAATGGCCTATGTAGACATTTTGGTCCTTAGTACATCTATCTTTTTTGGCCACTCTCAAATATAAAAATGTCCACATGAAAAATGCATACAAGCAAGTTTTTCAGATGTACCCAACTACCTTGTCTGAAAGGCCATCAGCTGATTGCAGCAGGAGAATCCCCAACAGCTGAGCCGGTTTTGATACAGTCCTGCCAGCTCGGCTGATCGTTGATTCCCCTGCCAGGATCAGAAAAAATATCTCTCCCTCCCTAACTCCCACCGAATCCTTACATCCCCTAAGATCTCCAGACTTCCCGCAACATATTCCCTGACATCCCTGGACTCCACCGACATCCCCTGACCCTCCAACATCCCAAGACACCCCCATACCTTCTGCTGACAAATCAGCAGGAGAGAAGCCCACTCCCTCCTGCCTATAGGGCTGTGTGCTCAGAATGACGGGCCTTCCCGCTCCCAAAGCATCTTGGGATGCAGTGGGAGGAGCCTAAGGCCTTGAATGGGGTCTGGAGATGTAGGGAGGATGTCCTGAAGTGGTTTAGGGGATCGGTGGGTATGAGGGAGGGAAAGCCAATTTTTTTTATTCCTGACGATTCAGCTAAGTTAGCAGGGGAATCCATGATCAGCTGAGCTGGCAGGACTGTACTGAAACAGGCTCAGCTGATGGGGATTCCCCTGGCACGATCAGCTGATGGGAAGCCTACTAGTTTTTTTCCCTCTTTGGGTGGTGAGAGGGGGGTCATGACAACTGGGGGAGTAAGGGAGGGGGGGGGTCATGCCTTAAACCCTCCAGTGGTCTTCTTGCCTAGGCCATACCTGGGAAAGCTTTGATTATCCCTGCAGGACATCCAGGTCTAAATCTACTCGATGCCCACAAATAACACACCTCCCAACACGTCCCTTTGAGCTCTGGATGTTCAACAGCTTAGAAGTATTGCTGAACATCCAGAAAGTTGGTTTTGATTATCGACACTTGGATGTTCTGGCTATTAGGATGTCCAAGTGCCTACTTAGGTGGGTTTCTGGACATTTCAAAGTTTTGATTATGAGCCTCTTATTCTATAAATTATGTCTAACTTTAAGTGTGGTTTATAGCATAGCACAGTGGTTCTCAAACCTGTCCTGAGGGACCCCCAACCTGTGCTCCCTCTAAGCGGGCGGGTGTTGTGAGCAAACTTTTTTCGCTGTGAGCTAAAAATATCGGGCGCCAGCAAGTTATGAGCCAACTCGCCCGATTCTCCTCTCGCCGCCCTGCCATCTGCCGTACGCCGTGCGCTGTGACGAGAAACTTGTGCGCTGCGATGTAATATTTTGTGCGCCAGCGCACGCCAGCGCAGCTTAGCGGGAACACTGGGCCCCAACCAGTCGGGTTTTCAGGATATCCACAATGAATATTCATAACAGAGATTTACTTGCACTGCCTCCAATGCATGCAAATCTCTCTTATGAATATGCATTAAGGATCGCCTGAAAACCCAATTGTCTGGGGGCTCCAAAGACAGGTTTGGGAACCACTAGAACAGCACTAATCATGTTTTTGGCAATGCCAATTTTTCCAGTGCCATATATAGAATCTGGCCTCATTTGTGCAGTAAGGTGCGGATTCTCTAACCCAGCGCTGTTGTCAGTGGCTTCCTTAAAAGCAACCAACAATTCCATGTCAATTACATGACGGCGCCAGTTAGAGAATCGCACCTCCAGCAAAGGTAGTCACCAGAAATGTAGGCCAGTGTTTTCCAGACCTACATTTCTGGTGCCTACCTTTGATATGAATCACGCCTCAGTAGGTACTTTACAACACCTAGGGCTCCTTTTACAAAGCCGCATTAGTGGCTTTAGCGCACACAACTTTTAATCACGCGCTAACCCCCACGCTAGGTGAAAAACTACTGCCTGTTCAAGAGGAGGCTACCGTGGCCGGCTTTTTAGTGCACGCTATTATGTGCGTTAAACCACTAATGCGCCTTCGTAAAAGGAGCCCCTAATGTAGGGTTACCAGACGTCCGGGAAAACCCAGGCATGTCCTCTTTTTATTTTTTTTTTATTTTGCGAATTTCCAAAAGAAAATACACAGGTTAACACTTGAATTTGTAAGGCAATTATATCAATGAAAACATTTCAAAGGCAAACATTTATCATAGTATAATTACATATCAATGCTTGTCTAAGTCCACTATAATGGAGAGCAAGATGTTGGAAAAGTAAAGAATAATGGAGATAATCATCTCAAAAAGGAAAAAAAAGATAAAGAAGGCTATCTGGTATTTATATAAAGCAAGAGTATATCAATCCAATATGAGCTAACCTAAAGGAGAAGAAATAGCTTTTGGAATTGGGGCTATTCTAGTTTCCCAAAAAGTTTAAAAATGTGATAGTTCTAAGAAAACATAACATTAGCATTTGCATTCCCGTCACCTGCAACTGAAAGCTAATCACCATCAATCAATAATCACACAACTCAGTTTTATTGGAAGAAATATTTGGCTGCAGCTTTATTATGTGTCTGAATATTATCTCCACTTACAATACAATCTGTGTCCAAAAACCAACAAACCCCCAATGCATATTTCACACACCCCCAGGGAGCTATTCGGTGTCGAAACTAGCTCCTGTTAAGTCTTTAAATTTATAACATTCCCCCAAACATGGCCCACGGTGACGCAAGGCCATGCTTCCCCTCCCCCCGAACATGATCCACGGTGACGCAAGGCCATGCTTCCCCTCGCAGTGGTATCGCCTACGAGTGTTAAATTTATTTATTTATTAATTAACTGCTCATCTTCCAGATACAACTGGGCTAAACCCCATTTTCCGCCCCACTCAAAGCTGCAACCACCTCCCCCAACCCCATAAGCTCCACCACACCCACCCAAGTCGATATATAACATGTATACCCCCCACCCCACCCCACAACACTGATACAAAACATAATCCCAGCACAAATGGGAGGGAGGGAGGGATAATCTTTTCCTGAAGAGATTACTCTACTGTTCCTCTTTCCTCACAGAATTCACTTCTGACTGCCACAACATCCAACCAATCACGTGACTGCTCCACCCATCACCTTAGAAACCTCCCTAATCATTTTTCTTTCTTACAAGCTCTAGTAACCCTTTCTTACCTCCTCTTATAAACTTGTCAATCCTTATTCTACAGACCCTTGACAACACCTCATATATTCCCCTCACCCTCTGCCCCCCTCCCCTTCCCATTTTACCCACACCATCATTTAATAAATATTACCAGCCGGTGACATCAGCTCAGCTAATGTTATATCACACCAGATGAATCTGGTATTCTTCTTTAGTATGATTTTGATATTTCACGTTACACTTACAAGTAATAAGTAGCACCCAAAAACACAATCTTTTGACGCAGACCCAGAAAGGTCTTATGTCTGCTCTGTGTTACCCTGGATAAATCAGGAAAACCCAGCACATTTGAACTACAGAATGTAACATCCATATATCAAAAATACAGTCTCAAAATCCAATTTCTAAGGCAAAAGTCACTATCAATGTTAGCCTCGCAGTTATAATCACAGACTGAGAGGTTTCTATTTAAAAAAAACCTGTTAGATCTTGGCTAGGTGTCTCATTCTTCTTTTTATCTTTTTTCTTCTCCAACATTTATGGAGTCAGAATACCTAACGGCGATGGGATCCTGCCACCATCAACAGCTGCTGCCCACACTTCCATGTCAGAACTCTGTGATGATCCTGTCGGTGTGACTGGGAAACCCAATGTTAGAGGGATCTCACATTGATTGAGACTTAGCAAAGTTTCCAATAACACCAGAGCGGCTTCTCCAAATGCCGCTCTCGAGTCATCCAAAGTCTCCACTCCAGCTATAGATGACAAAAAGCCTAAGATAGAGGTCTGGGCCAAGGCTGGGCCAGTGCCAATCCTGGGTCGGTGAGTAGACGCTTTCACCTGTCCCTTCTTTTTCTGTCCTACCCTCGCAAACCGGAGAGCTTAGTTAGTGTCTGACTTCCCTGTCGTCATCTTGTTCCTTCTTCGACATGTCCTCGTTTTAGAGGACTGTATGGGCTCCCAGATGGATTTTCCAAGTCCGGCATTTTTCCGGGTTATAGAAAGCCCCTACAAGCTCCGGCCGCATCTGGAAGGCCTCTGAGAATGCGTGAATGATGTCACAGGTATCCGTGCATGTTCCAGGCCCTCCAGATGCAGCCAGAGCTCCTCACAAAGAGAGGAAGCTTTCTGGGGGCAGAGCTGAAGGGCATAACAGAGTGGAGCTAGAGGTAGAACAGGGTGGGGTTGGAGGTGGAATGGGGTTATGTGTCAAGGTTGGTTTTTTTTTTATATATTAACCCTAACCTAACACTACTTCCGGAATTATTATACCTACTGTGGCATTAAGTGTCATAAAGTGCCTGTGGCCAAAAAAGCAAATAGGATGCTGGGAATTATTAAAAAAGGGATGGTTAACAAGACTAAGAATGTCATAATGCCCCTGTATCGCTCCATGGTGTGACCTCATATGGGGTATTGTGTTCACTTCTGGTCTCCTTATCTCAAGAAAGATATAGTGGCACTAGAAAAGATTCAAAGAAGAGCGACCAAAATGGTGAAGGGGATGGAGCTCCTCTCGTATGAGGAAAAACTAAAATGGTTAGGGCTCTTCAGCTTGGAAAAGAGAAAGCTGAGGGGAGATATGATTGAAGTCTATAAAATCCTGAGTGGAGTAGAACGGGTACAAGTGGATCAATTTTTCATTCTGTCAAAAATTACAAAGACTAGTGGACACTCAATGAAGTTACAAAGAAATACTTTTAAAACCAATAGGAGGAAATTTTTTTTCACTAAGAGAATAGCTAAGCTCTGGAACATGTTGTCAGAAGATGTGGTAAGAGCGGATAGCGTATCTGGTTTTAAGAAAGGTTTGGACAAGTTCCTGGAGGAAAAGTCAATAGTCTGTTATTGAGAAAGACATGGGGGGAGCCACTGCTTGCCCTGTATTGATAGCATGGAATATTGCTACACCTTGGTTCTGGCCAGGGACTAGTGACCTGGATTGGCCTCCGTGAGAACTGGCTACTAGACTTGATGGACCATTGGTCTGACCCAGTAAGGCTATTCTTATGTTCTTATGATTATGGTGCTGGTAGGTGCCTTAGAAATCAGTTTAAAATGCCATTTTAACAACATTTTTCACTTAGCTTGGGCACCTTCCCGCAACAAAAAAAATAGCGTCATTTAGAGAATCTATGCCTATGATCATAGCATTAGCACTTATGTGAGTGAATGTAACATTCACTCATATTAAATGCTGGTTGGGCACTATAGTTAGTACACAATGTGAGCTGCCAAAACCTCTGCTAGAGGGTTGTAAGCATGGGAGAACATATTTAAGGTCATATTCTATATATGGCACCAAAAATATTGCCACTGACTAGGATGACGATTCTATAAAATGTACACATACATTACAGAATCGTGCTAAATGTAAGTGCCCATCATAACTGTTAGATGCACCCATTAAGGCCAAGGAAAGACAGGCCTAAATACATGCACCTAATTTGTGAGCAGATGAGGCTTGGTCTATAACAGTGCACATAAATTTTAAGAAAGCCCAGGATCTGCCTATTCTTCTTCCATAATAAATGAGAAACTGACTATAATTTTAAATACCAATGGTAAGAGAGCTAATGCCATCCACAAGTTGCTCAGAAAAAGTGAAACTCTGAAGGGAGGTGGATACCTTCCCTTGGTAAAAGAGTTTACCATCCAATCATTGCATTTGTTTTAAAAGGCATCACTCTATAACCAGGTAAAACTTCAATTATATGACGAAATGCTTAATCGACAAAAATTATATATAAGAGTTTTGAACAATTTTTGTCGATTAAGCATTTCGTCATATAATTGAAGTTTTACCTGGTTATAGAGTGATGCCTTTTAAAACAAATGCAATGATTGGATGGTAAACTCTTTTACCAAGGGAAGGTATCCACCTCCCTTCAGAGTTTCACTTTTTCTGAGCAACTTGTGGATGGCATTAGCTCTCTTACCATTGGTATTTAAAATTATAGTCAGTTTCTCATTTATTATACATTCATTTCTCTGACTAGCATATATATATATGTCCCTGTAAGCTCTCTTGACGTATTCTTCTTCCATGGCATGCTCTCTTTTCAGATTTGTGCATTAGAAATGATATGCAGCACTTTCTAACAAGTTGTGTGTAGAGCTTCTAATTAATGACAGTAATGAGGTATTAATTACCAATTATTGGTGCCGATTAGGCTTATTAAACAATTCAGTTGTGTGTGCAAATTGGCTCTACCTTAATTATCAAAACAACTTTCTTTAAAGAAAGACATACTGTACATATATGGAGAAACTCTTTCTTTAGAATTAGCCTTTACAGTGCTCCCCCGCAAATTCGCGATCCTCAATTTGCGGTCCCCGTCATTCGCAGTATTTTCTGTGAGAGGGTAGCTGGAGAGGCAGGAGAGGGCAGCTGGAGAGGCAGCCGGAGAGGCAGGAGAGGATAGCCGGAGAGGCAGGAGAGGGCAGCTGGAGCGCCGGCGAGTGAAGGAAATCACTCGCGGTATGCTCCGACCGCCTCTTCCTGTACTAAAGTCAGGCCTCAGCAATCAAGAGCTGCTTTGACATTTTTTTCAACAAGATATTTTCAAAAATATTTTTCTGAAATGACATTTTTGGAGCAACGTCATAAATGCATGTTGTCATCCCCAGCATCAGACCTCAAAGAGCAGCATTGGGAAAAAACGTAACAATTCAATCACAGCTACAAATCTTTCTAGCAATAATTCAAGATGGTTCATAGATAACGGCGCGAAAGACAAAAGCGCGCGCTGACAATTGAGCGCAGCGTGGAGGTGCGTGCCGCATAAAATTACAGTTTTTAGGGGCTCCGACGGGGTTTTTTTGGGGGGAACCCCCCCAGTTTACTTAATAGACATCGCGCCGGCGTTATGGGGGGTTTGGGGGGTTGTAATCCTCCACATTTTACTGTAAATTGAACTTTTTCCCTAAAAACAGGGAAAAAGTTAAGTTTTCAGTAAAATGTGGGGGGTTACAACCCCCCATACCCCCCACAACGCCCCCACAATGCGGCGCGATGTCTATTAAGTAAAGTGGGGGGTTCCCCCCATGCCCCCTCGTCGGAGCCCTAAAAACAGTAATTTAGAGCGGCATGCGCCTCCGCGCTGCGCTCAATTGTCTGGGCGCGCCTTTGTCCCGGCGCGCTTTTGACCTGACACCATTCAAGACTCTTCTCTATCAAAATTTCTAACATGACTTCATGTTTTGAGCTCTACTTTTTCTGTATCAGCAGATATGAGGGGCTGCTCAAAAATTCTCAGCCCAAGCAAGAAGAGAGCCATGAAACTTACAAGTTATTGTAAGTTATTGATATGAAATTAAACAAAAAAGTGTCAAGAAAAATGTAGAATAACTTGTAAATTGGTTTGTTTGTTTTTTAATTCACTTTCCCAAAGGGTCACATTTAATACTAACAGGCCATTAGTATATCAACTCATGTAATGTAACTTCCAGGACTTGTTTTACAGAAATATCTAACTAGAGCTGCCAAAACCTCTTCCCTTCATTGTGTCCAGTAGCTCTCACATACAGTACGTCTAGGATTCATAAATGCTATTCAGAGCAGTTTTGCATTGTATTAAACTGAACTGTTAGCAATAAACTGATCTGGGGGAAAAGAACATGTACTCTAAATTACTATGGGCCTTTCTATTAACTGCTTAATCTGGGTAGGGGTGGGTTGTGGGTGGAAAAATGGTGAAGGAGCAGTCACCAGAGAGGGCTAGCAGGTGAGTTGGTGTCACGTACTAACCAGTTGACAATAGCGTGGCTGCAATTAATGCCACCTCATGAGAGTTGGCATTAAAGGCAGCCATACTACCGGCAGACTGGTATCATTGCCACAGCTATAAGAGAAGACCACCAACCCTCCCCTCCCCACACACACACACTGAAAGCCTGACACCCTGACAGAAACACCTCCCACTCAATCTAATCCCCTTGCTCTGACCTCCTTGACAGAATTCCCTCTCCCAGATCTGATCCCTCCATCCTTACATGGAAGGCTGACTTCTAGCAGTAGAACTGTGAGACTGTCACCAGCATCAGTTTGGAACTTATAGCTAAAGAGGGTGGGAGGGATCCCACCCTATAGCCAAAGAGGGTGGGAGGGATCCCACCCTATAGCCAAAGAGGGTGGGAGGGATCCCACCCATTAGATAACCAGGGATTGCTCCCACTTAAATCAAATGAGAGAGGGCAGGCAGTTATTAAAGTCACTCTTTAGTGTTCGAATCTCACCTACCTATCCCAGGCTTAATCTTTGTTTTATAGGCTTGTCTCCTAATTAGGTATGTAGAAGTTTTAATTGGGGCACCTAATATCATAGAAATACAATGTATTTTGATCCTTTAGGTAAGCCTAAAATGGCATAACATAGCTAATAAGTTTAAGGGGCTTTATTTTTGTCTTCATACCTTTACTTCCTAGCAGCAAGAAATCCAAAAGCAAAATGAGGGCTATCTAGTCTTCGACTGAGTATCACACATATGATTTTCTCCTAGTTGGTGAGAGGTCAAATGTGTGCACTCAGTGCAAAGAGCTCCTAGGCACTAAGGAAACAGGTCTGAACCCTGGATGCTTGAGTAGCAGACTTGGAAGAGTTGATAGAAAATTATATAGAGGAGACCACTGAAATCTCAGGAAAAATATTTATTAGATGTTTCCTCCTTTTAACAGTTTTGTGTAGATAAGTGTCAAGCAAGCCTGTTTTGTTTTGGGGTTGTTTTTTTTTTATTGCAGATCCTACTCTCTTGAATGGGCTTCTGTCAGAAATAAAGCAAATAACATATTTGCTTTCTTTTGAGAAATTGTTGAATGCATATTTATTTTAGTAAGCATTTGCCTTATTTTAAATAGACATAATGGATAGGCCCAACAAGTTAGAATTAAGGTAGTTGACATCATTACCCCCTTTTTGTAAATTGTTGAAGGCATACCTGTTTCAGCTAATGTTTGCTTGATGTGGGCTGTTACCTAGCTTTGTTTTGGCATCATTTTTTTCTCATTGATCGTCTATGGCTTTGGGTGAAATTTACGTCTTGTTGGAATGTCATTTTCACAGAAAAATTTGCTCTATTTGGAGTTAGCTTATACCACCAGTAGTAGCTCAAGGTGAATTGCAGTCTGGGTAATATCCTGGAGGGCTTACAATCTATAGGCCCCTTTTACAAAGCTGCAGTAGCAAGTCTCAGCATGGCAAATGCAATGAAGCCCATAGGAATCGAAAGGGCTTGGTCACATTTGCCATGTGGGAATCACTACTGCGGCTTTGTAACAGGGGCCAAAGTTTCTGCTTCAGGAAATGGAAGTCAAGTGTGTTGCCCAAGATCACAATGAACCAGCAGTAAGATTTGAACTGTGATTTTCTGGCTGTCATCCTACTGCTTTAACCACTAGGCTACTCCCCCACTCCATATGGATACTCCTTGGCTTCTGCATATATATCTTGTTCCTATTTGATGACTTTTATTTTTACATATTCATTTTCTGAAGGGGTGGAAATTTGGACATAGATGTGATATCTTACAATTACTGTATACCCATCTGGTATGAGAATAACATTTCAGTATTTTTCTTAAAAATGTCAATGGAGGAATTGCATTTCATATGAGAACTAGTATCATATAGATTGTGACAATATTAAAGAAAGAAATCACCATACTATTTAATAATTGAACTAAACTGGCCTGCAATTACAGTTCTGATTTATTTAGAAATATTTTTACCATGGGTACACAATGAGGAAGAAAGGACACACCATGAAAAATTATGAGACACGTAATTAGTACGATTCATTTCTTCAAGACATTTGCCAGTCTATGATGTGGTTTCCTTGTCTAAAATACACTTTTTCAAGAAAAGTACTTCATGTAGCTCCTTTGAATGTTTCCATTTCTTTATTGATCTGTGATAGACAAGGTAGCTGCCATCTATAAACCAACCTCAGATCAGCCACTCAGAAAAGGGAAAGAACATTTTTTACAGGACTAGTATTTTAGCCCGTTACATTAACGGGTGCTAGAATATATGTCTGTCTGTCTGTCTTTATTTCCGTCTCTCTCTCTGTCCTTGCTGTCTTTCTTTCTGTTTGTCTCTGTCCCTGGCCCCCTTTGTCTGTCTGTCTTTCTGTGTCTCTCCCTGTCCCTGTGTCTTTCTTCTTTTCTTTCTGTCTCCCTTCCTTCTCCTGGTGGTAGAATATATGTCTGTCTTTCTTTCTGTTTCTCTCCATACCCCTGTCTTTTTCTTTCTGTCTCTCTTCCTCCCGCTGTCTTTCTTTCTGTCTCTCTCCCTCCCTGGCCCCCTTTGTCTGTCTGTCTTTCTGTCTTTCTGTCTCTCTCCCTACCCCTGTCCTTGTGTCTTTCTTCCTATCTCCTTCCCTACTTCCCTGTCCAGCAGCCGCAGCATTCCATCTCCCTCTATTTACCGCGAGAGGAGCCTGCACGGACCTAACAGCCCGAGCCACCAGCAGTGTAACTTCCTGGCGGCTCCTCTCACGATCGCCGCCTTCTCCAAAGCAGGAGCGGCTCATGAGAGGAGCCACTGCAGCGTCTTTGAGAAGTTGAAAAAAACTTCGGCCCATCTCTGTTCTTGGCCACGGCGGGCTACAGCTGCCGTGGCCTGCAGCTGCCGACAGCCGCGGCAGCCGACATCCGCACCTTGCCGTATTTTTTTTTTTTTAGTTGAAAGATGCGGCGGTGGCTCCTCTCATGATCCCCACCTGCGTCGAAAGTCCAACGCAGGCGGAGATTGTGAGAATAGCTACCGCTGCATCTTTCAAAGAACCGTAAGCCGCGCATGCGCACTTCCTATGGGTCGCTACAGCTCACGGAAAACAGACCCACGCGATGGGAGTGCGCATACGCGGCCTAGCGTTTTATTATATTAGATGAGGGATGTAAGATTAGTAGGGAATGATGAAGAAAAGTGAAGGGGGCAGCAAGGAAGGGTGAGAGGGTGGGCAGAGCAGTAGAACTGGGTAGGAATCTTTGGGTGTCCATCAGATAATTAACCTGTGAGTGGGAAGTTCACAGTCATGGTGGAAGGACAGACAAACTAATAGAATGTGGCAGGGATGGGCCCAAGGAAGCAGCACTAGGAGCTTTTGCTAGGAATGAAGGGTTAGCAGCAGCCCTCATGGCCCAGATTCTTTAAATGGTGCCATTATCAATGGCAGCCTAAAAAACAGTTGCTGATCGTTTGTCAATCACGCAATGGCGCTTTTTGCAGAATCGTGGCTACACGAAAGGTAGACATTGGAAATGTAGACCAGGGTTTTAAAGGCCCTACATTTCTTTTTTTTCTTTTTTTTTTTTTATATTTTATTTATAACATTTTACAATATTACCAAGCATATACATCTTGTACAGAAAAGTGAGATCAAACTACATATTAAACTATAATTCCAAAATTAATATTTGCTACAAGGAAATACCAATCTAGCTGTTCTCACACTAGTCCTCAATATTATTGGATCCATTATTAAGAGCAGAACTTATATACTTCAAATTAATTAAGCAAGAAAAATCCTTGTCTAACTAAAGTGCGGGGAACTAATTTCTCGTAGGCGTTATTACGTTGTTATTCCTTTTTCAAGACGTTTCATTGAGAGAAAACTAATCAATTGAGATGGCTCTGTAAATATATATTTCAATGATAAATATCTAACTACACATTTACATGGATATCTCAAGAAAAAACTACCCCCTATTTGAGTCACTCCAGGTTTTAAAATTAAAAATTCTTTGTCTGGAGCCAAAGCCACAGACAACAAGAGAGTAGCTGGAACCGCCAACTCTCTATCTGATTGTTCCAATATTGCTGAAATGTCCAATGACCTCTCCCAAGGTTCCTCCATGTTTTCTTCTTTGAATTGGGGCTTAGCAGGTAAGTAATACACTCTTGTAAGAGGAGGTAAGGAATTTTCAGGAATTTCCAAAATTTCCATAAAATATCTTTTCACCATTTCTCTGGGAGAAGTTGACAGGATCTTTGGAAAATTTATAAATCTCAAATTATTTATTCGACCATTATTCTTCTGCATTTCCAACTTCTTCCTGAGTAATATATTATCTTTTACCAACATATCTTGATTTTGTTTTAATAACATTAACTCCTTATTTGTATCTTGTGACTCTGTTTTAAATTGTAACAAATCCTGCTTTAAAACTTTTATTTCTTCCTTTTGTTCTTTTAATTCTTTATCCAAACTTTTTATTTGAGGATTTAAGGAATTTCCCAAATTCACCACCAAGTCCCATAATGCTTTGAGTGTGACTGTAGGAGGTTTTGTAGGTGAGAAAAGTTGTAATGGTGTAGTAACTAAATGTTCTGAAATTAGCTTTACCTCAGTGACGTCTTGTATTTCCCCAACTTCTGTTGTCCCGGTCACAAGTCCTTGCAGAGAGATCATTCCTCTCTGCGTTGTCATATTCAGCGAGCTCTCCATACTAGCCTCTGTGGACAAAGAGAAACCCACCTCCTCAGGTGGATTCTGGTCCCTTGGAGAGCTTGCAGCTTGTGGCGTCGGTTGAAGGGGTGGCGTCCTAACATCGGGACTAAGAGTGACATCATGCTCAGGGGCACCCACCGCACCGCTCTCCGGCGGTGTCCCCAACGAGCTAGAACCCGACCCTTCTTGTTCCCGTTGTAGGCGTCGGAGAAAATCATCAATAGTAACCGCTGGGGTTAAGGATCGCCGGGAGGCTCCTCCGGTATTCCTTCCCCGTCTTTTCGGCATTGTTAAAATAAGAAAAATTCCAACGACGTCCTCACTGCAGCAGACATAGGATAAACTTCTTGGATCCAATAATAAGGCCCTACATTTCTGACACCTACCTTTCATGACCATCATGCCTACAGAGGTGCCTTACAAAATCTAACACCACATCCAGGGTTAACCATGTTTACAGTGGCGTTAGGAATAGGTAAGATAACGGCAGCCTTTTTTGAGACGCCCTTAGATGCCTCCATTTTTTAAAATTGTGCTTAGCCAATTAGCGTATCAATTAAACCAATTAAAACCAATTAAGATAGGCAGCGGTAGGGCGTTTACAGCTGCCTAACTTTGAGTGCCACTTTTATTTTTGGTCTCTAAATGTCATGCCTTCAGCATGCCATGCCTCCAGCTCCCTATCCCTTCCTCCTTTTTAAGCATTGTCATTTGCTAAATGCTCATACGTATAAGCTCAGGGCAACCATTATCCTGGGTCACCTGAGTGCACAGCATAGTTAGGGACATTAAAGAGCCAGATCTGGGGTTTGATGCACAACTATAGTGTAAGTGTTTTGATGTAAAATATTCCAAGGCATAATGTGATTGTCACCAGCTTCTATAGCTAGTGACTGTGAACTGACTGAATGGAACTCAAAGAACATCATGAGGACCGGACTTCAGTGGAACGGGCCACATTGTTCCATATGCCTATGTTCATTCAGAATGTTTATAGGGAGTGATGCTTCAATGATAGTTCCAGCAAATCGAGTAAGAGGAAAGGAGGGACTTGTACAATCTTTGCTGCAATGAATTAGAATGCGGTGTATCTTGCCTAATGAGTCTGGGGCCACAGTCAGTTGGTAATTAAGTACCAAATGTCCCACCCCCACCCCCACCCCCACCTTTTACAAAACCGTGGAGGGGCATAATGGAAAGGGACGTCTAAATCCGTTTACGTCCATCTCGCAAGTCGTCCAAAGTTAAAAAGAGCCTGACACATTTTCGAAAGATACGTCCAACTTTTTTTTACTTTCGAACATCGTCTAATTATACGTCCTGCCGATCTGATCGTCCAAGCCACTAAATCGTCTATCTTTATACCACATTTCCGTCCAAGTCCAAAACGCCTAGAACAAGCCCTCTTGGATGTGGAGGGGTTTGCAAAGTGATGGACTGCACACCCAGACATGCCACCTAAACAGTGGAGTACCTTACAGGGCACTGCTGTGAACTTCACAAAAAGGGTGCCATAGCTTCTCCTCCCTACAGCTCCCTTATAGGTTACAATGAGCCCCCCTAACCACCTCCAGAATCCCCTAGACCCACTTATCTACCACCCCAATAGCCCTTATGGCTGCAGGAGCTACTTATATGCCAGTAAAACAGGGTTTTGGGGGGTGTATAGGGCAGTGCACATGTTTCTGTATCAATGCAGTGATTACAGGGGTTTATGGGCATGGGTCGTCCTCTCTATGGGTCCCTAACCCACCCCCAAGATGGCTTAAGCTGCCTCTGGGCTGGATGACTAGGCTTTCCTATGCCAGGCGGCCAGGTGATGATGGTCTGGAGGCTGAAATTTAAAGTTGTGAATAAAATTTTTATGGGGGTGGAGTGGATTGGTGATCACTGGGGTAGTGTGTGGGGGTCTGTGTTATGTGTTTTCAGTGCTTATCTGGTGAGTTTAGGTGGGTTTTTGTGACTTAGACCATGTTTTACATGGTCTAAGTCACAACGTCCAAGTTCCGTCTAGGCTCTGTTGTTAAACTTTCGGTTATACATGCTGTACGACTAAGTCTAAACCGGCCCACGTCCCGCCCAACTCCTGCCCTTGACACGCCTCCTGAAATGCTCCGTTTAGCTTTGGACGTTGAGCGGCACTATGAAGGCCTAGGTCATTTAGAAATATATCCAAAACCCGTTTTTAAGAAATGTTCGTCCAAGTGCCGACTTAGGCCAATTTTTGGACGTTTTTCTCTTTCTATTATGAGCCCCATAGTGCAGTTTTTTTAGCGCCAGCCACAACGGTAACAGCTCCAATGTAAAAGAGGAGGGGGGAGGGTTTGTTAGAATCATTCAAGCATGGGTTGTTGTTAAGTTATGCCGCAACGCACCTAACTAGCAAGAAATAAACCACACTGTTATTGGAATGAGAAGGACTGCATGTTGATTCTTTGGTATCTGTCAGATTTGCCTGAGAGTAGTGATTTACCAAATGCTGGGCTTGTAGATTGCATAATGGATCTGGTTAATAGTATTTGTTCACATTAGGGATGTACATTAGTCAGAGGCTATTTCTCTTTCTTTTTGGGTGCATGCTGGGTTTGAAGACGGGGGGGGGGGGGAGGGAGGGGTAGCTCGGTGCCACAATCACACAACATTGTGACTCTTTATATGAACATATTATATGTTGTGCGTCCTTGTATAATTTAACACATGTACATGTATTTGCCTGCTTAAAATTTTAGTTCAAAATTGGTTTTAAAATTCTAATGTAGTGGAGGAATGGTTAAAATGCAGGAGGCTGTGAACCAGGGAAACCAAGTTGAATTTCCACTGTACCACCTTGTGACAAATCCCAGGAACAAAAACTTGAACAAAGTATCTGAATATAATATGTAAATCACTTTGGTTGTACTACAGTGACCAGATTTGGATACCTACATTTAGGCATGCAACTTTTTTGATTAATGAGCTGTTAATAAACAATAATTGGCTCTAACTGGTAATAACCAAATTTTGACATTAATTGTTACCAATTAGGATTTATGCACTATTCTATAAGGCTTGGGGCCCAAATCCCGTTGGCTGTTTAACTTAATTGAGTAATAGGCTTAATCAGCACTGATAATTGAACTGCTTCAACTAATACCCAATCTGTTGATCAACTCGGGAAAGATTCCGGAAGACTGGAAGGTGGCGAATGTTAAGCCGATCTTCAAAAAAGGTTTGAGGGGAGATCCAAGAAACTACAGACCGGTGAGTCTGACCTTGGTACCGGAAAAGATGGTAGAGGCACTGATAAAAGACCGCATCATTGATCACCTTGATGGACACAATCTGATGAGGACCAGTCAGCACGGCTTCAGTAAAGGACAATCTTGCTTGACAAACTTGCTGCACTTCTTCAAGGGAGTAAACAGGCAGATAGACAAGGGTGACATGGTTGACATTGTAAATCTGGATTTTCAGAAAGCGCTTGACAAGTTTCCGCAGGAACGACTACTTCGGAAAATTGAGAGCCATGGAATAGAGGGTTAAATTCTCATGTGGATTAAAAACTGGCTAGCGGTTAGGAAACAGAGAGTGGGGGTAAAGGGACAATGCTCAGACTGGAAGAATGTCACCAGTGGGGTGCCGCAGGGCTTGGTGCTTGGACCTGTGCTCGTCAATATATTCATAAATGATCTGGAAATGGGTACGACGAGTGAGGTGATCAAATTTGTGGACAATACGAAGTTATTCAGAGCAGTGAAGACGCAGGTGGTAGAGTGGTAAATAACTGGAATGCTCTTCCAGAGTCTGTTTTAAGGGAAAACACACTCCAGGGATTCAAGACAAGGTTGGACAAGTTCCTGCAGAACCAGAACAAATGCAGGTAGGGCTGGACTTGGTTAGGGCACTGGTCTTTGACCTGGGGGCCGCCGCGTGAGCGGAATGCTGGGTGCGATGGACCACTGGTCTGACCCAGCAGCGACAATTCTTATGTTCTTAACACCTTATAATTAATGTTAATTGGAGTTAATTGAAATTTAGATACAGAACTTGCTAAGGTTAATTCTATAAAAGTTAGGCGCCTAGTGCAAAACGCATAGCTAAAAGTGGGTATTTTTAAGGGTGGATCATGGGTATACTTTCTTTTTTTTAATATATATATCTTTATTTATTTTCATTCAAAAAATAATGCATTAAAATAAACATCTACATATAATTAGCTTCAAAATTGCATTTACATCAATCATAGAAATCCTTCAAAAACCTTTCCCCCTCCTTCCCACCCTTTCAAGAACAAAAACAAAATGCAATATTTCAGACAGATAATGAAAATCATATTGAACTTATTGATCAATGATAACATCAAAATATAATATCCCACCACCCATCCACCCTTCCATCCATCTCTTCCTGGATGTGTAAATCAAATAAGAAATCAGGAAAGTAATCTAGCTAATCATCATTAACAAAATTTATCAATGGACTCCATGTTAATTTAAATAACATTATTACATAACATTTCAGAATTCATTTTCTCATATTTTCACACAGACATAAAGAGAACATAAGAACATAAGAAACGCCTTCACTGGATCAGACCTAGGTCCATCTAGTCCGGCGATCCGCATACGCGGAGGCCCAGTTAGGTGCTCTCTGTTGGAGACCCGGATTTCCCGTATCCCCCGATATGATTTGCAAGAAGGTGTGCATCCAACTTGCGCTTGAAACCCTGAACACTAGTCTCTGGGAGAGCATTCCAAGCGCTCACCACTCGCTGTGTGAAATAGAACTTCCTGACATTTGTCTTGAACATGCTGCCGCACAGTTTCAGGCTATGACCTCTTGTCCGTGCCACATCTGAAAATATCAGTAATGCTTCTTCCTGGTCTATTTTGTCAAATCCTTTTAATATTTTAAAAGTCTCTATCAAATCACCTCTCAATCTTCTCGAGGGTGAACAGTCCCAGTTTTCTGAGGCGTTCTTGGTAGCTCAAATTCTCCATACCTTTGACTAGTTTTGTGGCTCGCCTCTGCACCCTCTCCAGTAAAGTCATATCCTTCTTGAGGTATGGAGACCAGTGCTGGACACAGTATTCTAAGTGTGGTCTGACCATTGCTCTGTAAAGTGGCATTATGACGTCCTCCGACCTACTCGTGATCCCCTTTTTAATCATGCCCAACATCCTGTTTGCTTTCTTTGCTGCCGCCGTGCATTGAGTTGATGGTTTTAGGGTTCTGTCTATCAGGACCCCCAAGTCCCTTTCTTGTTCGCATTTGGCTAATGTCGCACCCAATATTCTATATTCTTGTTCTTTGTTTTTCTTTCCCAGATGCATCACTTTGCATTTGAAATTCATTTGCCACTTTATTGCCCATTTTTTCAGCTGGTTCAGATCCTTCTGAAGATCCTCACAGTCCCTTGGAGAGCCAACCCCCCGACATAATTTTGTATCATCTGCAAACTTGAGTATATTGCATGTCGTTTCCTCTTCAAGGTCATTTATAAAAATATTGAACAAGATGGGCCCAAGAACCGAGCCCTGTGGCACGCCGCTAGTCACCTTCTCCCAATCCGAGAATTTCCCATTCATGATCACCCTCTGTTTTCTGTTCTCTATCCATTTGCCGATCCATCTGTGCACTTCACCACCTATTCCATGACTTAGTAATTTACTCATAAGCCTTGCGTGCGGGACCTTGTCAAACGCTTTCTGGAAGTCCAAGTAAATTATGTCCACTGGATCTCCACTATCGATTTGTTTGTTCACCTTGTCAAAAAATTGAAGTAAATTTGTCAAACATGACTTCCCTTTCCTGAAGAGTTCCACCAAAAGGAAAAATTAAGTCGATCTCAATCTTTCCAACTTTTGGTAACCATTTGCATGGTTATCCCAGTCATGATGGAAAATAATCTACTTTTATACTTGTCTAAAGGAGGTTTAGGTGACAACAATGTACCACAAATCGAAGACTCCAAAATCAGATAAAATTTGTCATCATATTGATTTCCAAAAGATGAGTATCAAAGGACAAAAGAACGACAAATGGTCCAGTGTCCCTGTTTCAAGATGACAATGCCAGCATCTATTAGATTTTGATCTGTCTAACTTCTGCAAACGAACAGGGGTCCAAAACACTCTATGTACCAGAAAAAACAAGTCTGTCTCATAGATGCTGATGCTGTACATCTCATCCTCCAAGTCCAAATCCGTGGCCATGAGCTGCAGAAATCTGCTGCTTAATCTCAATGCTTCAAATGTCCTGTAGACTAGTTTTAGGTTTTTTATTCAGATATTTTGATATTAATTTATACCACTTGGCAGCCTGATGCCCTAGCAAATCTATCTGGAAGAATAGGCCCGGCAAGCTATACTGATAATTTAAATTTCGCCAATCAGGGAACCCATTATGAATGGCCTACTTCAACTGCAACCACTTATATGCGTGAGACTTTGCAATACCGAATGATTGTTGCAGTTGTGAAAAATCAAGCATTTTCCCATTTGATAACACATCATCTAACATGCATATGCCTGCCTATAGCCAATGCTTCCAGAGAATCTTAGTCTCGCCAATTTGAATCTTGGAGTTTAACCATAAGGATTGATACGTGGATTTTTGTACTGGTATAGATGTTAAGTTGTTGATGAATTTTAAAGTTTTCCATGTGGCAAAAAGAATACTATTGCCTTGTAAATTTGGGGTAACTTGATACTCAAAATGTGGCATAATTGTAATGGGGACATAAGTTGCCATTCTAAAATCAGACAGTCCGGAAGATGCTCCAAGACTTCAGGAAGGATCCAGAACATACCCTGACGCATAATGAAAGCTTGATGATATCTATAGAAATTTAGAAAATTTACCCCTCCCACTGATAGTGATTTTTGCAAAGATACTAAGACTATTCTAGCATTTTTACCCAGCCAAACAAATTTTGTAAGGATCCCATTCAATTTCTTATAAAACATTTGGGGCTGGATTCTATAAATGGCAACATACTCATTTGATAGCAAACGACAGGCAGAATCATCATTTTGATAGTTTGGACTCTACCCCACCAAGAAAGATGTAATGGGTTCCGATGCTCACACATTTCTTTGACTTTCAGCAATAAAGATTTTTCATTTACTATCATTATGTCTTCCAATGTTTTTTTGAATCATGATACCTAAATACTTTATACCCTCTTCCTTCCATAGGAATGGGAATGGGCATGCTTTCAAGTTAGGTGCTTGGTTTTGACTTAGGCACCATTGCGAGCCTAACTAACATGCAGGTGTTTAGGCCAAAGCACAGGCATTTAGGCCCTGGTATAAATACAGTGTGCCTAAAAGTTGTGATGTCTAGTAGAGAATGACACGGTGACAAAATTCATCACCGTCCCCGTCCCCACGGATAACCATGGGAAATAATCCCATGTCATTTTTTAGTGTCTATTTCAACCTCAGGATGTTCTACTCCAGCATTCTTCAAAGCAAAGCTTGAGGGTCAGTGTTTGTGGCCATTCATACTCTGATTCTTCCCTCTCTCCTTAAAGAATAACATGAAGATGGTTTCCCGCGGTTATCCGCGGGGACGGGAACGGTGATGAATTTTGTCACCGTGTCATTCTCTAATGTCTAGCAATGCCTAACACCACTTAGGTGGTGCTAAGTGTGATTCTATACAGTATACCTAACCTTTATAGTATCACGCTTAGCGCTGCACTAGTCAGCGCCAATGTTTTAGGTGCTCTATATAGTATCAGGGACCATAGCATTTAACTCAACAGAGGGCATGACTTTGGGTGGGGCACGTGCATGTAAGGGGAGTTTTGGAAAAGTCGCATATTGTTACAGAATAATGAGTCAGCATGCCCAACTTGGCTATCAGCATTTACACCAGGTTTCAGTAGGCATAAGTCTGGCCCCCAAAGTTGGGGCAAAGGAATTGGCCCTAAATATGATCCTATAAAGTGCCTCTGCCCTTTATAGAATCATGCTTAGTGCCAATCTTTCCTGGCACTTGTTGTTGAGTGCCATTTATAGAATCCAGCCCCAAATGTTTTAACCTTATCCTATGATACAAACATAACACACACACTCACAGTGGGGGGGGGGATGGGGGAGGTCCGCCCTGGGCACTGTCTTGGTGGGGGCACCAGCACCCGTCCTCCTCTCTGCCCCCTGCTCCTTCCCCGCCCACCCCACTATCATGTGTGTGCGCCCCTTCTCTTGTACCTCTTTAACGTTTACGGACCTGCACCTAGGAAGTGATGTCAGAGGAAGATCCGACGCTGACGCAAGCAGCAGGTTGGGGTTGCTGCTCACGCTGGGAATGTTAAAGATCTGCCTCCAAAGACTACAATTGATTCAGAATACCGCTGTGAAGTTGAATTATGGAAAAAGCAAATTCGACCACGTGACTCCTTTGCTTTTGAGCCTCCATTGGCTCCCGGTTTATCTCAGAATCCAGTTTAAAAATTTATGTATTATTTTTAAAATTTTATATGGTATTTTTTTATTCCTCTTGTCAGTGGCATATCTAGCATATGTGACACCAGGGACCCATCATTTTTTGACACTCCCCCATCTATATGAAAAATATGATTTTTAGTAACAATTCACATATCGCACAAGAGTGTGCCTAGGAAAAGGCAGCATCTTAAACACTGCAGTGAGCACTAGAACACCAACACATACATTGTAAAACTAAACAAGCTAGATCCTGCACAGTCAATTGATCCTGTACAGTCGATGCTATCAGAAAGCCATGTCCCTTTCATACACACAGACAGATACACCCTTGCCCAATATGGAATAATCACAAACTAAAAATAGAAATATGTAGACAAAAGTTAAACTGAACTGTCAAGAAACCAGACTCTGCATACAATGCAACACCACAACACCACAAAAACAGTAATACATGTCCTCTAATACTGTACAAAATATAAAAACAGTAGATGTAAATTTTTTAAAAACTGATACATAACAATCACCACTTTACAAATTAACAAATAAAAATAAAACAAATAATAAGAAATAAGAAAATACCATTTTATTGGACTAATCCCCATAAGCTCGGTCCTCATCCCCACAAACCACCTGATTTCATCCACACAAGCCTTGAATTGTTTTATATTAAACTTATTATATTCAAGTATAAAAAGGAACAATATTCTGTACAATTGTCAATTTATAAATCAGCGTCTTCTCCCCACTCTCTCTTCCCCCTTTCCCTTCAGCGTCTTCAGCCCACTCTCTCTCCACTTTCTTTCAGCGCACGCACATAAAAACAAGCAAGTAATTTTATATCATTTTCATTCTATTCATTCATAGAAATTAAAGTCTAAATAATGCCAGTCACATAACAAAACATGATTTTACAAAAATAATTCCCTGCACAGTCAAGCCTGCAAGGATTACTAGATGTCTTTCAGCAGCTCCCCTCCCTCTCTCCCCCTTACCTTTGTGGCCAAGTCAAAATGATCTACTAACAATAAAATTTTAAAAACACAAAGCACACTTTACGCAGAGAAAATGTTAATTATCATTTATATTCCGCGGGTTTTCAAAGAGGTCAAGGCAGATGTCTTTATGCAATATCACCTCAGTATCAACTATACAAAAATAGACAAATATACCTCCTCCCTTTTTACTAAACCACAATAGCGTTTTTTAGCGCAGGGAGCTGCCCTGAATGTCCCACGCTGCTCTCGACGCTCATAGGCTTCCTGCATTAAAAACTGCTATTGCGGTTTAGTAAAAGGGGGCCATAGTGCAAAATATAGACAGCATATATAAATTCTCAAAACGGACACATTTTGATCACTAAATTGAAAATAAAATTATTTTTCCTACCTTTGGTAATTTCATCAGTCTCTGGTTGCACTTTATTCTTCTGACAGTGCATCCAATATTTCTTCCCTTCTTTCAGCATCCTGTATGCTTCCTCTCTTCCAGACCTAATTCCCTCCCCCAACTTTTTCTTTGTTTCATCCTGTCCCCTTCTTTATTTCTCTCTCCATGCCCCCTTTCTTTCTGTCTGTCTGTCTTTTTTTCTCTCTCTCCGTGCCCCATTTCTTTCTTTCACCCTGCCCCTTCTTTCTTTCTCTCTCCCCATGCCCCCTTTCTTGCTCTATGTTTGTCTTTTTCTCTCTCTCTCCGTGCCCCATTTCTTTCTTTCACCCTGCTCCCTTCTTTCTCTCTCCATGCCCCCTTTCTTTCTCTGTCTGTCTTTCTCTCTCTCTCCGTGCCCCATTTCTTTCTTTCTTTCTTTCACCCTGCCCCCTACTTTCTTTCTCTCTCCCCATGCCCCCTTTCTTTCAGTTTGTCTTTCTCTCTCTCTCTCTCTCTCTCTCCGTGCCCCATTTCTTTCTTTCTTTCACCCTGCCCCTTCTTTCTTTCTCTCTCCATGCCCCCTTTCTTTCTCTATGTCTTTCTCTCTCTCTCCCCATGCCCCATTTTTTTCTTTCTTTCTTTGTTTCACCCTGCCCCCTTTCTTTCTTTCTGGATCCTTGTCCCCCCCTTTCTTTTTTTCTGGCTCCCTGTCTCCCCCTTTCTTTCTTTCTCCCTGCCCTCCCCCATGTGACTGCCATTGGGAAACATGCTGCTGCCACTGCTGCCGGGGAAAGGCTGCCACTGGCCTTCAGAAACAGGCCGGCGCCGAGTTCGCCCTGCTTCTCTTCCCGTGGGCCGACCAACTCTCACTGCCCGACGTCAATTCTAATGTTGGAGAGGACGTTCTGGGCCAGCCAGGCAGCGATTGGCTGGCCCAGAACATCCTCTCCAACGTCAGAATTGACGTCGGATGGCTAGAGTTGGTCAGCTCGTGGGGAAGAGAAGCAGGAAGGGAGAACTCGGTGCCGGCTTGTTCCTGATGACGGCAGTGGCAGCCTTTCCCCGGCGGCAGCCTATTCCCCAGTGAGTGGCCAGCTGTGCAACCCCTTGGGCCGTGCACCCGGGGCAGACCGCCGCCCCCCCTTGGTACGCCACTGCCTCTTGTTCCCTTTCTATGGAATCCAGTGAAAGCTTTATAGCTTTTTACCCTTACCTGTTGTCTTTTCCCTTTTACTGTGCTCTTTTTCTCAAAGATTGTAGTTCTTGCCCTTCTTTTCTAATTGTGTGAAGTTAGTACATAAGTTTTGTTACGTGTTTTATTAACCTATCTTGGTTTGTTTAGTACCTCTAATTTTAATTTGTTTTTATGTAATTTTTACATTGTACATCACCTAGAAATTTGATTAAGCGATATAAAAATTTTTAATAAACATGAAACTTGAATATTTATAGATTTTCATATGCTAGAGGCACTCAATGATTTAAACTTTCCCTCCCTTCTAGGAAAGGAACTCGAGGAGTCAAGAATTTTAGCCTTTCTCTGGCTTTTAAATTTCCCCAATTATGAAATTAACATCCTTTAATTTTGAGGTGTCCCAGCTCTTTCCAATCTTTCCGTAAATCTTTAAAAACTTTTCTATTTGCTAAACATTTTGAAAATTAATCCTCTTGTATTTTAGCTTATTTTTTAACTTATTGTTAACTGCGTCGAACTTCTGGTTGAAGACCTGGTATATAAAGTTAAGTTTTAGTCTAGTTTAGTTTAAAGAAGTATGGGGGAAGGGAAGAGGTGTGGAGACAAGGAATGAATGGATGGGGGTATGTGTGAAGTATGGGCGCATCTCACCCTTGCTACGTCACTACACACAAACACAAGGAATTGATGATATTGTCTGATAGATTGAGGCAAGTTGTTATAGAGAAAAGACTAGAGGATGTGAGATAAGATATAAAGGGAAATCAGAGTTGAGCGATAGAAGCAGTATCATAAAGCAATTGCTGAGGTGTGTAGGAAGTCATCAGACACTGGCACAGAGAAGTGAGAACTTTTAGAAGGGATTAGTGGGAATGAAGATACTTTAGCAATTTTAATGAAGCATGGCTAACATAAATTTGAAACAAATTGAGTCAAGTTGGATTCATATAAATCATTTAATTATAGTATAAATCAAGTAAGGCATAGATGTCTCAATTTGACACACAGAATATTATTTCAGGCAATAATATCTAGAGAAAAAATATATCCATATTATAAATAGAATGACTATGTGATAGACTGTGTTATACTATTCAAAGTGCAGTTGGCAATTGAAGATGAATAATATGAATGACACATACGATAAATACACAGTGATTACTTTAAATCAGTAGCCTAAGAAAGGCAGTTTTTACACATAGGCCCTCTTTTACAAAGGTGCTCTAAATGTTTTAGCGCATGATTAGTGCACGCTAAATCAACGCGCATGCTAAACGCTAACGCGTCCATAGGATAGCATGCACGCATTAGCGTGTAGCGTGTGTTTAGCGTACGCTAATATTTAGTGCATGCTAAAAAGCATAGCGCACCTTTGTAAAAGAGGGGGTTAGTTGCAAAGGCTTTATGAGTTCACTGATGGCTCCTTCCTTTACAAATTGTAAACTGGTACAATAACGCACTTATATTCATTCTTTGTTTATTCACTTTGTTATAAATGAACCTCCCTGTGAAGCTGAAATTAATAAAGCAATACAATTCAGTCCATTCCCTACCCCCTACCCCCCACACACTTTTTGTGTTGTGCTAATGGCTGCTGCTGTGGTAACTGCCCCGAAGCCCATAGGGATTTAAAGGGATTTGGGGCTTTTGCCTTGCGGCTTTGTATAAGAGGGGATAATGTGAGAAAATTCTCTCATTAACCTTTATAAAGTAAAATGGACAAAAAAGTACATAAGAATGTTAATTAAAAATGTGAAATATACATCATAATTCTTTCAAGGGATGGAGAAGTCATCATAAACAAATAGAAAATTTGAAAACACATTGAAAGAAAAGATAATAATGCCTTTAAATAAGTCCATATTTCAAAACATTGATTAATTATTTGAAGAAAGATTAAGATCAATACAGTAGTTTTATCAGCTGGGACGATCAGATAGATTTGGTTTTTATTATTTCAGTTTTATTTCCACTTCTGTTTTTAAAGCATATCAGTTCAAATTATTTCCAAGTGAAAAATTCAAATTATCACCTGAAATTCTGCAAATGTATGTAAGCAAATTGCACAAGGTTTGCTAAAAAATGTAACAATACATAATAAGACACAAAACATAGGGGGTAATACCACTTGGTATTCTAGGAAAACTGCACTACCCTTATAGTAAATGAAATGCCGGCAGAGGAAGCACTCTTCTCCCTCCCGATTCGCGGTTTTAGGACTCGCAATTTCAATTACCGGTATTCACAATTTCCTTAAACTGGAATCACCCCCACCTCCCTCCCGCCTCCCAGACTTCCCTGGACTTTACCTGGTGCTCTAGCGGTCTTTCGGGGCAGGAGCGATCTTCTTACGCTCCTGCCCCATGCAGATCACTCATACAAAATTGCTGCCGTGAGTTCTCGTCGTAGTCTCAAAAGACTATGGGAACTCACGGCAGCCATTTTGGATGAGTGATCTGCATGGGGCAGGAGCGTAGGAAGATCGTTCCTGCCCCGAAAGACTGCTAGACCACCAGGTAAGGTCCGGGATGCTGGGGGGAAGACGGAAGGGAGGCGGGGGTGGGTCAGAGCTGGCCCAAAAGTTATTTGTCCCTAACCCCCGCGAATATTGAGGGAGGAGTATATATGTATTTACTCGTATAATTATATATAATGCTCCCACAATTTAAAGTACAGCTCCACACTTGCTGAAGATCAAACTATCCATCAGGCATGCTTAGTCTAAAGGAATTTTGAGTCCCATGAGAATGGTGCCTAAGGTCATTTCCGGTGTTAACCATCCTACAGTGGCTGTAGGCACAATTGGCACAACAGCGCATTTTTGGAAGCACCTGTAGAAACCTCCATTTTTTTAACAGCATTTTAATGTTTTTTTTTAAATTGGCACAGTCAATTACTGCGCTTTTTGAACCAATTAAAACAATTAAGTTAGGCGATGATAGGGTGCCAGCACTGCCTAACTTACGGCACTGTTTAGAGAATTTGGGCCTTAATGCAAATAATCAAGTAAGATACAACTGTAATGTGTTTTGCAGTAGCCAGTTTTTCCCGTGCTATGCAAGTGTTAAGGCCCCTATATTTGCTGCACAGCACTGTTTTAATGTCAGGTTTACATTTCTTCAATGCATTCACATTTGCAGAAAAATTGAAATAGTGGTAGATACATTATAAATGAAAGAGAATGGAAGACAATTCTATATTACACGTATAGTAGTACTGTGTTATTTGGAATGTAGTTATTGAGGCACTTCCAAAATGAATGGTAGGATAACTTGGTAAGTCAAGTAACACATATGACAAAAAACAAACAACAACACCCCCCCCCCCCAAAGAACCAGAATGAAAAAAGGACATGATCAAAGTGAGAAAACTAGACTTAGAATTTATGTTCCTGCATTAAACAGATTTTCCTTTGGAGGATAGTTAGTATATCAGGGTGTAATGTGAGTGGATTTTTACTTTCTCCAATTCGTTACTACCAGTAAATGGATTTCCAAGAGTTCTGAAGAGGGAAGAATTTGGCTCCTTAATGTCTCTCTGGAGAAGGCTTTGATCCTGTGATCTGATTAGGATTTGGACTTAAATTGCATGCTTAACTACAGCATGACTTAAGTTTTTTTTCCTGCTGCTGTTTATTTTTATAACCTAATTACTATAAGAGTTTTAACCAGCAAACTGCCCTACAGAACAGAAAGCAGGACATGCCACTGGCCTATATCAGCATATACAATGGGGCCATTTTTGGAAGCTATGAAAGCATGATGCAATCATCTCAGGCATATGTGTGCGGGTTTGTTTTAATTTTACTTGAGCAACCCAATTAGAAATATATCAACCATATCATATTTTGACTTGCAAAGAATCTGTTACCAAATCCCATGTTTGAAATGATACAATTTTTTTTTTTTTTTTTTTACAGAGAGGGATTTGAAAGAGGCACTGTGGGTCAAACTGGAATGAGAGAATGGAAAATATATTTATATTGGTCTGATATACAGGCCTCCTTCACAGATGGAAGATGTGCTCAGAAATGTAATAGAAGACATTCAAAATATAGCTGTAAAAGTTGAAGAACTACTAATAGGAGATTTTAATATGCCAGATGTTGATTGGGGTATCTCTACTGCAGGATCTCCTAGAAGTAGATCTTGGATTCTCTACAAGGAGAACTGTTCTAGAAGTTGGTAATGGAACCAATGTGGGTTGGGGCCATATTGGACTTACCTTCTCTTTTACTAAGGAGCGCTAACCGAATTAGTGCAAGCTAAACGATAACGCATCCATAGACTAACATGCACGTGTTAGCTTTTAGCGCACGCTAATCGGTTAGCGCACCTTAGTAAAAGAGGGGGTTAGTGCTTACAAACAGGGAAAGTGTTTTTTATGTTATAGTGAGTGATTATTAGGCATCCAGTGATCACCACATGGTGTGGTTTAAAATCGACAGGTATAGAGAGGACTCATTCGAAAGTGAAACTTCTTAATTAAAAAAAAACAAAAACAAAAACCCCTAACTGTTCAGATGGGGGTTATGTCAAGGAAAGGTCTGGAACAAGTAGGAAAGCAGTGGGCAAAACTGAAAGGAGCTATTGTAAGCAGCGACGTACCAAGGGCGGGGTGGGGGTGCGGACTGCCATGAGTGCCAGCCCATGGGGGGTGCACAGCTGGCCAGGTCCGGAACCTCCTGCCCTGCTGTAAACGGCACCTCAGCGCAGCTGCCATACTTATTCTGGAGCAGAGTTGGCAGCCATGCTGAAGTGCAGGAAGGTCCCGTGATGACTGCGTCTACCTCCTATGCTCTGGAAGAGGTAAGTGACGTAGGAGGGGGTGGACCAGCAGCTGCAGTCATCGCGGGTCCTTGCCGCAACTCCCTGCATTTGCTGGCCCACCCCCCTCTGACGTCACTTACCTCTTCCTGAGCAGAGGCAACAGAAGCAGTCATCGCGGGACCTTGCTGATTTGGATGGAGAGAGAAAGGAGCATAGCAGGGTGGTGGAAGGAGAAAAAGGGGGTCAGGGTGGTATGGAAGCATGGTGAAGGGTGAGAAAGGGGGTCAGGGTGATATGGAAAGGTGGTAAAGGGTGAGAAAGGGGGTCATAGTGGTATGGAAAGATGGTGGAGGGAGGGAAAGAGGGCAGAGGAATTGGTGTACAGGGAAAGAGGAGAGAGACATAAGGGGGAAGGATACTGCATGGAACTGGATTGGAGGGAAAGAAAGGGGGCAGATGCTGATGGAAGTGGGGGAAGGGAGAGGAAAGAGTGAAATGCCAGATCATGGGGGTGT